>NC_035433.2:39871716-41071716 GCF_002127325.2 Helianthus annuus | reverse complement strand
CATAATCATAGTAACATGTATTTCACCCCCGCAGTTTATAAAACTGAAAAGAGTTAAGAGAAAAGAGGGACATGAACTCACAGTCAGTGCGTCGCTATACCAAGTACTCCAAATATCCGATAGCTGTGCAACAACCTACATGTGCTAATTCTATTAGACGGATGGCCGTGCCTTAGCTTTATAGTTTAAGTTTTGGGAAACAGTTAGACAACCGTTCCTTGTATATACTTGTTATTTAATTTCCTTCCCAAGGATGGGGGATTTAATACATGTGTATTCGTATCATCTCATTAAGTCCCACTTAATATATTTTTACTTCTCATTCCAAAATATAAATATTTTTCTCAAAAATATTATATTTTCTCTTCACTTAATACCTTCCAAAATAATACGTTGACAAAATACGCGTTTATGAATATCTCCGTATAAAGCGTAAGTTACGTTTTAACGATTAAGTGGTAATAGTAATTACCGTTGTAACTTATACGTTCGTCGTGTAAGCGTTTGTATTATTTTGGGTTCGTCAACGTTTGTAAATATTATTTTTACTCTAAAAATAATATTTATATATTTTCACAAAATAATCATAAACAGTGTGGTAAAAAAAAACATATTTATCGAATAAATATTTATCACGTTTAGTTTTTGTGAAAATCCCAACTCCGATTATTTAATAAATAAAGTCATGGCGAAATATATTTTGAAAACATCTCAAAAATAGTTCTAACACTTGTAAACAATTCTAAGTGTTAGATTTTAGAAAAATTTCGCCAGAGTTTCCCCTGTAACTGGAGGTGGCCACACTTTCAAGCGTATCATTTTCTTTTACAAAATCACTTCAACAATTTCTTTAAATCAACCAATCAATTTCCAACACATCAACTAGTTTTCAACACATCAAACTAGTTGTCTAGTATGTAAAATCGCATTATTACATGAACTTGTAGTTTTTCTGAAAACTATTGTGTAGATCTCGTTATATTTAGTGGTTCTATGTATAAAATAGTTTAGTCTTGTAAAAACCCCGTTTTTAGAACAAATCATCCTTTACAACTTCCCGTCATCTTTCTCAAAGATTGTTATTTTGTCGAAACTTCTTATTTCACAAGTGTTTATACACTTGTGGTTTGTAAAATCACCTTTGTTAGTTTGTCATCCAACTTATATAAAACATGATTTTCTCGACACTTGGTTCTACGAATATACCACTTGTACATACGTAGATCCGCTAGTTTTAAATACTATTTCACAAGTCAAAATACTTTTACACAAGTTCATGTTTCTCGTGTGGTGGAGTTTCACCTTTTAACCCTCGTACCGATAGAAACAAGCTTATGTCAAGATCTATGATCTTAACAAAGTCGGGTTAAACGATGATAAGAGCCACCACAACGTAGATCGGGCCTCAATAATCAACATATTCAAATACTACAACTTTTACACATGTTATGAGCTTTTAACCAACAAAATTCAAGTTTTAGTAGACTTTAGAGATTCAAAACGCATGATTCCGACTTTTAACCGTTAAAAATCATATTAACCACTTTAAATACGTTCGAGAGTGAGTTTTAAACATTATACCTCTAGCTCGGGGCTAGGGAAGAATCTAGTCGAAAATGTGGTGGATAAAAGCTAAGAAACGAGGTCCTTCCACTTCCGCTTGCTTCAAAGCTCCTAATATGTAGCCCTTAACACTTGTGTATGCTTGTAATGGGTTGATCAAAGTGTAACAACTGTCACTAAAATCCATAATTAGGATGGTAATTAGCTATTAAGGAAACCCTAATTGAGACACCCAAGTGATTCTACGCAAACCCTAAAATTTTCAGAATCATCAGAATCAGGATCAGGGCCCCTAAAACTCAGGGGGGGCAAAACCCTAGTTACGATTATCCTCATAACTATCTGTCAAAATTTAATTTTAGGAAACGGTCGACTCATCCAGCCTACATGCACGAAGGGCTACCCTATGAAGTAGGGTGACCCCTCGCGTAGCGCGACGCCCATGGGGGGGTACCCCTCGCGCTACGCGACAGTGTCAAATTTTGTGTATAAATAGTAGAGCTTGGGACTTGAATTCTGTCTTTGGAACGACGTAAAAACTCGCTGTGTACGTCAAGTTATAGCAGAAACAATACAACAAACACACACGATTCACGAAGTGCTGCCGCAATCAGGGTATAACTCGATCGCTATTACGATTCAACGTCCGATCGATTATAGCTATCCAACGATTGTCCGAGTGCTGCTCAAATTGAGCTTGTACTTTGATTATTCATCGTGATTTCGACTTGAATATTTGAGTGCTGTTCGAATTCGGACTATGCTCTGTTATTCGTTGTGAATCCGATTGAATTATTAAGTATTGCACTTGTTAATCATTGTGAGGGTTTGATCTCGTGAATTGACATAACTGCTGAATTAGTTACTAACCTATTGTGTGTGCATTATTATTAAATTAGGTTAAATCAAGGCAAATCAGTAGGCTTATACCTTGCCCTTAAATCTGCAATGTGAGTCATTCTTCTTTTTAAACTGTTTTCTCACAGTTTGTGAGTAAGTATTACAATACCTTAAATTATTTTCAAGGTTATAATTACAGGGATTAAGTCGTGGTTATCTTAACCGCTGGTTAGTGGGGTATTGTGCACATTACTAATTTCTCACGGTTAGGCAATAAGCCCTAACATGGGTTAGGCTAATAAGACCTAACAGTGACAAAACGTCACTAATTGGGTGACTGGACCCAATAGTGGTATGACCATCGTCACACGGGTGGCAAGACCAGATATTAATTAAGATACTGCCATAGTAATCGCTCTTATGCTGTAAATTATAACTATGTGTCATTTTATCAAAATGAATGATTCACTCAGTATTTCCCCGCTGACAAAACCTTTTTACAACATGTTTCAGGTGACCTACTGAATTAAGTACCCGTGCTACGGAGCACTATCAAGCTTGAAGTGGTGGCTCAAATAAAATAAATAAACATGTTTGTAAAATAATGAAATTATGATATTTACGGGGTTTATCCTAAATGTAAATAAATAATACTCGGGCAAAATTTTCAAGTTTAAAACGATCCTGTTAAGACTTCCGCTATAAAAATAAATACCACAGGATTTTCTGTCCCGCGGCTCCCGAAACGGGTCAAACCGGGTCGGGGGCCGTGACAGAAAAAGGTGGTATCAGAGCCACTGATCAAGCCACTGATTTAAGCCTATTAAGTATTTAGAAAATACTTAATTTTATTAAAATTGCTATTTTGTGATTATGTGCTTTATTATCTGATTAATTGCATATAGTATGGAACAGATTTTATATGTTTAGCAATTAATAAATAAATTAGACTAAAATTTTAGTGCCTTTACAAGTCTAGAAGTCTTATTCAGTATATATATAAATTTATAAATAAAACTTAGGGTACTTTAAAATTCTAATTGTTCTGGTAGTTAAACACATATTTCTATCAAAATTTGTTATAAATTCTGACATAATAATTGTGTGTATTATGCAAAAACAGCATGAGTGATTTGTCTGATGCCCTTCAGAAGTTAAATCTCTATCCAGTAAGAACAGAGGTTTCCAGAGATTTTAATAGGTATATACCAGATATGGAGGAACCTATAGAATTTAATGTTTTACCTCTCGAGCCTAAGAAACCGGAAATTGAAGAAAGTTCTAGGCAAATTAAGGGGTTACCATCTCAAGAAGAAATAGATCTTACAATAACAGACTATAGTATTATCAAGACTATTAATGAAACACAACTATCAATGAACTTAGAACCAGCTATTCCAAACCTTTCAGTACACTCGCAGCCTTTCGAAATAGACGAATGGTTGACTCATGAAATGCAGTTACAGAACAATCCCTATAAACTTTTTCCTCAGTTCCAACTGAAACCTTTACCAAATCCACCTAAGAGTAACAAGAATACAGTTAGACTCCACCAGTTCAACCAAGAATTAATAAATATTGGGAATAGGATCCAAGAAATGGGAAAACAAATCTCCTGGAAATACGATCCAAGGAAACAACGTTACTAGATTATTATTTAACAAAAGGATCGGGAATTTATGAAATTGCGATTATGTAATAGTAATAGTAAAATTGGCATGTGTAAAATAGAAAATAAAATAGTTATATATAGAAGCATGATCTAATGAAAATCTTAGAACATTTACAAATTTGGGTTCGTTTACGTGATTATGTGCAATTAAGTAACATTGGATTATTTCTTATATACTACTTATTTATCTATAAATTAGTTGTTTAATGGAAAACGCTAATAATGAACCAGTTAACGAGGATAATCAATCCGAGCAACAATCAGGGGGTCAATATATGACTAGACAGGATATAGAAAATATTGTTGCTCAAGGGATAGCCAATACTATTCCAACAATGATTGCTCAGGGGATAGCCAACGCTGTTCCAGCAATTGTCACTGCTGTTAAAAATCCCGTAGAACCACAGCAAATCATTCCTAGCAAACGTATTTCTGAAGATAATTTCAGTAATAGTGTAAACGGAGGAAATGATCATGTTAGTCATGATAGTGAACCGCGACAAGCTCCGCTCCCTAAGAAAAGGAAAGCTGCAACGCCTGGTTGCACTTATAAGGAGTTTCTTGCCTGTAAACCTGTAGAATTCGCAGGCAATGAAGGGGCAACTGCGGCACTGCGTTGGTTAGAGAAAACCGAGGCAGTAATCAGAATAAGTAAATGTGTTAAGGAAGATAAGGTTATGTACGCTTCACACCTTTTCAAGGAAGAAGCGTTAGAATGGTGGAATACAGTGTTACAAGCCAAAGGAAGTGACGTAGCCTATGCCATGGGGTGGGAAGAATTTAAGCGATTAATAGAAAGGAAATTCTGTCCCGAATATGAAAAAGAGCAAATGGCAAATAAGTTTTTAAGTCACCGAATGGTGGACGTAGATTGCCGAGGGTATACTTCAAAATTCTTTGAGTATGCCAGAATTGTACCTACTTTGGCTTCGCCGGAACCGGTACTCATCTCTCACTATATCTGGGGTTTGATTAGTGAGATTCGTGACATTGTCAAAGCTGTGAGACCCCGCACGATTGACGATGCGGTAGAATTAGCTAACGCTCTAACTGACGGATTGGTACGCACACGGGAAGAAAATAGGAGGAAGGATTTAGCCCAGAAAATTTCCCAAGAATTTCATATAGGTAATAGTAACAATTTTAAGAAAAGAGAAAACGGGCGATTTTCCACTATTCCATTTTGCGATATCTGCAAAGGAAAGCATTTTGGAAAATGCAAAGGATGCTGCAATTTTTGCAAAATTCCAGGACATCGAGAAGAGGATTGCAGGAAAAAGAAGGCAATCACTTGCTACAATTGCGGAGAACCCGGACACTTCAGAACAAGCTGCCCGAAATTAGGCAATTCCGCAAACGAAAAGACGAAACCTGCAGAAGGGACTACCAAGAAAAACGCAAGAGCTTTTCAATTAACTACTCAGGAAGCTGAACTCATTCCTGACATCATAGTGGGTACGAATATTATTTGACTCTGGTACAAACCAAGGTTTTATAAATACTTCATTCTGTCAAACTCTTAACCTATCATTAATCAGATTTAGGCAAACCTTTACAGACGAAATAGGAAAAAAGGAAAATATAGAACTCTCAGGTCATAGAATTTTTTCGCCAATCTAATTTCTATGAAATTAGCCGAGTTTGATGTGTGTTAAAAATAGATTGACTAGTAACCAACCCTGCTCGAATTCTCTGTAATAAGAACTTTATAGAAACTCCAGGCACCCGCCGGAGAAGTATTTATGATTACAGGAAATAAATTACGTAAGGTCACATGATGAATCATGAAGGTATTCACTTAGATCCTACTAAGATAGCAGCAAATCACTAAAATGGAAGATTTCGCAATCCTTAAATGGAAATTTGGAATCTTGTAAATTTAGCCAGATACTATAGGCAGTTTATTAAGGAGTCCTCTTAGATAGATATATTCTTAACTAAGCTAAAACAGTTAATTCTAAATAAGAAATTAAACAAAAAGAAGCCTCTAGCATAAATTAACAAAAATTCCAATCCTAGCCTTACCAGAAGGAACAGAAGATTTTAAAGGTATACGGTGATGCTTCAAAACTAGAAATTTAGGTGTATGGTAATGCAACACAAAAAGGTAATTGTGTATGCATCAAGGCAATTGCAAAAGCACGAAGAAAGCCTTACCCCTTGTAAGCTTAAAAAATTAGAAACCACAAGATTAGGAAACATTATCTAAGTAAGTTTACTATCCATATGGGTCATAAGAATTTAAGATATATATTGGAGCAAAAAAAAAAAAAATTAAAGGATAAGGAAATCCTCAGTAACTACCCCTGTGATATTCAGTATCACGAAGAAAAGACTGAAGACGGTTAGAAGAATTATACAAATAACAAACAAAAGCCGTCGAAGTTCAAGTTGGAGACAAAATGCTATTGAAAGTATTTTCTTGGAAAGGAATTTATAAATTCGGTAAGAAAGGAAGCTAAGTCCAAAATACATAGGACCATTTCCAGTAATCCAACGGATAGGACCAGTTGCTTATCACCCATAACTACCAGAAGACCTAGTTGGAGTACATAATGTGTTCCATATATTCAATTTCAAGAAAAGTTTAGCAAAACAAATCCCTGGTCATACCTCTTCAAGATGTAGAGGTAAACAAGAAGTTTAAGTTCATAGAGAAACCCCTACAAATAAAAGATCGGAAGATTAAGTTTCTCAAACACAAACGACTAGTGCTAGTAAAAGTCAAATAGGAATCCAGGAGAGGACCAGAGTACACTTGGGAACTGGAATCAAAGATGAAGAGAAAGCACCCTCATCTATTTCAGTAAATCTCGAGGACGAGATTTTTTCTTAAGGTGGGGAGGATGTAACAACTGTCACTAAAATCCATAATTAGGATGGTAATTAGCTATTAAGGAAACCCTAATTGAGACACCCAAGTGATTCTACGCAAACCCTAAAATTTTCAGAATCATCAGAATCAGGATCAGGGCCCCTAAAACTCGGGGGGGGGGGGGGGGGGCAAAACCCTAGATACTATTATCCTCATAACTATCTGTCAAAATTTAATTTTAGGAAACGGTCGACTCATCCAGCCTACATGCACGAAGGGCTACCCTATGAAGTAGGGTGACCCCTCGCATAGCGCGACGCCCATGGGGGGTACCCCTCGCGCTACGCGACAGTGTCAAATTTTGTGTATAAATAGTAGAGCTTGGGACTTGAATTCTGTCTTTGGAACGACGTAAAAACTCGCTGTGTACGTCAAGTTATAGCAGAAACAATACAACAAACACACACGATTCACAAAGTGCTGCCGCAATCAGGGTATAACTCGATCGCTATTACGATTCAACGTCCGATCGATTATAGCTATCCAACGATTGTCCGAGTGCTGCTCAAATTGAGCTTGTACTTTGATTATTCATCGTGATTTCGACTTGAATATTTGAGTGCTGTTCGAATTCGGACTATGCTCTGTTATTCGTTGTGAATCTGATTGAATTATTAAGTATTGCACTTGTTAATCATTGTGAGGGTTTGATCTCGTGAATTGACATAACTGCTGAATTAGTTACTAACCTATTGTGTGTGCATTATTATTAAATTAGGTTAAATCAAGGCAAATCAGTAGGCTTATACCTTGCCCGTTAAATCTGCAATGTGAGTCATTCTTCTTTTTAAACTGTTTTCTCACAGTTTGTGAGTAAGTATTACAATACCTCAAATTATTTTCAAGGTTATAATTACAGGGATTAAGTCGTGGTTATCTTAACCGCTGGTTAGTGGGGTATTGTGCACATTACTAATTTCTCACGGTTAGGCAATAAGCCCTAACATGGGTTAGGCTAATAAGACCTAACAGTGACAAAACGTCACTAATTGGGTGACTGGACCCAATAGTGGTATGACCATCGTCACACGGGTGGCAAGACCAGATATTAATTAAGATACTGCCATAGTAATCGCTCTTATGCTGTAAATTATAACTATGTGTCATTTTATCAAAATGAATGATTCACTCAGTATTTCCCCGCTGACAAAACCTTTTTACAACATGTTTCAGGTGACCTACTGAATTAAGTACCCGTGCTACGGAGCACTATCAAGCTTGAAGTGGTGGCTCAAATAAAATAAATAAACATGTTTGTAAAATAATGAAATTATGATATTTACGGGGTTTATCCTAAATGTAAATAAATAATACTCGGGCAAAATTTTCAAGTTTAAAACGATCCTGTTAAGACTTCCGCTATAAAAATAAATACCACGGGATTTTCTGTCCCGCGGCTCCCGAAACGGGTCAAACCGTGTCGGGGGCCGTGACACAAAGCTTGACAATGGATGTGTGGGTGGATGAGAGTTCGGCCGAGAGTGGGAGGGGCAAGGGAGAGAGTGGTGTTGGTGATTTGTAATGTGTGTAATCTCTTGTGTTATGTGAAGTATTTATAGGCAAAAGATCAAGTTCTTAAACCATTGGTTAGTATGTCCTCTTGATATTAGACATATACAATAAAATAATCACAATTGTACTCTCTTGGTTACTCCATGTTGGCCGATCCCATTGAGGGGGGGGGGGGTATCCAGTTCGTTTTCAATTGTTTAGTTAGAGTTTAGTTTCATTAAGTAGGTTAACTTTAGGGATTAACCCCGTTAGTTGCATGATGTGTTATAAAGCGTGTGTTAGGGTAATCAGGGACCCTAACTGGTTCAGAAAAAAAGACTAACAATATTTTTGGCAATATTTTTATGTTCCGGGTATAGTCCGGTTGGATAGTAATCCGTTAAAGTGCTTAAGTAAGCTTTTAAGCGTCGTAAGTAATATTTTTAGCGACACAATTTATTCTGCAAAGTGTCAGGAATATTTCCTCATGTTTTGGCACTTTATTAGTTAGCTAGAAGCTAGTGTGTTGATAAAAGTGCTGTGTTTCGTGCTTAAAGTACGTTTTAGGCACATCCAATCATTACATCTTATTCCTAGAGACGCAGTTTAACAACCCTTGTATCCCTACACACACTATGGGTGTAGTAAAATATTTCTGGCTCATATAGGCCTTTAGAGGCAGTGTTTGCCTGATGCTGACTTTATCAGCATGTTCAATAGGTTATCCGTTCAAATGCTACTGTGCTTTTATGCATCATGTTTGTCACTAGAGTTCAGTAGGTAAATAATGTAGTGACGGAAATCAAAGTATGATGCAGATATGTACAAGTATCAATAGTCAAGTAGCAGTTTATCAGTAATCTCAGTCAAGCACAGTAATTAAGCAGCAATTAATAGTTAATTAAGTCGTACGGATACCTGGTTTAGTGAGGGTTGTCACAAAGCCCCCCCCCCCACACACACAATTGTCTGAGTTTTAAGAAGAGCATGGCCCTGTCCTACTTGTGTGTGATTTAAATTGAAGCTAAGTTGTATGATAAAAGCATGTTGATCTGTTAAGGAATGAATAATGAAATTGAAGTCAAACTCTGTTAAATTGTTAAGCTCATTAACGATGTTAATATGTTAAGTACGTTAACTGTGGCCATTAGGTTAATATTCGCGTTAGACTAAACTGTGAAGTTCAAGACGCGACACATGAATTACGTGAAAACGATTAACTGTTTACGTGACGTATGATTCTATATATGATTGTATGACACTGAATGCAACTGTATGATCTTGCATGCGTGAACATTCTATGTGATATCATCATGTACACAATAAACACACAAAGCACAGTTACTCGAATACCAAGGATTTGTAAACCCTAATTTGATGCAAACACTTACATCGTATCATGTGCAACATATCCTAGGTCGTGTGTAACGGACTTAGACATTTGATAAACCCTAGAGCATAGCATACCGAGCAAACCAAGGTGAGTTCACACAGCCAAGGCATGGGGTTCCCAGGGTGGGAATGGGATTGATTTATTTATTGGTGCTTCTCTAGATAATGGAACGTAGTGATATGATCCTCGGGTGAGGAAGGTGATTGGTTAAGATACTGCTAGACTAGTGATGCTTATAGAACTGATCTTCGCACACACGCCAGGGTTGGCTGCGATAATATGACTGATCTTCGCACACATGCCAGGGTTGGCTGCGATAATATGACTAATCTTCGCACACATGCCTAGGAAGGCTGCGAACTATACACTAAAACTTCGCACAGGTGCCGGGTGGCCGCGATACAAACATACCTAGTCTAGAATACTTGAGAACTTTCCCTAATCTTCGCATACATGCCTAGAGGGCTGCGATACGAACTATTACGATACATGACTTAATGAACGAACAGAAGGCTTACCATACTATTACAATTACTAAACTATAAACTGTGAACTCGCTCAACTAGTTGTTGATCCTCTGTTACATGCCTTGCAGGTCGTTAGATACATGGAGCTTGCATAGGGAGGAGCTGGTCGTTGTGGGCTTGGATCGTGATTGTTTGTTGAACACTTTATGACATTACATACTTATTTATATTGGGTTTTACTTATACGCTTTCGCTAAACAGTGATAACTTACTTATGTTTTGGAAACACCTTTCATATGGATTTGGTTTGGTTTAATTGCTATTACTTTAACTATATACATTGTTCTATATGATTGGTGGCTTGATCCTGGTCAGTCACGCTCACAAGCGGTGATACTCCGCAGGTGGATTTTGGGGGTGTGACAGCTTTACTTGAGTTAGTGTATTGCATGAGGAGGGGATATGCTGAGATCGTGGGATCCATAAGAATTTAGTGCAAAATGAATATACATTAACATATCGGTAAGCATTTCGAAAGTTTTTAGATTGAGCTTAAGAGGACAACTATATCGTCAATCTACGTGAATCGTTTAGAACTTAAAATGATTAAAGCTTAACGGTGCTAGTGATTTGTCTCATAAACTGATATGATCCTCTTACACAAACTCACAAAAATATTATCTGTATATATTTCTTTACTGCATTTCTATTAAAATACAAAAATCCAAAAAGATTTTCGGAATGTTTTAGCATAAAATTTTGAAAATTAAAAAAATTTTTGACAACTGATGCTGAAGAGCTGATATTCAAAATTCTGAGTGCTAAACATGATGAACTACATTGGATTGGGAGAATATGTTGAAAACTTTGAATGTTATATACAAATGTTTTGAAAGATTGTGTGGTTAGTTTATCAAGGTCATTCATTTGAACTTGATGTAACTATACATATTGATGAATGAATGAATTCTACCAGTAAGTTAATTAAATCTAAGTGTTATAAATTTGTGAAACTTATGTTGAGGTAGAGGATGTGCAGGTTAGACAGGTTTCGAATCCTGAGCAGATGCAGAATAGAGTCAGGAATTGATTCTGAACTTGTGAACCTGTGTAAGCCAGACTACGGTCCCGACAGCTGAGTCTAAGGGGGAGTCTGAAGACAAGCTCAACGCAAGAGGAAGAGTGGATTCAAAGAGCCAGATAACTATCTTGGAGGAGCTTGTATTCGGAAATCCAGGTGTCGATCCCAAAAGCATGGAAGCTTGATGAAAGGGGGAGCCTGAAGGAAAAAGAGACTACCGAGAGGGGGAGCAACTGAAGTCGAAAACAGATCCATGGGGATTTTGTTCGAGCAAGAGGGAGTCTACGTTGATGAAAACGTGTTAAAGCATCATGAAGACTTAGAGAGAGAGAGAAAGACAAGTCGCTACGAGTTTGACTACGGATTGACTGTGGCAAGATCCAAGGGGGAGTCTGTTAGTGCAGTAATGTCTATCGCCTCCGTCAATACAGTTCGTAGCAGATTCTGAAGAAAACAAAGCTTTATATTGTAATTTGTCAGAAATAGGCAAGGTGGCATTATTGTAAATAAGGAGAGTCTCCTTATATCCTTTGCCTATAAATAGAAGCCTTAGGGTTTAGATTTAGGACTTTTGCCACATTAGAGACTTTGAGAGCTTTGGTGCCTAGTGAGAGAAACTAGAGAGAGAAAGTGGCAAAACGTGATTCTCGGAGCTTGTAATCGTCAGATCATCAATAGAATCACCGATTATTGTACGTCTCGTGTGTTTGGTCACGCACGTTCACGGATTCCGCTCGTCGAACGTGTCGTTACGCAATCGTACGGTGTCAAAACCGGGACCTACATTTCTTGGACTTCTGGACAATTTAACGGGCAAAATGGACTAAATTTTTGATATTATGTGTAAAATACTGTTTTAACAAACCCTTGAAAGATTCAGACCTAAATTCAAACTAAATCTGATAAAAATGGACTAAAAACCTAATTCCGCTTGAACGAGACATCTGTTTTTGCTTGAAAAATTGTGGTAATTTCAAACGAAATTACTAATTCCGTTTGAAAATATAATTCCGTTTGGCTAAATTCGTGTGAAATTGATATTTCGTTTGAAAAGTTCCAGGTCTCGTAAATTGAAGTAATCAGGCTGCATGTGAAATTTATTGTTGCACTCTGATCAAGTGAGTGTTGGTTTTATCGAAAATCAGAATTCACGTGATTTCCATTGAAAGATACAATCAGTGATCTTGGAAATTGGTCATTTCAATTTACTAAAACATTCATATTGAAGGCCCAATGAGAATTGTTTGAGAATTAAAGATTGTCGGCCACAATCAAATGGAGGTCCAATTAGATTAAATTGTATATTCAGTTGGTCCATGTGCTTTTGTTGTCAGCTTAATGGAATTTGAGGCCCAATCATATTTAAGTGAAACAATTGAAATTGTCTTCAAATTTAAAGTTGTCAGGTGTGAAAGTGATAAGTCTTATACATTGGCCCAATCATAATTAGTTTGAAAATCAATAGTACAGCTCATGTGATATTGTATTTGTTCAAAGTTGGCAGAATTCATTTGTTTGTTATCGGCCCAAGTTTCACCATCATTAACGGCCCAATCAAGTTTCATTGTTATACGGTCACTTAAAGTCTTAATTGAATAGCCCAAGACATTTGAAACAGATCTCGGCCCAAGTCATTTGTTTGTTGAAGATTCTCGGCCTAAATCATTCTAAGCCCATCCAAAAAGTGTATCACATTAGTTCATTTTCAGGCCCATTCATTCAGTGATTTCACCCAAACAACATTGGAACGAGTCTGCAACATCTTCGACACGAGTCTTAGATTGATTTCATTAACACACACTTTCACGTATTCAGTTCGTTTAAAACTAATCGTTTGTTTGTTTGTTTGTTTGTTTGCAGGTGATCCGAGGTGATTTGTCAAGCATCGGATACCCGCCCAAGCGAATTCTCACCAGATCCGTTGTCATCTGATTTTTGTCACTCAATTGGATAATCATCTGATTCAGTTGTTAGATAAAGTGATTGAATTAATCTTAGATTGTGTGAATTTTCGTATCGTTAGAAAATCTGTCTTTGTAAATCTTTCAATATCGAAACATGGGTTCTGAGTTTTATATTGCACAAAATAAGTTTGATAGTTTTACGGGTATCAAGGGAGAATCAACTAAAGAATTGATCGAAAGGTATTGTCAGTTGTATGTAGAGATGAAGAGTTTGAACATTAACAAAATGGATGAGACGTGGGTTGATAAGTTGGCAAATGCTTTAGAGCGTGATGAGTGGGGAACATATTTGTTAGCTTGGAAGAATAGTTTTGGATATTTTGGCTTCAATTTGAGTTCGTTCATCCAGAAGATTGAAACTCAAGAAATTGAACTCCAAAAGATTAGAAAATTGAAGTCTGATTCAGAAGAGAAGAATCATAAAGCAGCGACTACTGAAGAAAAAATCAAATATGAAGAAAATGTTCAAGTGGTAGAGAAGCAGGTTGAAGAAATTTCAGCTATCAAGGTTGAGAAGAAGCTGAAGCTGAAATGATGTCCAAGAAGTGCTTAAACTGTGATAAATCTAAAGCAGACAATGTCAAACTCTTGAAAAATGTCGAGAGTTTGACATAGGAAAACAAAAATTTGAAAGAAAAAGATTTTCAAGATAAAATAACATTTTTGGAAAATGAAAAATTAAAAAGTGAAAAAGATTTTCAAAATCAAACAAAAATTTTTGAAAATGAAAAATCTATTTTGGGTAAAAATAATTTGGAGAAACAAATAGCAATAAATTCTCATCTTGAGAAGATTATTCAACTTGAAAAATAAGTTTTGTGACCTCGTCTGCATTGCTAGATCATATATGTCCAAAACCGATCAATGAAATTCCAATAAGTGTGTTGGGATTGAACCCTACCAGAGGAATAGATAATGAAAGCCAAAACTGGATCACAACAGTGGACTCAAAATAAGCAGTTGTTTACACTTGGTTTTCCCCTTGACAGTCGTAATCTAACAGCTGATAGATCTTAAGTACTGCTCACTATAACAACTGATGAACCAAACACTGATGAAACTCTAAAGACTGCTGAAGACAAACACTGTTGCTCTATCTACTGTTGTTTCCTAAGTACTGCTGAAGACACAAGCACTGCCCATTCAAGGACTGATCACATTTGAAGAAAGCACTAATGCTCAACATCAGTGCTCAGGCTACAACAGCGGAACGTGAAGCAGTAGTTATCTCTTGTTTTGTACTTATAATCAGTTGTTACACATCAGTAGTTTGTATAGAACAGTGTTTATAGGTTGTTAGATGTCACTATCATGGTAACGTCAGCTGAGATGCTTCAGTGGTTTGGTTTGCCTATAAATGGAGCAGTACCTTGTACTGTTATATTTGATTGACTGAGTGGATTCTTCTTCTCTAGTCCAATCCTTTCATCTTGTGCAACCAACCTTGGGGTATCTGGCTGAGGGGGAGCTTAGTATTGTAAGCATGCTTGTAATTATTTGCTTTGTTATTCAATCATTCGACTTAATGTGAAGCAATTGTTTATCATACTATTCTCTTCCTTGGATTGTGTTTCTAAAGTTTGTATTCATTTCCGCTGCACTTTTCACTGTTCCATGTTCTCTGAGTGTTCAATTTATACAAACAAACACAGTCATGAGAGCCTCAGATCCTAACAATTGGTATCAGAGCTCAGACAGTCAAATTTGATCTAACAATCAATTTGACGTAACAGTTCAGCTCAAAATTCATTAATACTAAAGTTGGTTGTATTTAATTGAAAAACAGAGCAACGAGAAATCATGTTCAAAATGATGGATCAGATACTCTGTAAAACAACCAAGATGTCATAAGCATCCACAAATTTCAAACAACAAGTGATGTCATGCACAAATCACCCATAGTTTTCAGATCTGAAAACATGTCTGGTAACTATGGTATGACTATCTTCATTTAAAATTGATCTCAACTGTTGATATGAAATTTGTGATGATTTCATCATATTTTATACTAAAGTATGAACCTCAAATTAACAAAACCTATGTTCATATAAACATTAGTGTTTTGTTAACATAGAAAGAGGGAAATAAAACTTTAGTCATGAAATCTTATGTGATAAAAAGCAGGTTGAGAATCCTCAAAAGGACCAAATCAACCCTTTCAAAACACATTAAGAAAAACTGGGCTCTAAACAGTCCAAATCATACGTAATGTGAGAATTGGTAATAAAACATGTACAAATGTGGCCAGATCTCTCAAAACATTGCTGAAAATGATTTTGGAATGAGGATTCTTTCATAAAAAACCTCCTAGTAAGTATTTTATTACTTATGAATGGGAAGGGTAAAAAGGGAAGAAGAAAATGAACAAAACTCAAAAGTGTGCTTATCTCAAAACTTTTGAAGCCAAAAGAAAAAGAGTATAAACATAAAACACTTATGAGTCCAAAGTTGGGTAAACAATGGTCATCATGCAACTGTGTGCATTCATCAATACAGGAATTGTTCAGGTAACAATGGCATCTCTAGTGGATTGACCTTAAAAGAAGAATTTACAATCAATTGACAAGAAAATGATCCTAAACAGTGGTCAAAATAACTTGAGAATGATATGACCATGAGCTTATTTGGAAAGTTATCAGATCCTTTTGATGTTATTTTCAAAATTTTTACAAAAGTTTTTCTCAGAATAAAACCAGATATATTATTTTTTATATAATATATTTTGTACTTTTACTCATTTTTGATAGTAAAAATTTCATCTCTGGTCAGGATGTAATTTCCTTATTTTTGTGTGAAATTACTATTCCTAAAACTGATCAAAAGGAAATGGTACACATGTCAAGGTCATGTCAAGCTCAAGTTAGTTTAGCACAGATTAAAAATTGATTGCAAATTGATTTTGAACTACTGAGATACTCATGTTCTAGTTCAAATAATTAGACACAAAATGAGCAGCCTTAGTAGAAAAGTCTTCATCATCTGGGATGCTAAACCACTGTCAGGAATAATGAACATGTGCAAAACCTTGAACAAAGATTTCTGAGATAACTGGTGGCAATTTAAACTTGATAATCTACATCTAAAATGTAGTTAAGCATAGCATTTCTGGAGCTCAACAGATGTTGGACATGATATTGTGTTTACACAAGACAAAATCAATTCCTACATCTGAACAAGCAGATGCTAACATTATTTGTCAAAAGTTAAAACACTGCTGCACTACCAGTTGTTGTACTAATGGTCTTCATTTTATTTTCTACCACTGTTCTCCCTTAACTGCTGCCGTGTTTTCAAACATCTGCTTTCTAAAGTCTGTCCACTGCTGAAAGTCAACCCCTGCTCTTTCATTTTCTTGATAAGCACTATTGGACAAAATCAGTGTTCTATCCACTGATATGCTATCCACTGATGTAGTAAAAGCATCCAATGATGGTAAAAATCACCCACTGCTCCATTTATTACCGTTGTAACCACTGATGTTTGCTTCATCAGTGGCTCCCAAAACAACTGTCCTCCATTATTTACTTTTCCATCAGGGGCTGGCACGTGGTCAGTTTTTAGTCGTCAGATCGTTACAACCACTGCCACATCAGCATTCACTTTTTCCCTAAAATAAAACCCTGATTAAACCCAAACAGGGGCTCACACTGTCGAATTGAATTCCAAACATTCTCTTCTCAAAGCAGTTTCCCACTCTTCTTCACAAAAACTTTTTTCGATCTTCTTCATCAAAAATGACAAAATCAAAATAGAAATCAAAATCAAAATCATCTTCTTCCTCCGCTCCCACTGACGCCACTCAAATGGCCACTGAAACCACAGAAATTCGTTACAAATCCCCTCATAACTATGTGGGCATACTCACAAAACCCACAACCAACAACTCCTTCGACTCCATCATCGACATCTTGTCTACATCAAAGTATAAAACTTTGATAACAGCAGATGCTCCCATTTATCTAGAAACCCAGAGAGAGTTCTGGAACAAGGCTACCCTTGAAAAACAAGGAGAAACTGTCATAGCCATCAACTCCTCGATACAGGGTAAAAATATCCAAATCACTCCACAATCAATTTTAGAAGTCTTCAAACTCGATGATTTGAAAGGTAAAACCTCATTTTCTAAATCCGAGTTGAAAAAGGATTTCATGAATAGGGGCTATGCAGAGCAACCAAAAAGGGATACCTTACAAAAAGGCTATTTCCCTTCTGCACCCAGATTTTTGTTTCACACTCTATTGATGTGTGTTTCTAATAAAACAACGTCTTTTAATGAAATACCATCAAAAATTAAATGCCTGGGGTATGCAATTTTAAACAATGAAAATTTTCATTATTCCCAGGAAATATTTGATGATTTGGTGAAAAAAGTTGATAGTAAAGCATTTCTGCTCTTTCCAAGATTTTTAAGCTACTATTTTGAACAAAAATTTGAAAAGGAAGATGCAGAATTGCCCAGACAAGGTGCTTCTTTTAAAATAAACTGTTTAACACCTGAAACATTCTCTAGAATGTTGGCACCAATAAAAACAAAAGCAGAGGGGCCTGAGAAGAATTTAGCAGATGAAACTGCTCCTCAGGTATCGGCTGCTGAGCCCACTGCTCCAGGTGATCAAAGCAGCACACCCACTGTTTTGAAACCCACACCTGCCACCACCAAAAAGACCAAAAATAAAACATCCAGAAAGCCCCCCAAACCCAAAACAAAGGCACATCTGGATGATGAGATCCCAGAGTCAATGCCAGTGACAGCACAAAAGTCACCAATAACCACTGTTGCTACTTCCTCACAGCAGTTGGAAGAAAGATCTCCACCTTTGCCACAAACTCCTCCTGCATCCTCACAAAAGGATCAGGTTGTAAACACAGGGACCCCACAATATGAAGCTCTGGACCCACTCGGATCCATCTTCCACAGTCCTGATCCCAAGGACATGTCTCTTTCAACTCCTTTACCCTCACCCCCCACAATACCACCATCCATTATACCCTTGTTGCATGCAGTTGATGTTACACAGACACAAACTCCTCTCACTCACCTATCACTGAGAGTATACTCCCACAAGTGACTGGGTCTGATGTTGATATCTCTGCTATCCCAGAAACAACTGAGGAGGTTACACTGCAGGAGTTACAAGTAATTCCTGTCGTAGTTCAAGCGGAGCAGCAACTACAAATGTTGGATCAACAGATCTGCATTTGGGCAGTTGTTTCATTAGTAAGACTCCCTTGAAGGCAATTTCTTCAATAGAACCTCTGAAAACCACCAGTGAGTTTGTTATGCCCACTGGTACCTTTACAAGGTTAACAAGTGCTGAAGGAAGAAGTCGCCAGTACCAAGAACAAGGGGCATTAATGAATGAATTTTGGGATTCAGTTCCTAAGTCATACATTGGTAAAACCACTGCTAGTGGGGATTCAAATGATCCTGTTAAATCGAGTGATGATTCAAAATATCAGGAATTGACGGGCAGGGTTGAAAACCTGGAAACCTCAGTTGCTGAAATAAAGGATATGGTGCAGCAGCTGTTAAAAGCTCAGAAAGCCCAATCCACTGCTCCTCCAGCTCAAGCACCTGCTCAACCGGCACCTGCTGCAAATGACTTATGGACCATGTTCCAACCACTGCTGGAAAGACAAAAGCAGATGGCTGATCAGCAGCATGCTATACATGTACAAAAGCTGACAAACATGGTGGAGTCAAGATTGAAAGATACTCAGGCAGATATTAAAGCTATCAAGGCTCATATCCAAAGTGCCTCTGGAAAAGTTCCTCCCACTGTACTCTTCATGAATGAACCCTTCCCAGATAATGCCAAAAAGGGGGAGAAGATCAAGTGGAAGAAGAAAGGAATTGATGATGGTATCTTTATTGAGCCAGAAAATAGCCAAACCAAAAAAACTGTATCAACAGACACCACATCACCACACACCATCATAACCACTGCTCCACCATCATCTGTGATCACATCACCTACAACAACTTCACCATCAAAAACAGCCACCCCATCATCACCTCCTGCCAAAAAGTAGAAGACAGCAGATGTTACAACATCTGCTGTAATGACAACAGTGGTTGAAACACCAGTTGTTCCAACTACTGTTAGTCAGTCACTCATCACCACTCAAACCCCTGCCATCACAACCCCTGCTCAAAAGCAGAAGACATCTGCTGATACATCAGTAGTTGTAATGACAACAACGGTTGAAACACCATTTGTTTCAACAGCTGTTAGTCAATCATCTACCACCGCTCTCACCATTCCTATGTCACAAGCAAAACCCATTTCATCCGCAAAGCTTTACAAAAGAAAAGGAGAAACAACTCAAGCCACTGATGAAAAATATGATCCTGTTGCAGCAAAATATCCACTGGAACTAGATGCTGTAAAAAATGAGATGAAACAATTTTACACCGAGGATGATCCTTCAAAAAGAAGATTTCCTTCTCTCATAGGCTTCGTAGTTCCAGAAGACATGGATGAATATCTCGAAATGAAAGCAAGGCAAGCAAAGATTCGAGCTAAACTCGAATGCAAAGATCAAGGTGATAAAGCCATTTCTGAAAAATTGGAACTCTTACTTACAAAAGTCAAGCTGATGAAAGATTATGCACAAGTTCTGAGCAAAGGAAAGACAGATCAAAGAAAGGAGATGAGAAAAGAACTTATTCCATATATCATGAAAGAAAAATTTTATCCAGCTGAAGAAAACCAATTTGAAGAATGGCCAATAGTTGCTCTGAAGCATGAAGCAGATAGGATTGAAAGGATTAATGGTTACCCAAGTAAGAAGAAGACAACTCCAAATTGGAACAAATATAAAAAGCTAATTGCTGATCTTACTTCTGAATATAAAAAGAAGAAACAGGAGTTGGCAGATGCTAAAGTGGACACTGCTGATGCCATAGCAAAATGGTCAAAACAGCATACTGATGAAGCTTATGAAAGGCTAAAGAAAAGAAGGATAACTGTCTCAGACACTTCAAAAAGGTCTGACTACAAAAAGCTTGAACAACAGATTGAAAACCTCCAAAAACTATTCAAATCAGCAGATAATCCTATTCTTGTGTCAAACCAAGAAGAAGGAAAACAACTGTCTGAAGAAGAGGTAAAGAAAAGGGAAGCTGAGTAATTCAATGAAACCATCATGAAAATGGGTCTAAAAGAAGAGAGCTCAACAAAGCTTCAGAACCTTTTTTAAGAAGGTGTTAACCAAGCCTGCATCATCAAACCTTTCAGAAGCATCAGACATTGAGCCAGATCAACAACAGAGACAAGAGCTAGTTGAGAAAGAAACTGCAGAAGACATAGCTACTGCAAATGATGTCATTGAAAAGGCTCTCAAAAAAATGTCTGATAGCTTACAACTTTTCACAAGGCCAACATCTCCAAACTCATCTAAGAATAAATCTCTCCCAAGAAACCCATTAGGATTAAAAATACTAAAGTGGACGTCTGATCAAAAGACCCACGTATTGACCTTGGTCAGATCCAATGGTGAAGTGAAGTACATATCAAGGAAAGAAGCACTAGGCCTTAGTGTTGAAGATTTGCAGGATCTCCTTGAACTTACACCGTGTAGGGATGAAGATGGCTTGAGTTCCAAGGAATTTGAAGCAGAATTTAAAAGACAAACTAGGGAACTTCTGATGAGGAATAAAGGTCCAGAATAATGAAGGGTTTTGGCATTATCTGTTCCAGGGGGAGATTGTTGGGATTGAACCCTACCAGAGGAACAGATAATGAAAGCCAAAACCGGATCACAACAGTGGACTCAAAATAAGCAGCTGTTTACACTTGGTTTTCCCCTTGACAGTGGTAATCTAACAGCTGATAGATCTTAAGTACTGCTCACTATAACAACTGATGAACCAAACACTGATGAAACTCTAAAGACTGCTGAAGACAAACACTGTTGCTCTATCTACTGTTGTTTCCTAAGTACTGCTGAAGACACAAGCACTGCCCATTCAAGGACTGATCACCTTTGAAGAAAGCACCGATGCTCAACATCAGTGCTCAGGCTACAACAGCAGAACATGAAGCAGTAGTTATCTCTTGTTTTGTACTTATAATCAGTTGTTACACATCAGTAGTTTGTATAGAATAGTGTTTATAGGTTGTTAGGTTGTTAGATGTCACTATCATGGTGACGTCAGCTGAGATGCTTCAGTGGTTTGGTTTGCCTATAAATGGAGCAGTACCTTGTACTGTTATATTTGATTGACTGAGTGGATTCTTCTTCTCCAGTCCAATCCTTTCATCTTGTGCAACCAACCTTGGGGTATCAGGCTGAGGGGGAGCTTAGTATTGTAAGCATGCTTGTAATTATTTGCTTTGTTATTCAATCATTCGACTTAATGTGAAGCAATTGTTTATCATACTATTCTCTTCTTTGGATTGTGTTTATAAAGTTTGTATTCATTTCTGCAGCACTTTTCACTGTTCCATATTCTCTGAGTGTTCAATTTATACAAACAAACACAATCACGAGAGCCTCAGATCCTAACAAAGTGACAATGTCACAAATTATGACAAAGTCATAATTGAGGATTGTGATGATAAAACTGATGATGAAAATGAGAAAAAGAAAACATTTTTGAAATTAAAAGAAAAGTTTCAAGAAACTGTTTTACATTCTACTGAAAAAGGTGAATGCTCAACGCAAAAACCTGTAAAGAAGAATGTGGAACAAAAACAAAATGTTAAAAAGCCGGAAAATCTTCAAAATTACAATAAAAGCTCATCAGTTTAGTCATCCAATCATTATAAAAAATCAAAAAAATTTGAAAATCAAAACTCACAAAAAGTTGGTAATGAGTGGTGCAGGTTAGACCACAGTGCTTCAAAGCCAAATCCAGCTTTTAGGAGGAGTGATGATTACCACAAAGCCAGACAATGTTATGATCTTAGTGTTTGGTGTGAAAGTGGTGAATGGTACGATAACAGAGTGTGTTACACTTGTGGTGTTCAAGGACACATTGCTGTTAACTACCAGAAGCAGTGGTTTGAGAAGAGGAGATGCTATAATTGCCAAATCAAAGGTCACATTGCCAGAGATCGCCCAATGAGATCAATGGAAAGATCAAGGGCTGAATCTCAGAAAAAGTTGACAAAATCAGTCAAAGTCGATGAAAAGCCTAGAGCACAGAAAAAACAAGAAGTGAAAGAACCGAAAGTGAAACTTTCACAAGGACAGAAAGATCGATTGAGAAAGAAAAGGAAGAAAGCACGAGAGTATCTGGAAAGGATTTTATCCTCGGGTACTACGTTTAATTCAGATAAAAGTTCAGATGAATCGCTTTGCTCAATAAAAAACCAGTCAAGTAAAATGAATCAATCAGATACAAATCTGAGGACAAAAGGTAGGGTAAAGGTAAAATTTGTTGATCAAACAGTTCCAATAAAGGTCGGCGATGAATTTGTTGAGTTGAAAACAAAGGAGCCATCTTCTGGTAAAGAATTTGTTTCTTCGAAAACAAAGAAGGTATGTTCTAGCGATGATCCTGACTTGTCAAAGTCAGAAGAGCCACCTGTTGATCAAAAAGGAGAAAATTCAGTTCCGGCAATGGATGATATCAATTTTCCACCATTGCGAGCTGAAAATTATAAACAAAAAGTTGACGAATTTGAGATTTCAAATCAATCTTTTTCTGAAAAGAAATATTTTGATGTTGAAAAAGCCTTTAACCCCAATGTTCTAAACATTTTTGGAAAAATGGTTGACGGAACAGTCAAAGGGGTAAAAGAATTTTATGAATCAAAGAAGAGAACTGACACACCGAGTGAAAATAACTCGGATGCACTCAAGACTGGTTAGGCTTGGGTGTCACCTTTATTTGTATAAAAACCTGACTTGCCGGAACTCCTAACTAGTTTCTTATGTTGAAGGTGATTCTTCCTTATCGTTTGTCTGTGGTGTCTTGACATTATTTTACTGTCTATATAAAATAAAAGATTTTCACCATTCATATCTCCACGGTCTATATGGAGGTATGTTGGCTACCTGGTCGGGGGTTAAGGGAACGGTTTGGTAAGAGTCTTGCCCTTGTTCAGCGTTTAGAGGTACTGCAAGGGACCTGGGTCAAATTTAGTAGGTTCTCCTTCAATACCCAAAGGTATTGGATGGCGGGGATCCAAACTTTTTGACCCCCTCATAAGTAAACTACTATTAATACTATAACCTGGCTATTTAGGACTGTATCCTTGTTGACTCAGACTACTTAGTCGAGGGTAACGTCACCTTCAAAAGAGGGGCCTACCATAATTTGCATTAATAACTTAATTAATTATCTTTCAATAATCCGACCCTTTAGGATTGTATCCTTGCTGACTCAAACTACTAGGTTGAGGGTAACGTCACCTTCAAAAGAGGGGCCTACTACAATAACTAAGATAATCTCTTAAACAAGTGCAAAAGTGCGAAAATAATCAAAGGTTACACTATACATGAGTCGTATCCAAGTGATTCATCTTGTCTATCTGTTTCTTTTATTTTTATTTTTATTTTTCAGCATTTAGTTAGTTTTATTTTCTTAGTTTTAAAAATCTTTTCTAACATTTTGATTTGATTAGACGTTGAGGATAAACCGGTACTAAAAGCTCTTGTGTCCTTGGACGACCTCGGTATCTTACCAACACTATACTACGTCCACGATGGGTGCACTTGCCCATATGTGTGTGTAGTGTTAGTAAATATCGTGTTTTATTAATTTAAAACTTGGCTAAAAAGGGTAAAAAGGGCTTAAAATATACACCTAAAACATATACACACTTGCACGCATCAAGTTTTTGGCGCCGCTGCCGGGGACACAAGGATTTTAAGAAAGTTAGGAATCAACGGCCTAATCATTTTTTTTATTTTCTTTTTATTTTTTTAGGATTTTCTTAATTTTTCAGCCTCTGCAGAGCTCAGCACGGGTCGTGCCCGCTGAACACGCCCCTTGCCCAATCTTTGGAACTGGCAATCCTGTTTTAAGTCAGACAGTAAGCTGAACACGGGGCCGTGTCCATTCAACACGCCCCTGTGCCCAAGATTCAGTTGCTAAAAACAGAACCGTAAGATCCCGACGGTTGGTAAATTCTGACACAAACATGAGTGATGATGATTTTTTTTACTTTCGGCACTCTTATGGTACATGGTGTCAATTGTGTGGAGGCGGACATAAAGAGTTAGAATGTTATTTTCTAAACTATAAGCCCCACTATATAGACCCATCGTTTCCCTGTATCCTTAAGAGGGGCGAAAGTAAAACTAATCCTTATCTCTCCCTCGAAAGCGCCCAACCAGATATTTTAGGAGAAATCCTTCTTGATGAACTATTTCAACTAGAAGATCTGATTCTTAATTGGTTAAAAAAACTTAGGATGGATTTACTAAATTCATCTCAAGACAATAACCAAGAAGAAATGTTGGGATCGCATTCAAACAACCTCGTTGTTCCCAAAAATACCTTCGACTCTAGCAAAGACATGGACGATAGTCGTCCCTGTGTCGATTGTGCCGTGAAGGACTCTCCATCGACTTCGTTCGGTTCATACATAGACCTGAGCGATTCGGCATATACCTTCTTTAACGAGAGCCCGGAAAAGGGTTGGACTTGTCCACCTAAAATAAACATAGGAATTTACCTCACCGACAACCTCTTGCGTTCTCATCTTAGTCTAGAGCAATTAAGGTATCTTAGGCACTTTGGGGTTGTTCCATCCAGTAAGGAACCACCCGATCCGAATAGGTTCCTTAGAAATAGACAAACTTCATAAACAGCCCTTCGACACGGGCCGTGTCCATCCAACACGCCCCCGTGTCCACCAAAAGATTCCTTTCTGACTTTTACGTCAGAATACGGACAAACTGTGTCAGGATCCTACCTGCACTCGGGGCCGTGTCCAGCCGACACGGGGCCGTGTCCAGCACGCTGTCGTTTGCTATAAATGCAGCCAACAATTCTGCACATTTGGACCATCTAAGGACAGAGATTTGAAGGAATCTTCTCTCAACTATCCTAGGTATGTTCTAAAAGAAGGTTCCAACAAACCATCTTGTCCTTTCCTCTTTTATCCATTTCCTTCTTCTTCATCTTTCTCCAAAAACCTCCATTAAAGTTTGAAATTTCAAGCTTTGAGGAAAGGATTATTGAGTTTTATTCAGAAAATAAAGTTGTATAACATTGTTTTAACATTGTTTTAAGTTAATAATGTTCAAAAAGGCCTCACAAATTCAGAAAATAACTTAGAACTTCAAGATTCTTTGTTTCAAAACCCTACAGAAAGATGAAGACGGGCCCGTGCTCATTGAGCACGGGGCCGTGTCCAGACCATTGTTTCAGCAAAATAAGCTATTTTCAGTTTGTTTTCGTAGAATGTCGAGTGAAAACAGCGAGACATCTTCCGTGCATTCATCAAACAGTCGAAGAGGGAGAAGGCCTTCCATTGAGGCTACACTTGTACACTATGTCATAGCATTAAAGGAGGCTCTCGATGAAATGACTTCAGTAGAGGAGGTCCTAATTGACCGTATCAACTATCTTACGGTAGGGCTGGAGAATAGCGTTCAAGAAATTAACCTCTTGCACCAGAGGTTAAATATTCTTGTAACACCTCCGATGGAACCCGTCTTCCCTCAAGAGGATTGGAACCTAGCGCTTGAAGTTAACAACCCTACCGGGTGGGACGACATTCCGGCGGAACCTCCTCTTGGGCATCTACAAGAAATCCTGGTGGAAGTCGAAACTCCTCAAACTAACGCTAACGAGCCCTCTTTTCTCCTCCCAAGGGAGATAGAGGAGTGGCTCGCCGACATATGAGGAGACCATGCCCGAAAGAAGGAGTTCTATAAAGCCACAACCAACCAAGACTATTTGCTTCTTGGAAATTTTGCTAATTAAAATAACTTGTAGGCTAGAACTCCATGATTTATGCTTCTTGTGTTTTCTTATCTAACTTAGTAATATTTAGGACTATGTAATTCTCTCTATGAATGAATGGATGGTTTTAAGGTTTGAATGGTGTTATAAGAAATAAAATACACTCGGGATGGTGAAAGATAACAAGGGAAACGAGAAACATGGCCCATGCACGAAAACAAGGCCATCCGACAACAATTTCTTCATTACAGTAAGCTCAGCACGGGCCGTGTCCAGCCAACACGGCCCCGTGCTGAACATACTGCAGAAAATCGCCCAGGTCAGATAACTGAACACGCCCCCGTGTCCAGGCTTCTGTTTCTTTTCTTTAATTTTTGTTATGGCACCTGAACACGGGGCCGTGCCCGGACACCACGGGGCCGTGTCTAGACTACCAGTAACATAAAATTATGCTTTTAACACCATTTTACACATTCAATCAACCTAAAAACTTATTTTTGGGACACATTGAGGACAATGTGTAATTTAAGTGTGGGGGATGCTAAAACCTTGAATTTTGCAAGTCCTAATAACAAGCCTTACACAAAACTCTATTTGGAATCGCTAATCACCCCAAATTTTTTCCAAAAATATGCATATTTTTTACTTGTCTAAGTTTAAGTTGGGAATTCTAATTCTAACAAGGTTATATTTTTACAAATTTACAACCGATAGCGTCGTGATAAAAAGAACCAACATAAGAAAATTATGAAACGGCATGACAAGCTTAGTTAAAATTTGATTATATATACTTGATCACGTAAAAACCCATTCCCACAAAAGTGAGTTTTGAGCCTTTATAGAGCATACAAATACATATCTTTACACTAAATGCTCATTTTTCGTTTCTTGTGTGAATAGCCGCTTGGTTCTTACGACTCTAGAACTTGCCACGATAATTCATTCCCGGTCCTTACCAACTTACACCCAAGTAAGTAAATGATGGAGGCATTAGGACTAACCCTTTTTCTTTCAACACCATTATTTTCACTTTTCTTTTCACCTACCCAAAAATTCCCCCTAGTTAACCCCTTTGAGCCTAAACCTTTTCATTTCTTAACCCAAAACCCTTTTACCCACCAAAACCCCTTTTTCATTTTTCCCCTTATTTTAGTAACAAAGCTTGGTTTTCGTGTGACTCTTGAAAAAAAAAATTTTGGACGAATGATGATGAAGTTGGAAATAAACAAACAAAGCTCCTCAAACAAAAGCTTGTTTGAATAAATACTTCATTGAAAATAAAAAGTCACAAAAAAAAAATGTTTTACGAAAACCAACGCTTTTTACGCCTTTTCGCCCTTTTCAACTAACCACTAACCCAACCACCCACCTTTAGCCCAAGCCTAACCCTTCACCCAAAAAGTCCTCTTGATATTTACAAAGGTATAAAGTTAAAAAGGAGGAGGATTGATTGCTTGGCAAGCTTATGGTAGAAATAAGTTCCACGCCGCTCTCGAGTGATTCACTAAAAATACACCTTCGGCCGAGTGTGAGTGATTTCCCCCGTGAGATACGTGAACTTGTATATAAATGAAATTTTAAAAAGGTATTGTAGGATCGTGATCTGACCCGATTGAGTCGTTCTGAGGCGTTCAACTATGTTTCAGGTGCGGAATAACAAGAAACGGAGGTAGAAACAACTGATTCTTCTATTAATCTACTGATTTTATTGATCTAACAATGATTACAGCTTGATCTTCACACCGGCAGCACTTCGGCATGGAAAACAAGGCAATTGTTATAGTTTCGCTCGAATGAACTGCTATATATAGGCCTTGTGGTTTCGCTTATATGGACATGTCCATATAAGCGAAACTACATGTGTACGAATAAGCGAAACCTATAGCCTATGACCATATGAGCGAAACTAACTCTCTAACCACATATACTCTCCAGTTTTCTCGTAATACATGCCCTAATCTATACAATACAATGTAAGACTCGATACAAGACGAAGTCGACAGATGTAGTGCACCAACAGACTCCCCCTCAGATGTTGACGGAGTCGTCCATCGAGTCACGACAATGCTGTGTCTTCACATCTTCAGTCTTGAACAGTCTCTGGCTTTTCTCTCTCTCTCTATCCTCAGACTCCCCCTCTCGATTTGCTGGTATTCCTTGGTTCTTCAGCAACATCTGATACAGGATCGTTGTCTGGCTTTTCATGTTCCAAGATGAAAACCTGGCTCAAACTATAAAGTCTTCAATTTTCAGGATCGAAACTTGGCTAAACCTGCACATTCTTAACCCAGAAGTAAGTTTTCTAAATTTAACACTTTAAATGCACCAACACTAACTCCTTCGCATAAACATGTGCACCAAATACAATTTTCTCTCAAATCACTTTCTCTATGATGAACCACTTGTTGATTATCAAAACACATTTGATGTTCAAAACATTTTCCCTCACAACAATGTCATCATGTTCAGCACTAGGAATTTTGAAAATCAGTTTTCCAACATCAGTTGTCGAAAATCTTTTTGAATTTTTTCAAAATTTATGCTAAAACACACACAAAATCTTTTTGGATTTTCTGAAAAATGACACCACTTGTAAAGATAAAGACTAATATCAAATGTAAAACAACAAGATGCAGAAATAAAATATTTACAAATAATATTTTGAATTCTTAACCCAGAAGTAAGTTTTCTAAATTTAACACTTTAAATGCACCAACACTAACTCCTTCTCATAAACATGAGCACCAAATACAATTTTCTCTCAAATCACTTTCTCTATGATGAACCACTTGTTGATTATCAAAACACATTTGATGTTCAAAACATTTTCCCTCACAACAATGTCATCATGTTCAGCACTAGGAATTTTGAAAATCAGTTTTCCAACATCAGTTGTCGAAAATCTTTTTGAATTTTTTCAAAATTTATGCTAAAACACACACAAAATCTTTTTGGATTTTCTGAAAAATGACACCACTTGTAAAGATAAAGACTAATATCAAATGTAAAACAACAAGATGCAGAAATAAAATATTTACAAATAATATTTTGTGAGTTCATGTAAGAGGATCATATCAGTTTATGAGACATGTCACCAACACCGTTAAGCTTGGTTACATTTTAAGCTCTAAACAATTCACGTAGATTGTCAGTATATTGGTCCACTTAAATTTTCACACAAAGTTCAATTGATCCGAGATACGATATTAATGTCTTAATACTAACTTATTCGTGTGTCCTACTACTTGAATATACTCCCGTATCCAGATCCCAATATTCAGTCTTACAGGTGAGTATACCACAGATGATATCTGTATAGGGGTTAAGTGCGAGGGTCGTGAGAGCTAAGGTCGATACTTCTGTATACGCAAAGAGATGACGGTTTCGACTTTTTGGTGTGTCCCCTTTAGAGGATCTTTTGATTACAACAGCAGCGACTATCCATTTTATTGTTTCATCAGCATGCTGAGGGCGAAGCTATGTTTCAAGCTTTTGCGGAAAGCATTATCCGGGGACTAGGTCAGTATTTCCATACAGCAGAAGTCCCTGGATAATACCCCAGATATCACTGAGCATAGAGACCTAGTATCTAAGAATAAGGGACCTTTCAAACAAGATTTCAGGGGTTACCTATATATCCAAGATGTTGTTAACCCACAGAACAAGCAAGTTTGAAATTTTTATGTTTATATCTCATCACAATTTACTAAGTGTGTAAAAACCTACTGGCATATCCTCAGTAAGATTGTTTATCACATTATGACTTTTCAATTCTTTAGCACGTTGTGACAGCCCACTGATGTACTATCATTTCCTCTTTTCACAACAAAACTCATTTTTGATTTTATCATGTTTTTGTCTTTTTCAAATTTTTTAATGTTTTTAGATTTTCTGAAATTTATCTACTCCCCCTAAAATTCTAACACATTAAAGAGAAATTTGAAAAACAACTAAGCTCTTGACCCACTAGATCATAAAACTAAACAAACTATACAGAAACTTTGACAACTGACATCGAATCGCATCAATTCGCCATCCATTAAGGCATAAACAATCTGAACTCCCCCTTTCACAAACCATTTTCTCATTTAGATCTCAGAACACTTAAGTTTGTTTTAATCAAAATGATTTTTCCGGAAAATGAGTTTGTTTTTACCACTTGTAGGTTATACTCATGTTAAAATCGGGGTTATGGTTCATCATCTTGTAAGTTTTTTATGTTAGTAAATCAAGTACAAGTTAATGTCCCTGATTTACCATTTTGCATTCAAGCAACCTCTGTACCACTTGTAACCAATAATTACATGTAGGATCACAAACAATACCACATGTAGGTATATCTGAACAATTACCCACTGTAGGAATGTTACATCTACATCACCATTTTACCATTTGTAGGATTGATCACAAAGATGCCGATTCATGCTTCGCACTTACCAACCTGGAAGCTCCGGCGTAGTCTTTTCACCTGTAAAAATTTAAACACATTCAAAATCTTTCAATCAAACTTTTCAAAACACTAGAATGATGCCGATTCCTGATCCACCATAAAAAATTGGGATCTCCGGCGTAGTCCTTTCACCTCAAGGAAAACAAACTTCCATCCAAGTCTTCTCAGACTTGATGGCTTTCAAATCTTGCGCAGTAGGGTTATAAGTTGCCTTTTTAGAAGCATAGAAATCTTTAACCCCCTTCGGTTTCCCATTCAACATTTTCCCAAATATCTTTTTAACACTCCCATTAAATGTTTTATCGACATCAAACTTTGTTTTCTCGTTATAGAATTGGTTCGAGATGTCAACCTTTCCAATCTTCTGTTTAACTTCTTCAAATTTCAGTGATGGTAACTCTTCATCATTCACTGAAATTTTTACCTCACCTTGTGGCTCTTCTGGCTTTGTGGAACCAGATTCATTGCCGACATTCATATCAACCTTCTTAGCAACCCACGCTTGGTTGTCTTTTTGTTTCTTTTTATAAAAATTCTTTTTAGAACACTCACCAACCTCATAAGTCGAATTTTCAAAAATTTTAAATTTTTCAGTTGGTGGTTCAACATCAACAACTTTTCCTTTTAACTTTTTAGAAACTCCCTGTTTTGTTTTGGTCTTTTCTGACAATTCGATGCAATGTGACCAACTTCATTGCATCTGTAACAGGTACGAGTTTCCTTTGAATGACACACTTCAGTTCCATTCTTCTTCTTTTCAGCAAGAAACTCTTGATTTGACTGTCTCTAGAATGGTTTCTTCTGTTCATCTTCTGAGCTTCCACCTGAAACAAATTCTGTTTTTGTTTTAGAATTTTTCTCATTTTTATGATTTTCTGGTGGAATAAATCCTAAACCTTTCTTTTTGTAGCTACGATTTTGGTTAGGTTTCTTTTGAAAACAAGAACCAGAATTGTAACTTTTTTTCTTGTTTAATCGTTGTTGTACTCTTGAAGTGTATTTTTTAGGTTTTCCAGTAAGATTTAAATCTTTTATTTCAGAAATATTAATTTCTGTCATTTTGAAAACCTTTTTAATCAAGTCAAAACGAACACTTCTTATTGGAAACTCTTTGTCAGAGTATAATTTGTCAGAATCATTTAAAGTGTATGCTACTTCAAATGTTTCATCATCCAAATTTGCTTTCGATAATAAAAACTCTTTACTGTAAGACCGTTTAACCGACGACTTTGAACTGTTGACTGACGAATTTGACCCTCCAGACTCAGACTTTGACTCATCCTCATCAGTATCCAACACCTGATCAACCACCTTTTTGATTAACTCAGACTCATGATCAGTGTTAGATGAGGTAAACGTGACGTCAATGTTTTCTGGTAATTCATCAGTTGTGTCAGTTTTAAGATTTATATTGACTGCTTTTTCAAGTTGCTCCTCGTTTGGTTTCCTAGGAGAATATATGCTTCCCAAATCAGAGGCGGACACTTGTTATAGCTAACAGTCGTTTTCTTACCACAATCTTTCTTCTTCTTTGGCTTCTCATCTTGAAAAGCTTCCATACCTGCAACAGTTGGGTAAATACGATCAATGAGATAATCAGAACTAGAATAACTTTGCAATAATCGTCTAATTCTCTCATTCTCAATCTTTTCGGTCTCCAATTCTTGCTTCCATTTAGCACCCTCTTCGATGTAAAAGTTAATAGCTTTCTGCTTTGTCATCATCAAAGCATTCATCATCATTAGTGCTTGTTCTCTTTCTGAGTTTGTCTTTTGAAGACCAGTTACTGTTTTGTTCAAGACATCATAAGATTCTTTCACATAATTAAGATTGAACATCAACTGCTCCTTCTTTTCATATTCAGCAATTATCTCATTCTTTGCTGCACATTCCTTGCAAGGTTCAAGACATTTTGTGCAAGGCTTGACAATTTCAACAATCTTCTCAACCTCGATTGTCTTTACCACTTCAATCACTTTTTCTTCTTCTTTCACCTTCTCAGCTTCAATAGTCTTCTCAGCAACACTTACAACACTCTCTTTCTGAACAACATCTTCAGATTTCATTTGTTGTTGTTCTTTAGCAGCTCATTTCTCTTTCAGTTTCTCCATGCGATCTGCAAAATAGAAATGAAAACTTTTAGGAGATAGATGAGATTTAGCAACATTTATATGTTTCTCTTCCTCATCATCACTGCTACTATCAACTGGTGACTGATCAAACTATACAGATTTTTCAGAATCAGATTCTGATACACCAAAATCAGACGGTGTTTGATCAGATACAACTTCCTTTTCTAAAGTAACATCATTCTGAACACTCTCATCTGAACTTTGTGAACCTTCATCAGTACTTTCTGAGCTTTCGTCAGATGCAACAGACTGTTCCTCCACATTTTCTACAGTCACACCTATAGACTTCATCCATGAGGTAAACATGTCTGGTTTTCTGACAATCTTGGCAATGAAAGCTTTGAAATCACCCTTCTTATCAGCAAACATATCCCAGCTGAAGCCTTCAGGTAGTCTTTCATCATCTTGGTCAACTAAACAGGCTTTGCTATCAGGAGATATGTAGTTGCTCCAATTGAAATCTACTAAACATGCTCTTTTCGAATCCTCAATCTTCCTACCATGAGCCGTATGTGAGTCTTGAGATTGACCAACCTGCTGATAAATGGCTTTCCGGTAGTAGTCGTCTTTTCCGAACGGATTCTGAGCACCACTAGCTTCTCTGTTCTTGCATTCCCGCTTGAAATGACCTTTCTCCCTGCAACGAAAACAAGTAACTTTAGATTTATCAAAACCTAAAGTAGATACATGAGCATCGAGAAAGTTATTTCTCCCGGTAATTGTCTTAAACTTTTCAGCACGTCTAAGAACACTAGCAAGACACCATTTTATATCCATTAGCTCCATCTCTTCGGCGTCTATTTGATCGTAATCCTCTTTGGTGAGCATAGGATTTCTGATCCGACCAGCTACAAGACCCTCATATGATAATAATACCGAACCGAGTAGAGCCATGTAGTCTTTAGCAGTGTCTTCTGAAAAACTTTGACCTTCTGGAAGATTTAGAGCGATATTTCACTGAATCACGTAACCATTTCCTGTCTTTGTGCCTTGAGACTGAAAGCTCGTATTTGACTCTTTAGGATTGACACTCGGAAATGATGAGAATCCACTGCTTTTGGTTGAGCTCTAATCTGCCTTTTCTGATGAATCTCCAGCACTGAATGCAGTTTGGATTTTAGGACTTCTCTCAGATTCTGGAATCGGAATACTACCCTTGTAATACATCTTTACATCCTGTTGACCACTCGGACTGTTCATCCTAGCGATCTTCTGTTGTTCCAGATCCTGACTTTCTATCTTTTCGATAAACTGAGAAATAGTCAATCCATCATAAACACCCGTGTTTTTCAGAATCATCAGATACGTTCCCCACTCTTTCTGCAGTAACGCATTGGCTAGCTTGTCTACCCACTCTTCATGATCTTTGGTAATACTCAACATTGACATTGATCGTACAAGGTGGCAATAACGTTCAATCAGCTTCTTTGTATCCTCTCCCAGTAGACTGCTGAACAGATCAAACTCTTTCTTTAGCAGCGCCTTTTTGCTTTTAATCATATTCTCACTACCCTCAAATTTGACTTTAAGCGCATCCCAGATCGACTTTGCAGTTTTGTCGTGCTGTAGAAGAATAAAGATATCTTCCTTGATAGCTTGTTGCAACAGACTGATCATCATTTTCTCCGCTTTGTACATAACCCGTTCCTGATCCGTGAACTCAGATAACTCTTTTAAAACCTGCAAATCTGTTCAAGGCAACACGTATTTCTTCAATATGCATTCCCATGATCTAAGATGGTTTGCCTGAACCCAATTCTCGAATCCTGTCTTTCCACCCATAATATTCTTCGATACTCATCAATTTCGGGGGCTTTTGGGTGGTTCCTGTTTCATTTTCTAAGTTCATAGCTTGGGCAATAGCAGCTGGACCAGACGGTGTTGCAAACGCGTTATAGAACTCGGTATCCATGATGACTTAGCACGTTTTTCAAATTCAGTGACAAATAAGCGAAACCAGATGTTTACAAGAGCGGAACTACTAATGATCGAATAAGCGAAACTGTTGATGTGTACTTGGAGCGAAACCTCTGATGTTCAAATAAGCGAAACTAAAGTTTGTCTGAATGAGCGAAACCCTGTTATGCACTTGGAGCGAAAACACACTTAATGTGACACAAGAGCGAAACTAGATGTGTCTTAAGAGCGAAATCTCAGATACTGGTGACACAAGAGCGAAACTACTAAGCACTTTGGAGCGAAACCACTCAATAATATGACACACGAGCGAAACTGGATGATCAAATAAGCGAAACTATCAAATGTCTGAATAGGCGGAACCAAATCCGAAGATAATTTCATCCATTTTTAGTCCGTATTTTGGTCCGAAACTTTCCAGGGTTTGTTAATGTCCACTAACACACAGTCTGTGAAATTTAGATCCAATTTTGACCGTTAAAGCTTTCTGAAATGATAAAAGAATGTGTAGAAGAGAGAAATGATGATAAAATCCAGCTATTTTCTGCAGAACTCCTCCTCCTGAGCTCTGATATCAATTATAGGATCGTGATCTGACCCGATTGAGTCGTTCAGAGGCGTTCAACTACGTTTCAGGTGCGGAATAACAAGAAACGGAGGTAGAAACAGCTGATTCTTCTATTAATCTACTGATTTTATTGATCTAACAATGATTACAGCTTGATCTTCACACCGGCAGCACTTCGGCATGGAAAATAAGGCAATTGTTATAGTTTCGCTCGAATGAACTGCTATATATAGGCCTTGTGGTTTCGCTTATATGGACATGTCCATATGTGACAACTGTGCCCTGTAATCGATGGACGATGTAAAACAATGTTGATTATTAATAAAACAATGTTCTTTGGTATTTTTATATGTGTTTTGGTGTTATTTTGTGTATTTGTGGTTGGTGATTTTACAATTCGATTCAATTCCAATTTCAAGCTCTAAATCGCTTTCTGGAAGGTTATACGCGCACGGATGCGTAAATATAACCAGTTTAATGCAACAAACACTCTGGAATAGTGAAATAGGCTTAACATATCTTAAATAACCTCCACATAACTTAGAAATAAGTTCTGGATGGTTTGGTGTGTTAAAATCAACCTTGTTCGATCGCAAGGACTATTTGTGTCAAACTGTGAAACTATACCGATTTGTGTAGTAACGAACAATCCGGAATTTGGTCATAAGTTAAAAAAACCATAAATATCCTTTACATAGCTTTGAAATAGGCTTTGAGGGGTTCGGTATGCTAAAATGAACGTATTTGATTAATAGAGACTAAAAGCGTCAAAAGTGCATAAGTTTGCATTTTTGCGCATATCTTACGCCCTGAATATATCCGGACATCCAAAAATTTATGTAATCATTAAAATATTTTATTTTAGTGATTGGCATGATAAAATTCCATTCGTCGCGTAATTTGGATCGTTTTTGCGTTCATTACGACTTCCGTCGTAATTAAGCGAATAACGCAACCGTACGACCAAACGAACCGACATCCGAGATGTTTTTGAGCATATTTTAAGTTCCCTATACTTTAACTTTATTTTAGATCCTTGAAATGGGGTTAACGGGGCTTAAAAGTGCCAAAAAAATCAAGTTTTACAAGTGTAGGGACCATTTTTGAAATTTCTGGCAGATTCAATGAACCTAGTCCATTTTGAAGTGTTAATGGTTTTCACCCATGGTTTTGCAAAACCATGGGATGGTATTCAATGAACATAGTCCACATTAGGGGCTCCCATGGTTTTAGAAAACCATGGGCACACATGTAAGGTCCAGATCAAAGCTCAGTTTACGCGGAACGATCTTAACGGTTCTAGAAATCCTATATATACCCCATCCATTTCACTTCAAAACCCACAATTTGAAATATGATTTATGCTTTCTAAGTGGAAGTATATGCTTCCTACCTGAGAGAAAAATCAGAATCAAATCTTGCGGGGACCTTCTGTAAGCGTTCTTTCGTTCTTTTCATTCGTTTTAGCATTAAAGTCAAACTGCGTTTGACTTTCTGCATTGACCAGTTTATGGTCAATGTGAAGTTCGTTTGAACTTCATAACGTGAGTGTAATCACGATGGTTATAGTCCCTAGTGACTATACCTACTGATTATCACGTTATCTAGGCTCAGTGACGAGTCGTAGCTTCGGCTAGAATGCGTTTTCTCGCGTATTTTGTAACCAAGCTACTTTTAGGTATCAAAACCGTTTGTTTTGATACCAAACCTATTTTCTAACTTAACTAAACATGTTTCGACATGTTTAGCTCGTCACTTTTTTTAGATTAGTGCTTGTGTAGAGTCGTAAGTCAAGCGGACTAAACACCCGCTTAGACTTTCGAACACGACCCGTTTGGTCGATCATTAGGATCCGACCAAACATGTTTAGTGACCATAGTAGCATAGGGAATAATCTTTCGAGGTTATACCTTATGGTCACTTAGGTTTAATTAGTCGCATGATAGGTAGTTATATGCCTTTGGTAAATTACCAAGATACCCTTTTCATACATAATTGGTAATTAAGCATATGTAACCTAAACTTTTGACACATAACTGATTATGTAACATATTTAAACATGTCTTGGCATATAATACTTGTCATAGGATTAGTTAGACGTCTCGAACGCATTTTGCGCGTACGATACGTTAAAGTAGCGTAAGCTACCTTAATGGGTCGCAATGGGTCGAAAGCACTTAGGTTAGGTTCCGATTTAGAATGTAGGCTTTATTAAACCATATCACATGAATTCCAACACTCATTTGGTTTACAAGAGCTCATTCTGTCCGATCTTCCGATTTAGGCGTCTGTTGTTTGACAAGTGGTTCGATTACTAGGTGCTACTTGATTTCTCTGGTTTGCTTGAGTTTGCTTGAGTTCTATTGATCGAGGATACTTTGCACTTCATGTGAGTACATAGTTCCCCTATTTTACTGTTTTTAAATGTTTTGGGGTGATTCATATGTACGAAATGTTTTCAAGGTTTAAACGATGATTTCAAAAACGATTAAAACGATTTTTACTAAACTAATAACGATTTCAATAATGTGAACAAAACTTGATGGTTGTAGTTACATAACGAATGACATTCATTAATTTTGGCCCAACCGACCAGTATTAGGTTATGGTACCATAGGATCTGACAAATCCCGTTACTTTACTACACCCATGGTTATGTGTGGGGGTTGTGGGTAGCGACGAAATCTGATGTTTGTTAACTTACCGATTGGTGGTTTGTTAATTCGAGAAGCAAGAAGCGAGGTGATCGAGTCACGAAGGTTTGAATGTTATTAACGAGACGACCATATATAAGTTATCACAATTAAAACGAGGACGATTTAAACGATTTAAACGAGTAAACGATTTGGGAACGATTTGGAAACAATTTGGAAACGATGTTAAACAATTTGGGTAAACGATTGGTTTTTGGCTAGTGTTTAGATAACGGGACGGGTGTAATATGGTGAAAACAAGGTAGATACGCCGCTGGTACTTCTTATATATAAGTGTTTTCAACATATTACATACCGTGGCGTTATTTAGTTCACTTGGGCAAACGATTTTGGAACGATATCACACAAACGAGGTTTTCGAAATGATATAAACCATACGAGTTTTATTAACGAGATTTTATTAAACGATTTAATACGAGATGTTTTACAAATTGCTTTACTAAAACAAATGTTTTTGGGTTAAGAATCATGGCTACGAGGTTTTATAAACTATAACCCGCTTGATTTGAGTTGGTTAATTAAGTTGCAATAATACACTCTTTTCAAAAAAAAAAGTTTTTAATAAAGTATTGCAACATTTAAACTAGCCATGAATCTGACACTCCTATAAAACCTATGTACTCGCCAGCATTTCTTTGCTGACTAAGTTTTTACATATGTTTCAGGTGTTGATGCTTGATTGACTTCTAGGATGCATGCGTCACGTAGGATCTGGACAAGGCCTTAGTGACATAATAACTATGATAGATGATATAAAACTTGTTTGTTCTATGTGTTAAGACATTGTAATGTTTAAATTTCATCAATAAAACAAAACTATTATGTATCCATGGTTGTGAAACAATAGCTTCTGTTGCAACACTCCCTGACGTTTCCGCCACGGTTGTTGTCCTACGTGGTCGGGGTGTGACACCATATAAGCGAAACTACATGTGTACGAATAAGCGAAACCTATAGCCTACGACCATATGAGCGAAACTGACTCTCTAACCACATATCCTCCAGTTTTCTCGTAATACATGCCCTAATCTATACAATACAATGTAAGACTCGATACAAGACGAAGTCGACAGATGTAGTGCACCAACAAGTATGTTATGCCTTAATAAATAATTTATCTTATGAAATGTTTTTACAATCATGACGAATAAGATTGTAAATAAATAAAAATAAAACCTAAACGATCTTGGAAAATCCCGACACTGTATGACAAGCCCAAAAAACCTTCTCTTCTACCCATTTTATTTGGGAGTGAATAAAGCCACAATATAAAGAGTTTTGCTTGAGGACAAGCAAAGATTCAAGTGTGGGGGTATTTGATACGCGCAAAATGCAACATATAAATTATATCAAATATGGCATAAAACTAACCCTTTTTTAGTACTAATATTGGAAAAAGTGTGTTTTTGTCTTCCTTTTGTATTTTCAGGATTAAATGAGCTCAAATTAACAAAAGAATAAAAAAGACAGCAAAATCTAACATAAATACAAGAAAAGGGACAAAAGTGGATTGCCCAACCCCTCGATAGCATCCTCCCAAGCAAAACAAAGAAAGCAGAAGATTGAACACGCCTCGTGCTCAGCGAGCACGGGGCCGTGCCCAAGAAGCAGCAGAAAAGACAAACTAATAGAAGCTTCTATTGCCCACCACGGGGTCATGCCCAGCGGACACGGGGGCGTGGTCAGAGTACTACAAGCGCATTTATTGTAATTACGAATTACAATTAATGAAGAAAGAAAGTGTCAGACGGCCACAGGGCTGTGCCCAGCGGGCACGGGGCCGTGCCCAGGCTTCTGTTCAGCCTATAAACAGGAGTGCTTGGAGCCATTTCAACTCATCCCTTGGCACACCACCTCTCTCACACTTCACCCACCACCCACCACCACCATAACACCATCATCCACCACCATCATCCATTGTCCATCATAGAGTGTGTGAGTCGTCTCGGGATCCAAGATGATCGTAAGAGTTCTTGACAATCAAAGACCATGTTTGCCTAAGTCTCTTACATCACTTGATGAAGACAAGTGTCTAGTGTAATACTTTTTACTTTTAATCTTTTGCACTTTTTATTTGGTTTTGTATTAATGACTTTAATAACTAGTTTCTTATGTTGAAGGTGATTCTTCCTTATCGTTTGTCCGTGGTGTCTTGACATTATTTTACTGTCTATATAAAATAAAAGATTTTCACCATTCATACCTCCACGGTCTATATGGAGGTATGTTGGCTACCTGGTCGGGGGTTAAGGGAACGGTTTGGTAAGAGTCTTGCCCTTGTTCAGCGTTTAGAGGTCCTGCAAGGGACCTGGGTTAAATTTAGTAGGATCTCCTTCAATACCCAAAGGTATTGGATGGCGGAGATCCAAACTCTTTGACCCCCTCATAAGTAAACTACTATTAATACTATAACCCGGCTATTTAGGACTGTATCCTTGCTGACTCAGACTACTTAGTCGAGGGTAACGTCACCTTCAAAAGAGGGGCCTACCATAATTTGCATTAATAACTTAATTAATTATCTTTCAATAATCCAACCCTTTAGGATTGTATCCTTGCTGACTCAAACTACTGGGTTGACGGTAACGTCACCTTCAAAAGAGGGGCCTACTACAATAACTAAGATAATCTCTTAAACAAGTGCAAAAGTGCGAAAATAATCAAAGGTTACACTATACATGAGTCGGATCCAAGTGATTCATCTTGTCTATCTGTTTCTTTTATTTTTATTTTTATTTTTCAGCATTTAGTTAGTTTTATTTTCGTAGTTTTAAAAATCTTTTCTAACATTTTGATTTGATTAGACGTTGAGGATAAACCGGTACTAAAAGCTCTTGTGTCCTTGGACGACATCGGTATCTTACCAACACTATACTACGTCCATGACGGGTGCACTTGCCCATATGTGTGTGTAGTGTTAGTAAATATCGTGTTTTATAAATTTAAAACTTGGCTAAAAAGTGTAAAAAGGGCTTAAAATATACACCTAAAACATATACACACTTGCATGCATCATACACCTAATCCATTTCTCCATAGTCATTTGCTCAGCAGCAGTACTTTGAGGAGTAAGGTCTACCGGCTTATTCTCCCTTAAAGCATAATCGAAATCCAGTTTCGCAAAATAATGACCATTTTAGTTATGAAGCTGTGATATTGTCTATGACTAACATCAAAATAACAGACTAAGTTAAAATTCTACTTAAATGAAGACAAAAGTGTAATCATTTAAGTATGTGTGCAAAGTAATTGTGACAAATCAGCTTTGGCAAGAAATGAGACAATCACCTAGGTTAGGCACTTGTTAGGTTTGCTAGACATGAATGAATTAAATTTGCTTTGACCAGAAATAAGACATTCATATTTATAATGCATATTAACATAGCTTTTATAATACTTGGACAATAAATAGATGTATCAAATCACCTTTGGGCAGAAGTGATACATCAGAAGCTCATTCAAGTTAAGCTATTTGGTTTTGTGAATATTTATCTGATTTTGATTAATTAAGTATTTACAAAACCAATTATTTAATAGCAAACCACCTGTTATCGCGGATCGAATAAGTTAGATCTTGACATTTCAAGAACATTTGTGATTTTGAAAAAGTTAGATATTGGATTCATCTGAAATGTATGATTTCGAATAATATTTTTCATCCGACATTGAAGAGTTCGAATGATTTTGAATCTGTTCGAAATGGATGAGTTCGAATGATTTCGGATCTCTCCGAAATGGATGAGTTCGAATTGATTTCGGTTCTATCCGAGATGTGTAAGTTCGAATTGACTTCGGATCTTCGAATTGATTTCGGATCTATGCGAAATTTGTTCTCCAAGATTCGAAATCACTTAAATTTGGCAGTTAATAATGATAAGCTTGAAAATCCGAATTTTAAGGGATCATGGGATTGAGTTTCCTGTTTTAATGCTAATTATGTGTTAGGATCTGAGTTTCTTTGATTGTGTTGTTTAATTAAATGATTAATGTAATAAGGTAAAACAGAGATGTATTGCAGCGGAAATGGAAAGTAAACTTTATAACACAATCACAAGAGAATAGTTTTCAGCAAACATGATTTCACTAATCGAATGATTTTATGAATTACAAGATTCAACTATGCATGCATGCAACACTAAACTCCCCCTCAGCCTGAGCTCACAGTTAGTTCGTACAAGATGAATGTGTGCAAAAGAGCTAATAGAACAGTAGAGGTATTGTTCTATTTATAGTACAATCCTAACCACTAAGCATCTAATGCTGACGTCACCTAGACAGTGACATCTAACAGACTAACAACCTCTAAACACTGATCTATACTAAACACTTTTACATTAAACAACTAATACATAAAACACTGATGTAGCTTTCCACTATTGTTGCCTAAGCACTAATGTTGCATATCAATGCTTTCTTCATTGGTTGATCAAGCCTTGAGTCAGCAGTGCTTTGTCATCATCTGTACTTTGACAAACAACAGTTGTTAGGTCTTCAGTCTTTACAATCAGCAGTTCTTTGAAGAGCAATTGTTGAGTGATCAGTACCTGAAGTCATCAGTTGATAGAAGCACTACCATTGGAGGGAACTTAGGACATGCATTGCTTATTGATGATCAACTGTTGAGAACCAGTTTTGGCTTTCAATATCATCTGTTCTTCTAGGTTTGATTATATGGGCCAACAATATCCCCCTAGAACAGATGATGCCAAAACACTTCCTTATTCATGATCTTTATTCTCTCATCAATTTCTCCCCGATTTGCCCTTTGAATTGCAATTCAAAGTTCATGGAGTCTTCATCATCCTCTTCCTTGTGAAATTGAAGGTCTAAAAGATCTAGGAGATCAGTTGCATTCAAGCCTAATGCATCCTCCCTTGAAATGTGTTCAACTCTACCATTGGACTTGAGCAAAGTCAATACATGGGTCTTTCTATCAGACTTCCACTTTAGTATTTTTGAGTCCAATGGGTTTCTAGGGAGAGACTTTATTTGTGATGAGTTTGGTGAAGGAGGTCTGCTTGTCAGCCTTTGAACTGTTACAGCAAGTTGAGCTTGAAGTTTTAATGAGGCATCATCCAAGCCATACATGATCTGGTTCTTGATAGATTCTTTCATGATATCAGCTTCTCTCTTTGCATCTTCCTCATCCGTTTGCTTCTGTCTTTTTCTTTGATCTAAGACATGGGTGGATAAGTCAGAGGATGTGAATAGTGTTTTCAGAGAGAGGGCCTGCTGTTCTGGATTATCAGTGGTTTTGTCTTTGTATACTGGCTTCTTTGGATCTGTTGGATCAGTTTCTCTTAGTTTTTCCAGCTTGTCATAGATTTGATCAACATACTGCCTGGACCATCTTGAAATGGTCTTTGCAGACCAATACTTAGTTGCAACCAACTTAGCTTTCTTCCTCTTGTATTCTAAAGTAAGCTCTGCACTGGATTTCTTGAACTTTTTCCAATTTGGTGCAGACTTCTTCATCTGAGGATCATTCTTTATTCTTTCAATTCTGTTTACTTCTGCTTTGAGAGCTGTGAGTGGCTAATGACTGTCGTTAGGGTCAATCAAGAACCTAATTAAACTACATAGATAGCGTAAGTAGGGTATCGTATCCACGGGGAATTTGTGGTTAGTGTTTAACTAGAGAATTATAATATATTAAAGAAAAGCAACTCCCACCCAGAATCCCGATTTCAAGTTTAACACAAAAACCCGTTTACAGATTCATAACACCACATAGACATGGCCTTGGAATTAATGACTTTGATTAATTATTAGGGATAGTTTTTAAGATTCACCATACAACCTAATAACCCGTTTAATTATATCAATTACCCACCAATTTACCAACCCGCTAACAACGCAAGTATGTTGCCAATACGCTTTATAAATGACAAACAATTCAAATATAATAAATGTTTCACAAAATCAGCACAAGTGGTCAAGATTTACCAGTTAATAAGAATCAGAAAAACAAAGTTTAATGTGAAAATATAGAAATCAATCATCCGGGTTAAGTCACCTAAGATAAAGGTAAAATCCTCCAAGTTTCAGATTCTAGGTTCACACCAAACTCAGTTTAATCATTAATTGGACACCACATAGGCATGGTGCTGAAAGTCGGTTAATTTAAGTGGTAATCAAAAACAGGTCTTTTTCATCAGATCTTTTACAGTTCAATTACCCTATTTACTAATATGAGTCAACCTACTCTATGTCACCCAACAAGCTACAAGGTCTTGTCGTCAACCGAGCCAGTTGTAAAGCAAGAACTCAAAACACATGCAAATAGTTTAAATAAATCAACAAATCAAATTGTTTATAAAACTTTGTCAATGTCAAAAACAAATCTAATAACGAATAAAACTAAGAAAAGTGTTAAACGCTACGAACCATTCACTTAGAGAAATTCACCTAGTTGCTCATGCCTTGAACCGTGCACAGCCGCCAAAAGGCGGATGCCTTCCATGCGTCCCTCCTGCCTTGCCTTCAGCCATCCGCCTCCTTTCTTTTCCTAAAAGTTGTGACACCCCCACATCCATATATATATGACGGTTGTGCATGTTTTAATAAGGAAAGTGATTCCTTTAAAAATTTTCTCAATTTTATATATAAGGGCTGATCACGTGTCCTCTTTTTTTTCTCCAAAAGTCCACCAACTTTCTTTTGTGGTATCATAGACATCACCCATAAATCATTTGCTGAGCCCATTTAATAATCCACTAATTGTATTTGTACTCCATGAGCCCATGTTGCAATCCTATTTGTCTAAACCTTGTTGCACAATTTCAAAACCAAAAGCATTTAATTTTACGTATCAAATTGAAATAGAAGTAAATCATTCTGTCCAATTAATTATATATCTATCTCAACACATTTAAATTATTTTAAATTAAATCAATGCATTTATAGTATAATTAATATAAAATATAATGTACCTAAAACGCACTAATCAGTGGCCATTCTTTGAACTGTTCTACTTTGGCAGGGTAAAATTTGTCTCTCATGATAAGCTCTAAGAGATCTTTCCTTAGCTTCTTTTGAAGATCAGCATTTGGTGGCAGGTTTGACATCTCCTTGCTCAAGTCCCTTTCATAGTCTTCCAGTTTCCTGACTTTACTTAACCAATGCTGCATTCGACTTGAGATGTTGGTGTCACCTTTCCCTTTACCCTCTTGCTTAGCAATATATTTAGCTTGCTTGGCTTTGAGTTTCAGATAATCATCCATGTTCTTTGGAATTCTGAAGCCATGAAGAGATGGGAAAGTTCTTTTGGATGGATCATCCTCTGTATAGAATTGCCTCATTTCAGCTTTCAATGCATGCAATTCCAGGGGATAATTTACTGCCAATAGGATGGTTCTTGAAGGATCTTGACCTTCAAGTGTTTGTGGTTGAACATGTGGATTGGAAGTTGGTGATGATGGAGGATTAAATGGTTCATGGTTTGTTTGAATGAATGGTGAAGATGATATTGGAGTGGGTGCAGGTGTATCATCATCATCCACCTGGAATTTTCTTTTCCTTGTATAAACAGATTTAGGAGCAGGAGTTTTTGTTGGAGAGTTGGAAATTGGAATGAAAATTGCTTGGGAAGGAAATTGGAAAGTAGTGGTTGGTTGACTAGCAGCTGTTGAAACAACTGGTGTCTCAGCCGCTGTTGTCATAACAACTGTCGAAGTGTCAACATTTGTTGCAGCGTTAGATGGTATTGGTGAGGATGGTTTGTTTTCTGCTTTTTGGCAGGTTGGTTTTATGGTGGTGTGTTGATTTAGGTGTAACAGTGGGTGTCTTTTCTGAACTAGCAGTGGTTTTGAGACCAGCAGTGGTTTGCTTTTCAAATGTTTGTTTTTGTGGTTCTGGTTTTGAAAATGTGGCAAGTGGTGATTTATTATGTTTGAATGATTTCTTCCTATTGAAAGTGTCAAGATCCTTTGTTTTGATTTCCCAATCTTTCATTGCCTTTTGTTCCTTCTTCCAAATCCTTTCCTTTGTTGCATTCTGATTTTGGACATTCTTTTTGTTTACAGCCACTTCATCTGCTTGAATGTTCAGGGTTTCATCAATTCTCTTTTCCTTTTCTTTGACAGATGTTTCAATAGTGGTTGCAGAAGACTTCTTTTCAGGCTCTAGCTTTTGACTTGGCTTTTGCCTTGGAGTAGGTCTACCAAACTTCTTCATATCATGTTTCTCCCCCTTTTTGGCATCATCATCATCTTCAAAGATAGGTGCAGGGGCAGTGCCGGTCATCTTTGTCAAGGCCTCTTTGATAGCCTTGATTTCAGTCTGAGTATCTTTATACCTTGCTTCAATCATATTTCTGATCAATGCCATATGTGTATTATGTTGAATTTCTGGAAGTTCCCTTTGAGCAGTAACAATGGGTTGGACTAAATTCCAGAGCTCTTGGGATAATTGTTGATGTGTTGGTTGACTTTTGGAAGCTTCTACAAGAGTTTGTATTGATTGATTCATGGTAAGAACAGTGGTTTCAATAGAAGATAACCTCTCCGTCAAGTCTTTGTATTGTAAACCATCACCCAAACGAATGGGATCATCTGATTTCCCACCAGTGGTGGTTGTATCAGCTTTTGAACCAGGAGGAGTCTCCAAAGTTTCATCAACTGATGCCCCTTTTTCTTGGTTGTGACAACTCGTATTTCAGAACCTATCCTTGTGTTTAATGTAACGTATGTGATCTTAGTGTGATTATCTGATATATTGATTTAATGGAATATTAGTTGTGTTATTTGATTATGTGTGTAATGTATATATAATGTCATCGCACAACACAACCCAACCGCACGACACTTGGCCGATCGCACAAGCCTTTGGGCTTTGACTCCACACAACTCTCGGCCCACTCTCTCTCGAAACCCATGGGCAGCCCATGCAAGGGTTTGGCCACTCCCCTATATAAACCGATACAAAACCCTTGTGAGGTTTTGCTCCCCCGTTATTTGCAAACACTCTACACACACACCAAACCCTACTCGCTCTTCCTTCTCTCTCGAAGCCGACGACAACAACATCCCATCTCTCTCGAAGCTTTATCGTTCGGATCAACCATCGTTCCATTCTTTAACCGGTTAGTGTATTACTTTTGATTTGCATGATTGATGATGTGTTGGCTTACATGTTTTACATGATGATTTAGGGATGTTATGTGTTTGAATATGACGAAAATTGTTAAGGGTTTGTGTTCATAAAATCGGCTCACATGTGTATTTGATTCATATGATTCGGAATTTGCATGATATTAATCAAGAACCGAATGTTTGTTACTCGACTGTGATGTGTTTATGTTCAGACGATTTGTTGTGATGTCATGATAGAATGCATACTAGTGATCAAGAACATGAACCATGTTAATATGTTTAAGTGTTATGTTTACTGTTATGATTGATAAATGGTTAGGGTTCATGAGAAATTAATAAAAATTGCTTGATTTGATCGATGATAACATGATTTGGAAACTGTTTGATTGTTTTGACTGATTTAATGCATGGTTGGAAACTGTCGATTTTCTATAGCTGATTCGCATGATTTTAGGGAATTAGATAACCAATTGCACAAGTCACACGAAACCTGCTTCGCACAAGCCTGTATGAATCACACGACACCTGATTCGCACAAGCTTGCATGAACCACACGGAACATCGTGTAAGGAATTAGTCGCACAAGATAGAGTACAACTAAACAAGGCACACAGTACGACTAGGTTATGCATGATCGCTGTTGTTGCATCCGCCTGTCGACTTCGTCTTGTATCGAGTCTTAGATTAGAACTGATAGATCAGTGCACGTAAAACGAGAAATGGAATTTTATAGGTAATTCCGCTTGAAATGACACATGGTCATTTCAAGCGAAATCAAGCTGATTATTTCAAGCGGAATCATGTTGTTTTATTCCGTTTCAAGTAATTTCGCTTGAAGATGTAATTCCGCTTGAAGTATGTTCAAGCGGAATCACATGCCTATATATATCCATTCAAGCGATATCAGTTGTAATGTTCTTGTTTCCGACGGCGAAGCTCTGTCGAGGTGTCTTCTGAATTATAATCATTCCAGAATCAATATACAAGACAGTTTTAAAGTGAATACAGCTGAAATAACACTACTACACTTGTTTCCGCCTTTTGTATTGGTGAATTACTCTTCTGATCGACTCATTCGGGTCCGAAAGCGATCCTACAAGTGGTATCAGAGCTCAGGAGGAAGAGTTCTTACCATTTCAGCTGCATTTTCTGTTTTCTACACCTTCTTTTTCAAATTGAAAAATTTTTCACGGTTAAAATCGGCTCAAATTCTCTCATAACACGCGCAATTATGTTTTAGCAAATCCTGGAAAGTTTCAGAATTAAAATCGACTTAAAACTTGACATTTTGGTTATTTCGCTTGAAAAGTTATTCGATCTTGCTGACGTCATCTACATTTCAAACGGAACCAGACAGTGATTTCGCTTGAAATCGGTATTCCGCTTGAGATTTTGGATTGATTCCGCTTGAAATTCTTATTTCGCTTGAAAATTTCTGCTGATTTCGCTTGAAACGTGCTATTCCGCTTCAGTTGGGTTATTCCACTTGAGTAGTTCCGCTTGAATCAACCTGATTCCGCTTCAAAGCTAATTCCGCTTGGACAGTCCTTGTGATTCTGCTTAAAAGTGCTTATTTCGCTTCAAAGTTGATTTCGCTTCAAGGAGATTTTGCTTGAAAGTTGTTGATTCAACTTGAACTTGTTATCTCGCTTGAGTAGTGTATTTCACTTGAAATTGGCAGATTGTGAACTTTCGATAACTAAAACATGGAGAACGAGTTTTATAATGCCTTTGCTGGTCCAATGAATATTACTCAAAGTACGTTGCTTGAAAATGAAACGGGGACATCACAAAAACCACCTATGCTTTTGGATATTGATGATTATAATGGTTGGTCCAAACGTTTTGGTAACTGGGTTGAAGCTTATCATTTGGATGCTTGGGAACATACTGAAGTTCAATATGAAAGACCAACAAAGAACAATAATCAGATAATGCCAATTAGAGAAATGAGTGTTGATGAAAAAAAGAAGTATAGAGATGAGAAATTGATGGTTAGTCTGTTACAGCAAGCGATTAAAGAGGACATATTGATTCTTCTTCAACATGATGGAAGTGCATATTCGATTTGGATTGAATTAGAAGCAAAATTTCTGGGAAGTGATGATATGCTCAAGAACAAAATGTCACTTATGAAGAAAGAATTTGATCTATTCCGTGGTTTGAAAATAGAAAACACCAAGCAGATTATTGAAAGATATTGTAACTTGGTGAAAAATATGACAAAATTAGGCATCAAAAAGGATACAAATGAGTTGATTGAGAAACTAGCTGATGCGTTACCACATGATATTTGGGGAACACATCTGATGATGTTGAGGAATAATAAAAAGAAATATAAAAAGTTAACACTGGGTGAGTTTATTAAACATCTTGAAGATCAAGAGATGGAGCAAAGAAAGATTGCGAGGATGAAGAACTATGATGGAGAACAAGACATCGGATTGTATTTCAAAAGTGGTGTTAGTGATAAGATCAATTTTTCTCCAAAGGTTGAAACTGCTTTTAATGCAAAAGGTTCTTCTGAAAGTTCATCTCAGGGATCAAGCAGCAAAACAGGATTTACTTCATTTCCAACATTTGATCCACATTTTTCTACAACAAAAAGTGGCAAAGTTCTTCAATGCAACATTGCTTTAAATCTTGAAAATGATCAGAATTATACTGAGGAAGTTGCTAAAAGTCACATGTCTTTGTTGGTGACTGTGCTTGAATCCTATGGAGGTTTAGTTGCAGGGAGGATCAGGAATCCAATGCTCACGAAAGAGGATTACGATCAAATTGATGCTGAAGAGATGGAATTGATGGATATAAAATGGTGTATGGCTAGTGTGTTGAGACGTGCTGAAAAATTTAAACAAATAACAGGCAGAGATGATTTTCGTGATGCAAATGTTTCAACTTTAGGTTTTGATAAGTCTAAAGTCACTTGTTTTCGTTGCAGGGAAAAGGGGCATTTCAAGAGAGAGTGCACAAATCGCGAAGCAAGTGGAGCTCAAAATCCTTTCGGAAACAACGACTACTATAAAAAGGCGATTTATCATCAAGTTACACAACAGCCACATCAACAACAACAGGCACAAACTGCACATGGTAGAAAAGAAATTGAAGATTTAAAGAGAGCATGTCTGGTTAATCAGGACAAGGAAAGTGGATTCAGTTGGGATAAATATATTCCAAAGGATAGTAAAGTATGTTTGGCAGATCAAGAAGATGAAAAATTGCCAGAAGGTTTCAGTTGGGACAATTATTTCCCAGACAAAGAATTCATGGCCAAAGAGATTTTAAACGCTAAAGCTTTTGTTGCTAATGCTTCTGATGAATATTGGGCAGAAAAATACAGAAAAATTGCAAAAGCTGAAGAAGAGAAATGGAAGAAATATGAAGAAGAAGAAGAAGAAGAAGAAGCTGAAGCTGAGAAAAAGAAAAAGGCTAAAGAAGAAGTTCAAGTAAGAATAGTCAAAGAAGTTCCAGAATTTGAAATCAAAACAGATGCTGATGCAGTCAAAGTTCCTGAGAAGTGTATGAATTGTGATTCTCTGATCAAGCAAAATAATGAGTTGCTACACAATATAAAAAGGCTGGAAGAATCATATGATGTTTTGAATAGAGAGATGAATAAGTACACCGAGTCGAATAGTGAACAAGCTGTAGCAATGAATACACTCAAAGGGGCATACATGAGACAGCTTGACAATGTCAACTAATACACTGAAAAGTGTGCTGAGCTTGAGCTAAAACTGGAAACTCAGAGAATTGAAACTGAGAGAGTTAATAGATTATTAAAAAGTTACTCATGCTCTACTTTTGTTGTTGACAGGATTTACCCCATAGTTGAAAGATTGAAGACGTTTGAGGAAGAGAAGACTTCGGAAGAGAAGAAGTCCGAGACAAAAGAAGATGATGAAGTAAAAATTTCTGGTAAGAAACCAAGTGTTGTCTACAATAGATGTCCACCCCCAGTTGAAAATGGATATTCTCCTCGAAATCCAAATTCTGAAAGAGTCAAAAAGGCAACAAACTTACAGTGGGAGTCTGGGTCATCAGTTAATTTGCCAGAAAATATTGATATTACGTTCACATCGTCCGACACTGATCATGAGTCCAAGTTGATAAAAAGTGTGGTCAATCAGGTGTTGGATAAAGATGATATAGAGGAGTCAAAAACGGAGTCCAAATCCAAGTCAAAGTCTGAGTCCGACATGTCAAAGTCAACAATCAAAAAGGACAAACGGGTTTGTGATAAGGAATTTTTGCTATCAAAATCTAATTTGAATGACGAACCGGTCAAAGTAGCATATACTTTGAAAGATTCTGACAAATTATATTCTGATGAGATTTTTCCAATAAGAAGTGTTAAAATTGAAATGATTCAAAAGGTTTTCAAAATCACAGAAATTAATATTTCTGAAATAAAAGATATAAATCTTTCTGGAAAACCTAAACAATACACTTCAAGAGATCAACAAAAAATAAACAAGAAAATGGGTTACAATTATGGTTATAGTTTTCAAAAGAAACCAAACCATAATGGTAATTTCAAAAAGAAAGGGTTAGGTTTTAATCAACTGAAAAATTATAAAAATCAAAAAGTTTATAAACCAAAAACTGTGTTTGTTTCAGGAAAAATCATCAGAGGCTGAAAAAGAGCAAGCATTCAGGAAGCAGACAAAGAAAGAATTCCTTGCCAAGAAGCAAAAGGAAATGAAGAAGAGTGTTGCTCAAAAGAAGATTGAAACAAGAACATGTTTTCAGTGCAAAACTGCTGGTCACATTGCTAGGAATTGTCCGAAAACATTCAAACCAAAACAGGAAGTTTCTGAGAAACTTAAAGAAATGATTGTTGAGAAAACTGAACCACCAACGAACAAACTTAAAGTTTTTGAAAATTCAACTTTTGAGGTTGGTGAATGTTCGAAAAATATTTTCAAAAAGAAGGAAAAACTTAACAACCAACAATGGGTTGTTAAGAAATCAAGAGACAGTTCTGGTGATGAATCTGATTCCATAAAATCAGAGGAGCCGCATGTTGTTGTCAAAGAAGAGAAGAAAGTTCCGCCAGTGGATGATGTGAATTTTCCACCACTGAAAGCTGAAAATTTGAAATCTAAAATTGGGAAAGTTGAAATCTCAAACGAATTCTTTTCTAAAATGAAAGAATTGGATGTTGAAAAAGCCTTTAACCCTGCAGTGAAAAATATTTTTGGAAAAATGATTGAGGGGAAGGCTAAAGGGGTAAAGGATTTTTATCAATCAAAAAGAAAAGATGGAACCCCAAGTGAGACTGAACGAGTTACACCCAAGGCTGGTCAGGCTTGGGTGGATATATTCTTCGTTGAATAGAAACCTGACTTGCTGGAGCTCTCAAGTTAGTAATCGTGGAGCATGAATTGGCATCATTCTTAAAATGTTTTTTTTTTAAATTGAGAAGTGTGAAGGGCTGGAACTCCCAGGTTAGTAAGTGTGGAGTAGGAATCGGCATCTTGAGAATTCAACCATCAAGTGTGAATTGGTTGAAAATGTTTGATAGTTGTTCTTACAAGTGGTTAATCAAGGTCATTAAATTGAACTTGATTTAACTATAATTCAAAGTTTGGTAAACCATGTGATGATTTGATCCCCATTTCCTACAAGAAGTAAAATCAACAAAACTAATTTTCCGAAAAAACCATTTTGATTAAAACAAAGTTAAGTGTTTTGAAATCATGATGGGAAAATAGTTTGTTGTAAGGGGGAGTTCTGATTGTTTATACCAAGTGAATGGAGAATTGAAGCGATCCACATCATGTTGTCTTTTTCTTGTACAGTTTGTTTTCAGTTTCATTAAATGTTTTTGAATTTTAGGGGGAGTAAGAATTTCAGAAAATCCAAAAACATTAGAAAATTTGAAAAAGCCAAAAACATCTAAAAATTTAAAAATGAGTTTTGTTGTGAAAAAGTAGAAATGATAGTACATCAATGGACTATCACAGCACGCTAAAGAAATGGAAAGTAAAAAACGTGATAAACAATCTCACTGTGGATGTGTCAGTAGGTTTTTACACTTTTAATAGATTGTGACGAGATATAAACCTAAATATCAAACTTGCTTATATCATGGGGAACATTTCTTGGATACATGGGTAACCCCCGAAATCTTGTTTGAAAGGTCCCTCTTTCTGAGATACTAGGTCTTTATGCTCAGTGATATCTAGGGTATTATCCCGGGACTCCTTATTTTGCGGAAGCAAAAGCCTAGTCCCTGCATAATACTTTCCGCATTGCTTGAGATATAAGCGCCGCCCTCAGCATGAAAATGATAAAACATTGAAAAATGCTAAATCATATGTTGTTGAAGAAAAGATCCTCTAAAGGGGACACACCTAAAGTCGAACCGTCATCTCTATGCTGAACGGAAGTTCTGACCTGAGCTCTCACGGTTTCGCATCTAACCCTTTACAGATATCATCTGTGGTATACTCACCTGTAAGACTGAATATTGGGATTTGGATACGGGAGTATATTCAAGTGGTGGGACACGCCAATAAGTTTAAGTCCTTAAGACATTAATCTCGTATCTCGGAACAGTTGAAATTTTTGTGAATATTCAAGTGGACCAGTATACTGACAATCTAGGTGAATTAGTTAGAACTTAAAATGAAAACAAGCTTAACGGTGTTAGTGATTTGTCTCAAAAACTGATATGATCCTCTTTCACAAACTCACAAAAATGTTGTCTGTAAATATTTCTTTATTGCATTTGTAAATTCAAAAATAAAAAAAAAATTTCAGTGTGTTTTAGCATATATTTTGAAAAATACAAAAAGATTTTCGACAACTGATGTGGAAAAGCAGATTTTCCAAATTCCAAGTGCTAAACTTGATGAACAGGTTTGGGAGAGAGTGTATGAAGAAGTTATGTTTACAAGTGGTCATTAAAGTTTAAATCATTTTTTGAAAGATATCTGCAAAATGTTTGAGAAACTTATGTGTGTGGTAGAGAATATGCAGGTATGAAGATAGACTAAAGCAAGGTTCCAATATCTGAGCAGATTGTTAGCCAGGTTACAAGTTTAGAACATGAAGATGGTAAATTCCAGACTGCGATCCCAGCACATTGAGAGGGGGAGACTGAAGGCGTCAAGAGAGAATTTTGAAGATGCAGAAAGCTAGGTTGAGTCTCTGGAAGAAAGAAGAGAAAGAGATAGATAAAGGATGCTTACAATGGAAGATCTTTAAAAAAGAGCGAGCAAACTGATAAAGACTGAAGGTTTGACAACCGAAGGCTCGATATTGAAGACTCCGTCAACATCCGAGGGGGAGTTTGTTGGTGCATCCGTCTGTCGACTTCGTCTTGTATCGAGTCTTAGATTAGAACTGATAGATCAGTGCACGTAAAACGAGAAATGGAATTTTATAGGTAATTCTGCTTGAAATGACACATGGTCATTTCAAGCGAAATCAAGCTGATTATTTCAAGCGGAATCATGTTGTTTTATTCTGTTTCAAGTAATTTCGCTTGAAGATGTAATTCCGTTTGAAGCATGTTCAAGCGGAATCACATGCCTATATATATCCATTCAAGCGATATCAGTTGTAATGTTCTTGTTTCCGACGGCGAAGCTCTGTCAAGGTGTCTTCTGAATTGTAATCGTTCCAGAATCAATATACAAGACAGTTTTAAAGGGAATACAGCTAAAATAACACTAATACACTTGTTTCCGCATTTTGTACTGGTGAATTACTCTTCTGATCGACTCGTTCGGGTCCGAAAGCGATCCTACAATCGCACAAGATTTGTGGATCGCACAAGACAGTGTCGATCGCACAAGTCTTGGGCCTTACACAGTGTTTGGAGTTAACATGTTACTGGACCGAACAACCCAAAAATCCGATCGCACAAGTCAAATGGACCGCACAAGATTAGTTGACTGTTAAATGTTTGGGCCGCACAAGTCTTTGGGATGCATTATTATTTGGGCCGGGTTTGGATCGATCGCACAACCCATTGTGGATCGCACAAGTTATGCTGATCGCACAATAGGTTGGGCCGGTTGTCATTGGGCTTTAATATTAAACCACACAAGATGATTGGGCTCGCACAAGCTCAACGGCCCAATCATCTGAGTCGCACAATTTGGGCATTATGTGAGTACTTGACTGTTAACGTGATTCTACGTGTCTTCCATGATCAATATGTGATATAACCTGTTAGTTTATGTGTAAAACGTATGTGCACTACTTGAACCTAGACCTGACTTGTATGGTAACCATGCTAGGACGTGGTTGACCACAAATAGCTCAAGTGACCATTTTTTTTATCTGCCGAGCAAACCAAGGTGAGTTCACACTTCTAAGGCATGGGTTTCCCGGTGGTTGGGAATGGGTTAAGAAACTAAATAGAACCTGCATATTCTCCTTGGGTAGAATATGTACCTTCGCTCCTCCATAGGAAGGACGACAACAATGAACCTGCGTAATCTCCTTGGGTAGATTACGTACCTCCGCTCCTCCATAGGAAGGACGACAATAGTAACTTACTAGACAAAACTCTATCATGAAGTCCCTCATTTTTATATCGACTTAATCGTCGGGCCAATGGCGAGCGGGTCATTAGTTAATAGCGCTATTAGGGTTGACAAGCCTCACACCGTGCCGGTCGGACGAGCGTGTACTAATGGATCTGGGCACTTAGTCAATGATGATAGACATTGACGTAGGGCACAACTTATTGTTCGCCAGTTGTCAATATGGTAATGGTCTAGTGGTTCACCTGGGGAAGCCCCCACTAATATATGGATATGGTTTGGGAAACAAGGATATTGGTTAACTCGTGGGTTATGAAACAACTTATGGTTTTCAAAACAAACGTTAAGACTAAACAACCAACTGTGAACTCGCTCAACTTTGTTGTTGACTCGTTGTTACATGCCTTGCAGGTCGTTAGGTGCTTATGGAGCTTGCACAGGGAGGAGTGATTGTTGTGGGACATGGACTGTTGAGTTCCATGTTAAACATTTAAACTTATGAACTTATTACTTATGTTTGGGTTTTACTTTATACGCTTCCGCTGTTAACTTAAAGTTGGTTACTTCCTCTTAGACACCAATTATATTGTGGTTGGTTTTATTTATTTAATTACGATGTTCAATATGATTGGTGTCATGATCCTGGTCAGTCACGCCTCCATGCGGTGATACTCCGCTTGAGGATTTTGGGGGTGTGACAGATTGGTATCAGAGCCATTGGTTATAGTGAACTTGGTTTTAAAAAGGGAAAAGCTTTTTGAGAAAACCAGACTATAACCTGTACAATGCTCAACGATCCACAACGTCGCTTCACTCCACGTGCAAGACTCAACGCAGTAGGTGATATGGTTGTGATTGTCTTGCCTGCCCTATAGTTTAAGTAGTGCATTGATCATGGTATGCTTAGTTACTATAATAACTGTTGCTTGAACACTGTGTGCTTACCCTCTTCTGTCACTTCACACTTACGCACTTTCGCGACACCTCTCTTACTTGTGTTTCCTTCGATGTGAAGATCATGAGTGGACGCCTGAACTTAACTCAAGCCCAGCTGATGGCTCTTATCAATGAACGAGTTGTTGAGGCACTCACAGCAGCCCCTGCAGGAGGTATAACCTGCCATTTCGACCTGTCCTAGGATGTTTAGATCCTACCCTCGTGAATCAACCCTCGTGCTTAATCTTGTCTTTTCTTTCTCGCGCAACAGGTCTGCATCCTCAACCACTTGTATGCTCGTTCAAAACCTTCATGGATTGTCGACCCAGTACCTTCAACGGCACAGAAGGAGGAGTAGGCCTTCTTCACTGGTTCGAAAAGCTCGAATCTGTTTTCTAAATGTGTGAATGCCCTGAAGCTCGAAGGGTGAAATCTGCCACTGGGACACTTGAAGGTATCGCACTGACTTGGTGGAAAGCGCAAGTTCAAATGCTAGGGTTGGCAGCTGCTAACGCCACCCCATGGAACGACTTCAAGGAACTGATTAAAGAAGAATATTGCAATCGTGACGATATCCACAAGCTAGAGGTGGAGTTTTTCAATTTGAAGATGTCAGGTTCCGAAATCGAAGCATACACAAAGAGATCGAACGAGCTGGCTATCTTGTGTCCTACTATGGTGGACCCTCCCATTAAACGTATCGAGCTGTACCTCAAGGGTTTAGTGCTAGAAATTCAGAGCCATGCGACTTCAGCCAACCTTGGAACCATTCAGCAAGTTATACGACTAGCTCATCGTCTCACTGACCAGGAAGTGGAGCAAAACAGGCTACCCAAACGTATTAGTGCTACAGCTACTTCAGATGCTCCTAGTGACAACAAACAAAAATGGGATGGAACCTCGAGCAAAGGTTCTACTTCTGTTCAGTCCCAATCTCAGCAGCGAAAGACTGACGACTTCAAGAGTCAAAGTGGGTATAAAGGAAAATCACCCTAAGTGCAATCGATGTAACATGCACCACAGTGGGAAGTGCAACAAAGGTCGTTGCCATCGATAAACAAGTTTGGTCACGCAGCAAAGGAATGCAGGAGCCCATATCCTGCCAATCAGAATCGTCAGCAACAACAACAAGCTCCACAGCAGCAACAACAACAGCAGGGCAACAAAGGATGCTTTCAGCAACAGCAGGGCAACAAAGGATGCTTTCAGTGTGGTGCTGAAGGCCACTTCAAGAGGAACTGCCCCCAGCTGAACCAGAATCAGAACAACAATAATCAGGGGAACGGGAACAATAACGGGGGAAACAACGATGGCAATGGTGCCAGGGGACGTGTGTTCGTGATTGGTCATGGTGATGCGAGGAACGATCCCAATTTCGTGATGGGTAAGTTTCTACATGACGACTTTTATGTTAATGTTTTATTTGATTTGGGTGCTGATACCAGTTATGTGTCCTTAAAATTTAGTCAAATTCTTAAGCGCACTTCAACACTCTTGAACACCAAGCACATAGTAGAGTTAGCAAATGGTAAGAGTCTCGAGGCCATACGTAGTTAAGGGTTGTAATCTCGTTTTAGCTGGTCAGACTTTCTCCATCGATCTTATCCCCATCATTCTTGGTAGTTTCGACTTCGTTATTGGTATGGACTGGTTATCCCAACATCGAGCAGAGATTCTTTGCAAGGAGAAGATCGTCCGCATCCCTCGTTCTGGTGGAGAACCTTTGGTGATTCATAGCGACAAGAGTGGTGCTGTGGTGGGCATCATTTCTTTCCTTAAGGCCCAGAAGTGTTTACGAAAGGGCCACACTGCCATATTAGCTCTTGTTACCGACGCTTCAATGAAAGAGAAGAGAATAGAAAACATCCCCATTGTACGCGACTTTCCAGAGGTGTTTCCTGAGGAATTACCTGGTCTTCCACCACATAGGCAAGTGGAATTTCAAATCGAATTAGCTTCTGGAACAGCACCAATAGCTCGCGCGCCGTATCGCTTAGCCCCATCAGAATTGGAGGAACTATCTGCGTAGTTACAAGAACTCTTGGAAAAGGGTTTCATAAGTCCTAGCTCTTCGCCCTGGGGAGCTCCAGTATTATTTGTAAAAAAGATAGACGGTACCTTCAGAATGTGTATTGACTACCGCGAACTCAACAAGGTCACCGTGAAAAATCGATATCCTCTTCCACGCATTGATGACTTATTCGACCAGCTGCAAGGGTCGAGCTACTACTCGAAGATTGACCTGAGGTCAGGCTACCATCAACTGAGAGTCCGAGACGAGGATATCTCTAAGACAACGTTCAGGACTCGTTATGGGCATTACGAGTTCCTGGTTATGCCTTTTGGGCTGACAAACACACTTGCAGTTTTCATGGATCTTATGAACCGAGTGTACAAACCTTACCTGGATAAGTTTGTAATTGTATTCATCGACGACATCCTAATCTATTCTAAGAGTCAGGAGGAGCACGAGAAACACCTAAAGCTCGTTTTGGAACTCCTTCGAACAGAACAGCTATATGCAAAGTTCTCGAAATGCGACTTCTGGCTTCGTGAGGTCCATTTTCTAGGCCATGTGGTGAATAAGGATGGGATTCATGTTGATCCATCCAAGGTAGACTCGATCAAGAACTGTCCTGCGCCTCGTACACCAACAGAAATCCGCCAATTCTTGGGTTTGGTGGGTTACTACAGAAGGTTCATCAAAGATTTCTCCAAGATTGCGCAACCTCTCACCTCCCTAACTCAGAAGGGTGTCACCTATCCGTTGGGGTGATGCACAGGAATCTGCATTTCAGCACTTAAAGGATAGGCTTTGTAGCGCACCAATCCTCTCATTGCCTGAAGGCATAGACGATTTCGTGGTTTATTGTGACGTGTCAATTCAAGGTCTTGGTTGTGTGTTGATGCAACGTGATAAGGTCATTGCTTATGCATCACGGCAACTTAAAGTTCACGAAAGGAACTACACCACGCACGACTTGGAATTAGGAGCAGTGGTTTTTGCTCTTAAGATATGGAGACATTACCTGTACGGTACCAAGTGCACCATTTACACCGATCACAGGAGTCTCGAGCATATATTCAAGCAAAAGGAGTTAAACATGCGACAACGTCGATGGGTCGAGCTCTTGAATGATTACGAGTGCGCAATCAAGTACCATCTGGGCAAAGCCAATGTTGTGGCCGACGCCCTCAGTCAAAAGGATACTACACCTAAACGAGTGCGCGCGTTACAACTTTGTCACACCCCCAAAATCCACACGCGGAGTACCACCGCTTGGAGGCGTGACATGACCAGGATCAAGCCACCAATCATATTGAACATATAATTAAATAGTAAAAGTCATTCATCAATACGAAAGGTGTTTTCAAAACCAAACATTATTAATTGTGTAGCGGAAGCATTAATGTAAAAATCCAACATAAGTATCATGTTCTCATAAAGTAAATGTTTAACATGGAACTCAACAGTCCATGTGCCCACAACGACCGCGCCTCCTGTGCAAGCTCCCTTAGTACCTATAGTCCTGCAAGGCATGTAACAGAGAGTCAACAACTAGTTGAGCGAGTTCACAGTAAGTAAGTTCGTAATAGTATGTTTATGTTGTAACAGGTGGCTCTACTAGGCCGGTAGTATGTTCTATTGGTGGGGGCTTCCCACATTTGTATATACACTAGACTATTGGTAACCATAGTGTTCTTCTTAACCCGAAAACAGTAGTACGTACGAGGTTTACGTAGGTTTTACGTAAGTGTCCTTCTTATCCTGAGGACAGTGGTACGCGGGGGTTTACGTAGGTTTTACGTAAGTGTCCTTCATAACCCTAGGACAGTAGTAGGTATGAGTTTACGTAGGTTTTACGTAAGTGTCCCTCGAACCCTGAGGACAATGGTAAGCACAAGTATTACGTAGGTTTTACGTAAGGGTCCTTCGCAACCGAGGACGATGGTAGATAGTCTAGTAACAGTGTAAACCCAATTAATTCGTCAATCCTTTTCCTTCAATCCCATTCCCTACCCACCGGGAATCCCATGCCTTGGTAAGGGGTGTGAACTCATCTTGGTTTGCTCGGCAGATACACAACAAAGTTCAATTAAGCTATATGGTGGTCAACCACGTCCTACCATGGTTACCATACAAGTCAGGTTCGTATTCAAGTAGTGCACGTATGTTCTACACGTATTGTACACAAGTAGTGACCATAGCATACACGTATAATCATGGCAGATCAACAATTCATACGTTATGTGTTCAACAGTAAGAAATCACGTAACAAACAAGAGCCAAACATACAGCCCAATTACTTAAGCCCGTAACAGTGTGTAAGCCCAACCGTGTGCACGTGTTCGTGGTCTCGAGTCGAGACTAGAGATCTCGAGTCGAGACTAGGCGGTCTCGAGTAGAGGTCCTGGTGTTCTCGAGTCGCAACCAAGAGGGTCTCGAGTCATCATGTACTAGCCGAGACTAGACGGTCTCAAGTCGCAACTGGACCCGCAACCGCGGTCTCGAGTTGTGCTGGTTGTGTCGGTGTTGTGGTCTCGAGTCGAGACAGTGAGTTCTCGACTCGCAATCCGTGTCGCGACTATAAAGTGTAACAGTTTCCTACTATGCAGCTCATTGATTCCGAAATATTAGCAAACAACTTTGGCAGTTTCACAATCAGATCAAATCACAATCATTCAACATTCAAGAACGTTCTTATCACCGCAATCATCATCAATCCAATAACAGTAAATCAATATCATAAGGGACATACAATCGGATCATATGATTAATGAGTTTAAAGACTATCATGCAACCCTAAGTCATATGTACAACAACCAATCAATACCACAAACCATATGTTCGAGACTTATCAATCCAGTACAAGAAATTGGTTCTAAATCATCATGCAACACCCGAATCAAAGCTACTTGTATATCATCTAAACACATGTACCGAATACATAATATCATCAATAAACATCACTAGCATGAAAGCCTAGTTCGTAACATGACATCAAACATAGCAAGCAATCAAGAATTAACACTAACCAGAAAACCGAGAAGCCTAGATTGCTAGAGATGGGTGGTTTCGGGTGAGGGCTGGCGTCCGGTTCCAAGGGAAAACGAGAGAGAGAGAGAGAGATGATTAGGGTTGTGTGTGTGAAGTGTTTTGCAACAATGAGGAGTATACCCCAACTCCTAGTGTTATGCGTGTAATTGGAGTGGGCCGAACCCATCATTGGGCCGCCCTTGAGGTCTCGAGTTGGGTACATGGTTTGCGAGTGGGGTTGGGCCGAGAGAAAGATGTGCGGTCAAGAACAAAGTGTGCGGCCCAAATTTGATAACATGCAACATAATAAAATTCATAACATTCAACGCAATCACACATATCAACTAGTCACGCAACGTTCATACAAGTTAACACGTAATACAAGAGACGGTTCTAAAATACAGACGGTTCTAAAATACGAGTTGTCACATTATCCCCAACTTGAAAGAAATTTCGTCCCGAATTTGGTACGTACTCACTGAGGAAGCTAGGTAAGTTGTATCGTTTACTGGTTTTCCTGGGGTGTCACATCCTCCCCCCGTTGATCTGGAATTTCGTCCCGAAATTCCGTGGTAGCTTCAGCCTCAGTAGTGGTTGTACTGTTCGCGAACAATTGGGGGTACTTTTCTTTCATCTGATCTTCACGTTCCCAGGTGAACTCTGGGCCACGACGGGAGTTCCAACGAACTCGAACAAGAGGGATTCTCGTGTTCTTGAGGACCTTAACATCCCGGTCCGTGATTTTTACTGGTTCCTCGACGAATCGCAACTGTTCGTCGATAGTGAGCTCGTTCAAAGGAACTATGAGGGTCTCATCTGACAGACACTTCTTCAGATTCGACACGTGGAAAACATTGTGAACTGCACCGAGTTCTGCTGGTAGGTTCAGTGTTGGTGCACTACGTCTATTGACTTCGTCTTGTATCATGTAATAGGATAGGATAGGTTAGAATAACCAGTGCACGAGGTTCGAGAAATGAGAAGTGGTAAATTAGCATGTTGTATCGCTTATGTGAACAATGTCCATAAAAGCGACCCACACTATCATGCTGGACCGCTTATATGAACATTGTTCATATAAGCGAACCATATTATCTTGTCTGGATCGCTTATTTGGTAGGTCGTATAAGCGGTTCAAGATCTCTATAAATAGGTGCATGGTTGTTTCATTTGTAACGGCTTGCAACTTGTAACGAAGTGCTGCCGAATTGCTTCCAGGTTGTAAACGTTATCAGAATCAATAAAGTGAAGCATTATATTTAGTTTAAGCATCTAATTCACTGATTCCGCCTTTGAATTGGAAAACGACTCTTCTGATCGACTCATTCAGGGTCAACGACGATCCAACAAGTGGTATCAGAGCTCAGGAAGAAGAGTTCAGCTCAAATTTGATCCGTTTTCTGTCTTCTACACCTTCTTTTTCGATTTAAACAAGTTTCCATAGTTAAAATCGGATGAATTTTTCACAGGACGTGTATTACTGGACAATAACAAACCCTAGAAAGTTTTAGCTTGAAATTCGGACTAAAAATGGGTAAAACAGGCTAAAAACTAAGGATCGCTTTTTCGAACTTCCAGGATCGCTCGAAAAGAAGTTGTTTGAACCGCTCATTTGTTCAGTTTTGCATCTGGACCGCTCCAAAAACTGCCTTGAACCGCTCGAGTGTACATCTCTGGTCCGCTCGAGTGACACTTTCTGGACCGCTTGAGTGACAAGTCCTGGTTCGCTTATTTGGTCCAATCCAGATTCGCTCATTTGTCAAAGTTTTTGGTCCGCTTATTTGGCCATTCTGATTTCGCTCATACGATCAATCTGATTTCGTTCAAGTATCAAGATTATTTCACGACAATCGAGTGTAATTCACGAATATAAGAACATGGCAAAAGAAGAGCATGATGCCTTGTGGAGAAGAGACAGTGCAAGATGGGAGATTGGCAAGCTGTATGAACCATTTCAAGAAGCACAGAGAGCCAAGAGATGGAATGAAGAGTTGGAGTGTTACTTGGATCTACAGGGGAATCCAGTGGTAGATCCGTCAAAAGTTAATTTTGATGCTGTAACTAATGTGTTTCCAAGTGAGCGTGTTTTCAACACAAAAAGGCTTTCTGATAGCAGCTATCTGCCAGAGTTGATGAACAAGTTGAGAGAAGTCTTTGAAGCAAGTTTACCGAAGGTAGTAGAGATGAGAAAGAGAAAAGAAGAAGAATTGAAGAAGTTGATTGAAGAAGTAAAGGCTGATGCGAAGATTGCTGCTGAAAAGGAACAGAAATCTGAAGAGAAAGGAAAGGATGTAAAGAAAGAAGGAAAAGAGGAGAAGGCAGTGGTAGATCAGAAAGCTAAGAAAGAAGATTCGGTGCTGAAAGAGACTGAGATAAGAAAATCTTCTGACTCATTGAATGTTGATTTAGTTGATAAAAATGAAAACAAGTGCAGGAATTGCATAGTAGTGTGCAAAGCCTGTATTGAAAAAGAAGAAATAATCAGAACAAAAGATAATGAAATGAACAAACTTGAAAATGCGTTAAAACTGAAATGTAAAGAAAGGATTGACACAGAGCAAAACTTAAAATTGAAAGTTGAGAAATTAACACAGAAATGTCATGATTTTGAAAAAGAAAATAAGGTTTTGAAAGAAAAATGTGACACAAAATGTGTTGATTGCATTGAGAAAGAATCTAAGTTTCTAGAGTTACAAAAACAGTATGATTCTTTAAAATGGTCAAGTCAGAGAGTACAAGAAGCTTATGATACTTTGAAGAGCCAAGTCAAAAGTTTTGATCAGAGATTGTCTGAAACTTTAACAACCAAAGAAATGTATGAAAGACAATTTAAAGAAAAGCAAATTGAATTAAACAAGCGTGTTGATGAAATTGCTAATCTTAAACAAGTCTTGGCAGAAAAAGAAAGTGTCACACCCCCAAAATCCCACACGCGGAGTACCACCGCTTGGAGGCGTGACATGACCAGGATCAAGCCATCAATCATATCAAACATAGTATTTAATAATCAAAAGTAGTTAATACAATTCATAAAGATATGACTGATGTTTCAAAACCAAACATTGTTTAAATAGCGGAAGCATAGTAATAAAATTCTCAAATGTAGTTATGAGTTCAATTAACGTTCGCTATCCAATTCCCACAACGACCTGCTCCTTCCTTGTGCAAGCTCCAATATGTACCTAAGGTCCTGCAAGGCATGCAGCAGATAATCAACAAACTAGTTGAGCGAGTTCACAGTTTATAGTTTAGTTTGGGTAATAGTGCGTTTGTTCAATTAAGTTTCGTATCGTATCAGTTCCATCGCGGCCTCACAGGCATGTGTGCGAAGATTATGTTCGTTAGTTCGCGACCGTAGTCTTTACCGACCAGGGTGTGTGCGAAGGCAATTGATCAGTTCGTTCGCGACCATAGTCTTTACCGACCAGGGTGTGTGCGAAGGCAGTTGAGTAGTTCGTAAGCATCAACAGTTTAATCGCTCGTTACAGTATCAAAGTATGCACAAGAAATCATCCAACCCATTCCCACCCTGGGAACCCATGCCTTGGCTGTGTGAACTCACCTTGGTTTGCTCGGTATGCTAAGTTATGCACTCACAAGTAATTAATCACGTCCTATTGTATACACGTATAGTAAATCAGTTCAAGGTCGAAATGTTACGCATGCAATTAATTGTTCACATAGCAGTTAGTTTGCATATCGGCACAGCACGTAATATGGCACGAATACGTTCATCACTAAGCATGGCATGTCAATTAAATCAACATATGTTCTATTGTTCCAGACATTATTCAAAACCCTAATATCTTTCGAATCAAATCATTATCTTTCGACATCAGTTAACATAATCATCAAAATGATCCTTCGGTCCGAAGGTTATGTTTCGAACTAACACTATCTTTCGACCCAAGTTATCTTTCGGTCAAACTAGGTTTCGGTCAATTAACGGTTCGGTCAAACTATCTGTCGGTCAAACTATCCTTCGGTCACTACTACTATGATTCGAAGGATAGGTATCTTTCGGTCCAACAGTGGTTCGATCAATAAGTATCCTTCGGCTAGTAACAGTTACGTTTATCCGATTAACCCTTAACACAATTTTCACAAATCTGCTAACATCAACAAGATCAAACAAGCATACTTCTCATGTTTATCAAGAACCCTAATCTGAATAACCAGATCATTCAAGCTACAAGATTATTCAAACCATCCGATTTACACATATGTTTTGATTACATAAACTTGTCCGATTACAATATCCAGCCGATTATTAATCTGGTTAACATACATATCCAATTCGTATACAAATCCGAGGAACATCCAAATTCTACCAATCATTCACAACCGAAAAACATACAACCCTAATATCTTTAAAAACATACATACTATCCGATCACGATATGAACAATTTGGTTAACATATATCCGACTAGTATACGTATCCGATAAATCATACAATCCACATATTACAAGTAAATCGGTAAATCATATAATCACATACACCTTAAATACTAACCGGAATTGAGAGCAAAAAAGGGAATTGTTCAGCAAATAATCTCCGGGTGTTTGTAATTGCCGTCACACACGAACTGAAAACTAGGGTTTTTCTTTGAAAATAATCATCAGTTTACATGCACTCCTATATATACGTATCACAGTAATGGGCCAAGCCCATTGGAAAGACTGGGCCGAAACATATCGAAGGATATGTTTCGTGATCCTTCGGGCCGAACAATGTCGAAGGATATGTTTCGTGCTCGAAGGATATGTTTCGGGGTCGAAGGTTATCCTTCGTGGTCCTTCGAATCCTTCGAACTATGTTTCGATCTAGACTAAGTGTTTAATAATAATTCTAATAATAATTCCAATACTATTTTCTATTAGCAAGTAATCACATATAGGCAAGTAATCACATATAGGCAAAATGACAATATGTCTCATTAAAACACAACGAATACAATTACAAATCCATAATTCCAACAGCTAGACAGTCAGAGTCAACGCGCATTAAATGCGAAAGTGAAAGTCAGAAACTCGAGTTGTCACATTATCCCCAACTTGAAAGAAATTTCGTCCCGAAATTTGGTACGCACTCACTGAGGAAGCTAGGTAAGTTACAAGTTACATTGTTCACTGGTTTTCCTGGGGTGTCACATCATCCCCCCGTTGGTTTGGAATTTCGTCCCGAAATTCAGTAGTAGTAGCTTCAGCCTCGGAAGTGGATGCATTGGTTTCGAATAACTGGGGATACTTTTCTTGCATCTGATCTTCGCGTTCCCAGGTATACTCTGGACCACGCTGGGAGTTCCAACGAACTCGAACAAGAGGGATTCTCTTGTGTTTGAGGACCTTAACATCCCGGTCCGTGATTTCAACTGGTTCCTCGACGAACTGCAACCGCTCGTCGATAGTGAGTTCCTTAAAAGGAACTATAAGGGTCTCATCTGATAGGCATTTCTTCAGATTGGACACGTGAAATACATTGTGAACTGCACCGAGTTCAGGAGGTAGGTTTAATCTGTAGGCTACTTTGCCAATCTTTTCTAAGATTTCGAACGGTCCGACGTACCGCGGATTGAGTTTGCCCCGTTTACCAAAACGTACCACACCCTTCCAGGGTGAAACTTTCAATAAAACCCGGTCCCCGACCTCAAATTCCAATGGCTTTCTACGCTTGTCCGCGTAGGCTTTCTGACGGTCGCGTGCTGCCGCCATGCGTTGTCGTATCTGTGCTATCTTTTCTGTGGCGTCCACAACAATATCTGGACCCGTAATCTGACTATCCCCCACCTCTGCCCAACAGAGAGGTGACCGGCATTTACGTCCGTACAATGCCTCGAATGGAGCGGCTTGAATGCTGGTATGGTAACTGTTATTGTACGAGAACTCCACCAAAGGGAGGTGCTTTTCCCAGCCGTTGCCGAAATCGACGACACACGCTCGAAGCATGTCTTCTAGAGTTTGAATAGTTCGCTCAGACTGCCCATCCGTCTGAGGATGATATGCTGTGCTCATGTCTAATCGTGAGCCGAAAGATTTGTGCATCGCTTGCCAAAGCTCTGACGTGAATCGTGCATCGCGATCCGAAATAATAGAGGTGGGCACTCCGTGCCTCGAAACAACTTCCTTCAAGTAAATGTCTGCTAAAGTAGAAAACTTATCCGTTTCTTTGATAGCCAAAAAGTGAGCAGACTTTGTGAGTCGATCAACGATTACCCAAATAGTGTCATTCCCACGTTGGGATCTAGGTAAGCCCGTAACGAAATCCATGGAAATTTCTTCCCATTTCCACTGCGGTATCTTGGGCTGCTGCAGTAGGCCTGCTGGTTTCTGATATTCAACCTTGACTCTCGCACAGGTTAAGCATTTTCCAACGTACGTAGCGATGTGAGCCTTCATACTAGGCCACCAGTAAGTAGTGCTGATGTCGTGGTACATTTTATCCGACCCTGGATGTACCGAATAGCGAGACTTGTGAGCTTCATCCATTACCAGTTGACGTAATCCGCCATAGAGTGGGACCCAAATACGCCCCGTTACATAGTAGGCGCCGTCTTCCTTTTGTTCCATGCGTTGCCTTGAGCCGCGTAAGGCTTCAGCTTTGACGTTTTCGGGTTTCAGTGCTTCTAACTGAGCAGCTCGTATCTGTGCAGGAAGACTGGACTGAATGGTAAGCTGTAGCGCTCGCACGCGCTTAGGTAGAGTGTCTTTCCGACTGAGGGCATCAGCCACAACATTGGCCTTCCCTGGATGATACTTGATGGCGCATTCGTAGTCGTTCAGTAGTTCAACCCATCTTCGTTGACGCATATTCAAATCTTTTTGCTTAAGGATATGCTCGAGACTCCTGTGATCGGTGTAAATCGTGCACCTGGTACCGTACAGGTAGTGTCGCCATATCTTAAGCGCGAAAACAACAGCTCCCAGCTCTAAATCGTGCGTCGTGTAGTTCCGTTCATGAACCTTGAGTTGCCGAGAAGCGTAGGCTATCACTTTATCACGTTGCATCAATACACAACCAAGCCCCTGTATCGATGCGTCACAATAGACCACGAAGTCATCCGTGCCCTCTGGCAATGAAAGAATAGGTGCGCTGCAAAGCCTATCCTTTAAGTACTGAAAAGCGGTCTCCTGTGTATTACCCCATCTGTAAACGACACCTTTCTGTGTAAGCATAGTGAGTGGTTGCGCGATCTTGGAGAAGTCTTTAATAAATCGCCTGTAGTAACCTGCCAAACCCAAGAATTGGCGTATTTCTGTCGGTGTACGTGGTGCTGGCCAGTTTCTGATCGAATCAACCTTGGATGGATCGACATGAATCCCATCCCTGTTTACCACATGGCCTAAGAAGTGGACTTCACGAAGCCAGAAGTCGCATTTTGAAAACTTTGCGTACAGTTGCTCTTTTCGAAGAAGTTCCAAGATAATACGTAGATGCTGCTCATGCTCCTCCTGACTCTTGGAGTAAATCAAAATGTCGTCGATGAAAACGATGACGAACTTGTCGAGATACGGTTTGCACACCCTGTTCATGAGATCCATGAAGACTGCAGGTGCGTTTGTAAGCCCGAATGGCATGACCAGAAACTCGTAGTGACCGTAGCGAGTTCTGAAAGCAGTTTTGGAGACGTCCTCATCCCGGACTCTCAGCTGATGATACCCTGACCTCAAATCGATCTTGGAATAGTAACACGACCCTTGCAACTGGTCGAATAAGTCATCTATGCGTGGAAGAGGGTAACGGTTCTTCACCGTCACCTTGTTGAGTTCACGGTAGTCGATACACATCCTGAACGTACCGTCTTTCTTCTTCACAAATAACACTGGAGCTCCCCAAGGCGAAGAGCTTGGACGAATAAAGCCCTTTTCCAAGAGCTCTTGTAGCTGCTTCGACAGTTCTTCCAGTTCGGTTGGAGCTAAACGATACGGTGCGCGGGCTATTGGTGCTGCTCCAGGAGCTAACTCAATCTGAAACTCGACTTGACGATGAGGAGGTAAACCAGGTAAATCTTCAGGAAACACTTGAGGAAAATCACGCACAACTGGTATATCCTCCAGCTTCTTTTCCTTTGCTGATGCGTCAGTGACAAGTGCCAGAATGGCAGTATGTCCCTTTCGTAAACATTTCTGCGCCTTTAAGTAAGAGATGATGCCAACCACAGCACCACTCTTGTCACCTTGTACTTCGAGAGGTTCCTGACTGGAGCGAGGAATACGAATAACTTTTTCTTTGCATAAGATCTCCGCATGATGTTGGGATAACCAATCCATACCGATGACGACGTCGAAACTACCCAAAACTATGGGTATGAGATCAATCGAGAAAGTCTGACCCGCTAGAACAATACTACAACCCTTGACTACCTGTGTGGCTTCTACACCTTTACCATTGGCTAGTTCTACGACGTGTTTGGTGTCTAGGGGTGTTGGTGTACGTTTTAATAATTTACCCATTTTCAGTGACATATAACTTGTATCAGCACCCGAATCAAATAAGACAGTAACATAAATATCGTCGAGAAGAAACTTACCCATAACCACATTGGGATCATTCACTGCATCTCCTCGACCCAACACAAAAGCACGACCACGAGCTTCATTGCCGTTGTTGTTGTTGTTTCCCCCGTTGTTGTTGTTACCATTACCCTGATTGTTGTTATTCCCGTTGCCCTGGTTGTTGTTGTTATTGCGATTCTGGTTCAACTGGGGACAATCGCGTTTGTAGTGACCTTCAGCCCCACACTGGAAACACCCCCGGTTTCCACGCTGTGGCTGCTGCTGCTGATTCTGTGGAGCTGGCGGTGGAAGTTGCTGGTTCTGATTCACTGGTCGCGCGCTTCTACAATCTTTGGCCTCATGGCCCATCTTGTGGCATCTTTGACATTGACTCCTGCGACATCTTCCACTGTGGTGTTTGTTGCACCTGTTACACCACGGGTGATTTCCCTTATAACCACTATGTCCCTGACTGCCCGATGACTGCTGACTCGGACTCTGGTAATCGTTGGTGCGACGTTGCTGAGTTTGGGACTGAACAGACGCTGATCCCCTGCTGGAATCCCCGTCCCACTTTCTTTTATTCTCGCTGGGTGTGGCAGAAGTAGCAGCTGTTGGAGTGACTGAAGTAACAGCTGTAGCAGTAGCGCCGACACGCTTTGGCAGTTTGCCCTGGTCTACTGCCTGATCTGTGATGCGATGAGCGAGGCGCTGAATTTCTTGGATGTTGTTGAGGTTAGCCGACGTAACGTGGCTCTGTATTTCTGGTGCCAAACCTTTGAGATACAACTCAATTCGCTTGTATGGAGGATCTACCATAGTTGGACATAACACAGCCAACTCATTCGATCTTTTGGTGTAAGCTTCGATTTCCGAACCAACCATTTTCAAGTTATACAACTCGTCCTCCAACTTGTGAATGTCTTCTCTAGTGCAGTATTCCCTCTTGATCAGTTCTTTGAATTCATTCCAGGGTGTGGCGTTAGCAGCTGCCAACCCTAAGATCTGCACTTGTGCGTTCCACCAAGTGAGCGCAATCCCTTCAAGTGTGCCAGTGGCGAACTTCACCCTGCGAGCCTCAGGGCATTCACACATTTCGAAAACCGACTCGAGTTTTTCAAACCAGTGGAGGAGTCCAACTGCCCCCTCCGTGCCACTGAACGAGCTAGGACGACAGTCCATGAAAGTCTTGAATGTGCACCCAGGTTGTTGCTGAGCGGGTTGACCTATTGTGTACGAATAGGGCAAAGTTAAGTACGAGAATTAATGTAGGATCTAAAGATCCTAGTGTTTATACTGCAGGGTACACTACCTGCTTGGGCGGCTGCAACTGCCGCAGCAACGAGAGCCTCTAGCTGGGCTTGGGTCATGGTAATTCGTGCGGCCATTGATCTTCACATCAAAGGCAACATAAGTGAGAAAGGTTCGCGAGTAGTGCGATGACAGAAGAGTGTAAGCACATAAGTATTCTCATGCAATGACAAGTTGTGAGCAAGGTAATGTAAGCATACTACGAGCAAAGTTCTGTGCAAATTCTAGCAAGCAGGTAATAAACATAAACCTTATTACCTAGGATGTCGAGTCTTGCACGTGGAGCGAAGCGTCGTTGTGGATCGTTGAGAGCACTGTTCTGGTTATAGTCTGGTTTTAATAAAAACGTTTTTCACATATTAAAACCAAGTTCTCTATAACCAATGGCTCTGATACCAATCTGTCACACCCCCAAAATCCCACACGCGGAGTACCACCGCTTGGAGGCGTGACATGACCAGGATCAAGCCATCAATCATATCAAACATAGTATTTAATAATCAAAAGTAGTTAATACAATTCATAAAGATATGACTGATGTTTCAAAACCAAACATTGTTTAAATAGCGGAAGCATAGTAATAAAATTCTCAAATGTAGCTATGAGTTCAATTAACGTTCGCTATCCAATTCCCACAACGACCTGCTCCTTCCTTGTGCAAGCTCCAATATGTACCTAAGGTCCTGCAAGGCATGCAGCAGATAATCAACAAACTAGTTGAGCGAGTTCACAGTTTATAGTTTAGTTTGGGTAATAGTGCGTTTGTTCAATTAAGTTTCGTATCGTATCAGTTCCATCGCGGCCTCACAGGCATGTGTGCGAAGATTATGTTCGTTAGTTCGCGACCGTAGTCTTTACCGACCAGGGTGTGTGCGAAGGCAATTGATCAGTTCGTTCGCGACCATAGTCTTTACCGACCAGGGTGTGTGCGAAGGCAGTTGAGTAGTTCGTAAGCATCAACAGTTTAATCGCTCGTTACAGTATCAAAGTATGCACAAGAAATCATCCAACCCATTCCCACCCTGGGAACCCATGCCTTGGCTGTGTGAACTCACCTTGGTTTGCTCGGTATGCTAAGTTATGCACTCACAAGTAATTAATCACGTCCTATTGTATACACGTATAGTAAATCAGTTCAAGGTCGAAATGTTACGCATGCAATTAATTGTTCACATAGCAGTTAGTTTGCATATCGGCACAGCACGTAATATGGCACGAATACGTTCATCACTAAGCATGGCATGTCAATTAAATCAACATATGTTCTATTGTTCCAGACATTATTCAAAACCCTAATATCTTTCGAATCAAATCATTATCTTTCGACATCAGTTAACATAATCATCAAAATGATCCTTCGGTCCGAAGGTTATGTTTCGAACTAACACTATCTTTCGACCCAAGTTATCTTTCGGTCAAACTAGGTTTCGGTCAATTAACGGTTCGGTCAAACTATCTGTCGGTCAAACTATCCTTCGGTCACTACTACTATGATTCGAAGGATAGGTATCTTTCGGTCCAACAGTGGTTCGATCAATAAGTATCCTTCGGCTAGTAACAGTTACGTTTATCCGATTAACCCTTAACACAATTTTCACAAATCTGCTAACATCAACAAGATCAAACAAGCATACTTCTCATGTTTATCAAGAACCCTAATCTGAATAACCAGATCATTCAAGCTACAAGATTATTCAAACCATCCGATTTACACATATGTTTTGATTACATAAACTTGTCCGATTACAATATCCAGCCGATTATTAATCTGGTTAACATACATATCCAATTCGTATACAAATCCGAGGAACATCCAAATTCTACCAATCATTCACAACCGAAAAACATACAACCCTAATATCTTTAAAAACATACATACTATCCGATCACGATATGAACAATTTGGTTAACATATATCCGACTAGTATACGTATCCGATAAATCATACAATCCACATATTACAAGTAAATCGGTAAATCATATAATCACATACACCTTAAATACTAACCGGAATTGAGAGCAAAAAAGGGAATTGTTCAGCAAATAATCTCCGGGTGTTTGTAATTGCCGTCACACACGAACTGAAAACTAGGGTTTTTCTTTGAAAATAATCATCAGTTTACATGCACTCCTATATATACGTATCACAGTAATGGGCCAAGCCCATTGGAAAGACTGGGCCGAAACATATCGAAGGATATGTTTCGTGATCCTTCGGGCCGAACAATGTCGAAGGATATGTTTCGTGCTCGAAGGATATGTTTCGGGGTCGAAGGTTATCCTTCGTGGTCCTTCGAATCCTTCGAACTATGTTTCGATCTAGACTAAGTGTTTAATAATAATTCTAATAATAATTCCAATACTATTTTCTATTAGCAAGTAATCACATATAGGCAAGTAATCACATATAGGCAAAATGACAATATGTCTCATTAAAACACAACGAATACAATTACAAATCCATAATTCCAACAGCTAGACAGTCAGAGTCAACGCGCATTAAATGCGAAAGTGAAAGTCAGAAACTCGAGTTGTCACAGAAAGATTGTTACAAAACTTCAAAGTTATCATAACTCTTCGTACATTCTCGAACGTATTTTCAATATCACACCAGATGACAAAGATACTAATGATTGTAAAAAGGGTATTGGTTCAGAGTTTCATCAGGTACCACCACCATTGAGAGACAATTATACTTTTTATGACGAGGAAAAGGTGGCAAAGGGTTTGAACATAGTTGACCAATTACCTGAAAGTATCGATGTGATTTACACCAAATCTGATGATGCTAATGATTCAGAGGTAGTGAGTAAGGTGGTTGATAGTGTTTTGAAAGATGAGTCTACAAAAGGTAAATCTGAATCACAGGATGAAGATGAAGGAAATCTTTATGATGGATATCTGAAAGACACGAAATCTGAGAAGATTTTGAATGATGATTCAAAAGGATTGGTTTATACCATGATTGGATCGGACAAATTATTCTTGGATGTGGTTTTCCCGATTCAGAATGTGATTTCAGAAAAAATTGACAAAGTTTTCAAGATGGTTGAAATTGAGAAATCTGAAATGTCGAAGTTTGCTGGTAAAGGTTTCAAAGGGTCTTCTAACAAACCTGGTTCTAAGAAGAAAAACATGAAGTCTGGTTTGGGGTATAAGAAGAAATATAATCGAAATAGAACTGAAAGGTCCAATTTTCAGACAAAAATGAATTTTGTTCAAGGAAAAAGTTTCACAGAAGAAGAAAAATTCAAAATTGGAAAACAGTCTAATGCAGAGTTTGAGGCTATGAAAAAGAAACAACAACAGGCAAAGGATGTTTCAAAGAAAGTGTGTTTTAAATGTGATCAAATTGGACATGTTGCACGAAAGTGTCCAAATCCAAAGCCTGTTGATGTTGAGACACAGAAATCTGAGAGTGTGAAACCGAGGTCAACCAGATTTGATTCGAGACAAACTTGGAGGTATACAACAAACAAGTTTGCCTCAAATCAAAATTGGAAATCAAACCCGAATAGGTTTAACTTTAGACAGATCTAGAATTCTCACACACCCAGAATGAGAACATCATGGAGTCGGAAAACATCGGTTGGTGTGACAAAACCTCAAAAGATTTGGAAACCTAAAAATGTTGTTCAAACTCAAAAGGTTCAGAAAGAAACAAATTTTTACAAAAGAGGTACTCCGAAAGGTCAAGTGTGGTCTGTTAAGAAAAGTGTTGAGTTGATGAAAGATGAGAAACAGAAACAAAGTTGGAAACCAAAAACTGATACAATAAGTTCAACTTCTGCGGAGAAAACGTCTGAGTATTCAGATGTGGTTGTCTATGATGCAAATTTTCCACCGCTCAAGGCTAAAAACTTTAAAATTCAGGTTGCTAGAATCAAGGTTACACCTAAGGCTGTTGAGGCCTGGGTGGACACCATGTTTGATTAAGTGGTTGGAATTGCCGGAGCTTCCTGGATTGCGAAGCATGAATCGGCATCTATCTTTATTGATTGAAATTTTTATGACAAATTGTTTGTGTATTTGATAAAGTTTGAATGTGCAGGTGCTAAATACTGATGAAGATTGTGAGAGTGTTGCACGGGAAGAGGTTGAAGATCCCTGGTTTTGGTCAGACAGGGAGTTTGTTTGTTGTTTTGTTTAAGTTTGTGTTGTGGTTGATGATTACTGTTTGTTTGTTGGTTGTTTGTTTGCTTGGTTGATGATTGTGATGTTTGATGTTAGTTTGCTTTGAATAAGTGGTGATGGACTATGCCGAAACCCTCACGGTGGAACAAACATGATTACTCACAAGTTGAAGAACGGTTTTCTAATTGTCAAAATCAATGGGTTGTAAATCATGGGGGTACTTGATGTTATATTTTCTACAAAACAGAGCATGAGAAGCAGAAAATGGATGGCGAGACAAAGCTATCAGTATCGGTTTGTCAAATTTCTTTAATGGTTTTGCATTTTAGGGGGAGAAATTTTGTTAGAAAATACAAAAACATTAGAAAATTTGAAAAATACAAAAACATGATAAATTCAAAAATTTGAGTTTTGCGTAAAAAGAGGAAATGATTGTACATCAGTAGACAGTTACAGTATGCTAAAGAAATGTAATGATTAAATAAGCATTAAGCAGTCTCACAAATGATATGCCGATAGGTTTTTATACATTTCGTAAGCTTTTTCGGGATATAAACCTAAATTCAAACTTACTTATTTTGTGGGGAACACTACTTGGATATATAGGTAACCCCTGAAATCTCGTTTGAAAGGTCTCGTATTCTGATATACTAGGTGTTTATACTCTATGATGTCTGGGGTATTATTCCGGGACTTCTGCTGAACGGAAGTTCTGACCTAGTCCCTGGCTAATACTTTATCTTGAAATGCTTGAAATATAGCATAAAGCCCTCAGCTGATTAGACAATAAAATTGATAATCATCTGTTGTAGCTGAAAAGATCCTCTAAAGGGGACACACTGCAAAGTCGAAACTGATATCTCTCTTCTGAACGGAAGTTCTGACCTGAGATCCCTCAGTTCTCGCATTTAACCCCTAATTTATGTACAGACATCATTGTAGTATTCTTACCTGTAAGACTGAATATTGGGATTCTGGATACGGGAGTATATTCAAGAGGTGGGACACATGAATGAGTTTAAGTCTTAAAACATCTAAATCGTATCCTGAATCAGTTGAAATTTGTATGAAAATTTAAATGGATCAGTATATCGACAATCTAAGTGAATTGTTTAATTCTGAATATGATTTAAAGCTTAACGGTACTTGTGACTTGTCAAAAACTGATATGATCCTCTGACGCATACTCAAACAAAAATATTGTTTGTAAATATGTTTGTATATATCTCTTTACTGCTTTATATTTTCAGAAAATACAAAAAGATTTTGATTTCTGCGTTATTTTCGATAAACCGATGTCTGAGTTGCTGAGTTTCAAAATCTAAGTATGCTGATTGTGTTTCTGAAAACAAAACGAGTTCATTAATTTGAAACTTGAAATTTTTTAGAAAACTTCAAAAACAGGTTGTGAATATTTTCAAGGTCATTAATTTGAACTTGAATAATAATCTGTGGGGGAGTGTTTTAGAAAGTTGTATAGTGCCAGTTTACGGTTATTGGTTGATGAGTTTAAAATGTTGTTACTTATCATTTGTATGAGTGATTACAGGAAAGAACCAGATTACGATCCCAAAGAGCCGAGTCTAAGGGGGAGTCTGAAGATAAGTTGTAAGTGAGGAAGAGCTTGTAGCTGAAAAGCAAGGTGATGATCTCTAAAAACACGGAAGCTTGATGAGAGGGGGAGCCTACTGATGATGAAGTTGGCAAAAATGATCAAGACTGAAGAGGTGGCATAACAGAGAATGTTCACTGAAGACTTCGTCAATATCCGAGGGGGAGTCTGTTGGTGCACTACGTCTATTGACTTCGTCTTGTATCATGTAATAGGATAGGATAGGTTAGAATAACCAGTGCACGAGGTTCGAGAAACGAGAAGTGGTAAATTAGCATGTTGGATCGCTTATGTGAACAATGTCCATAAAAGCGACCCACACTATCATGCTGGACCGCTTATATGAACATTGTTCATATAAGCGAACCATATTATCTTGTCTGGATCGCTTATTTGGTAGGTCGTATAAGCGGTTCAAGATCTCTATAAATAGGTGCATGGTTGTTTCATTTGTAACGGCTTGGAACTTGTAACGAAGTGCTGCCGAATTGCTTCCAGGTTGTAAACGTTATCAGAATCAATAAAGTGAAGCATTATATTTAGTTTGAGCATCTAATTCACTGATTCCGCCTTTGAATTGGAAAACGACTCTTCTGATCGACTCATTCAGGGTCAACGACGATCCAACATTCAGTCTGTAGGCTACTTTGCCTATTCTTTTAGCGATTTCAAACGGTCCAACATACCACGGATTGAGCTTGCCCCATTTGCCAAAACGAACCACACCCTTCCAGGGTGAGACTTTGAGTAGCACTCGATCCCCAACTTGGAACTCGAGTGGTTTCCTGCACTTATCAGCGTAACTTTTCTGACGGTCACGAGCCGCCGCCATGCGTTGCTGTATCTGAGCAATCCGTTCAGTAGCATCAACTACCATTTCTGGACCTGTGATTTGACTATCCCCCACCTCTGCCCAACAGAGAGGTGACCGGCATTTACGTCCGTACAATGCCTCGAATGGAGCGGCTTGGATGCTGGTGTGGTAACTGTTATTGTACGAGAACTCCACTAAAGGGAGATGTTTTTCCCAGCTGTTGCCGAAATCGATAACACATGCCCGAAGCATGTCTTCTAGGGTTTGAATCGTGCGCTCAGACTGCCCATCCGTCTGAGGATGATATGCTGTGCTCAGGTCTAGCTGTGAGCCAAAAGCTTTGTGCATTGCTTCCCATAGTTCTGAAGTGAATCGTGCATCCCGATCCGAAATAATAGAGGTTGGCACTCCGTGCCTCGAAACAACTTCTTTCAAGTAGACGTCTGCTAAGGTAGAGAACTTATCCGTTTCCTTAATTGCCAGGAAGTGTGCAGACTTTGTGAGTCAGTCCACGATCACCCAAATGGTATCGTTCCCACGCTGGGATCTAGGCAGGCCAGTAACAAAATCCATGGAAATTCCTTCCCATTTCCATTGTGGTATCTTGGGTTGCTGAAGTAGGCCTGACGGTTTCTGATATTCCGCCTTGACTCTCGCACAGGTCAAACATTTGCCGACATAGGTTGCAATGTGGGCCTTCATACTAGGCCACCAATACGTCGTCCTAATATCGTGGTACATCTTATCTGAACCAGGATGTATCGAGTAGCGAGACATGTGTGCTTCATCCATCACAAGTTCTCGTAAACCGCCATATAGTGGGACCCAAATACGCCCCGTTACATAATAGGCACCGTCTTCCTTCTGTTCTAATCGTTGCCTTGAGCCGCGTAAGGCTTCTGCTCTGACGTTTTCTGGTTTCAATGCTTCTATCTGAGCATCTTGTATCTGTGCAGGAAGACTAGACTGAATAGTAAGCTGTAGGGCTCGCACGCGTCTAGGTAAAGTGTCTTTTCGACTGAGAGCGTCAGCCACAACATTGGCTTTGCCTGGATGGTACTTGATGGCACATTCGTAATCGTTCAGTAGTTCAACCCATCGACGTTGACGCATGTTCAATTCCTTCTGCTTGAAGATATGCTCGAGACTCCTGTGATCGGTGTAGATTGTGCACTTGGTACCGTACAGGTAGTGTCGCCATATCTTGAGCGCGAAAACAACAGCTCCCAGCTCTAAATCGTGCGTCGTGTAGTTCCGTTCATGAACCTTAAGTTGGCGCGAAGCGTAAGCAATGACCTTGTCGCGTTGCATTAACACACATCCAAGACCCTGAATGGATGCATCACAATAAACCACGAAATCGTCCGTGCCCTCTGGCAATGAGAGGATAGGTGCACTGCAAAGTCTATCCTTTAAGTGCTGAAAAGCGGTTTCCTGAGTATTACCCCAACGGTAGGTGACACCCTTCTGTGTTAGTAGTGTAAGCGGCTGTGCAATCTTTGAGAAGTCTTTAATGAATCGTCTGTAGTACCCCGCCAAACCCAAGAATTGGCGTATTTTCGTTCGTGTACGCGGTGCAGGCCAGTTCCTGATCGAATCTACCTTGGATGGATCAACATGAATCCCATCCTTGTTTACCACATGGCCTAAGGACTTCACCAAGCCAGAAGTCGCATTTTGAAAACTTGGCGTACAGTTGTTCCTTTCGAAGAAGTTCCAAGATAAGCCGTAAGTGCTGCTCGTGTTCCTCCTGACTCTTGGAGTAGATCAGGATGTCGTCGATGAATACAATCACAAACTTGTCTAGATAGGGTTTGCACACCCTGTTCGTAAGATCCATAAAGACTGTCGGTGCGTTCGTTAGCCCTAATGGCATGACTAGAAACTCGTAGTGGCCGTAGCGAGTTCTAAATGCTGTTTTGGAGACGTCCTCATCCCGGACTCTCAGCTGATGGTAACCTGACCTCAGATCTATCTTGGAGTAGTAGCTCGACCCTTGCAACTGGTCGAACAAATCATCTATACGTGGTAGAGGGTAACGGTTCTTCACCGTCACCTTGTTCAGTTCGCGGTAATCAATGCACATCCTGAAAGTACCGTCCTTCTTTTTCACAAATAGTACCGGAGCTCCCCAAGGCGAAGAGCTTGGACGAATAAAGCCCTTATCCAAGATCTCTTGTAGTTGCTTTGATAGTTCTTCCAATTCTGTTGGTGCTAGTCGATACGGTGCACGAGCTATGGGTGCTGCTCCAGGAGCTAGCTCGATTTGAAACTCGACCTGGCGATGAGGCGGTAGACCAGGTAAATCTTCAGGGAACACCTGAGGGAAGTCGCGTACAACTGGAATATCTTCTAGTTTCTTTTCTTTTGCTGATGCATCGGTAACAAGTGCCAGAATGGCAGTGTGGCCCTTACGCAAACACTTCTGAGCCTTCAGGAAGGAGATGATGCCAACCACGGCACCACTCTTGTCGCCTTGAACTTTGAGAGGTTCCCAACCAGAACGAGGGATACGAACGATCTTCTCTTTGCACAAGATCTCTGCGTGATGTTGGGATAACAAGTCCATACCAATGACGATGTCGAAACTACCCAAAGCTATGGGAATGAGATCGATGGCGAAGGTCTGACCAGCGAGGATAAGATTACAACCCTGAACTACATGCGTGGCCTCTAGACTCTTACCATTAGCTAATTCTACAACATGCTTGGTGTTTAGGGGAGTTGGTGAACGTTTTAACATTTGGTCAACTTTTAGAGACATAAAACTTGTATCCGCACCCGAATCAAACAAAACGGTAACATAAAAGTCGTCGAGAAGAAACTTACCCATAACTATGTTGGGATCATTCCTGGCATCACCCTGACCCAGCACAAATGCACGTCCCCTAGCTACGTTGCCGTTGTTGTTCCCACCGTTGTTGTTTCCGTTGCCTTGGTTATTATTGTAGTTGTTGTTCTGGTTTCGGTTTAACCGGGGGCAGTGTCTTTTGAAGTGACCTTCCGCACCACAATGAAAGCATCCCTTGTTACCCTGTTGCTGATTCTGTTGTGCTTGCTGTTGTTGCTTATTCTGAGATACAGGCCGTGGACTCCTATAATCCTTGGCCTCATGACCCATCTTGAGACGCCTCTGGCAACGACCCTTGTTGCACTGGCCACTGTGGTGTCTGTTACAGTTGTTGCACCTGGGGTGATTTCCGCGATAAACTCTCTGCCCGCGACTACCAGAAGACTGCTGACTGGGACTCTGGTAGTGGTCAGTCTTTTGCTGCTGAACCTGAGACTGAACTGTAGCTGAACCTTTGCTGGAATCCCCTTCCCATTTTCTCTTGTTATCACGGGGAGTAGCAGGGGTAGCAGAAGTGGTAGTGATTGCAGTAGCGCTGATACGTTTTGCCAGCCTGTCTTGTTCCACTGCCTGATCCGTGAGGCGATGAGCAAGTCGCTGAATATCCTGGATATTATCGAGATTAGCCGATGTCACGTGGCTCTGGATTTCTGGCGCTAGACCCTTGAGATACAACTCAATGCGCTTGATTGGAGGGTCCACCATAGTTGGACACAAGATGGCCAGTTCGTTTGACCGTTTCGTATAGGCTTCAATTTCCGACCCCGTCATTTTCAGATGATAGAGCTCCACTTCCAACTTGTGGATGTCATCACGTGTGCAGTATTCTCGCTTGATTAGTTCATTGAAATCGTTCCAAGGGGTGGCGTTAGCAGCTACCAGCCCTAGAATCTGAACTTGCGCGTTCCACCAAGTCAGCGCAATTCCTTCTAAAGTACCAGTGGCGTACTTCACCCTGCGAGCCTCAGGGCATTCACACATTTCAAACACCGACTCGAGCTTTTCGAACCAATGGAGGAGTCCAACCGCTCCTTCTGTGCCACTAAACGTGCTTGGACGACAGTCCATGAAGTTCTTGAAAGTGCAAACTGGTTGCGGTGCATGTTGACCTATTGTGTACGAATAGGACAAAGTTAAACACAAGAGTTGGTCTAAAAGTGTAGGATCTAAAGATCCTAGTGTGAGTTACGACTGCAGGGTATACCTCCTGCCTGTGCGGCTGCAAGTGCCGCAGCAACTTGTTCGTTAATAAGAGCCGTCAACTGGGCTTGAGTCATGTTAACGCGTCCAGACATGATCTTCATAGTAAAGATAACATAGTGAGAGAGGTTTGCGAAAAGTGCGATGACAGAAAAGAGTAAGCACACAAGCGTTCTCAAGCAATAGTGTCATGTGTATCTAAGCATACTACGAGCAAAGTTCTACATAATCTAGCAAGTAGGCAATATAACATGTACCATATTACCTAGAATGTTGAGTCTTGCACGTGGAGCGAGGCGTCGTTGTGGATCGTTGAGCACCGTACTGGTTATAGTCTGGTTTTAATAAAACGTTTTTCCCTTATTAAAACCAAGTTCTCTATAACCAATGGCTCTGATACCAATCTGTCACACCCCCAAAATCCACACGCGGAGTACCACCGCTTGGAGGCGTAACTTGACCAGGATCAAGCCACCAATCATATTGAACATATAATTAAATAGTAAAAGTCATTCATCAATACGAAAGGTGTTTTCAAAACCAAACATAATTAATTGTGTAGCGGAAGCATTAATGTAAAAATCCAACATAAGTATCATGTTCTCATAAAGTAAATGTTTAAGATGGAACTCAACAGTCCATGTGCCCACAACGATCGCGCCTCCCGTGCAAGCTCCCTTAGTACCTATGGTCCTGCAAGGCATGTAAAAGAGAGTCAACAACTAGTTGAGCGAGTTCACAGTAAGTAAGTTCGTAATAGTATGTTCATGTTGTAACAGGTGGCTCTACTAGGCCAGTAGTATGTTCTATTGGTGGGGGCTTCCCACATTTGTATATACACTAGACTATTGGTAACCATAGTGTTCTTCTTAACCCGAGAACAGTAGTACGTACGAGGTTTACGTAGGTTTTACGTAAGTGTCCTTCTTATCCCAAGGACAGTGGTACGCGGGGGTTTACGTAGGTTTTACGTAAGTGTCCTTCATAACCCTAGGACAGTAGTAGGTATGAGTTTACGTAGGTTTTACGTAAGTGTCCCTCGAACCCTGAGGACAATGGTAAGCACAAGTATTACGTAGGTTTTACGTAAGGGTCCTTCGCAACCGAGGACGATGGTAGATAGTCTAGTAACAGTGTAAATCCAATTAATTCGTCAATCCTTTTCCTTCAATCCTATTCCCTACCCACCGGGAATCCCATGCCTTGGTAAGGGGTGTGAACTCACCTTGGTTTGCTCGGCAGATACACAGCAAAGTTCAATAAAGCTATATGGTGGTCAACCACGTCCTACCATGGTTACCATACAAGTCAGGTTCGTATTCAAGTAGTGCACGTATGTTCTACACGTATTGTACACAAGTAGTGACCATAGCATACACGTATAATCATGGCAGATCAACAATTCATACGTTATGTGTTCAACAGTAAGAAATCACGTAACAAACAAGAGCCCAAACATACAGCCCAATTACTTAAGCCCGTAACAGTGTGTAAGCCCAACCGTGTGCAGGGGTTCGTGGTCTCGAGTCGAGACTAGAGATCTCGAGTCGAGACTAGGCGGTCTCGAGTAGAGGTCCTGGTGTTCTCGAGTCGCAACCAAGAGGGTCTCGAGTCATCATGTACTAGCCGAGACTAGACGGTCTCAAGTCGCAACTGGACCCACAACCGTGGTCTCGAGTTGTGCTGGTTGTGTCGGTGTTGTGGTCTCGAGTTGAGACAGTGAGTTCTCGACTCGCAATCCGTGTCGCGACTATGAAGTGTAACAGTTTCCTACTATGCAGCTCATTGATTCCGAAATATTAGCAAACAACTTTGGCAGTTTCACAATCAGATCAAATCACAATCATTCAACATTCAAGTACGTTCATATCACCGCAATCATCATCAATCCAAGAACAGTAAATCAATATCATAAGGGACATACAATCGGAAAATATGATTAATGAGTTTAAAGACTATCATGCAACCCTAAGTCATATGTACAACAACCAATCAATACCACAAACCATATGTTCGAGACTTATCAATCCAGTACAAGAAATCGGTTCTAAATCATCATGCAACACCTGAATCAAAGCTACTTGTATATCATCTAAACACATGTACCGAATACATAATATCATCAATAAACATCACTAGCATGAAACCCTAGTTCGTAACATGACATCAAACATAGCAAGCAATCAAGAATTAACACTAACCAGAAAACCGAGAAGCCTAGATTGCTCAAGATGGGTGGTTTCGGGTGAGGGCTGTCGTTCGGTTCCAAGGGAAAACGAGAGAGAGAGAGAGAGAGATGATTAGGGTTGTGTGTGTGAAGTGTTTTGCAACAATGAGGAGTATACCCCAACTCCTAGTGTTATGCGTGTAATTGGAGTGGGCCGAACCCATCATTAGGCCGCCCTTGAGGTCTCGAGTTGGGTACATGGTTTGCGAGTGGGGTTGGGCCGAGAGAAAGATGTGCGGTCAAGAACAAAGTGTGCGGCCCAAATTTGATAACATGCAACATAATAAAATTCATAACATTCAACGCAATCACACATATCAACTAGTCACGCAACGTTCATACAAGTTAACACGTAATACAAGAGACGGTTCTAAAATACAGACGGTTCTAAAATACGAGTTGTCACAAACTTACCATCCAATCTAGTCTTCCTACTCAAATACGAGATGCTTTGGTTGAAGCACTGAAAGCAGAGAACGTCAGGGTGGAGTCCCTACGAGGATCAAGGAGATGTTTAGAACAAAAGGAAGACGGCGCCTACTACGTAACGGGACGCATTTGGGTCCCACTTTATGGAAACTTACGCGAACTTGTGATGGATGAAGCACACAAGTCTCGTTACTCAGTACATCCTGGTTCGGATAAGATGTACCACGATCTCAAAACCACATACTGGTGGCCTAGCATGAAAGCCCACATAGCAACTTACGTCAGCAAATGTTTGACTTGTGCGAGAGTCAAAACCGAATATCAAAAACTGTCAGGCCTACTTCAACAACCAGAGATCCCGAAATGGAAATGGGAGCAAATCTCCATGGATTTCGTTACTGGCCTGCCTAGATCTCAGCGCGGAAATGACACTATTTGGGTGATAGTGGATCGATTGACTAAGTCTGCACACTTCCTGGCTATCAAAGAAACTGACAAGTTCTCTACTCTACCAGACGTGTATTTAAAGGAAGTAGTTTCGAGGCACGGGGTGCCAACCTCCATTATCTCTGATCGTGATGTGCATTTTACTTATGAACTGTGGCTAGCAATACACAAGTCCTTTGGCTCTCGATTAGACATGAGCACAGCATATCACCCGCAAACGAATAGACAGTCTGAACGCACCATCTAAACCCTTGAAGACATGCTTAGGGCATGTGTAATCAACTTTGGTAACAGCTGGGAAAAGCATCTTCCATTAGTGGAGTTATCGTATAATAACAGTTACCACACCAGCATCCAGGCCGCTCCGTTTGAGGCATTGTACGGACGTAAATGCCGATCACCTCTTTGTTGGGCAGAAGTTGGCGACAGCCAAATCACTGGCCCAGAACTCGTGGTAGACACAACTGAGAAGATTGCTCAGATACGACAACGAATGGCGGCAGCACGTGACCGTCAAAAAAGCTACGCTAATAAGCGCAGGAAACCACTCGAGTTCCAGGTTGGGGATCGAGTGCTACTCAATGTCTCACCTTGGAAAGGTGTTGTTCGTTTTGGCAAACGTGGCAAACTCAACCCGCGATACGTTGGACCTTTCGACATCATTGAGAAAATAGGCAAAGTGGCCTACAAACTAAACCTACCAGAAGAACTCAGTGGATTTCACAACGTATTTCACGTGTCAAATCTAAAGAAGTGTCTGTCAGATGAGACCCTCATAGTTCCTTTAAAGGAGCTCACTATCGACGATAAGCTGCTCGTCAAAGAACCAGTAGAGATAACTGACCGAGACGTTAAGGTTCTCAAGCATACCAGAATACCTCTTGTTCGAGTTCGTTGGAACTCCCGTCGTGGCCCAGAGTTTACCTGGGAACAAGAAGACCAGATGAAACACAAGTATCCCCAGTTGTTCGAGAACAACGAAACCACTACTGAGGCTAAACTACTGCGGAATTTCGGGACGAAATTCTAAACCAACGGGGGAAGGATGTGACACCCTAGGAAAACCAGGAACCACGCAACTTAACTAGCTTCCTCAGTGAGTACGTGCTAAATTTCGGGACGAAATTTCTTTCAACTTGAGGATAATGTGACAACTCGTATTTCAGATCCTATCCTTGTGTTTAATGTAACGTATGTGATCTTAGTGTGATTATCTGATATATTGATTTAATGGAATGTTAGTTGTGTTATTTGATTTTGTGTGTAATGTATATATAATGTCATCGCACAACACAACCCAACCGCACGACACTTGGTCGATCGCACAAGCCTTTGGGCTTTGACTCCACACAACTCTCGGCCCACTCTCTCTCGAAACCCATGGGCAGCCCATGCAAGGGTTTGGCCACTCCCCTATATAAACCGATACAAAACCCTTGTGAGGTTTTGCTCCCCTATTATTTGCAAACACTTTACACACACACACCAAACCCTGCTCCCTCTTCCTTCTCTCTCGAAGCCGACGGCAACAACATCCCATCTCTCTCGAAGCTTTATCGTTCGGATCAACCCTCGTTCCATTCTATAACCGGTTAGTGTATTACTTTTGATTTGCATGATTGATGATGTGTTGGCTTACATGTTTTACATGATGATTTAGGGATGTTATGTGTTTGAGTATGATGAAAATTGTTAAGGGTTTGTGTTCATAAAATCGGATCACATGTGTATTTGATAATGTTCATATGATTCAAAATTTGCATGATATTAATCAAGAACCGAATGTATGTTACTCGACTGTGATGTGTTTATGTTCAGACGATTTGTTGTGATGTCATGATAGAATTCATACTAGTGATCAAGAACATGAACCATGTTAATATGTTTAAGTGTTATGTTTACTTTTATGCTTGATAAATGGTTAGGGTTCATGAGAAATTAATAAAAATTGCTTGATTTGATCGATGATAACATGATTTGGAAACTGTTTGATTGTTTTGACTGATTTAATGCATGGTTGGAAACTGTCGATTTTCTATAACTGATTCGCATGATTTTAGGGAATTAGATAACCAATCGCACAAGTCACACGAAACCTGATTCGCACAAGCCTGCATGAATCACACGAAGCCTGATTCGCACAAGCTTGCATGAACCACACGAAACTTGTTTCGTGTAAGGATTAGTCGCACAAGATAGAGTACAACTAAACAAGGCACACAGTATGACTAGGTTATGCATGATCGCACAAGATTTGTGGATCGCACAAGACAGTGTCGATCGCACAAGTCTTGGGCCTTACACAGTGTTTGGACTTAACATGTTACTGGACCAAACAACCCAAAAATCCGATCGCACAAGTCAAATGGACCGCACAGGATTAGTTGACTATTAAATGTTTGGGCCGCACAAGTCTTTGGGATGCATTATTATTTGGGCCGGGTTTGGATCGATCGCACAACCCATTGTGGATCGCACAAGTTATGCTGATCGCACAATAGGTTGGGCCGGTTGTCATTAGGCTTTAATATTAAACCACACAAGATGATTGGTCTCGCACAAGCTCAATGGCCCAATCATCTGAGTCGCACAATTTGGGCATTATGTGTGTACTAGACTGTTAATGTGATTCTACGTGTCTGCCATGATCAATATGTGATATAACCTGTTAGTTTAAGTGTAAAACTTATGTGCACTACTTGAACGTAGACCTGACTTGTATGGTAACCATGCTAGGACGTGGTTGACCACAAATAGCTCAAGTGACCATTTTGTTTATCTGCCGAGCAAACCAAGGTGAGTTCACACTTCTAAGGTATTGGATTCCCGGTGGTTGGGAATGGGTTAAGAAACTAAATAGAACATGCATATTTTCCTTGGGTAGAATATGTACCTTCGCTCCTCCATAGGAAGGACGACAACATTGAACCTGTGTAATCTCCTTGGGTAGATTACGTACCTCCGCTCCTCCATAGGAAGGACGACAACAGTAACTTACTAGACAAAACTCTATCATGAAGTCCCTCATTTTTATATCGACTTAATCGCCGGGCCAATGGCGAGCGGGTCATTAGTTAATAGCACTATTAGGGTTGACAAGCCTCACACCGTGCCGGTCGGACGGGCGTGTACTAATTGATCTGGGCACTTAGTCAATGATGATAGGCATTGACGTAGGGCACAACTTATTGTTCGTCAGTTGTCGATATGGTCCTGGTCTAGTGGTTCACCTGGGGAAGCCCCCACTAATATATGGATATGGTTTGGGAAACAAGGATATTGGTTAACTCGTGGGCTATGAAACAACTTATGGTTTTCGAAACAAACGCTAAGACTAAACAACCAGCTGTGAACTCGCTCAACTTTGTTGTTAACTCGTTGTTACATGCCTTGCAGGTCGTTAGGTGCTTATGGAGCTTGCACAGGGAGGAGTGATCGTTGTGGGACATGGATTGTTGAGTTCCACGTTAAACATTTAAACTTATGAACTTATTACTTATGTTTGGGTTTTACTTTATATGCTTCCGCTGTTAACTTAAAGTTGGTTACTTCCTCTTAGACGCCAATTATATTGTGGTTGGTTTTATTTATTTAATTACGATGTTCAATATGATTGGTGGCTTGATCCTGGTCAGTCACGCCTCCATGCGATGATACTCCGCTTGTGGATTTTGGGGTTGTGACATTGGTACCGGGGACTTCTTTCTTAAGCAGTGGTTACCTTGGAAATCTCACCAGTGGTTAGCTTGAACACACCATTGGATACCTTGGTTCCCATAGAAGAAATTGCCTTCAAGGGAGTCTTACTAATGGAACTACTGTCCAGATGTAGATCAGTGGATCCAACATCTGTAGTAGCTGCTCCACTTGAACTACCAACAAGAATTTCATAAAATCCTTGTGGTGTAGCCTCCTCAACTGTTTGTGGGATAACCAATTGAGGTGAATCAGACATAGCCATTGTTGAAGTTGTACTCTCTTTAATGTGTGATTGAGATGGGCTGTTTTGAATCTGAAGCTCAATGGCATCAAACAAAGGTACAAGGGATGGTGGAAGTTGAGATGAAAGGAGTGGTGTTGAAAGAGAATTTGCCCAGGGAGAAGGGCTGTTAAGCATACTCTCAAGTGAGGGTAATACTTCATATTGAGGTGTCCCTGTGCTTACAACATGTTCCTTTTGTGAGGAAGCATGAGGAGTTGAGGCTTTGGGTGGAGATCTTTCCAACTGTTGTGAGAAAGTAGCAACAGTGGTTGTTGGTGACATTTGTGTTGTCACTGGCTTAACTTCTGGGATCTTATCTTCCAGAAGACCCTTTTTGGTGGGTTTGGTGGGCTTTGTGGATTTCTTTTTGGTCTTTTTGGTGGGGGTTGCACAGCAGTGGTTGCGCTACTGTGTTCACCAAGAGCAGTGGACTGAGCAGCTGAAGTCTGAGGAGCAGATGTGGACTCATCCAAAATTTGCTCAGACTCCCCTGCTTGTGTTTTGGAACCTTTTGACTCTTTAGCCATGAGGCGAGTAAAAGTTTCAGCAGACAAGCTGTTTATTTGAAAAGGTGCACCTTGTATAAGTACTTGTGCATTTTCTTTTGGGATTTTCTGTTGCAAATAATAACTCAAAAATCTTGGAAACAATAAGAAAGCCTGTGGCTTTTTTTCTTTAATATTTTTCACATTTTTGACCAAATCATTAAAAATTTCTTGGGAGTAATTGAAATCAGTTTTAGACATGAAAGCATACCCCAAGTATTGTATTTTCAGAGGAATTTCATTAAAAGCAATTGTTTTATTAGAAACATATGTGAGCAGGGTATGAAACAGGAATTTCATGGGAGGTGAAAATTCTCCCTTTTGCATGGTAGCTTTTGTCAATTGTCCTGCATACCCTCTTTTGATCAAATCAATTTGATACTCATCCTTTGGAAAGAGGTTTTACCTACTTGGTCGTTCATCTGAAAAACTTCTGATATGGTCTGTGGTGTCATTGGGACCAAAATTCCTCCTACTTGTGATGAGATTTCCCAAGCCTTTTTATCTTGTATTTCAAGTTTGTAATTTGCCCAGAAATCTCGTAGGGTATCTTGGTAAATGGGAGCATTGCAAGTCAACTAAGTTTTGTACTTTGATGATGAAAGGGCGTCGATGATGGAATGGAAATCTATATTTTTGTTTGATTTTTTAAGTGTACAGAGGTAGTTGTGTGGGTGTTTGATGATGAGAGCCATGGTGATCGTGAAAATCGTGAATGAAAGAGAAAAGATGAATGTGAGATGGAAACCGCTTTTGAAGAATTTTTGAATTCGATACGGCATTGAAAACTTTGTTTGGGGGTTTTATCAGGGTTTTATTGGAATGAAAAAGTGAATGCTGACGTGGCAGCGGTTTCAAAGATTGGACGATTAACATCTACCCACGTGGCAACCTCTGATGAAAAAGTGGAAGACAGTTGTTTGGGAACCACTAATGGACAATATCAGTGGTTGACAACATTGAAAAATGAGAACAATGTCAGATTTTAACGATCAGTGGATAGACAACAGTGGTTGGAGCACTGATGTTTGGTCAACAGTGGTCAACAAGGAAAATGAAGAAACAGAGGTTGTCTTTCAGCAGTGGGTGAATTTTCAACAATCAGATGTTTGAACCAAACAGTGGATATGGACAGACTTTTAAGTATTAATGAAAAATTTTCATCTTAACTATTTTTAAGGATGAATTTTTGATTTTCTAAAAACATTTTAATGCTTTTTATGCATGTACAAACAAAATGTTGCTTGTTAGTCCATGTTAAGCATGCCAATTCTAGAGATTAAGCTTTCAAAGGTGGATGTGTCTAAAGCTTTTGTTAGCACATCTGCCAGCTGATCCTTAGTTGGAACATGATGCTAAGAAATCAAACCTTTTTCATAGCAATCCCTCACAAAGTAATGTCTGAAGTCAATGTGCTTGGTGGTTGAATGAGAGACTGGATTTTTGATGATATTTTCAGCGGCTTGACTATCCAACATAAGAGGTGTCTTTAAAGCAGTTATACCAAAATCCAGTAGTTGATTTTGAAGCCACAACAGTTGGGCTGTACAGCTTGCAGCAGCAATGTATTTTGCTTCAGCGGTGGATGTAGAAACAGCTGCTTGCCTTTTGCTTTGCCAAGACACTAAGCAATTGCCTAGGAATTGACACCCACCTGATGTAGACTTCCTGGTTATGTTGCATCCAACAAAGTCACTATCTGAGAAACCTGAAAGCTTAACATTCCCATCAGCAGGATACTAGATACCAAGTGTGGGAGCACCATTTATGTATCTGAATATCCTTTTCACAGCAATGAGGTTAGACTTCCTAGGTACTGATTGGGATCTTGCACAAACACATGTTGCAAACATGATGTCTGGCCTAGATGCGGTTAGGTACAATAAAGACCCAATCATGCTTCTATATAGTGTTTGATCAACCAAATCATCCTTTTCATCAGACATGACCAGTTTTGTGGTTGCCATGGGTGTACTACATGGTTTACAATCATTCATCTCAAATTTGTTTAAAAGATACGTTACATATTTGCTTTGATGAATGAAAGTTCCATTTTGCATTTGCTTAACTTGAAGACCAAGAAAGCACTGTAGTTCACCCATTGCACTCATCTCAAACTCAGCTGTCATGAGTTGTCTGAAATCTTTACACATTTTATTACATATGCTTCCAAAAATGATGTCATTCACATAAATTTGAACAATCGTCAATTCTTTTCCTCTCCATTTTAAAAACAAGGTTTTATCAATTTTACCTCTTGTGAAACCAATAGAGATTAGAAAAGTAGAAAAAGTTTCATACCAGGCTCTAGGTGCTTGTTTCAAGCCATACAAAGCCTTGTTTAGCTTGTATACATGATTTGGATTAAATGGATCCTCAAAACCAAGAGGTTGACAAACATATACCTCTTCTTGAATCTTACCATAGAGGAATGCACATTTGATATCCATTTGAAACACCTTGATGTTCTGGTTGACACCAAAGGCTAAGAACAGTCTGATGGCTTCCAATCTTGCTACAGGGGCAAAAGTTTCATCATAGTCAATGCCCTCTTCTTGTCTAAAGCCTTAAACCACAAGCCTAGCTTTGTTCTTGACAACAATGCCCCTTTCATCAGTTTTGTTTTTGAAGACCCACTTTGTGCCAATAGGACTTACACCCTCTAGCAGTGGTACAAGTTCCCATACTTGTTGTCTCTTAAACTATTGGAGCTCTTCTTGCATAGCTTCTACCCAACTGTTGTCTTTCAGTGCCTCTTGGTACTTGACTGATTGATGGAGTGATAGAAAGCCAGCAAAAAGACAAATGTTTTGGGATTGACTTCTGGTGAGAACCCCTTCATTGATGTTGCCAATCACTTAGTCTGGTGGATGAGATTTAAGAAAGATCAGATCTCCCTTATATGGAACAATTGCATTTAATAGTGAAGGCTGCAGATGTGAGTCATCTGAGCTAACATCTGTTGGTGACTTTGATGATCCAACATCTGTTTGAAATGGAGGTGGAATAGGAGGAATGGGTGTGGCACAAAGTTGATTTTTATCCGTTGTTGGTGGATTTTTATCAACAGTGGTTGGGGATGATGGGTTATCAGAGGTTGAAGGGCTACTTTGGTCAACAACTGTTGATGCAGCAGTGGATGAGCTTTGACAACTGTTTTGAACATTTGTTTTTCTTGTAGTGGATGTGATTTTATATTGTGGGATCAACATCATATCCATAATCTTGTGAAGGAGGTTGTTGAATACCTGCAGGGTTAGTCTTGACAGACATGTTTTCAAAAGTAAATTTATCAAGATCAAACAATTCAGCAGGGTTTGCTGGGATTTTCAGAGAAGAAAGTTCATTGAACATTACATTCAAAGTCTCTACCACACACCTAGTCCTTGTGTTAAACACTTTATAGGCCTTGGCAGTGGTTGAGTATCCCGAATGATAACCACAATCTACTTTGGATGCAAATTTTGAAATTGAATCTTTTAAGTTTAAAATAAAACATGGGCAGCCAAAGACTTTGAAATATAAGATTAGTGGTTTTATTTTGAACAGAGTTTCATTGGCAGTCTTTTGATGCCTAGGGTTGATCAAAACTCTGTTCTGCACATAACAAGCAGTGTTTACAGCCTCTGCCCAAAAAGTTAAGGGTAAACCTGAGTCTGCAAGCATTGTTCTGGCAGCTTCAATCAAAGTCCTGTTTTCCTTTCAACCACCCCATTTTGTTCTGGTGTTCTTGGGATGCTGTACTGCCTTACAGTCCTTTTTGACATACAGAATTCATCCAACTCCTTATTTCTGAACTCTGTTCCATTGTCACTTCTAAAGATTTTTACTGGCAGATCAAATTGCTTTTCAACCTGTTTAACAAAGTCTTGCAAAATGCCTGCAGTCTCATCTTTAGAATGTAAAAAGTAAGTCTATGTAAACCTAGAAAAATCATCTACAATAACCAAACAGTATCTTTTCTTTTTGAGTTAATTGCCAAAATCGCCCCTAAGATTTGAGCACATTTGCCATTTTCGTCCAAAATGACACTTTTATACCATTTTGCCCCCCACGTTTGTAACTTTTTGCCATTTTCATCCAAACAACTAACTTAGTTTATTTTTTCTGTTAAGTTGAATGATATTTGGATGAAAATGGCAACTATAAACCACAGGGACGAAAATGGCAAATGTGCTCAAACTCTTTTTAATTTCTTTTATTTAGTTAATTTTGTCACATATAAAAAAGAATATACATGCAATTTTTATATGAAAAAAAATAATACTTTTCTCACATATTTTTTATAAATTTTCATCCAACCAGTAAGTTAATTTTTTTCTATTAAGGCGAAGGATGTTTTAAATTTTATAAATTAATACAGAAATTAATTTCCAATTGTTTATATAGATCAATTTTATAAAAATAAATCTACTTAAACCTCTAATTTTTATAAAACTAAAATTCTTATGACCTTATAGAAAAATGTCAAATAAACAAATATTATCATATGTACCAAGTTTTTAATTCATCTTCTACTCTTTTAAATTCGCTCCTACGAAAAACAAAAGCCAGTGCCCCCATCAAACAACGTACCGTTACCAAACTTTAAAATTACCCACCAAATAGTAAGTATAATGCCATCTAATATTTTGTGATAAACACTTTTCACGACCAGCTATTTTCTTGTTAAACTCTCAAAAACAGAATCGAAATATTCATGTTACTTAGAGAAAGAAAACAAAGTTCTATTGAACAAAAGACAACATATAATAACCTTGATACAAAAAATTAAGTTATAAAATTTAAAACATCTTTCGCCTTAATAGAAAAAAATTAACTTATTGGATGGATGAAATTTTATAAAAAAAAATATGTGACAAAACTATTATTTTTTTGGTATAAAAATTGCATGTATATTCTTTTTTATTATATATGTGACAAAATTAACTAAATAAAAGAAATTAAAAAGAGTTTGAGCATATTTGCCATTTTCGTCCATGTGGTTTATATTTGTCATTTTCATCCAAATATCCTTTAACTTAACAGAAAAAATAAACTAAGTTAGTGGTTTGGATGAAAATGGCAAAAAGTTACAAACGTGGGGGGCAAAATGGTACAAAAGTGTCATTTTGGATGAAAATGGCAAATGTGCCCAAACCTCAGGGGTGATTTTGGCAATTAACTCTTTCTTTTTCAAGCTCATGATTTTTACTGGGCCAAACAAATCCATGTGCAGCATTTGCAAACACTTGGTTGTTTTGGACTCTTCAATGGACTTGTATGAGCTTTTATGTTGTTTACCTTTAAAACAGGAAACACAATGCTCAGAACAAGTAAACAATTTTTGTGGAAGACCACTTACAAGGCCTTGTTTTGATAAAGTAGTGATTGTCTTGAGATTTGTGTGCCTAGGTCTTTTGTGCCATAATTTTGTCTCTTTGTTAGAAGCAGCTGAGAACAGACAGGCATCAGTCATTAAGCTCTCTTTTGTAGGATCGATTCGTGACCCAAACGAGTCAATCAGAAGAGCTCTTTGTCTGAATCAGAGGCGGAAACAAAGAAACAGACTTGTAAAACAGCTGAATTCACTTTAAATTGCCTTGTTTATTGATTTAACACAGTTTACAATCACACGGCATGTCGGCAGCACTTCGGTACCGGAATCACAGAATGTTACAACTGATTTCTCTTGAAGGGTATTTATAGGCCCATAATTCCGCGTGAAACAGCCCCAAGCGGAATTAGATTTCCAAACGGAATCTAATTCCGCACGGAATTACATGTTTGCACACTTCAAGCGGAATTAGGTATCTTCAAGCGGAATTAGCCCTAAACTCTATTTCTCGAACTACGTGCCCTGATTTAACATACTTAGTACAGATGTTAGTGCATATGTCTGTTGACTTCGTCTTGTATCATGTCTTATAATAGATATGATAAGTCTAGGTCATGTTTGGTAGATTGTATAGAAGTTTAAGGGGTCTAAATGTAAATTTATAATGTTTTCATGTAATTTCGTTTGAAATGGTCTTATGTAATTTTGTTTGTAATCACATGGGGTAATTTCGTTTGAGATATCATGTTGTGGTTCAAACAAAATTTGAAGCCTATATATAGGCAGTTGTAGTTTCTCATTTCACACGGAATTAGAAGTTGTGTAACGAAGTGCTGCTGGATTTTCAAGTCAAATATTAATGAGAAATGTGTTTTAAAGTACCATACTCTGTTTCTACTCATTTCTTTCACTGATTCTAGGCTGTTTGTTTGTTTCCGCCTCTCAAACAGTTGTGTATTGATTCTGATTGACTCATTCGATCGTCAAAACGATCCTACAATTGGTATCAAAGCAACAACAACAACAGATCATCAGAAGCAATGTTTTGTGACAAAAAACAAAGCGACCAAAAAAGAGTCGAAAATGTGGCATCGAAAGATGGGCCACATTCATGTTAGGCAAATGAACTTTCTTGTACACAACGATTTAGTTGAAGGTGTGAATCTTAAAAGTTTTCAGTTAAATGATGCTTGTGTAGAGTGCAAGAAAGGAAAGCAGACAAAGAAGTCACACCCGCAGAAGTTGCTGAATTCAATCAGAGTACCGCTCAAGAGACTCCACATGGATCTCTTTGGGCCGGTTAATGTGAAAAGTATCAGTGGAGACTTATACTGTCTAGTGGTTACTGATGACTTCACAAGATTTTCGTGGGTAGTATGCATGGAAAGAAAAGATCAAACGTTCGAGTCACTGATGATCCTATACAAGAAGATGGAAACGTTGTATAAGTTGCCGATCAGAAGAATAAGAAGCGATAATGGAACGGAGTTCAAGAATAATCGAATGCCCGAGTTCTGTAATGAAAAAGGGATTCTTTATGAATTCAGTGCACCATATACTCCACAGTAGAACGGTGTAGCTGAAAGAAAGAGTCGATCTTTGATTGAAACAGCTCGAACAATGCTTGCCGATTCCATGTTACCAATATTCTTCTGGAGTGAAGCAGTGGCATCAGCGTGTTACACTTTAAACCGAGTCCTCACCGTGAAGAAATTCAAGAATACGTGTTTTGAACTTCTGCACTGTTATAAGCCGAATTTGAAGTTTTTAGAAACGTTTGGATCTCCATGTACCTTTATAGATCTTGATGGCAAATTTGGTGCAAAATCTAATGAGGGTTTCTTTGTAGGTTACGCGAGCCCGCTGAAGAGGGTGTTCGTGCCATGCTTGGGGAAGGTAATTCAAGTTCAGCATGTAGATTGTCAGAAGCATACAGCTCCACCACAACTTCCCAGACAAAGATTCCTGTTCGATTATGATAAACTCTGGGAGTCTTTCCAACTTCCGACTGAGCCAAGTATCGAGGAACTCGTACTGTTATACCAACAGCAACAATCCAGTTCACAAGATCAGGTGCCAAGACCGTTGGTAGTTTCTCAACCCGACGTGGGTACTAATGATCACGAGGCCGGTCCAAGTGGAATGACACACGAAGACCCAAAAGAACCAGCTCCAACATTTGATAATTCTGATGACTCAGAATCGGAATCCGGTCCGACTTTTGATGAGGAACCAGATGTTGCAACGACAGAAGCTGAGGATCACAATGGTGATCTAGACATCATGAACTTGCAATCGGAAGTTAATGTATCGGACACTGCAATGCCAAGAACATTGTCTTATCATCCTTCAGAGTAGATAGTCGGTGACCTGCAGAGCGGAGTAAAGACGAGGGATCAGATCAACAGAGCGCTTACATGTTTTTATTCATTTGTTGCTCCTATACAGGAAGAATTCTCACTTAAGTGTTTTATCTCACTGATTGAACCCAGAACATATAAGGAAGCTTTGACTGAAGACAGCTGGGTGAATGCTATGCAGGAAGAGCTGCAGCAGTTCGAGAAACTGGGTGTTTGGAGATTAGTAGACATTCCTGAAAATCAAAAGCTGATAAAGACAAAGTGGGTTTTCAAGTGCAAAAGAGATGATAGAGGAGTCGTTGTTCGAAACAAGGCACGATTGGTAGTACAGGGATTCTATCAGCAAGAAGGCATCGACTATGATGAGGTTTATGCGCCAGTTGCTAGACTTGAGGCTATTAGGATCTTCCTGGCATTCGCGTCGTGGTAAGGATTCAAAGTATACCAACTTGATGTGAAATCTGCATTCTTGTATGGAAAAATCAAAGAAGAAGTGTATGTGGGACAACCGCTGGGTTTCACTGATCCACAACACAAGAACAAAGTTTATCTTCTGGATAAAGCACTTTACGGACTTCACCAGGCCCCGAGAGCCTGGTATGAGACGCTTTCCCAACATCTGCTGGCCAACGGGTTCACCAGAGGGACAGTTGATAGCACTCTCTTTACAAAGGAAGTTGCAGGCCATATTTTAATCGTGCAGATCTACGTCGATGATATCATTTTTGGTTCGACGAATGACGACTTGTGTAAAGAATTTTAGAAAGTTATGAAGAAGAAGTTCGAGATGAGTTCGATGGGGGAGATAAAGTTCTTCCTAGGGTTGCAGGTGGAGCAGATGCCCGAAGGAATCTTCATTCATCAAATCAAATACGTGAACGATGTTCTGGAGAAGTTTAGCATGGCTCAATCTAGTCTAGCATCAACACCCTTAGCTCAGAATCACGGTATTTGCCCAGATGAGAGTGGAGAAAAAGTGGATGAGACACTCTATCGGTCAATGATTGGATCCTTGATGTATCTTACTACTTCCCGCCCGGACATCATGTATCTGACATGTTTGTGCGCTTGATATCAGTCAAGCCCAAAGCAGTCACACCTGACAATCGTCAAACGCATTTTACGGTATTTGAAAGGTTGCCCAAGCATCGGCTTGTGGTATCCTAGATCGGGTGACTTCTCTCTTACTGGTTTTGCTGATTCTGATTTTGGTAGCTGCAAGTAGAATGCTAAGTCCATCACTGCAGGCTGTCAGTTCTTTGGAACTCGATTAGTCACTTGGCAGTGCAAGAAACAAACCTCAGTATTGCTCTATACTTGCGGGGCTAAATACGTTTCGGCCTCGAGCTATTGCTCTCAATTCCTTTGGATCCAACAGCAGATGCGAGACTTTGGTTTGCAGTTCTTGGACACGCCTATTTTCGTGGACAATGAAGCAACGATTAATATAACAAAAAAAACCCGGTTCGTCATTCCAAAACAAAACATATTGAAATCCAACATCATTTCATCCGTGATTGTCACGAGAAGAAATTGATTAGGATAGAACATATTCACACCGATGAATAGAAGGCTGATTTTTACACCAAACCTTTTGATAAAAAGAGATTTAATTATCTTTTGAAATTAAATGGGATGAAAAATTTGTTTTCTGGGAGGGTGGTGGAATGTGAAGCCGAGGAGGACGGCGATCTGATGTGATCCGCGTTATGTTGTCAAGTTTTTTGTACAGTTTATTTTCTGCATTTGATAAAAACAAAAACACAAAAATATGTTTCTATTTTTAGGGGGAGAAAGTTTGTAGAAAAATACAAAAACATGATAAAATTTCAAAATCCAAAAACAATAGAAAATCTGAAAAATCCAAAAACATTGAAAAACTGAAAAAGAGTTCGTGTAAAAAGGGGAAATGATAGTACACCAGCTAGACAGATACAGTACGCTAAAGAAATGTATTGTCAAAATGTGTTAAACAGTCTTGTAAATGATGTGTCCATAGGTTTTTACACATTTAATAGATTTGTTTGGGATATAAACAAAAATAATAACTTGTTTTTACGTGGGGAACATCTCCAGGATATATAGGTAACCCCTGAAATCTCGTTTGAAAGGTCCTATTTCTGACATACTAGGTCTTTGTACGTGATGATATCTGGGGTATTATACATGGACTTCTGATTTTGCGGAAGCAATAGCCTAGTCCTCGTATAATACTCTGCACAAGCTTTACTCGTAAAGCCTCCCCTCAGCATAAAAAATGATGAAACATTGCAAAATGCTAATCATGTGCTGTTGTAAAAAAGATTCCCAAAGGGAACCCACCAAAAGTCGAGCCGTCATCTCTTTGCTGAACGGAAGTTCTGACCTGAGCTCTCACGGTCTCGCATTCACCCCATTACAGATATCATTAGTGTACATTCACCTGTAATACTGAATATAGTGATCTGGATACGGGAGTATATTCTTAGGTGGTACACATGTAAAAGTCAAGACCTTAAAACATTAAATCCATATCCTGAATAGATTGAACTTTGTGTAAGAATTTAAGAGGATCAGTATATCGACAATCAAAGCAAATTGTTTAATGTTGTGTATGAAATCTAAGCTTAACGGTACTTGTATCTTGTCGGCAGCTGATATGATCCCCTAACACACTCACAAAAATATTGTGTGTACAGTTTACTGCTTATCATTTTCATAAATCCACAAAGATTTTCATTTCATCTTATTTTCGACAACAGACGTTGGGGATCAGATAATCAAAGTCTTATGTGCAGAACACGTCTGGATCATGAGGGTTGGGTAAGCAGAAGATTGAAAATGTGTTGGTAAATTGCTTGAAACTTCAAAAGTTCATTAATTTGAAATTAAAATTATTTCAAAAATCAGCATCTTCATAATCTGGTCAGCCAAGGTCATTAACTTGGACTTGACAGGCTAAACAGTTGACCAGGGTCATTAATTTGGACTTGGTTAACTGGGTGTGTGGGTAAAATCTCAAAAATGTAAAAAATTGAAAAAGTTGAACTTAATTTCGCTTGAAAGGTAATCTCATTTGAGCTTAATTCCTTTTGAACGAATAATTCCGCTTGAACTGGGAGTTCCGTTTGAAAGTTAATATCGTGTGAAACTCCAGAGGTAATTCCACGCGGAATTACCCTACCTATAAATAGGGTTTAATATCGCTTGAATGGTTCATTCTTGTAATTTCGTTTCAAAGTTCTCCTTCAAGGCGATTTCAAGCGAGATCCTTAAATCATTGTTTTCCAGCCGTTACTCTGTCCGATTTTCTACTGATTCTTGATATTAGTTGGCTGGTTCAACTATTATCATGGGAAAGGTAAAATACCATGTCATTTTGGACCGGAGTTTACTGATTTCGTTTGAATGGTGTTGAACAGATGAAAAATCTTAGATCTAGGGTTTGCTTATGATGTTTAATAAGTAAATAACATACCCTTGTACTCGGATTGTGGCATAGATTGTGATTAGGTTTTCAATTTTGTCTGAGTTAAGTGTTGTCGGCAGTGCAGATGTTTGAACTTAGATCTAGGATGTTTCAGTGGACCAAAATGTATAAAAATCATACCATGGTGCTCGGATTTCATCAAAGAACATACCCAATTCATCAATTTAACCATCAGTTCTTAAAATCTTGTTGTTGACTAATTTCGTTTCAAAATGTTAATATCATTTGAGTGTGATTTCGCTTGTAAATATAATTCCGTTTGAGATGATTCAGTATGAAATATGATTTCGTCTCAAATGTGATTCCGCATGAATGTAATACCGCATGAGAGTGATTTCCCTTGTAACTATAATCTCGCATGAACTGAAATTCCGTCTGTAGTGTGATTCCGTTTGAAAGTTGTTTGGTTTGAAATTTTTCTAAGTGTTAATCTGATTTGTTTGTATGATGTGATTTTGCAGGGTTCTAATGTGCTGTTTGATCCTCTACATAACACATGTTGTGTCTATGATAAAGATATTCCAAAAATGGCTGGTTTCACAGAAATTCTGGAGTTCATGGAGAGATGGCCAATTCAGAAAGCATTGTCGAATCAACGTTTAGTATTCAGATATCATATTAAGCATTTCTGGGAGAAGGCAACTTATGATGAAGCAAACAAAACAATTAATTCAGTAGTGAAGGTGAATGGAAAAGACGAACCGATTATTATAACTGAACAGCTGGTAAGAGAACTGATGGATTTTCCAGATGATGAGAACTCTCCAACGAAGTTCCCAGAGAGGATGGTAAAGGGGTGTATGTTAAGGATGGGTTACAACGGTGATCTGAACAAAGCAAATTATTTGAAGGCATGTTTTCCGAGGTTGTACAAATTTCTGATTCATTCTGTTGTACTTGCTCTCAGTCACAGGAAAGGAGGGTACGATGTGATGAGAGATTACCAAATGAACATGGTGACAGCTCTAGTGCTTAACAAGAAGTATAACTTTTTGAAGATTGTGTTTCATTATATGGTTGAGAATGCAACTTCAAAAGACAAGACTTGGGTGTATCCACGTTTTATTCAGATGATTTTAGATCATGCTTATCCAGTGTTGGAGAGAGACGAAAAGAATGATTTGTTGGTATTATATCACATGTGTGACAACTCGAGTTTCCGAGATTCTACTTTCGCATTTATTGCACGTTCACTGTTTGTTTAGTTGCTTACTTACACAATTGGTTTGCTTTGTAACTGTATACGTTGTGATTTGATGAAGTGTATTGTGATTGTTGCATGGCTATGTGTTATTTTACGAATGATTTGACAAATACATGAACTTGGTGATGAAACTGTAAAATTATATTGTGATGGGTGTGTTTTATGTAAAAGATGATACTTAGGGGTGAGTAGAGTAGTTAGTGAAATCTTAATAACTCTTAACCCTAATCTCCCTCATAATCATCTTACAATCATCATACGTACTTTCACATCTCCCTCTACAATCCTCTCCTACAATCATCTTCTTCATCATTCTTGGTGGCACAAGCTCTTCATCACTTTTGATCTCTCTTCATCTAGAACCAATCTAAGGTAAACGTTTAATGATTATTTGTTGTCAATCCTTGATTATGTGATTCATGCAAAACCCTAGTTCTACATATAATGGCTCTGTGTTTATTGATCTTCCATATGTAGAACTAGGTTTTGCATGAATCACATAATCAAGGATTGACAACAAATAATCATTAAACGTTTACCTTAGATTGGTTCTAGATGACGAGAGATCAAAAGTGATGAAGAGCTTGTGCCACCAAGAATGATGAAGAAGATGATTGTAGGAGAGGATTGTAGAGGGAGATGTGAAAGTACGTATGATGATTGTGAGATGATTGTGAGATGATTATGAGGGAGATTAGGGTTAAGAGTTATTAAGATTTCACTAACTACTCTACTCACCCCTAAGTATCATCTTTTACATAAAACACACCCATCTTGATTATGTGATTCATGCAAAACCCTAGTTCTACATATAATGGCTCTGTGTTTATTGATCTTCCTGATTATTGTGAAATGGTTTGTGAATAGTTGCTTGATCAAATGCTTGACAATGAGATGCATGATATGGTAGAATTGTTTGATTGTTGATTTGATTACAACACGGGCAATGTTCTGGGATTGGGGTTTTAATCGTAGTCTTCTGCAAATGTAACTGTTCCATTGATTCTGTGAAATGATTTTTGGAATTCACGCATGTTGAAAACTCTGAGTTTTATTTGATGCATATGGTCCGACTTTTGGATTGCTTCTATTGTCCGAATTTTATAATGATTGCCTAGTCCGACTTTTTGTGATGACATGTATGAGGTCCGAATTTTGTGTGTGATATGTAGTCCGAAATTTATAGAATGAATAGTCTGAATTTTTCAACTGGTATGCTAGTCCGACTTTTATCAAGAGGATACCTTGTCCGACTTTTATGAATGAAACATGGTCCGACTTTGTGAAGGGCATGTGATCCGAGTTTTAAAGGCAATGCCTTGTCCGAGTTTATACTTATGTTGAGTTCGAGTTTCATGCTTGATGTCTTGAGTCTGAGTTTATGCTTGATGTCTTGAGTCTGAGTTTCATATGCAATACATGTCCGAATTTTGTGATGATATGTATGTCCGACTTTTGTGATATGTTGCTTGGGTCCGACTTTTGTGAATGCTTGTTGGTCCAAACTTTGTTAAAACTATATGGTCCGAGTTTTGTGAGTGTTTATGTGGTCCGAATTTGTTATTTCAGTTAAGCATGTCAACTCTGTTAAGTTAAGTTGATTAATTCTGTTAATCAATTAACTCTGTTAACTCTATTTATTCAGTTAGCTTATTAGTTCTATTAGATGCTAACACTGTTAAGTGCGTATTGGATGATTATATTGGAATAAACTGCAATAGACAATGATGTGGTACATGAATGGCATGAAATTGATTAACTGCTTATGCGGTACATGAGGTTATCTGCCAAGCACTTTGTGACATAGTTTGCATGTGAAATTTGACCAACATGAACTGACTGTGTGTAAATGCATTACCTTAGGCCTTGATTGATTGATTACTTTTGAGCACATAGTTAGCAGACCGAGCAAACCAAGGTGAGTTCACACTCTTACCAAGGCATGGGATTCCCGTGGTTTGGGAATGGGATTGAAGGAATGAGATTGAATAGATACTTGTACTTACACTGATACTAGACTATCTACCATCATCCTCGGATGCGAAGGATACATACGTAAAACCTACGTATACTTGTACTCATCACTGTCCTCAGGTTGCGAAGGACACTTACGTAAAAGCTACGTAAAGTTATACTCACTACTGCCTCGGGTTGTGTTAGGCACTTACGTAAAACCTACGTAAAACCCCGCGTACCACTGTCCTCGGTTTGTGAAGGACACTTACGTAAAACCTACGTAAACCTTGTACGTACTACTGTTCTCGGGTTAAGAAGAACACTTATGGTTACAAATAGTCTAGTGTATATGCAACTATGGGAAGCCCCCACTAATAGAACATACTATCGGCCTAGTAGAGCCACACGTTACGAAACATACTTACTATTACGAACTTACTTACTGTGAACTCGCTCAACTAGTTTTTGACCCTCTGTTACATGCCTTGCAGGTCGTTAGGTAGATATGGAGCTTGCACTGGGAGGCGCGGTCGTTGTGGACAAGGATCGTGAATGCTTTAGTTAAACATTATGACATTACATACTTTATTTATGTTGGGCTTTTACTCATATGCTTCCGCTAAACTTTGATATTGCACTTATGTTTTTAAACACCTTTCATATTGGTTTGGTTGAATTTACAAACACTTTTATTTATTACTTGTATGTTCAATATGATTGGTGGCTTGATCCTGGTCAGTCACGCTCCCAAGCGGTGATACTCCGCAGGTGGATTTTGGGGGTGTGACAGATTGGTATCAGAGCCATTGGTTATAGAGAACTCGGTTTTAATAAGGGAAAAACGTTTTATTAAAACCAGACTATAACCAGTACAGTGCTCAACGATCCACAACGACGCCTCGCTCCACGTGCAAGACTCAACATTCTAGGTAATATGGTCTATGTTTATTGCCTCCATGCTAGAATTGCATAGAACTTTGCTCGTGGTATGCTTAGATTACATTGCTTACTATTCGTTATTGCTTGAGAACACTTGTGTGCTTACTCTCTTCTGTCATCGCACTGTTCGCGAACCTCTCTCACTTATGTTACATTTGGTATGAAGATCATGGCTGGACGTATTAACATGACTCAAGCCCAGTCGACGGCTCTCATTAACGAACAAGTTGCTGCGGCACTTGCAGCTGCACAAGCAGGTAGTATACCCTGCAGTCGTGACTCATACTAGGATCTTTAGATCCTACATTCCTAAACCAATTCTTGTGTTTAACCTTGTCCTATTCTTACACACTAGGTCAACACGCTCAGCAACCTATTTGCACTTTCAAGAACTTCATGGACTGTCGTCCTAGCACGTTTAGTGGCACTGAAGGAGCGGTTGGACTCCTCCATTGGTTCGAAAAGCTCGAGTCGGTATTTGAGATGTGTGAATGCCCTGAGGCTCGCAGGGTGAAATACGCCACTGGTACTTTAGAAGGAATTGTGCTGACTTGGTGGAACGCGCAAGTTCAGATTTTAGGGTTGGCAGCTGCTAACGCCACCCCTTGGATTGATTTCAAAGAGCTGATTAAACGAGAATACTGCACACGTGATGACATCCACAAGCTGGAAGTGGAGCTCTACCATCTGAAAATGACAGGGTCGGAAATTGAAGCTTATACGAAACGGTCAAACGAGCTGGCCATCTTGTGCCCAACTATGGTGGACCCTCCAGTCAAGCGTATTGAGTTGTATCTCAAGAGGTTAGCACCTGAAATTCAGAGCCATGTGACATCGGCTAACCTTAATAACATTCAAGATGTTCAGCGTCTAGCTCATCGCCTCACGGATCAGGCAGTGGAACAGGACAGGCTGCCTAAACGTATCAGCGCTGTTACTACCGTTACCACTTCTGCTACTCCTGCTACCCCCAGTGACAACAAGAGAAAATAGGAGGGGGATTCCAGCAAAGGTTCAGCTTCAGTTCAGTCTTAGGTGCAGCAGCGAAAAACTGACAACTATCAGAGCCCTAGTCAGCAATCTTCGGGCAGTCAAAGGCAGGGTGGATATCGAGGGAACCTCCCAAGGTGTAACAATTGTAACAGACACCACAGTGGCCAGTGCAACAAGGGTCGTTGCCAGAGGTGTCTCAAGATGGGTCATGAGGCCAAGGATTGTAGGAGCCTGCGGCCTGCGAATCAGAATCAGCAACAGCAGCAAACACCACAGAATTAGCAACAGGGCAACAAGGGATGTTTTCATTGTGGCGCTGAAGGTCACTTCAAAAGACACTGCCCTCAGTTAAACCGAAACCAGAACAACAAGAACAACAACAATAACCAAGGCAACGGAAACAACAACGGTGGGAACAACAACGGCAACGAAGCTAGGGGACGTGCATTTGTGCTGGGGCAGGGTGATGCCAGAAATGATCCCAACCTGGTTATGGGTAAGTTTCTTCTTGACGACTTTTATGTTACTATATTGTTTGATTCGGGCGCGGATACAAGTTATGTGTCTTTGAAAGTTAGCCAAATGTTAAAACGTGCACCAACTCCCCTAAACACCAAACATGTCGTAGAGTTAGCTAATGGTAAAAGTCTAGAGGCCACACACATAGTTTAGGGTTGTAATCTTATCCTCGCTGGTCAGACTTTCTCCATCGACCTCATTCCTATAGTTCTGGGTAGTTTCGACATCGTCATTGGTATGGATTGGTTATCCAAACAGCAAGCAGAGATCCTATGTAAGGAGAAGATCATTCGTATTCCCCTTTCTGGTAAAGAACCTCTCGAAGTTCAAGGCGACAAGAGTGGTGCTGTGGTTGGCATCATCTCCTCCTGAAGGCTCAGAAATGTTTGCGAAAGGGTCACACTGCCATTTTGGCACTAGTTACTGATGCATCAACGAAAGTGAAAAGAATAGAGGATATCCCAGTTGTACGCGATTTTCCTCAAGTGTTTCCTGAAGATTTACCTAGTCTACCGCCTCATCACCAGGTCGAATTCCAGATTGAACTAGCTCCAGGAGCAGCACCAATAGCTCGCGCACCGTATCGATTAGCTCCAACCGAACTGGAAGAACTGTCAAAGCAACTACAAGAGCTCTTGGATAAGGGCTTTATTCGTCCTAGCTCTTCGCCTTGGGGAGCTCCAGTATTGTTTGTGAAAAAGAAGGACGGTACCTTCAGGATGTGCATTGATTACTGCGAGCTGAACAAGGTGACAGTGAAGACCCGCTACCCTATGCCGCGTATTGATGACTTGTTCGACCAGTTGCAAGGGTCGAGCTACTACTCCAAGATTGACCTGAGGTCAGGTTACCACCAGCTGAGAGTCCAGGATGAGGACGTCTCCAAAACAGCTTTCAGAACTCGCTACGGCCACTACGAGTTTCTAGTCATGCCGTTCGGGCTAACGAACGCGCCTGCAGTTTTCATGGATCTTATGAACAGGGTGTGCAAACCCTACCTAGACAAGTCGTGATTGTTTTCATCGACGACATCCTGATCTACTCCAAGAGTCAGGAGGAACACGAGCAGCATCTACGTCTTATCTTGGAACTTCTTCGAAAGGAACAACTGTACGCCAAGTTTTCAAAATGCGACTTTTGGCTTCGTGAAGTTCACTTTTTGGGCCATGTGGTTAACAAGGATGGGATTCATGTCTATCCATCCAAGGTAGATTCGATCAGAAATTGGCCTGCACCGCGTACACCAACGGAAATATGCCAATTCTTGGGTTTGGCAGGTTATTACAGACGTTTTATCAAGGATTTCTCAAAGATTGCGCAGCCGCTTAGATTGCTGACACAGAAGGGTGTCACCTATCGTTGGGGTAATCCCCAGGAAGCCGCTTTTCAGCACTTAAAGGATAGACTTTGCAGCGCACCTATCCTCTCATTGCCAGAGGGCACGGACGATTTTATGGTCTATTGTGACGCATCGATACAGGGGCTTGGTTGTGTATTGATGCAACGGGATAAAGTCATTGCCTACGCTTCGCGGCAACTCAAAGTTCATGAACGGAACTACACGACGCATGATTTAGAGCTGGGAGCTGTTGTTTTCGTGCTCAAGATACGGCGACACTACCTGTACGGTACCAAGTGCACTATCTACACCGATCACAGGAGTCTCGAGCATATCTTCAAGCAAAAGCAATTGAACATGCGTCAACGTCGATGGGTTGAGTTACTCAATGATTACGAATGTGCCATCAAGTACCATCCAGGCAAAGCCAATGCTGTGGCTGATGCCCTCAGTCAAAAAGATACTACACCTAGGCGTGTACGAGCCTTGCAACTCACAATTCAGTCTAGTCTTCCTTCACAGATACGAGATGCTCAGGTAGAAGCATTGAAACCAGAAAACGTCAGGGCTGAAGCCCTACGCGGCTCAAGGCAATGATTAGAACAAAGGGAAGACGGCGCCTACTATGTAACAGGACGCATTTGGGTTCCACATTATGGCAACTTACGCGAGCTGGTAATGGATGAAGCTCACAAGTCTCGCTACTCGGTACATCCAGGTTCGGACAAAATGTACCACGATCTTAGAACTACGTACTGGTGGCCTAGCATGAAGGCCCACATAGCAACTTACGTCGGCAAGTGTTTGACCTGTGCGAGGGTCAAGACGGAGTACCAGAAACCCTCAGGCCTACTTCAGCAACCCAAGATACCACAGTGGAAATGGGAAGAAATTTCCATGGATTTTGTTACTGGCCTGCCTAGATCCCAGCGTGGGAATGATACTATTTGGGTGATCGTGGTTTGACTCACTAAGTCTGCTCACTTCTTGGCTATCAAAGAAACGGATAAGTTCTCTACCTTAGCAGACGTCTACTTGAAAGAAGTTGTTTCGAGGCACGAAGTGCCAACCTCTATTATTTCGGATCAGGAGGCACGATTCACTTCAGAACTATGGCAAGCAATGCACAAATCTTTTGGCTCTCGATTAGACATGAGCACAGCTTACCACCCTCAGACAGATGGGCAGTCTGAGCGCACTATCCAGACTCTAGAAGACATGCTTCGGGCGTGTGTTATTGATTTCGGCAGCAGCTGGGAAAAACATCTCCCGTTAGTGGAGTTTTCGTACAATAACAGTTACCACACCAGCATTCAGGCCGCTCCATTCGAGGCATTGTACGGACGTAAATACCGGTCACCTCTCTATTGGGCAGAGGTGGGGGATAGTCAAATCACAGGTCCAGAAATGGTAGTTGATGCTACTGAACGGATTGCACAGATACGACAACGCATGGCGGCAGCTCGTGACCGTCAGAAAAGTTACGCTGATAAGCGCAGGAAACCGCTCGAGTTCCAAGTCGGGGATCGAGTGTTACTCAAAGTCTCACCCTGGAAGGGTGTGGTTCGTTTTGGTAAACGGGGCAAGCTAAATCCGCGGTACGTTGGACCGTTCGAGATCATTGAAAGAATAGGCAAAGTGGCCTACAAACTGAATCTACCAGCTGAACTCGGTGCAGTTCACAACGTATTCCACGTGTCGAATCTGAAGAAGTGTCTGTCAGATGAGACCCTCATAGTTCCTTTGAAGGAACTCACTATCGACGAACAGTTGCATTTCGTCAAGGAACCTGTTGAAATCACGGACCGGGATGTCAAGGTCCTCAAGAACACCAGAATACCTCTTGTACGAGTTCGTTTGAACTCCCGTCGTGGCCCAGAGTATACCTGGGAACGAGAAGACCAAATGGAACTCAAGTATCCCCAGTTATTCGGAAACCATGCAACCACTGCTAAGGCTGAAGCTACTACAGAATTTCGGGACGAAATTCCAAATCAACGGGGGGATGATGTGACACCCCAGGAAAACCAGTAAACGATACAACTTAACTAGCTTCCTCAGTAACCGCATGCTAAATTTCAGGATGAAATTTCTTTCAAGTTGGGGTAATGTGACAACTCGAGTTTCCGAGATTCCACTTTCGCATTTATTGCACGTTCACTGTTTGTTTAGTTGCTTACTTACACAATTGGTTTGCTTTGTAACTGTATACGTTGTGATTTGATGAAGTGTATTGTGATTGTTGCATGGCTATGTGTTATTTTACGAATGATTTGACAAATACAAGAACTTGGTGATGAAACTGTAAATTATATTGTGATGGGTGTGTTTTATGTAAAAGATGATACTTAGGGGTGAGTAGAGTAGTTAGTGAAATCTTAATAACTCTTAACCCTAATCTCCCTCATAATCATCTCACAATCATCATATGTACTTTCACATCTCCCTCTATAATCCTCTCCTACAATCATCTTCTTCATCATTCTTGGTGGCACAAGCTCTTCATCACTTTTGATCTCTCTTCATCTAGAACCAATCTAAGGTAAACGTTTAATGATTATTTGTTATCAATCCTTGATTATGTGATTCATTCAAAACCCTAGTTCTACATATAATGGCTCTGTGTTTATTGATCTTCCTGATTATTGTGAAATGGTTTGTGAATAGTTGCTTGATCAAATGCTTGACAATGAGATGCATGATATGGTAGAATTGTTTGATTGTTGATTTGATTACAACACTGGCAATGTTCTGGGATTAGGGTTTTGATCGTAGTCTTCTGCAAATGTAACTGTTCCATTGATTCTGTGAAATGATTTTTGGAATTCACGCATGTTGAAAACTCTGAGTTTTATTTGATGCATATGGTCCGACTTTTGGATTGCTTCTATTGTCCGAATTTTATAATGATTGCCTAATCCGACTTTTTGTGATGACATGTATGAGGTCCGAATTTTGTGTGTAATATGTAGTCCGAAATTTATAGAATGAATAGTCCGAATTTTTCAAGTAGTATGCTAGTCTGACTTTTATCAAGAGGATGCCTTGTCACACCCCCAAAATCCACCATGCGGAGTACCACCGCTTGGAGGCGTGACGTGACCAGGATCGAGCCACCAATCATACTGAACAACGTATTTAAGTAAATAAAGCCAACCACAATACGATTGGTGACTAAAAGCTAGTTAACCAAGTTCTTAATTTAAACAACGGAAGCATAAACGTAAAGTCCAAAACATAAGTCCATAGTTTGTAAGTTAAAGTTCAAAATGCAAGTTTAATAAGTTCATAAGGATTTAAATATTAAGCACGGAACATAACAGTCCGTACACCACAACGACTCCTTCCTCGTGCAAGCTCCAAGCATCTAACGACCTGTAAGGCATGTAACAACGAGTCAACAACAAAGTTGAGTGAGTTCACGTTTGGTTGTTTAGTTTAAGTTGTTTCCAAAAACGTGGTTTGTCTTTCGTTGGCGTAATTGCCTTGGGGGTTACCCCGTAGTTGAAAGTAAGATTAACCAGTTCATTCTTTATTACCCAAACCATTTCCATGATTAGTGGGGGCTTCCCCATGTGAACCACTAGAGTGTACCATATCGACCACTAACGCAAATAAGTTGTGCCCTACGTCAGTGTCTATCATCACTGACGGTTTGCCATAGTCCATTAGTACACGCCCGTCCGACTGGCACGGTGTGAGGTTTGTTAAACCTAATAGCGCTATTAACTAATGACCCGCTCGCCATTGGCCTCGGCGATTAAGTCGATATAAAAATGAGGGACTTATGATAGAGTTTTGTCTAGTAAGTTTTAAGTTTGTTGTCCTACCCAAGGAGGACGAACGTATGTAGTTCTACCCAAGGAGAATACGCAGGAGTAATATTGGCATCCTACCCAAGGAGGATGGCCGTACATATCCTACCCAAGGAAGATATGTAGATTCAGCTTTAAATTCTTTAACCCATTCCCAAACCACCGGAAATCCCATGCCTTAGAAAGTGTGTGAACTCACCTCGGTTTGCTCGGTTAGATTCTCAAAGATAGCTAACAGTCAAGGTCGGTCAATCACGTCCTAATATGATTACCACTAAATTTATTAGTGACTTCAAATAAGCACAAAATTCCTACACGCATCTAACACATTACATGCATCACTTTAGCGGTTTATGCCCATGTAAACTTCCCATCTATTCCCCACCCATAAACAAACATACGACATCGCACATAACACTTTTATAGACATATAACATGTTATATTACTCTCGGATAACCTACCCGACATTTAGACACGCAAATCACTACTTATGTCGTTTCAGCTTTTATACTCAGAACTGGGCTGTTTTCGGAGATTTTAATAAAATAGTTATCCTTTTCCAAAAATTCTCAAATTTTTACAGAAGGTTCTATGTGTTCCAAAATTTATTATGTAAAAATATCAGAGTCCAGTTCGTTACCTATATTTTATAGAAAATCATTTTCCCGACTGCAATCAGATTTGTTACTTTCTGATTACAGTTTACGGAATAATTCACTAAAAATTAACCGTAAGTCCGATTGACGAAATTCCAGTTGGAGGGTCATCGTGACAACGGTGATCAACTACTGTAAAAATTCCTTGAGTCGATTTTACTCAGGTTTCAAGTTATGACTCCGAATATGACACCCTTTTTTCTGCAGTAAAAATGCAGCTTGAGCAGCTGTCCAAAAACAGTCCCTTAAAAATAGTAAACGGTCTCAAAAAATTACGATTCCAGTGCCATTTGTTTAGTTGTTCCAAAATACACATTTTAGGCTTCAGAAAATCAGTTTTTCGATTTAAAACGGTCCAGTTACAGCCTGTTGAAGTCGGCTGGAAATACAACTCAGCAAGCTGTTTACATTGTAGAAGTTACTAAAAACGCATCAACAAAGACCCTAAACATGGTTTATCGATGAATAAATGTTCAAACCTCAATTATGCTTTAACCAACCCTAAACCAACCAGATTTCAACTTCATACAACCTTTTTATATATGGTTTTCATGCAGAATTTCATGTTCAACTTTTTAGTGTTCATTTTCTTGTGTTACTTGATTATCATCATCCTACTAATTATCATAACAAAGAACAAGATGAAACAATGGTGTGAAGGGACTTACTACTAGCACAAGGCTAGGGTAACAATCTTAGTGCAAGGATGATGAAGAAGTGATGGTGCTAGAGACTTGAAAAAAGCTTCTTCGTGAGCCCTTCAACTTGTAACTACTTTGAATGTTCTTCAAGCTTGGAGGGGAAACTTGTATGAAGAAGATGAAGGTTATGAGAGAGGGTGGTGGTGAAATCGGTTATGGGGGAGGGGGGAGCCGAAAATTAAGGGAAGGGGGTGAGGTTGAGTGAAGGTTTTGAAGTGATGATGAGTTTCCTTGGAAATAGAAGCAACCTAATACCTAGTGTCATCATTCATAAGATTCTTGGCCAATAGAAGTTAAGATCTCCTTTACAAAAATCTAAACAAAATATATATGTAATCATGGGCAGATTTTCGGTTGGGGGAGGGGGGGGGTAAAATGAAAATTTTGTTAACTAATAGGTATTAAATTAGAAGGTTAAGGGTATTATCAAGAATAGTGGGTGTATGCCATGTTTACATGGTGTATGCGGATTTTTGTGACCGTAATTATTTAAGAATAATAAAATAATATTTCTGACAAAATTTCGGTGTCCCGGGTAATGTCCGGTTGTTCGGTCGGATACTCTTTCGTTAATTTGTTTAATTGTTCCGTAAGATGTCTTATAGGTATATTTTTGTAACATAATTAATTCCTAACACTTAGGAAAATATTCAGGACTATTTAGTCAAGTTTTCTGCAAACTACTAGTATGCTAACACGCACATGTAAGTATGACACAGTAACAAGAAACAGTTAAGTAATTCAACACAGTCACTAAACACTTTAATTATCATTAAATAATCGTACGGATACATGAAAATACGAGGGTTGTCACATTCTCCCCCTGTTAAGAAAATTTCGTCCCGAAATTTAGCACGTGGTTACTGAGGAAGCTAGTTAAGTTGCGTTGGTTTCCTGGTTTTCCTGGGGTGTCACATCATCCCCCCGTTGATTTGGAATTTCGTCCCGAAATTCTGCAGTAGCTTCAGTCTCAGTAGTGGTTGCACTTTTCTTAAACAACTGGGGATACTTGAGTTTCATTTGGTCTTCTCGTTCCCAGGTATACTCTGGGCCATGACGGGAATTCCAACGAACTCGGACGAGAGGTATTCTGGTGTGCTTGAGAATCTTAACGTCTTGATCCGTAATCTCTACTGGTTCCTCGACGAATCGCAGCTGGTCGTTGATAGTGAGCTCCTTTAAGGGAACTATGAGGGTCTCATCTGACAGACATTTCTTCAGATTTGACACGTGGAATACGTTGTGAACTCCGCTGAGTTCTTCAGGTAGATTCAACCTGTAGGCCACTTTGCCAATTTTCCCAATGATTTCGAATGGTCCGACATAACGCGGATTGAGCTTGCCTCGTTTGCCAAAACGGACTACACCTTTCCAAGGTGAGACTTTGAATAGCCCTCGATCCCCAACCAGGAACTCGAGTGGTTTCCTTCGCTTATCAGCATAGCTTTTCTGACGGTCACGAGCTGCCGCCATTCGCTGTCGTACCTGAGCAATCTTTTCTGTTGTATCTACTACGAGTTCTGGGCCAGTGATTTGACTGTCACCAACTTCTGCCCAACAGAGAGGTGATCGGCATTTTCGTCCGTACAATGCCTCAAACGGAGCGGCCTGGATACTGGTGTGGTAACTGTTGTTATATGAAAACGGCATTAACGGGAGGTGCTTTTACCAGCCATTACCAAAATCGATTACACATGCCCTAAGCATGTCTTCAAGGGTTTGGATGGTGCGTTCGGATTGCCCATCCGTCTGTGGATGGTACGCGGTGCTCATATCTAAACGTGAGCCAAAAGACTTGTGCATAGCTTGCCACAGTTCAGAAGTAAAACGCGCGTCACAATCAGAAATGATGGAGGTTGGCACTCCGTGCCTTGATACTACTTCCTTTAGGTAGATGTCTGCTAGAGTAGAAAACTTATCCGTTTCTTTGATAGGCAGAAAATGTGCAGACTTGGTCAGTCGATCCACGATCACCCAAATGGTATCATTTCCGCGTTGAGATCTGGGCAGGCCGGTAACGAAATCCATGGAAATTTGTTCCCATTTCCATTTAGGTATCTCTGGTTGTTGGAGTGGGCCTGATGGTTTCTGGTATTCGACCTTGACCCTAGCACAAGTCAAGCATTTACTAACGTAGGTTGCTATGCTGGCTTTCATACCAGGCCACCAGTATGTAGTTTTTAGGTCGTGGTACATCTTATCCGAACCAGGATGTACTGAATAATGAGACTTATGTGCTTCATCCATCACAAGCTCACGTAAGTCTCCATAAAGTGGAACCCAGATGTGTCCGTTAACATAGTAGGCGCCGTTTTCTTTTTGTTCTAGCCGTTTCCTCGATCCTCGTAGGGACTCAGCCCTGATGTTTTCTGCTTTCAATGCTTCAACCTGAGCATCGCGGATCTAAGCGGGAAGGTTAGATTGGATGGTAAGCTGTAACGCACGTATACGCTTAGGTATAGTATCCTGTCGGCTGAGGGCGTCGGCCACAACATTGGCTTTGCCTGGGTTGTGACACCCCAGGAAAACCGGGAAAACCTTACAACTTAACTAGCTTCCTCAGTGAGTGCCATCAAATTTCGGGACGAAATTTCTTTCAACTTGGGGATGATGTGACAACTCGAAATTTAGAACCTTCCTTGTACCTCGATGTAACATGCTTGAACATTTTGTGACTAAGTTAACTTGTTGAAGTTACTAATAAATGTGAACCTTTTATGTGATATGTGTTTTGCTTGTGTGTATATATATATATATATGCGTGTTCTATGCGAGCCGAGAACCCGACTCGAGACCATAAGGTCTCGAGTGAATAGTGACCCTTAGGCCGGTTTGGGCCTTTGGCCAGTTGGGCCATTTGGGCCGTAAACCCTCATCCGAAACCCTTAGGGTGCACCACTTGAACTAGCATATATATCACCCCTCTAGTCAACTTTGCCATTCTTTGGGCAACCATACACACTCACTCTCACACACTCTCCTACTTTTCCCTCACAAACACTCCCTCATTCTCGGATTGAACTCTTGGATCGGCTCACACACGAAATCGGTTGGAAGATTTACACACACCTTTGAAACCCATCAACCGGTTAGTGTTTCTTGATATTTATTGATTAATGTTAGTGCTTTTGATATTATTAGATAATAGTATGAATGACATGATTTAACTAAGTATAGTTGTAAGTGTGTTGATACTCTCGTGATTCGGATGTGTATGATGAAGTTTTGATTTGAGTTGTTTGTTACTATACTTGTCTAAGAAATGAAAGCCAAGATTTATAAGTTATATGTACACATGAATAATATTTCGGTTCAATGATGATATGTATGATGAAAGTATCGATTACATGCTTGCCTTATGAATTGTTGCATATGTTGTTGCTTGGAAAATGGGTTTGATGTTAGCTTAGAAACTATAGTTTTGTCCGAATATGCATAAGGTTGAATGAAGGTTATTTATGCTTTGAATGTTTGTAGAACATGAAGAACAGTATGAATATCATATGAATGTGTGTTGAATATTTGAATTCTGCAATGTTTGATCCGATTTGGTTAGTTTTTAGACAAAGAAACATGTTTAAGTGGATAGTACACAAATAGGGTGCATGCAATTGGAATTCTATTGGATAGTACAACTGTGCAGAATCAGCGACTGTTGGGGAGTCGAAACCCCTAGTTGCGACTCGCAACCACAACATTACAAGCCGAGACCGCCAGTTGCGACATAGGTTACGAGTCCTGTTGCGACTCGAAACCATAACATGACCAACCGAAACCATAGTTGCGACATAGGTTGCGACTCGCAACCACCTATGATCAACATAAACAGCATGACCCGCAACCATACTTGCGAGTTCGGTTGCGACTCGAGACCTCTAGTCTCGACTCGAGACTGCAGGCTGGACTTACATGATTTGGGCCTAAGTTAGTGGGCCGAATATGTGGACTTCTGTGAACTGTAATTGTGTATACGTGTACTGTCTGGGCTGGCCTGCTACTACGAGCCCAACTGTTCGGGCTTTATACTTAGACTTTGGGTTGTATTTGATTGTTAACTGTGAAACTTGTTGTGAACTATCGATGAACTGCCATACTAGAACGTGTATGCCATGACTACTACTTGTACGTGCACTGCTTGGTTTGAATCTGATTATGAGTGGTATCTATGTTAGGACGTAATTGACTACTTGCGACTTGATTGACCTTTCTGTGTTACTACCGAGCAAACCAAGGTGAGTTCACACCCTCTACAAAGCATGGGATTCCCTGGGTTGGGAATGGGGTTAAGGAACGTGGGTTCCTCGTCCTCCTTGGGTAGGACAGCAGTGGTTCAGGAATGTGATTCCTCGTCCGGACGGACGGATAACTCGTACTAGACCAAAACTCTATCACGAAGTCCCTCATTTTTATATCGACTTAATCGCCGGGCCAATGGCGAGCGGGTCATTAGTTAGATAGCGCTATTTAGGTCTGACAAACCTCACACCGTGCCGCAGAGGAAGGGCGTGAACTAATGGATCTGGGGCACGTCAATGATGATAGACATTGACGGTTTTCAGGGCACATAAACATGACTACAGTCAGCAGTCGATATGGTAACGAGTCTAGTGTACGCATGGGGTAGCCCCCACGGCCGAAATGCCTGATAACTAACATGGGGTAGCCCCCACGGCCGAAATGCCTGATAACTAACATGGGGTAGCCCCCACGGCTGGAATGCCAGAGTAACTGGGAATGAACAAATCACGTTTTTAAACTATGGGGTAACCCCCACGGCGGGACGCCAGCTAAAGAAAACTGTTTTCGAAACAACTAAAACGAACACCCAACAGTGAACTCACTCAACTAGTTGTTGACTCGTTACTACATGCTTTGCAGGACCATAGGTACTCAGCTGGAGCTTGCATGGAGGAGAGTCGTTGTGGGACACGGATTGCTGCGTACTATGTTAAACTTGAAACCATTTGGACTTATGTTTTAACTTTAAGACTTATGCTTCCGCTTGTGACTTAAACTTGTTTGTTTGAAACACCAATCGTATTGGTTAAACTTTTATAACTATTTACATGCCCGTTCAGTATGATTGGTGGCTGGATCCTGGTCAGTCACGCCTCCAAGCGGTAGTACTCCGCAGGTGGGATTTTGGGGGTGTGACAGATTGGTATCAGAGCCATTGGTTATAGTGAACTTGGTTTTAATAAAGGAGAAACGTTTTTGTTAAAACCAGACTATAACCGGTATAGTGCTCAACGGTCCACAACGACGCTCCACTCCACATGCAAGGCTCGACATTCTAGGTGACATGATATGTGTATATTGCCTACTTGTTAGATACATAGTACATTGCCCATGGTATGCTTGATTGGTATAAATACTGTTGTTTGAACACGTGTGTGCTTGCTCTATCCTACTATCGTACTTTCGCGAACCTCTCTCACTCGTATTACTCTTGTTATGAAGAATCATGTCTGGACGCGTTAACATGACACAAGCCCAGTTGACGGCTTTGATCAACGAGCGAGTTGCCGCAGCACTCGCTGCTGCACACGCAGGAGGTATATCCTGCAGCCCGAACTTATCCTAGGATCTTTAGGATCCTACTCTCGTGAACCAACCTTTGTGTTAAACTCTGTCTTTCTTTCACCTACCTTAGGTCAACATGCTCAGGCACCGGTGTGCACTTTTAAGACCTTTATGGACTGTCGACCCACTACTTTTAGCGGAACTGAAGGAGCAGTAGGTCTTCTCCACTGGTTTGAGAAACTGGAATCTGTGTTCGAAATGTGTGAATGCCCTGAAGCGCGCAGGGTAAAGTATGCTACTGGTACTCTCGAGGGTTTGGCCCTCACGTGGTGGAATGCTCAAGTGCAAATGCTGGGGTTGGTTGCTGCCAACGCCACCCCATGGGAAACTTTCAAGGAAATGGTCAAGGAGGAATACTGCAGTCGCGATGACATCCATAAGTTGGAAGATGAGTTCTACAACCTCAAGATGACGGGTTCAGAGATTGAGGCGTATACTAAGAGATCGCATGAGCTTGCCTTGTTGTGTCCTACTATGGTGGACCCTCCGTATAAGCGAATTGAACTCTATCTCAAGGGCTTGGTGCCAGAGATCCAAAGTCATGTGACTTCAGCAAACTTGACTACTATCCAGCAGGTTGTTCAGTTGGCTCACCGTCTTACTGATCAGGCGGTGGAGCAGAACAAGTTACCAAAGCGCATAGGTGCTGCAACTACTTCTGGTACTTCTAGTGAGAACAAACAGAAATGGGATGGAACTTCAAGCAAGGGTTCAACTTCTGTGCAATCTCAGTCCCAGCAGAGAAAGACTGACGACCACAAGAGCCCCAGTCAGCAATCGTCGGGTGGTCAAAGTCATGGTGGGTACAAGGGGAATCACCCCAAATGCAATCGTTGCAACCTACACCACAGTGGGCCATGCACCAGGGGCAACTGTCATCGGTGCAACAAGCCTGGTCATGTTGCAAAGGATTGTAGGAGCGCATACCCTGCCAATCAGAATCGTCAGCAACCTCAACAGAATCAGCGGCAGCAACAGGGTAACAACAAAGGGTGCTTTCAGTGTGGAGCTGAAGGCCACTTCAAGAAAGATTGTCCCCAACTGAACCAGAACAACAACAACAACAATCAGGGGAATGGTAACAATGGGAACAACAACCATGGTGCCAGGGGACGAGTGTTCGTGATTGGTCAAGGTGAAGCAAGGAATGATCCCAATGTGGTGACGGGTAAGTTCCTTCTCGACGACTTTTATGTTACAGTTTTATTTGATTCAGGCGCCGATACTAGCTATGTGTCACTAGAAGTTAGTCAAATGCTTGAGCGTATTCCAACCCCCCTGAACTCCAAGCACACTGTAGAGCTAGCCAATGGTAAGAGTTTGGAGGCCTCACACGTAGTCAAGGGTTGCCAACTTATTCTCGCTAACCAGACCTTCTCTATTGACCTTATTCCTATCGTCCTGGGTAGTTTCGACGTTGTCATTGGGATGGATTGGCTATCCCAACACCGAGCAGAGATTCTTTGCAACGAGAAGATCGTTCGTATCCCTGGTTTAGGTAGTGAACCTCTCATGATTCGTGGCGACAAGAGAAGTGCTGTTGAGAACATCATCTCTCTTCTTAAGGCCCAGAAGTGCTTACGAAAGGGCCACACTGCGATTTTGGCTCTAGTTACTGATACCACAAAGAAGGAGAAGAAGCTAGAAGATTTTTCCAGTTGTACGTGACTATCCTGAGGTATTCCCTGAGGAATTACCTGGTCTTCCGCCCCATCGCCAAGTCGAGTTTCAGATTGAACTAGCTCCTGGAGCTGCGCCTATAGCCCGTGCACCTTATCGTTTAGCTCCATCAGAATTGGAAGAACTCTCCACGCAACTACAAGAACTCTTGGATAAGGGTTTCATTCGTCCTAGCTCATCGCCTTGGGGAGCCCCAGTACTATTTGTGAAGAAGAAGGACGGTACCTTCAGAATGTGTATCGACTATCGTGAACTCAACAAGGTGACTGTGAAGAACCGTTATCCTCTACCGCGCATTGACGACTTGTTCGACCAGTTGCAGGGGTCGAGCTACTATTCATAGATCGATCTGAGATCGGGATATCACCAGCTGAGAGTTCGGGAAGAGGATGTCTCTAAGACAGCCTTTAGGACTCGATATGGGCACTATGAGTTTTTGGTCATGCCGTTTGGGCTGACAAACGCGCCCGCAGTTTTCATGGACTTGATGAACCGAGTGTGCAAGCCTTACCTGGACAAGTTCGTTATAGTCTTCATCGACGACATCCTGATCTATTCTAAGAGTAAAGAGGAGCACGAACAGCATCTACGGCTTATTTTGGAACTCCTTCGAACAGAACAGCTTTACGCAAAGTTCTCTAAATGCGACTTCTGGCTTCGTGAAGTCCATTTCCTAGGACATGTGGTGAACAAGGATGGGATTCACGTTGATCCATCCAAGGTGGACTCTATTAAGAACTGGCCTGCACCTCGCACACCAAAGGAAATTCGCCAATTCTTGGGATTGGCAGGTTACTACAGGAGATTCATCAAGGATTTTTCTAAGATCGCGCAGCCTCTCACCTCGCTAACGCAGAAAGGCGTTGTTTATCATTGGGGAAATGCACAAGAACTAGCCTTTCAACATCTAAAGGATAGACTTTGTAGTGCACCTATCCTTTCACTGCCAGAGGGCACAGACGATTTTGTGGTTTACTGTGACGCATCAATTCAAGGTCTTGGTTGTGTATTGATGCAACGAGATAAAGTCATAGCCTACGCCTCACGACAACTCAAAGTTCACGAGAAGAATTACACTACGCATGATTTAGAGCTGGGAGCTGTTGTTTTCGCACTTAAGCTATGGCGGCACTACCTGTACGGAACCAAGTGCGCCATCTACGCCGACCACAGGAGCCTAGAGCACATATTCAAGCAGAAGGAACTGAATATGCGGCAACGACGATGGGTCGAATTACTGAATGACTACGAGTGCCCTATCAGGTATCACCCGGGCAAGGCCAATGTAGTGGCTGACGCCCTCAGTCGAAAGGATACCGCGCCTAAACGCGTGAAAGCTTTACAACTCACGATACATTCTGGTCTCCCTTCGCAAATACGAGCTGCTCAGATAGAAGCACTGAAACCAGAAAACGTCAGGGCTGAAGCCCTACGCGGGTCAAGACAACGCCTAGAACAGAAGGAAGACGGTGTTTACTACGTAACAGGACGCATTTGGGTTCCACTCTATGGCGACTTACGAGAACTTGTGATGGATGAAGCGCACAAATCTCGCTACTCGGTACACCCTGGTTCGGACAAGATGTACCACGATATTAAAACTACGTATTGGTGGCCTAGCATGAAGGCCCACATAGCAACTTACGTCAGCAAGTGTTTGACTTGTGCGCGAGTCAAGACGGAATATCAGAAACCCTCAGGCCTACTCCAACAACCAGAAATACCACAATGGAAATGGGAGCAAATTTCCATGGATTTCGTTACTGGCCTACCTAGATCACAGCGCGGAAACGATACCATCTGGGTGATCGTGGATCGACTCACAAAATCCGCACACTTTCTGGCAATTAAGGAGACGGATAAGTTCTCCACTTTAGCGGAAATATACCTCAAGGAAGTTGTTTCGAGGCACGGGGTGCCCACCTCTATCATCTCTGATCGAGATGCACGTTTTACTTCCGAACTGTGGCAAGCAATGCACAAGTCTTTTGGCTCACGTCTAGATATGAGCACAGCGTATCACCCACAGACGGACGGGCAGTCCGAGCGCACTATTCAGACCTTAGAAGACATGCTTCGTGCATGTGTAATCGACTTTGGCAACAGTTGGGAAAAGCATCTGCCACTTGTGGAATTCTCGTATAATAACAGCTACCACACCAGCATTAAAGCTGCTCCGTTCGAGGCATTGTACGGACGTAAATGCCGGTCACCTCTCTGTTGGGCAGAGGTGGGGGATAGTCAAATCACTGGTCCAGAACATGTGGTAGACACTACTGAGCGGATTGCTCAAATACGACAACGCATGGCGGCCGCTCGTGACCGTCAAAAGGCCTACGCCGATAAGGGCAGGAAACCACTTGAGCTCCAGGTTGGGGAGCGGGTATTACTCAAGGTTTCGCCCTGGAAGGGTGTGGTTCGTTTTGGTAAACGAGGCAAACTCAACCCACGATACGTTGGACCTTTCGAAATCATTGAGAAAATAGGCAAGGTGGCCTACAGACTGAACTTACCAGCAGAACTCGGTGCAGTTCACAACGTTTTCCATGTGTCGAATCTGAAGAAGTGTCTGTCAGATGAGACCCACGTAGTTCCTCTGAAGGAACTCACGATCGACGAACAGTTGAAATTCGTCGAGGAACCAGTCGAAATCACGGACCGGGATGTTAAGGTCCTCAAGAGCACTAGAATACCTCTCGTTCGAGTTCGTTGGAACTCACGTCGCGGCCCAGAGTTCACCTGGGAGCGCGAAGACCGGATGAAACAAAAGTATCCCCAACTGTTTGTAAACGATACAACCACTACTGAGGCTGAAGCTACGGAATTTCGGGACGAAATTCCAGATCAACGGGGGGAGGATGTGACACCCCAGGAAAACCGGGAAAACCTTACAACTTAACTAGCTTCCTCAGTGAGTGCCATCAAATTTCGGGACGAAATTTCTTTCAACTTGGGGATGATGTGACAACTCGAAATTTAGAACCTTCCTTGTACCTCGATGTAACATGCTTGAACATTTTGTGACTAAGTTAACTTGTTGAAGTTACTAATAAATGTGAACCTTTTATGTGATATGTGTTTTGCTTGTGTGTATATATATATATATATGCGTGTTCTATGCGAGCCGAGAACCCGACTCGAGACCATAAGGTCTCGAGTGAACAGTGACCCTTAGGCCGGTTTGGGCCTTTGGCCAGTTGGGCCATTTGGGCCGTAAACCCTCATCTGAAACCCTTAGGGTGCACCACTTGAACTAGCATATATATCACCCCTCTAGCCAACTTTGCCATTCTTTGGGCAACCATACACACTCACTCTCACACACTCTCCTACTTTTCCCTCACAAACACTCCCTCATTCTCGGATTGAACTCTTGGATCGGCTCACACACGAAATCGGTTGGAAGATTTACACACACCTTTGAAACCCATCAACCGGTTAGTGTTTCTTGATATTTATTGATTAATGTTAGTGCTTTTGATATTATTAGATGATAGTATGAATGACATGATTTAACTAAGTATAGTTGTAAGTGTGTTGATACTCTCGTGATTCGGATGTGTATGATGAAGTTTTGATTTGAGTTGTTTGTTACTATACTTGTCTAAGAAATGAAAACCAAGATTTATAAGTTATATGTACACATGAATAATATTTCGGTTCAATGATGATATGTATGATGAAAGTATCGATTACATGCTTGCCTTATGAATTGTTGCATATGTTGTTGCTTGGAAAATGGGTTTGATGTTAGCTTAGAAACTATAGTTTTGTCCGAATATGCATAAGGTTGAATGAAGGTTATTTATGCTTTGAATGTTTGAAGAACATGAAGAACAGTATGAATATCATATGAATGTGTGTTGAATATTTGAATTCTGCAATGATTGATCCGATTTGGTTAGTTTTTAGACAAAGAAACATGTTTAAGTGGATAGTACACAAATAGGGTGCATGCAATTGGAATTCTATTGGATAGTACAACTGTGCAGAATCAGCGACTGTTAGGGAGTCGAAACCCCTGGTTGCGACTCGCAACCACAACATTACAAGCCGAGACCGCCAGTTGCGACATAGGTTACGAGTCCTGTTGCGACTCGAAACCATAACATGACCAACCGAAACCATAGTTGCGACATAGGTTGCGACTCGCAACCACCTATGATCAACATAAACAGCATGACCCGCAACCATACTTGCGAGTTCGGTTGCGACTCGAGACCTCTAGTCTCGACTCGAGACTGCAGGCTGGACTTACATGATTTGGGCCTAAGTTAGTGGGCCGAATATGTGGACTTCTGTGAACTGTAATTGTGTATACGTGTACTGTCTGGGCTGGCCTGCTACTACGAGCCCAACTGTTCGGGCTTTATACTTAGACTTTGGGTTGTATTTGATTGTTAACTGTGAAACTTGTTGTGAACTATCGATGAACTGCCATACTAGAACGTGTATGCCATGACTACTACTTGTACGTGCACTGCTTGGTTTGAATCTGATTATGAGTGGTATCTATGTTAGGACGTAATTGACTACTTGCGACTTGATTGACCTTTCTGTGTTACTACCGAGCAAACCAAGGTGAGTTCACACCCTCTACAAAGCATGGGATTCCCTGGGTTGGGAATGGGGTTAAGGAACGTGGGTTCCTCGTCCTCCTTGGGTAGGACAGCAGTGGTTCAGGAATGTGATTCCTCGTCCGGACGGACGGATAACTCGTACTAGACCAAAACTCTATCACGAAGTCCCTCCTTTTTATATCGACTTAATCGCTGGGCCAATGGCGAGCGGGTCATTAGTTAGATAGCGCTATTTAGGTCTGACAAACCTCACACCGTGCCGCAGAGGACGGGCGTGAACTAATGGATCTGGGGCACGTCAATGATGATAGACATTGACGGTTTTCAGGGCACATAAACATGACTACAGTCAGCAGTCGATATGGTAACGAGTCTAGTGTACGCATGGGGTAGCCCCCACGGCCGAAATGCCTGATAACTAACATGGGGTAGCCCCCACGGCCGAAATGCCTGATAACTAACATGGGGTAGCCCCCACGGCTGGAATGCCAGAGTAACTGGGAATGAACAAATCACGTTTTTAAACTATGGGGTAACCCCCACGGCGGGACGCCAGCTAAAGAAAACTGTTTTCGAAACAACTAAAACGAACACCCAACAGTGAACTCACTCAACTAGTTGTTGACTCGTTACTACATGCTTTGCAGGACCATAGGTACTCAGCTGGAGCTTGCATGGAGGAGAGTCGTTGTGGGACACGGATTGCTGCGTACTATGTTAAACTTGAAACCATTTGGACTTATGTTTTAACTTTAAGACTTATGCTTCCGCTTGTGACTTAAACTTGTTTGTTTGAAACACCAATCGTATTGGTTAAACTTTTATAACTATTTACATGCCCGTTCAGTATGATTGGTGGCTGGATCCTGGTCAGTCACGCCTCCAAGCGGTAGTACTCCGCAGGTGGGATTTTGGGGGTGTGACATGGGTGGTATTTGATAGCGCATTCATAATCGTTCAAGAGTTCGACCCATCGGCGTTGACGCATGTTTAACTCCTTTTGCTTGAAGATATGCTCGAGACTCCTGTGATCGGTGCAAATGGTGCACTTGGTACCGTACAGGTAATGTCTCCATATCTTAAGCGCGAAAACAACTGCTCCCAATTCCAGGTCGTGTGTAGTGTAGTTCCTTTCATGAACTTTAAGTTGGCGCAATGTGTAGGCAATAACCTTGTCACGTTGCATCAACACACAACCAAGTCCTTGGATGGAAGCGTCGCAATAAACCACAAAATCATCTGTGCCTTCAGGCAATGAGAGGATAGGCGCGCTACAAAGTCTATCTTTTAGGTGCTGAAATGCGGACTCCTGTGCATCACCCCAACGAGAGGTGACACCCTTCTGAGTCAGTGAAGTGAGGGGTTGCGCAATCTTGGAGAAATCCTTGATAAATCTTCTGTAGTATCCTGCCAAACCCAAGAATTGGCGGATTTCTGTTGGTGTACGGGGTGCAGGCCAGTTCTTGATCGAGTCAACCTTGGATGGATCAACATGGATCCCATCCTTGTTTACCACATGGCCTAGAAAGTGGACTTCGCGAAGCCAAAAGTCACATTTCGAAAACTTGGCATACAACTGCTCTTTTGGAAGAAGTTCCAGAATGAGCCTCAGATGTTGCTCGTGTTCCTCCTGACTCTTAGAATAGATCAGGATGTCGTCAATGAACACTATGACAAACTTATCCAGGTAAGGCTTGCACACTCTGTTCATGAGATCCATGAAGACTGCAGGTGCATTTGTTAATACGAAGGGCATAATCAGAAACTCATAATGGCCGTAACGAGTTCTGAATGCTGTTTTGGAGACGTCCTCCTCTCGGATTCTCAGCTGATGGTATCCCGATCTCAAATCAATCTTAGAGTAATAACTCGGCCCTTGCAACTGGTCGAACAAATCGTCAATGCGTGGAAAAGGATACCGATTCTTCACAGTCACCTTGTTGAGCTCGTGGTAGTCAATACACATCCTGAAAGTACCGTCTTTCTTCTTCACAAACAAGACTGGAGCTCCCCAGGGTGAAGAGCTAGGATGTATAAAACCCTTTTCCAAGAGTTCTTTTAGTTGCGTGGACAGTTCTTCAAGTTCTGATAGAGCTAGACGATACGGTGCTCGAGCTATGGGCGCTGCGCCAGGAGCTAGCTCGATTTGAAATTCAACTTGGCGATGAGGCGGAAGACCAGGTAATTCCTCAGGAAATACCCCGGGAAAGTTGCGCACAATAGGAATGTCTTCTGTCTTCTTTTCTTCCGCGGATGAATCAGAAACGAGGGCTAGAATAGCGGTGTGACCCTTTCGTAAACACTTCTGGGCTTTAAGGAAAGAGATGATGCCTACAACAGCACCACTCTTGTCACCAAGAATCACGAGGGGTTCTTTACCAGAACGAGGGATACGGACGATTTTCTCCTTGCAAATAATCTTCGCTTGGTGTCAAGATAACCAATCCATTCCAATAACGACGTCGAAACTACCCAGAACGATAGGAATAAGATCGATGGAGAAGGTCTGACCAGCTAGGACGAGGTTACAGCCCTTAACTATGTGCGTGGCCTCGAGACTCTTACCGTTTGCTATTTCTACCGTGTGTTTGGTGTTCAAAAGTGTTGGAGTGCGCTTAAGCATTTGGCTAACTTTTAAGGACACATAACTAGTATCGGCACCCGAATCAAATAAAACAGTGACAAAGAAATCATCCAGAAGAAACTTACCCATCACAACGTTGGGATCATTCCTTGCTTCTCCCTGACCAATCACGAACACTCGACCTTGGGTGCCATTGCCATTATTGTTACCTCCGTTGTTGTTTCCATTGTGGTTCCCATTCCTTTTGTTGTTCTGATTCTGGTTTTGGTTCACCTGGGGGCAGTTCCTCTTAAAGTGGCCTTCAGCGCCACACTGAAAGCATCCTTTATTTCCCTACTGATGCTGCTGCTGGTGGTTCTGTGGGGCTTGTTGTTGTTGCTGGCGATTCTGATTCACAGGACGTGGGCTCCTGCAATCCTTGGCCTCGTGGCCCAGCTTGTGACATCTCTGACAACGGCCTTTGTTGCACTGCCCGCTGTGATGCAGATTACACCGATTGCACTTAGGGTGATTTTCTTTGTACCCACCCTGACCTTGATTCCCAGAAGTCTGCTGATTGGGGCTCCTGTACTCATCTGTCTTTCGCTGCTGAGATTGAGCTGAAGCAGAACCCTTGCCCAAATTTCCATCCCACTTGCGCTTATTGTCGTTGGGAGCATCAGAAGTAGTGGCGCTAATACGTTTGGGCAGTTTGTTCTGCTCAACTGCCTGATCGGTGAGACGATGAGCCAACTTGACGATTTGCTGAACGGAGCCAAGATTTGCTGAGGTTACGTGACTCTGAATTTCTGGTACAAGACCCTTGAGGTATAGCTCAATGCGCTTGATGGGAGGGTCTACCATAGTAGGGCACAAGATGACTAGCTCATTTGACCTCTTCGTGTATGCCTCAATTTCAGATCCCGTCATCTTCAGATTGAAAAATTCTACCTCCAGTTTGTGGATGTCGTCCCGACTGCAGTACTCTTCTCTAATCAGTTCCTTGAAACCATTCCATGGGGTGGCGTTAGCAACCGCCAACCCAAGCAATTGAACCTGTGCTTTCCACCAGGTTAATGCAGCTCCTTCGAGTGTTCCAGTAGCATATTTCACCCTTCGATCTTCGGGGCATTCACACATCTCAAAAACAGACTCAAGCTTCTCGAACCAGTGAAGAAGGCCTACAGCTCCTTCTGTGCCGTTGAAGGTGCTAGGTCGGCAATCCATGAATGTTTTGAATGTACACACAGAAGGCTGAGCATGTTGACCTATGGTGCGAGAATAAAAGACAAGGTTAAGCACAAGAGTTGGTTCGCGAGAGTAGGATCTAAACATCCTAGGATAGGTCGAAATAGCAGGTTATACCTCCTGCAGGAACAGCTGCGAGTGCCTCAGCAACTCGTTCGTTGATCAAAGCCGTCAACTGGGCTTGAGTGAGGTTGATACGTCCTCCACGTCCGTTCATGATCTTCATAACGAAGCAACATAAGTGAGGGAAGTGTCGCAAAAGTGCGTAAGTGTGAGATGACAGGATAGAGCAAGCACACAAAGTTCAAATGGCAGTTATCACGTTAACTAATGCACAGTGTAAACTATCTAACCGACAATATAACAAAGATCATACCACCTATTGTGTCGAGTCTTGCTCGTGGAGCGAAGCGTCGTTGTGGATCGTTGAGCACTGTACAGGTTATAGTCTGGTTTTATCAAAAAGCTTTTCTCTTTCTAAAACCGAGTTCTCTATAACCAATGGCTCTGATACCAATCTGTCACACCCCCAAAATCCAACATGCGGAGTACCACCGCTTGGAGGCGTGACGTGACCAGGATCGAGCCACCAATCATACTGAACAATGTATTTAAGTAAATAAAGCCAACCACAATACGATTGGTGACTAAAACCTAGTTAACCAAGTTCTTAATTTAAACAGCGGAAGCATAAACGTAAAGTCCAAAACATAAGTCCATAGTTTGTAAGTTAAAGTTCAAAATGCAAGTTTAATAAGTTCATAAGGATTTAAATATTAAGCACGGAACATAACAGTCCGTACACCACAACGACTCCTTCCTCGTGCAAGCTCCAAGCATCTAACGACCTGTAAGGCATGTAACAACGAGTCAACAACAAAGTTGAGTGAGTTCACGTTTGGTTGTTTAGTTTAAGTTGTTTCTGAAAACGTGGTTTGTCTTTCGTTGGCATAATTGCCGTGGGGGTTACCCCGTAGTTGAAAGTAAGATTAACCAGTTCATTCTTTATTACCCAAACCATTTCCCTGATTAGTGGGGGCTTCCCCATGTGAACCACTAGACTGTACCATATCGACCACTAATGCAAATAAGTTGTGCCCTACGTCAGTGTCTATCATCACTGACGGTTTGCCATAGTCCATTAGTACACGCCCATCCGACTGGCACGGTGTGAGGGTTGTTAAACCTAATAGCGCTATTAACTAATGACCCGCTCGCCATTGGCCTCGGCGATTAAGTCGATATAAAAATGAGGGACTTATGATAGAGTTTTGTCTAGTAAGTTTTAAGGTTGTTGTCCTACCCAAGGAGGACGAACGTACGTAGTTCTACCCAAGGAGAATACGCAGGAGTAATATTGGCATCCTACCCAAGGAGGATGGCTGTACATATCCTACCCAAGGAGGATATGTAGATTCAGCTTTAAATTCTTTAACCCATTCCCAAACCACCGGAAATCCCATACCTTAGAAAGTGTGTGAACTCACCTCGGTTTGCTCGGTTAGATTCTCAAAGATAGCTAACAGTCAAAGTCGGCCAATCACGTCCTAATATGATTACCACTAAATTTATTAGTGACTTCAAATAAGCACAAAATTCCTACACGCATCTAACACATAACATGCATCACTTTAGCGGTTTATGCCCATGTAAACTTCCCATCTATTCCCCACTCATAAACAAACATACGACATTGCACATTACACTTTTATAGACATATAACATGTTATATTACTCTCGGATAACCTACCCGACATTTAGACACGCAAACCACTACTTATGTCGTTTCAGCTTTTATACTCAGAACTGGGCTGTTTTCGGAGATTTTAATAAAATAGTTATCCTTTTCCAAAAATTCTCAAATTTTTACAGAAGGTTCTATGTGTTCCAAAATTTATTATGTAAAAATATCAGAGTCCAGTTCCTTACCTATATTTTATAGAAAATCATATTCCCGACTGCAATCAGATTTGTTACTTTCTGATTGCAGTTTACGGAATAATTCACTAAAAATTAACCGTAAGTCCGATTGACGAAATTCCAGTTGGAGGGTCATCGTGACAACGTTGATCAACTACAGTAACAATTCCTTGAGTCGATTTTACTCAGGTTTCAAGTTATGACTCCGAATATGACACCTTTTTCTGCAGTAAAAATGCAGCTTGAGCTGCTGTCCAAAAACAGTCCCTTAAAAATAGTAAACGGTCTCGAAAAATTACGATTCTAGTGCCATTTGTTTATTTGTTCCAAAATACACATTTTAAGCTTTAGAAAATCAGTTTTTCGATTTAAAACGGTCCAGTTACAGCCTGTTGAAGTCGGCTGGAAATACAACTCAGCAAGCTGTTTACAGTGTAGAAGTTACTAAAAACGCATCAACAAAGACCCTAACCATGGTTTATCGATGAATAAATGCTCAAACCTCAATCATGCTTTAACCAACCCTAAACCAACCAGATTTCAACTTCATACAACCTTTTTATATATGGTTTTCATGCAGAATTTCATGTTCAACTTTTTAGTGTTCATTTTCTTGTGTTACTTGATTAGCTTCATCCTACTAAATATCATAACAAAGAACAAGATGAAACAATGGTGTGAAGGGACTTACTACTAGCACAAGGCTAGGGTAACAATCTTAGTGCAAGGATGATGAAGAAGTGATGGTGCTAGAGACTTGAACAAAGCTTCTTCGTGAGCCCTTCAACTTGTAACTACTTTGAATGTTCTTCAAGCTTGGAGGGGAAACTTGTATGAAGAAGATGAAGGTTATGAGAGAGGGTGGTGGTGAAATCGGTTATGGGGGAGGGGGGAGCCGAAAATTAAGAGAAGGGGGGAGGTTGAGTGAAGGTTTTGAAGTGATGATGAGTTTCCTTGGAACTAGAAGCAACCTAATACCTAGTGTCATCATTCATAAGATTCTTGGCCAATAGAAGTTAAGATCTCCTTTACAAAAATCTAAACAAAATATATATGTAATCATGGGCAGATTTTCGGTTGGGGGAGGGGGGTAAAATGAAAATTTTGTTAACTAATAGGTATTAAATTAGAAGGTTAAGGGTATTATCAAGAATAGTGGGTGTATGCCATGTTAACATGGTGTATACGGATTTTTGTGACCGTAATTATTTAAGAATAATAAAATAATATTTCTGACAAAATTTCAGTGTCCCGGGTAATGTCCGGTTGTTCGGTCGGATACTGTTTCGTTAATTTGTTTAATTGTTCCGTAAGATGTCTTATAGGTATATTTTTGTAACATAATTAATTCCTAAAACTTATGAAAATATTCAGGACTATTTAGTCAAGTTTTCTGCATACTACTAGTATGCTAACACGCACATGTAAGTATGACACAGTAACAGGAAACAGTTAAGTAATTCAACACAATCACTAAGCACTTTAATTATCATTAAATAATCGTACGGATACATGCAAATACGAGGGTTGTCACATTCTCCCCCTGTTAAGAAAATTTCATCCTAAAATTTAGCACGTGGTTACTGAGGAAGCTAGTTAAGTTGCGTTGGTTTCCTGGTTTTCCTGGGGTGTCACATACCTAGTCCGACTTTTATGAATGAAACATGGTCCGACTTTGTGAAGGGCATGTGATCCGAGTTTTAGAGGCAATGCCTTGTCCGAGTTTATGCTTATGTTGAGTCCGAGTTTCATGCCTGATGTCTTGAGTCCGAGTTTATGCTTGATGTCTTGAGTCCGAGTTTCATATGCAATACATGTCCGACTTTTGTGATGATATGTATGTCCGACTTTTGTGATATGTTGCTTGGGTCCGACTTTTGTGAATGTTTGTTGGTCCGGACTTTGTTAAAGCTATATGGTCCGAGTTTTGTGAGTGTTTATGTGGTCCGAATTTGTTATTTCAGTTAAGCATGTCAACTCTGTTAAGTTAAGTTGATTAATTCTGTTAATCAATTAACTCTGTTAACTCTGTTTATTCAGTTAGCTTATTAGTTCTGTTAGATGCTAACTCTGTTAAGTGCGTATTGGATGATTATATTGGAATAAACTGCAATAGACAACGATGTGGTACATGAATGGCATGAAATTGATTAACTGCTTATGCGGTACATGAGGTTATCTGCCAAGCACTTTGTGACATAGTTTGCATGTGAAATTTGACCAACATGAACTGACTGTGTGTAAATGCATTACCTTAGGCCTTGATTGATTGATTGATTGATTACTTTCGAGCACATAGTTAGCATACCGAGCAAACCAAGGTGAGTTCACACTCTTACCAAGGCATGGGATTCCCAGGGTTTGGGAATGGGATTGAAGGAATGAGATTGAATAGATACTTGTACTTACACTGATACTAGACTATCTACCATTGTCCTCGGATGCGAAGGATACATACGTAAAACCTACGTATACTTGTACTCATCACTGTCCTCAGGTTGCGAAGGACACTTACGTAAAACCTACGTAAACTTATACTCACTACTGCCTCGGGTTGTGTCAGGCACTTATGTAAAACCTACGTAAACCCCCGCGTACCACTATCCTCTGTTTGTGACGGACACTTACGTAAAACCTACGTAAACTTTGTACGTACTACTGTTCTCGGGTTAAGAAGAACACTTATGGTTACAAATAGTCTAGTGTATATGCAACTATGGAAGCCCCCACTAATAGAACATACTATCGGCCTAGTAGAGCCACACGTTACGAAACATACTTACTATTACGAACTTACTTACTGTGAACTCGCTCAACTAGTTGTTGACCCTCTGTTACATGCCTTGCAGGTCGTTAGGTAGATATGGAGCTTGCACTGGGAGGCGCGGTCGTTGTGGACAAGGATCGTGAATGCTTTAGTTAAACATTATGACATTACATACTTTATTTATGTTGGGCTTTTACTCATATGCTTCCGCTAAACTTTGATATTGCACTTATGTTTTTAAACACCTTTCATATTGGTTTGGTTGAATTTACAAACACTTTTATTTATTACTTGTATGTTCAATATGATTGGTGGCTTGATCCTGGTCAGTCACGCTCCCAAGCGGTGATACTCCGCATGTGGATTTTGGGGGTGTGACAACATGGATAATGAATCTTTGAAGCAGTTGAGTAGATATCATCCAAAACATCGAGAGCCATCATCAAAAGTTGAATTCTTTGGCTTCATCAAAGACAAAAATTATCAAGATCCAGATCCAGTCAATCATCAGAACTGGAGGAATGAAGCAGAGATGAAAGAAGCTGGTTATGCTGATGAATTGAAAATCCTTGAAAAGTTCAAAGATTCAAGGAATGAATGGTTTGTGAAAGAGGAGAAAAAGAAAAAGAGCAGAAAATCAACTCCAAAAGTTCAACAAGAGGAAGGTTCTTCATCTCAACCTAAGAAACGTCGAAAGAAAACAGTTGAGACTTTGCTTGTAGATGAACCAGATGAAGAAGAACCAGAAGCAGAAGCTGAAGCTGAAACTGAAGTTAATGTGGGAATTGATGTTCGTTCCCTAATTCTGAAAAGTTGTTGAAAGATCTTAATGTTTTTAATGCTGCTAAAGAAAAGGAAGCTGGTGTGGAAGAAGGTGACGATGGTGATAAAAGCTCTTCAAGTTCATCTGATGAAGAAATTGATGAGACAGAGCGTGCAAAGAGAATTGAAGCCGAGATTGCTAAAGAAAAGCAGTTGAAAAGAAAGAGAAGACAGGAGAAGGATGATGATGTGTATGTTCCATCTCCTAAACATGTGTCAGAATCTCAAACGCCTCCATCTGGTGGGAGAAAGAAAACAAGTGCTAGAAAGAGTATTGCATCTCCAAGAGCAACGAGACAAAAGTAGATTCTTAGGCTACCTAAATGTACACCAAAAACAAAGCAACCTACACCACCACCTGAACCATCACCACCAAAATCACCTCATCCATCACCTCCTAAATCACCACATCAATCACCACCAAGACAACCATCTCCTATTCAATCACCACCACATTTTACCCCACCACATCAAACAACATTCCAAGAACAACCTATTCTTACTTCACAACAAATATTCCAAACACCACCAACTTCACAACCACGTGTTCAATCCACACCTGGTTCTTCTGGTTACAAAATGTTTCCAAATATTCCTCCAGAATGTATTTCTCTTGAAGAAATTGGTGATTTCAACTTTGCAAGTGATGTTCAAGTAAAGAATGTGGAAAAGAAGGTTGATGCAGTTTTGGTTGAGAATAAGATATTGGCAGATCGTGAGAAGATACTTGAGATGCGTGTTAAGAAGGTTGAATCTGAGAACAAGTCTTTGCTAAAGAAAATTGAAGCAGATCAGACCGAAATTGATATAATGAAAATGAAAATTGCTGAGCTAGAAGAAGAAAAAGCACGACGTGATGAGCAAAACAAGTACTTTGAGCTGAAAAACAAAGAACTTGAAGCTGCTAAAGCCATGAAGGAACATGAAATTTACATGATGAACAAAGTGCTTGAAAATATGCTCGGAGAGTCTATAGAACAGAGGTTTGAAGAGATAGAAGTTGAAGAGTTGAGAGCAAAACGTCAAGCAGAAATTGATGCTGAAATGAACTTTAAAGGCAAAGGTGTTGAAGGTTCTGAGGTTACAGAAAGATCAATTGTTCCATCCACTGTATCTGAATCTCCTATTCAGAATCCTCGCCCGATATCTGTTGTGTTTGCTATCTTTGAGGAAGATGTGTTACTCGAAGATGTTATTGATGATGAAGAGGATGATGAGGAAGAGGATGATGAGGAAGAGGATAATGACGAAGAGGATGATGAGGAAGATAAAGGTGATGATGCAGATGATGTATTCTCTGCAAGCAGTCATAGTGATGATGGTAATGATGATGATGATGATGATGATCAGGGAGATATTGGTGTCAATGTTACTGAAGCGTCAAATGAACAGAATGTTGATGATTATATGCATGATGATGCACATGAAGAACATGAGAGTGCTGAAGGTGAGGGGGAGCATGTAGATGATCAAAATGTTGATAAAGTTGAAAAGTTAATTCTGCGGTTAGAGCCTGAAGTTGAAGAAGGAGAATTCAGGCATGTTTACACCGTGAATGATATTAAAGAGATGACACGTATTGCTGATCCTGATTTCAAGTTTGATTTTGAAGAGGAGTTGAATGCGTTCGATATCAACCAACAACCTGATTATGTATACAAGTATGTTGATGAAGCAGATAATTATGACAGGGTTGAGGTTGAGGATTGCAGTGACGAAGAGGGTGTATCTGAAGACACGTCTAATTTTCCAACTCTTGTTGAGTTTTTCAGTGAAGAGAACAGAGATGAACTAAGGAGAAAGGTTGCTGAAATTCTGAAAGATAAGAACTTTGACGGTACTACGAAAGATCTAGAAAAGGAAGAGAGAAAGAAGTGGTTTCGTAAAGACACTGAAAGAAAGTTTAAGCGTCCTTTGAAGTTCTACAAGAGAGATAGAGATGTTTCGCTTGGTGATATCATTAGCTAGGGATTTCTACCTCAAGTTAATGCATATGCTATTCGTAGAGAATACGGTGTGCAATACTTTGAACATCTTTATGATATTATGTCCCTACGCTGGTGGGATGTAGAAGAGTTGTCAAAGGTTAGGACATTGGTCTATCCAATCAGAAAGAACGATTTGCCTATGTGGGGTTTGATAAAGTATGAATCGTTGAAAAACTTCAAGCACTGGAAGCCTCATTACCCGAAGAAGGTTCAAAGGGTAGATCCAGTAACTGGAGTTGAAGAGAAAATTTTACATCTGAAAAAGCCTAGAGTGATCAAGAATATCCCTTTGTCGAAAATGGAACAAGAGTTCTATAAAGGTTTTGTATGTTGGGTATACAGCTGTATATCGACTGAAGTTGTGATTACTTACAGGGTAGAAAATGAGATTAGATAAATCTTTGTATATGATCCTCTGTGGCTGGTGAACTGTTCAGCTAAAGACATCGAATGTTTGTTTGTAAACAAAATCTGATTCAAAGCTAAAGATAGAGAACAAGCGATGCAATTTCAGAAAGTTGTATCTATTTGCTTTCAGAAGGGTATTAATGCTGAAAGTAAATGGAACTCAAAGTGGCGAAAGATTGAAGAGGAAGAAAAGTTAAAGGCTGAGAAAAAATGTAAAGCACGTGAAGACAGAGATAACATGATGCGGCATACTGTCGTTCAACGAATGGCCGCTGAAGAAAAGAAGAAAGTTGATGAGAATGAGAAGCTTAGGAAGCTGTTGTTGCGAAAGCCTAAGCCGAGGGAAGAACATTTCAAGTCGCTGTGAAGTAAGCGTTGAAGACCAGACTAAAGACTCCGGCTATATCCAAGGGGGAGTTTGTTGGTGCACGATGTCTAAAGCCTACGTCTTAAGTTTAGGTCATAATGTATAGGGTCTAAAGTGTCAAAACTGTAAAGTTTAAGGTTTATTTTGTAATTTCGCATGAATGGTGATCACCTAATTCCGCACGGAATTACTTAAGGTAATTTCGCATGAACTGAAACGTTTAATTTCGTGCGGAATTAGAAGGCCTATATATAGTTTTGTTGTCTTCTCATTTGGCACGGAATTAGAAGTTGTGTAACGAAGTGCTGTTGGATTTTCAAGTCAAATATTAATGAGAAATGTGTTTTAAAGTATCATACTCTGTTTCTACTCATTTCTTTCACTGATTCTAGGCTGTTTGTTTGTTTCCACCTCTCAAACAGTTGTGTATTGATTCTGATTGACTCATTCGATCATCAAAACGATCCTACAACAGACGCATGCACCAACAGACTCCCCCTCGAATGTTGATGAGTCTTAAGTGTCGAGTCTTCAACGTCTTCAGTCTTTATCAGTCTTCGGGCTTTCTCCAGGATCTCGATCTGGCTTTTTCATCACTCTAACTCTCTTTAACTAAACTCCCCCTCGGATGATTCTCTATCAATCTCTGTCATCTTCAGGATCAAATTCCTAGCTCTTGCATCTTCATACTCTCTCTCTAACAAACTCCCCCTCAAGTTAAACTAGGATCGTATACTGGCTTTCACAGGATCATGATCGAAACCTGGCTCTCTTCTCAGAAATATACTCCAGGTTATCCTGCACATCCTCTACCTCAAAATAAGATTTTCAAATTTAACCATTTGACAAATTTAAACTTTTGCAAGAATCAATCTGAAAGATTTAGCATTTAATATATCTGATGACCACTTGAAAATATAACTTTCAAACAAAATCTTCCCAAACCTGTTCGTCATGTTTAACACTTGAATTTTGAAAATCAGCTTTTCATTATCAGTTGTTGAAAATCTTTTTGTATTTTCAAAAATTTATGCTAAAACACACTGAAACTCTCTTTGGATTTTTAACTTTAATGAAATGCACTAAAGAAATATTTACAGACTATATTTTTTGCGAGTTTGTGCAAGAGGATCATATCAGTTTTTGAGACAAATCACTAACACCGTTAAGCTTCATACATTTTAAGCTCTAAATGATTCACTTAGATTGTCAGTATATTGGTCCACCTAAATTTTCACACAAAGTTTAACTGTTTCGAGATACGAGATTAATGTTTAAGCACTTAAACTTATTCGTGTGTCCCACCACTTGAATATACTCCCGTATCTAGATCCCAATATTTAGTCTTACAGGTGAGTATACCTAGATGATATCTGTAAAAGGGTTAAATGCGAAACCGTGAGAGCTCAGGTCAGAACTTCCCTTCAGCAAAGAGATGACGGCTCGTCTTTTGGTATGTTCCCTTTAGAGAATCTTTTCTTCAACAGCACATGACTAGCATTTTTCAACGTTTCATCATTTTGTACTGAGGGCAACGCTATTTTTCAAGCAAGCAGAAAGTATTATACGGGGACTAGGCCATTGCTTCCGCAAAATCAGAAGTCCCGGGATAATACCTAGATATCACTGAGTATAAAGACCTAGTATCTCAGAAAGAGGGATCTTTCAAACAAGATTTCGAGGGTTACCCATATATCCAAGAAATGTTCCCCATGAGTTAAGCAAGTTTGAATTTTAGGTTTATATCTCGAATACAATCTACTGAATGTGCAAAAACCTACTGACACATCCTCAGTGAGACCGTTTATCACATTTTAACTTTCCATTTCTTTAGCGTGTTGTGATAGTCCACTGATGTACTATCATTTCCTCTTTTATTCAACAAAACTCATTTTTGAATTTTATCATGTTTTTGGCTTTTTCAAATTTTCTGAAATGAAAGAACTTTGAAAACAAACTATACAAGCAAAGTGACAACTGATTTTCAAGCTTCAATTCACCATTCTCTTGGCATAAACAATCAGAACTCCCCCTCACAACAAACTATTTTCCCATTAAGATTTCAAAACACTTAAGTTTGTTTTAATCAAAATGGTTTTTCCGGAAAATAAGTTGTGTTGTTACCACTTGTAGGTTGGGGTTCAATTCATCACATTGCTCTTTCAACCTCTTGGAACAATTTTAACAAACTTAGGTTTTCTCAACAATTTCCACTTGTAGAAAATCAAGTATAACTTAATGTCCCTGATTTACCACTTGTAGGTCAAGCCAATCAAACCTGATACAATGAATGATGCCGATTCCTGCTCCACTCTTACCAACCTGGGAGCTCCGGCAAGTCAGGATTTCAGTTAGGAAACACTTTCCCCTAAGCCTGACCAGCCTTGGGAGATTCTGGTACACATCTATCCCACCAACATTTTGATTTGTAAAATTCTTTTGCACCCTTTACTTTCCCATCAGCCATTTTTCCGAAAATATGTTTAACTTTTCCATTAAACACCTTTTTAGCATCAAATTCTTTCTTACCAGCAAAGAATTGATCTGAAATTTCAACCTTACCAACTTTCTTCTTTAAATTTTCCTTTGACAATGTTGGAAAATTTTCATCGTTCAACTCGAGAACGGAATTCACAACCTTTTTCTCAACAAATGACTCCTTTGATTTTATGGAATCAGATTCATTGTCAGAACTACTTTCAGTTTTAACAACCCACTTTTGTTTGTTCAAATCACCTTTCCTTTTGTAAAACCGTTTTGAACTTTCACCCACTTCAGAAGTCGATTTATCAAATTTTTCTTTTGATTGTTCTGATTTACCAACACATTTCCTTCTCATTTCAGAGTTAGAAGAAACTCCCTGTTTTGAATCAGTGGACTCGTGGCAATTCCAAGCAATGTGTCCAGCCTTTTGACACTTGAAACAGGTTCTTCTGTCAACTCTTTGAGCAAATTTCTTCACATTCTTCTTTACTTCAGCAAGAAATTCTTGATTAGACTGTTTCCAGAATGGTTTCTTCTGCTCTTCATCAGAACTTCCTCCTGCAACAAATGTTGTTTTTGGTTTAAAATTTTTCTCATTTTTATAATTTTCTGAAGAACTAAAACCCAAACCTTTCTTTTTGAAATTAGTGTTATGGTTTGGTCTCTTTTGAAAACCATAACCACAACCGTAACTCATTTTCCTGTTTACTCTTTGTTGAATTCTTGAAGAAGTGTATTTGTTAGGTTTTTCATCAAGATTTAAATCTTTTATTTCAGAAATATTAATTTCTTTTAATTTGAAAACCTGTTTGATCATTTCAGTTTTGACACTTCTTATTGGAAATTCTTTATCAGAATATAACTTGTCTGAATCATTCAAAGTATAGGCTACTTTGATTGATCCATCATTCAAATTAGATTTTGATAACAAAAATTCCTTATTATAGACCCGTTTGACTGGTGAACTCAGACTCTTTTCTGACGAACTCGAACTTTCAGACTTAGACTCCGGTTTTGACTCTTCATCCGTATCCAACACCTGATCGACCATGTGACAACTCGAGTTTCCGAGATTCCACTTTCGCATTTATTGCATGTTCACTGTTTGTTTAGTACTTACTTACACAATTTGTTTGCGTTGTAACTGTATACGTTGTGATTTGATAAAGTGTATTGTGATTGTTGCAAGGTTATGTGTTATTTTATGAATGATTGACAAATACATGAGCTTGGTGATGAAACTGTAAATTATATGTGGAGTGGGTATTTTGTGTAAAGGATGATACTTAGGGGTGTTTAGTGGTAGTAGTGAAAATAAAAATAAAACCCCTTAACCCTAATCATTCTCACTAGTTTTCATCATACGTCACTTCAAATCATTCTCTCTACAATCATTCTCAGATCATTCTTGGCTATCATTCTTGGCTACACAAGTTCTCTTGCATCAATCTTGATCTTCCAATCCATCTAGAATCAATCTAAGGTAAACGTTTAATGATTGTTTGTTGTTAATCCTTGATTATGTGATTCATGTAAAACCCTAGTTCTACATACAATAGTTCTGTGTTTATTGATTGATTCTGATTATTGTGAAATGGATATGATTGGTTGTGTAATCACTTGCCTGACACTAAGATGCCTGTTATGATAGAGATGTTGATTGATGATTAGATTACTGCAATGCAAATGTATGAAATTAGGGTTTCTTGATCGTAAATGTAACTGTTCCATTGGTTCTGAAAAATGGTTTTGGAATTCACGCTTGATTGATAACTCGGAGTTAAGTGTCAGGACTTTGTGAAGTCACAAGTCCGACCTTTTGATGATTGTTTAGTCCGAATTTTGTTTAAGCTTGTAATGGTCCGAACTTGTATGATAATACTAGGTTGGTCCGAATTTTATAAGACTTGTGATCATGGTCCGAATTTTATACATGTTTGATGGTCCGAACTTTAACAAGCAGGCATATGGTCCGAATTTTAAAAGAGTAAGGGATCCGAATTTTGTGAAGTGTGAAGGGTCCGACTTTTTGATGCATAACTTGGTCCAAATTTTTGTATGTAATGCTTGAGTCCGAGTTTTTTTGAGTAGATGTTAGGTCTGAATTTGTTGATGATTTATAGTCTGAGTTTTGTTAATGATCATATGTCCGAATTTGTTGATGAGATATAGTCTGAATTTTTATGTTACATACATGGTCTGACCTTTTGATGTTGATATACATGGTCCGAGTTTTAAGGGGTTGTTATGGTCCGAATTTTAGTAATATGGGTGGTCTGAGTTTTGTGTTACATGGTCTGAGTTTTATTGATGCACAACATGTCTGAGTTTTATGGAATGCTTTATGGTCCAAATTTCATGAATGGTTAAGTGTCTGAGTTTATTTATACTGCCAAGTTCATAACCCTGTATGAGGAACAACATGCTATTGTGTGCTACTGTATATGACTGTATGATACTGTATATTACTAGATGATACTGTATGTATGAACAATCTATGTCATGTCATTTTGTACACGGTTATCACACGGAACACAGTTGTTTGGCATCGAGGAATTATAAACCCTAATTGAACGTAAAACTTACATTGAGCTTATGTGCAATGTACCTTAGGTCATGTGTAACGGACCTAACCATTAATTAACACTAGAAGCAATAACATACCGAGCAAACCAAGGTGAGTTCACACTCTTACCATGGCATGGGATTCCCTGGGTTTGGGAATGGGGTTGAAGAAATGAGATTGAATAGATACTTGTACTTACACTGTTACTAGACTATCTACCACCGTCCTCGGATGCGCAGGATACATACGTAAAACCTACGTATACTTGTACTCATCACTGTCCTCAGGTTGCGAAGGACACTTACGTAAAACCTACGTAAACTTATACTTATTACTGCCTCGGGTTGTGACAGGTACTTACGTAAAACCTACGTAAACCCCTGCGTACCACTGTCCTCGGTTTGTGAAGGACACTTACGTAAAACCTACATAAACCTTGTACGTACTACTGTTCTCGGGTTAAGAAGAACACTTATGGTTACAAATAGTCTAGTGTATATGCAACTATGGGAAGCCCCCACTAATAGAACATACTATCGGCCTAGTAGAGCCACACGTTACGAAACATACATACTATTACGAACTTACTTACTGTGAACTCGCTCAACTAGTTGTTGACTCTCTGTTACATGCCTTGCAGGTCGTTAGGTATACATGGAGCTTGCACTGGGAGGCGCGGTCGTTGTGGACAAGGATCGTGAATGCTTTGATTAAACATTTGACATTTCATACTTTACTTATGATTGGGCTTTTACTCATTTGCTTCCGCTAAACGTTGACTTATGTTTTGAACACCTTTCATATGGATTGGTTTGGTTAAATGACATTTACTTTTACTATTTACGTTGTTCTATATGATTGGTGGCTTGATCCTGGTCAGTCACGCTCCCAAGCGGTGATACTCCACAAGTGGATTTTGGGGGTGTGACAGACCACTTTCTTTAACAACTCAGACTCATGATCAGTGTCAGACGCTGTGAATGTGACATCAATATTGTCTGGTAATTCATCAATGATTTCAGACTTTAACTTGATGTTGAGAGCCTTATTTACTCGTTCCTCATTTGGCTTTCTGGGATAATAACTCTCATAGATCGGGGGCGGACATCTGTTATACTTGACACTTTGTGTCTTACCAGTATCAGTATCTTCAGTCTTTTCCTCCTTGAATGCTTCTAGACCTGCAACAGTAGGATAAACACGATCAATCAAATAATCACATGTTGTATAGCTCAACAATAATCGTTTAATCCTTTCACTCTCAATCTTTTCAAGTTCTAACTCCTGCTTCAGTTTAGCACAATCTTCAATATACTCATTGATGATCTTCTGCTTCATCATTAATGTTGAGCTCATTTTTGACATAGCAGCTTCAATTTCTGAGTTTGTCTTTTTCAACCCATCGACTGTTTTGTTCAACACATCGTATGACTCTTTCACATACTTCACATCAGATAATAAATTCTCTTTCAGCTCTTCCAGCTCACAGATCTTCTTGTCTTTCTCCTCACAAGTTTTACAAGATTCTGAAAACTGCAAACATGGTTTCTCAACTTCAACCACTTTTTCAATTATCTTCTCAACCTCGACAATTTTCTCAACTTCAACGATTTTTTCTACTTCAACGATTTTCTCTACTTCGACTAATTTCTCAATTTCAACAATTTTCTCTATAATCTTTTCAACCACTGGAACTTCAGATTCTATTTCAGCTTTCTGCTCCTCAGCTTCCTTTGTTGAACTTTCTTCAACTTTTGCTTTATCAGCTTCTACTTTTCCTTTATCTTCTGCAGCTTTTCTTGCTTCTGTCTCTTCCCATTCTCTTTTCAATCGAGCAGCTCTTTTTTCTTTCAACATCTCGATCTTTTCTGCAAAAAACAAATTAAAGCTATCAGTATCTAAACCTCTCCTAGCTTTTTCAATATATTCTTCTTCATCATCAGTATCTGCTTCAACTCCCAATTCTGGAAAAATTTGTATTCTTTTTGGTTTAGATTCTACAGATGTTTCCTCTAAGATTCGAGCAACAAATGTTGAGCTTAAGTGTGGATTTTCTTGAACGTATTTATCCCAGCTAAAACCTGCAGCCATTTTCTCATCATCTTGATCAATGATACCAAAATAAGCTTTCTTATTTGCATCTTCGATCATTTTCCTTTTTCCATCATCAATGTCCCAAGCATGTGCAGTTTGTGGTTCTATTTGTTGAGTAATCTGATGAAAAATTGACTTCTGATAATAATCATTCTTTTCTTGATTCTCGGTTGCTTCTTTATTTGTACATTCTCTTTTAAAATGACCCTTTCCTTTACAACGGAAACATGTAACTTTTGATTTATCAAATCCCAAAGGAGAAGTAGCCATTCCCCGAAACTCATCTCTACCAGTGATTTACTGAAACTTTTATGCTCTCCTAAACGCACTAGCTAAGCACCACTTCACATCCATCAACTCCAGTTCTTCAGCATCGATTTGGTCATAATCCTCTTTGATTAGCATTGGATTTCCAATTTTACCACTGATCAAGTTTTCATATGATTCCACCATAGCAACAAGTGATGCCATATGCTGTTTTGCAACTTCTGGAGACAGATTTTGACCATTTTGAATGTTCAATGTAACATTGCATTGAAGATTCGCTGAATTCTGTCTTTGAGAGCTTGATGTTGTATGATTTGGATCAAAGCTTGAATACGAAGACGAAGATCCACCACTTTGAGTTACATTACTACCCTTTGTTCCAGAAGAACTGTCAGCACTAAAACTAGTTTGGATCTTTGGGCTGGAGCTGGGGGTAGCCTCAAACCTGTTCCCTCTGTAATATAAACTAACATCTTGTTGAGCATTCGGATTCATCATGATAGCAGTTTTCTGAATATCCAATTCATGCTCTTCAATTTTCTGAATGAACTGTGCCAAATTCATATTCTCAGACTTCCTCATATGTTTCACAATCATCAAATAAATTCCCCACTTATGTTGTGGTAATGCTTCAGCAAGTTTATCAACCCACTCCTCATCATCTTTCTTTATATTGAGTCTTCCCATTTCCAAAACAAGATGACAATATCTGTCAATGGTTGTTTTTGTTGATTCGCCTTCGAAAGCTACAAACATATCAAACGATTTCTTTAATAACGCCTTTCTGTTTTTTATCATATCTGCACTTCCTTTGAACTTTTGAATCAATTCATTCCAAATCGATCTAGCAGTACCCTCATGTTGAAGCAAAACAAAGACATCTTCTTTTACCGCTTGTTGTAGAAGACTAATCATCATTTTCTCACTTGTATACTTCAATTTATCACTCTCAGAAAAGTCACAAAAAGCTTTTTCAAGCCCACGCTCGTTTTTTGGTTTCTCGTAATCTTTGTTCAAAGCACACCATGCATCAAACTTATATGCTTGTACCCAGTTCTCAAATCGATTTTGCCAACCTTTGAAATCTTCAATGAACATTAGTTTAGGTGGTTTTTGGTACGTTCCTATTTCATTCTCACTGTACAATGTCTTGGCAGCAGTGACAGGAGCAATCGGTGTTGCAAACGCATTGTAAAATTCCTCGTCCATGTTTCGGCAAATTATTCACCAAATCACAAGTTCAAGCGAAATTAATCTTCAAACGGAATCACCTGCACAATACTTCAAACGAGATTAGAGAATTCAAACAGAATTACTCACACAGAATATCAAGTTCACACGGAATTAGTAATTCCACGCGGAATTACTCACACAAAATACCAATTTGAAAAGGAATTAACTATTTCAAGCGAAATTAGGTGATTTCGTGTGAACAGACTCAAACGAAATTATACTTAGAAGCGCAATTGGTTAATTTCGTTTTAAATCAATCAGTAATTCCGAGCAGAATTAGACTGACGTCATCTTTTTCGTTCTGAAGTTCAAACGGAATTACCAATTTTATCAGTTTTATGATGAATTAGGTCCAAAATTCTCAAGGATTCATTAAAACACTGTTTCGAATGTTATATGTGAAATTCAAACCATTCTGATCATGAAAACTAGTTCAATTTTAAAAAGAAGGTGTAGAAGACAGAAATGATGGCTGTTTTGGCAAGAACTCTTCTTCCTGAGCTCTGATACCACTTGTAGGATCGATCCGTGACCCAAACGAGTCAATCAGAAGAGCTCTTTGTCTGAATTAGAGGCGGAAACAAAGAAACAGACTTGTAAAACAGCTGAATTCACTTTAAATTGCCTTGTTTATTGATTTAACACAGTTTACAATCAAACGGCACGTCGGCAGCACTTCGGTACCGGAATCACAGAATGTTACAACTGATTTCGCTTGAAGGGTATTCATAGGCCCATAATTCCACGTGAAACAGCCCCAAGCGGAATTAGATTTCCAAACGGAATCTAATTCCGCACGTAATTACATGTTTGCACACTTCAAGCGGAATTAGGTATCTTCAAGCGGAATTAGCCCTAAACTCTATTTCTCAAACTATGTGCCCTGATTTAACATACTTAGTACAAGACTCGATACAAGACGAAGTCAACAGACGCATGCACCAACATCTTTTGACAAATCAACTACATACACATTGCCACTCCTTTGAGCAACAAGTTGTATTTTTCCTTTGGCTATTATTTCTTCAATATTTTTCACCATTTCTGGTCCAACAATCTTGCAACTCTCCATAGTAAAGAATGACCCATAGCCTTTGTCACTCATTTGTGAAACACTTAGGAGGTTGAACTTTAGATTGTCAATAAGATTGACATTTTCAAACTTAATTTTTCGTGACTCAACTGTTCCAGACCCCAACACCTTTCCCTTAGAATTGTTACCAAAAGATATATCACCCCTCCATGATTTTTGAATTCTTTGAATAGGGCTCTACATCCAGTTATGTGCCTGGAGCCTCCACTATCTATATACCAAAGACTATCTAAGCATGCAGAAGCTCCCTGCACATCAAGTAAACAATTAGTTCAGAAGGGTCTCCAAAGCCAATAAGGCTTTGGATGGGGTCACAACAGAGTTGATATCAATTCCAGGAACATGGACAGTGGTTAGCTCAGGGGTTTGAACAGTTTTTGAACCATTTTTCTCTAACCACTATTGTGGACCATTTCCTGTCAGGTGTTGAAATCCAAAAGGATGCCTGTTCACTTTTGGTTTAGAAGGCTTTTTGTAAGCCTCATAAACATGTGGGACCCCTTTGGTATGGATGTTGACCTTTTCCTCTTTGGAATTGGTTGGCAGGAGGTGCATCTGTCACTTAAACATCTTTAGGAGCAGAGTTTTTGTTCAACTGTTTTGTAACAGCTGTTTAGACAGACACAAATGGTTGTTGTTTCTTGATAGATGAATTTGAAGAACTCACAAGTGTTTTTGAGGTGTACTCTTTTCTTTTAACCTCAAAAGTTTTGAGGTACACACACTCATGGGTGAGATGTTTGGTTTTTCCACAGATGGTGCAACTTTGTGCAGGCTCAATTATGCTTGTTTTGTTAATGTCATAAGCTTTTAAGTGAAAACATTCCTTTGTGGAATGATTTTTCTTTTCACAAAAGTCACAAAACAGATTTTTAACCTTTTCTCTTTTCTTCCTCTTTTCAACTTTCTTTGCAACAGAGTTTCGAACCACTGTTGGGATGTCTTTAAGAGGAATGATCTTAGCCTTAGGTGTTTTCACACCCTCAACTGTGGAAAAATCCATTGGTTTGAAATTCTCAAGGATGTCACACTCATCTGACTAGGTGGGTTTGAATTGATATTTTTCAATCTCCTCAAAGGTTGATGACCCCTCTGGCCTTCCCAAAATGATTTTGTTACCATTTTTATCAGTTATTTTAATTTCTTGACCATCCTTGTTTGGTTGTATTATCTCAACAGAACCAGACTCATTTACAGTAGTGTTTTCAACTTGGTCATTTTTCCTGAATCCTATGCCAAATTTTACATTGCTTTTGATCTGTATTCTAACATCAGCTCATAACCTTTGCAGGATTCCACCCATTTCTCACAAGTGATTTGGGTGGATTCCAACTCCTTTTTACAAGCTTGATATTTTTCTATCATGGCTTGGAGTTGATCCTTGGTTATGTTGTGTTCATGTTTAAGACTGCAGGTCTCATTATCCTTTTCATACAATTTGTTTTTCAGTTCTTTAACAGACTTTTCAAATTGCACTTCATCTTTCAAAATTTTATCCCTAAGGTTTTCATTCACCTCTTTAACATTTGCAAATGCTATGATGCATTTGTCTGAACATAGGTTTTTCAAGACCTGAGGTGATACCTTAGCTGTAGCCATCATGGCAAAGTCACAGACATTCTCACAAGCACTGGTGTCCTTCTCCACTTCATCAACACACCATGGGTCAGCAAGAGGTTCTAACATTGGTTCTGGTTCCTTCTCTAACAGCTATTCACCAACAACAGTAGTAACCACTGCTTCAGCAACTTCATCCACTTTGACACAGAGTTCCTTGACCCATAATCAGCTGTGATAAGCTCCTCTTTCATTCTTTTCAACTCTAATGCCTTTTCAGCTTCAAATTGTTTGAATTTTTCAGGAGGAGTCTGCTGGACTTTATTTTTGATCATTTCATGAATCCTGGCTACTTCCTTTTCAAGCTCAGGAATGGTCCAGTGTTTGTACATGTGTTTCTCCCCCCTGTATTTCTTGTAGGTCATGATATTTTCAATGTAGTCTTTTCTCAGGGTCTCATCAGCCCTTTCTGAAATTTGTTGACTAACATTTTTGGCAAATTGCTCCATTGTTCTGACCTGTGTGAGAAGAAACTGATAGTTATGCTGAAATTCCCTATCAGATTTCCCTTGTTTATTTTTGTTAGCGATATCCTCAGCTTGCTTGGCTTTAATTTCTAAGTATTCTTCAATGTTGTTTGGCCTAGGATATCCTTTAACTGAAGGCAAGCTCCTTTTGGCAGGGTTATCCTCATAGTAGAAAGATTTGATTTCATCTCTAACTGCTATGAGTTCTAAAGGAAACACAACACCTGCAGGAGGTAAAGGCTTTTGAATTTGAGTTGAAGAGAGAGGAATGGGTTTTGGAACTGTGACAAGTGCTTGGGATTTTGAAGCAGTTGGTGGTGGTGATGGAGAATCATCATCTGATATGATAATCCTTCTCCTTTTTATTTTAGGAGAGGTAGATGATGTTTTGGGTGGAACAGTGGAGGTGGTTTGAGTGGCAGTGGTTTGTGACTGACAAACAGCTGTTGAAGCAATTGGTGTTTCAACCACTGTTGTCATTACAACAGATGTTTTACATCTGCTGTCTTCTGCTTTATGGTAGGAAGTGATGGTGGAGATGTTGTTTTTGGTGGTGATAAGGCAGTGGTAGTGGTGTGTGATGAAGTGGTGTGTGTTGAAGTGAGACCAGTTGTTGTAACAACTGAAGTACCAGCAGATGTTGGTACAACAGAAGTTGCAACAGCTGTTTGGGTGGAGGTTTGATGTTGGTGGCTTTTGGACAGTGGTTTTGAAGTATGCTTTGGAAGACTGGATGGTGTGGACTTGGGTTTCCTTACTTTTCTAGTAAGATTTCTTTTTAGAACAGGATTTTGATCATCCTTTTCACCAGAACAACCCTGCGCATTCAGCTCCATGAAAGCTCTCTTCTCCTCATTCCACCTTGATAAATCCTTTGCCGCTCTATCCCTTTTTACACTTATGACACCATCATCAAGTGCATTCTGGGTAACATCAACCTTTTTGCTACCATCTGGCAAGGGAATATTTCTAAGCATTGCATCCTTTTCTGGATCAAGATACAACCCATTATCAATCCCTTTCTTTGTCCACTCCTTAATTTTCTCCCCCTTTTTGGCATTATCTGTGGGGATTTCATCAATAAACAGAACTGTTGGAGGAGCAGTGCCAGTGGTTGCCAACAGATGTGATTTTAGAGCCTTGATGTCTGCTTGTGTGGTTTTGAAACTAGACTCCATTGTTTCTCTAAGCTCTTGAACAAGATGTTTTTCATGCTGCAGCTCAGCCATCTGTTGTTGTTGGTGGAGAAATGGTTGAAAACGATTCCAGAGCTCATTTGTAACATCTGCTGGTGGTGGAGCAGGTGCTTGAGGTGGAACAGCAGTGGATGGTACCATTTGAACTATTAACAACTGTTGCAACATGTCTTTTATTTCTACAACAGATGTATCCAGCTTTTCAACTCTTGCCGTCAATTCCTGGTACTTTAAACCATCACCCAATTTAATGAGATCATCTGATTTCCCACTAGCAGTGGTTTTATCAGATGTTGAGGTAGGGAGTGTACTCCAAACATCAACAACTGATGCCCCTTTTTCTTGGTACTGGGTCTTCTTCCTTCAACACTTGATAATCTTTTAATGGAACCAGTGGTTAATACAAACTCACTAGCAGATAACAGAGGTGTTATGGAAGGAATTGCCTCCAAGGAAGTCTTATTGATGTAACCACTGTCCAAGTGTAGACCTGTAGGTTCAACACTTGTAGTGGCTGCTTCACTTGGATTACCACCAAGAGTTACTTGTAACTCAAGGGGTGTAACCTCCTCAAGTTGTGTTGGTGGGTTAGCAAAGATTGATACATCAGGCCCAGTCTGTTGTTGAGGTATATTCTCATGGACAGGTGATTGAGAAGGACTGGTTTGTGCCAGGTTCAGATCAATTGCATCCAACAGTAGTTTGGTGTTTGGAGGAATTGGGGATGCGAGTTTGGGTGTAGAAAGATGAGTTGCCTCAGGTATTGGACTGTGGATGATGGAAACAAGTGCTTCCAGAGCATCATGACGTGGTGACCCTTGTTGTACAACCTGTTCTTTTTGTGAAGAGACAGGAGGAGTTTCGGCTAGGGTTTGAGATACTTTTACCAACTGCTGTGAGGAAGTAGCAGCAGTGGTTTGTTGTGGCTTTTGTGCTGTCACAGGCAGGTGCTCTCGTATCTCATCCTCCAGAGTTTCCTTTATGATGGGTTTGGGGGGTTTTTGATTTTTCTTTTTCTGTGGCCTTTTGGTGATTTTAGGTGTGGGTTTCAAGACAGTTGTTTGGCTACCTTGATCACCTTGAGCAGTGGGCTCAGCAGCAGATACTTGAGGAGCAGTTTTTGCTGCTAAAGTCTGCTTAGGCACCTCTGCTTGTGTTTTGCAAGGTGTTGACATTCTTGTAAATGTTTCAGCAGTTAAGCTGTTTATCGGAAAAGAGTCACCTTGGTTTATTACCGCAATATCATCCTTACTGAATTTTTTCTCAAAATAATAACTTAAAAATCTTGGAAACAGTAAAAATGATTTTGTTTCAACATTTTTACCAAATCATTGAAGATTACCTGGGAATAATTAAAGTTGTCCTCTTGAAGAATAGCATATCCCAGGTTTTGAATCTTCAATGGTATTTCATTAAAAGAAGTGGTTTTATTTGAAACGCACATGAGGAGGGTATGGAATAAAAATCGTGTTGCAGGAGGGAAAACCTTTTTGTAAGGTATCCCTCTTCATCATTGTGTCTGCATACCCTCTCTCAATGAAGTCAATTTTTAACTCGTTTTTAGGGAAAGAATTTTGACCTTCTTGATCATCGAGCTGAAAGACCTTTGATAAAGATTGCGGTGTGATGCGGACTGCCTTTTTTCTGCAGAGTAGAGTTAATGGCTATGACATCTTCACCTTGTTTTTCAAGGGTACAATTTTTCCAAAACTCTCTCTGAGTTTGCAGGTAAATGGGTGCATCAACGGTTAACAAAGTTTTGTACTTTGATGCGTTGAGCATATCGAGGATGGAATCAAATGTATCGATGTTGCCGGGTTTTGTGAGAAGACCCAGAAGATTATGAGACGGTTTGTGTGGGATTTCTGTGGAGGTAGCCTTTTGAGAGGCCCCTTTAGAAGATTTTGCGGATGATTTCGATTTTGTCATTTTGAAGATGAGAATCAAAAATGAGATAGTGAAGAAATTTGATGAGATGTGATGGAAACTGCTTTGAGAAGAGAACTTGTAAGAATTCAATTCGACAGTGAAACCCTGTTTGGGGTTTGAAAGGGGGGTTTTATGGAGGAAAAGTGAATGCTGACGTGGCAGCGGTTACAAAAGGTCTGACCACTATGTCTTGTCCGCATGCCATCCCTTGGTGAAGTGAAGGACAGTACTTTTGAACAGTACTTTTTGTGAAAACAACTGGTGAAGACAGTAGTTGTAACGGTAATGGAGAACAGTGGATGCTTTTAACTATTAGTGGATAGCACAGCAGTGGATACAACACTGATTTTGAACATCAGTGCTTAAAAGAGGAAAATGAGAACAGGGGATGACTTTCAGCAGTGGACAGACGTTTGAAGTAGAGCAGACTTTTGAACCCATCAGTGGTTATGGCAGACTTTTAGGATTTTTTCATGAAAAATTCATTTTTAGCTATTTTTAAGGATGGATTTTTAATTTTCTGAAAACATTTTAATGCTTTTATTCATAGAAAAACAAGATTTTGCCTGCTATTCCATGTTTAGCATGCCAATCCTAGAGATCAAGCTTTCAAAGGTGGATGTGTCTAATGCTTTGGTTAGCACATCTGCCAGCTGATCTTAGTTGGAACATGATGCAGAGAAATCAAACCTTTTTCATAGCAATCCCTCACGAAGTGATGTCTGATGTCGATATGTTTGGTGGTTGAGTGGGAAACTGGATTTTTGATGATATTTTCTGCTGCCTGGCTGTCCAACAACGGAGTACTCCGAGAGTAACCCGAGTCCACCACCAATTCCGGGGAAAACCCGGTAACCACCCGCCCGTAGGCACGACAGTGAAATTACCGGTAAAACCCGTTTGGCTCAAGGATCCAACCCAGGTTTCCCTTTGTCTCCTATCATTGCCCACCAGTGCCTCACTCTGCACCAAGTGGGAGTCGAACCTGCATCTCTCAAGAGAAATGTAAGCCATCCACCACTTGATCTAGAGATCATTGTTTTTGCAATTTTCATCCAACACGTTTCACATTATTTTTTTTCTTTTAATTATTTATAATTATAATTATTATTCTTTAATTTATTTAATTTATTTATATTTTTATATTAAAACCCACCCGACCCCCACCCCATCCCCCATTCTCTCTCTCTCTCTCTCTCTCTCTCTCTCTCTCTCTCTCTCTCTCTCTCTCTCTCTCTCTAATCTCATGTGTCTCAAGACTCTTCTTCTTCATCTCTCTTTTCTCTCTAACCCCCATCAACTACCACATACCATCTACCATCAACATCCGTCCACCTCCACCACCCTACCCACCTCTGCCACCACCCCTATCACTTGCACCCACCTCTTCCACCTACCTCCACCACCATCACCCACCTCTTCCACCCACCTCCACCACATTACCCACCTCTGCCACCCACTTCCACCACAATCACCTACCTCTACCAACCACCTCCACCACCATCATCCACATCTGCCACCCACTTCCACCTCGTAAACATTCTAAAGCTGTTATCAATTTTTCACCACAACTATCTCTGCCATCTTCCTCAACAACTGGTTCACTAATTCAAACCCTATCCGCCAAGGCCGGTAGCGGCTGCACTGCAGAAATGGAGAAGACAAATCACACCGGTAATATACTATTATTCCACCAATCTTTGCACCCTAATGAACCAACACCAACTATAACCCTAACTCTATTTCTTGTATCATCATCACTGTCACACCTGAACCAATGTTACTCTCGATGAGGTATTTGTATTTGAGATTGAAAAAAATGTATTGAAATTTGGGTTCTTTTGAGAATTTAGGTATTGACAATATTGAAATTTAGGTTTTTTTCTCTAGTCTGGCGGTAGTCATAATAGTTTGTTGGTAGTGATGAGAATGATGGGGTGGTGATTGAAAAGCTCACCATATTAGAAAAGATTGCCGGCCGGAAATAGGGATTGGCCGGAGTTAGATGTCAGAAAAACATGAAGGGGAGAGAAAAAAGTTTTCAGAATTTGGTGACGGTGGTGGAAGGTTGTGATGGTGGTGGAGTGGGTGGTGGTGGTGGAAGGCTATGATGGTGGTGGGTTGGTGTTGGTGATGGTGGAAGACTGTAATGTGGTGAGTTATTGGTGGCAGGAATGTGAATATATATATATATATATATATATATATATATATATATATATATATATATATATATATATATATATATATATATATATAGGGGAGGGTTCATTGGGGAACAACAAAAAAGTGGGGAACAGGGGAACAAGGGCATTTTTGTCCAACTATAGTTTAAACTGTGTTTTCATCTAAATCAATCTTTTGAACACGCGCGTACTTTCTTCTACGGCTGCCATAAACTGCCACACCAGTCGCCGGTGTCATTCCTCATCACCGCCGGTGTGATTCCTCGTCGCCGCTGGCGTGATTCCTCATGGCTGACGGCGTTAGCAGATCTCGCCGCCGTGATTCGTCGTCGCTGAGAACATGAATCGAGTTCATCGGAGATGATATTGGACTTGTTTCTCGCTGTTGAGAGTTCCGAAGTTAGGTTACATCCGATAGGAAATTCAGCGAAGGTACATTTCATGATTTTGTTTATTTTGATAGTATATGTTTATCTACTACAGTATCTTTAGTTTAATTTCTATTTGTTTTGTTGAATGACCTAATTACACAGTATCTTTAGTTTAATTTATGTTTGTTTTGTTGAATGACCTAATTACACAGGAAGATGAAAGTTTTAGGGTTGCTTTGTGTTAACCGTTTGTGAAATTTTGTGATTTTGGAAGATTATTAGTGTATGTTTGTGGTGTTTTATAGAGGATTTTTGGGTTTGATAAGAGTAACAGTAAGAAGGATTACTAGAAATAAGGTTTTCTAGCCCTAGTTTGAGTAAGAGGTTGTGTTTAGTTGTTAGGAGACAGAAATTGAGTTTTGAAAGTGATACGAATTGCGTTTCGGATTAAATATGACCAGATTTTGTATGTATTGCTTGTTACAAGTTGTAGATTGTTTTGCTAGGCTGAAAGAAAGTGAATTGTTTACGGTGAGTCGGTGACACGAAGGTTTTGTGATTTACAGTTAGGAGATAGAAGCCGTGTTTTATACTCCCTCATTAGCGGTCAGCGAGTCACACTTACTCTTATGGATTACGCATGACCTGCATTTGTATGTATAACTAGTTACAGATTTTAGATTATTAAGCTAGGCTAAAAGAAAGTGAACTGTTTACGGTGACATGAAGGTTTTGTGATTTAGAGTTTGGAGACAGAAACTGTGTTTAATACTCTCTCATTAGCCCTCGCCGAGTCACACTAACTCTTATTGAACTCGGTATGGGACTTTGTTAGATTTTGTATGTATAACCTTTTACATATTTTAGTTTATTTAGCTAGGCTGAAGGAAAGTGATTTTTTTATGAAGACATGAAAGTTTTGTGATTTAGAGTTATTTTATTTTATACATCAAGTACAAGGAATACTTATTTTGTTGAGTTGGAGTATGTTGTTTGTTGAACTTCTAAATCTTTGTTTTGTTTAATGATTTGATTACTGTCCTTATTTTTGTGACAACTATACAAAGTAGGCTACAAATGGCGTTGGAGGTGCGGGATAGTTTAGAGATAACACATATAGGGGAGTACTTGAATTTCCTTAATTGTTATCTCTGTCCATTTTCTGGGATTCTTTATCACATCACATAACAAAGCCTCAGTTTACTTACCAACCCTGAGCATAAACTGCGAAACATTATTAATGAAATTCTCAATCGCATTCCTCATAGTGAAGTGCTAAGGCCTTTTGTTCAAGAGCTACTAAAAGTTGCAATGCATGTTCTTACTACTGGCAACGAGGAGAACCATTTGATTTTCATTCGGATCATATTTGATCTATTGAGGAATTTTAGACCAACTCAAGAGACTGAAGTGCAACCTTTCCTTGACTTCATGTGTAAAATTTACCAGAACTTTAAACTCACGGTTAGCCATTTCCTTGAAAGTGGGGCACTTGTGGCTCCAGCAATGCCACCTCCTTCGTCAATGTTAGCATTACGTTCGCTTGGTAGTGAAGACGTTAAGCCAATGGAGATTTCAGATCGAGTTGGGTCTTCCACTGCCGGTCTTCCACTGCCTCGAGCACTAGGGCTGGAAAACTTAATCCAAGTACCAGGTCGTTCAAGATTGTGACCGCGAGTCCTTTGGTGGTTATGTTTCTCTTTCAACTTTATAACCAACTTGTGCAGACTAATATCCCCCCAAGTATTGCAATTGATGGTTGCTGCTATCAAGGTGTTCTTTAAAAAATGCATTTTAATTGTTTATCATTCTTTCTAGCCATTTTAATTGCTTCAACACATCTTTATATGCGAAAAGTTTGGTTATTTTTTTAATTAGTTAACCAATGTTGGGTTCAACGAAGAACAAAAAAATGTGGGGAAACGAGAAACCATTCATTTAACATGTTAAATATATTATAGAAAATTAATTTTAACAGGTTAAATTGTTTTTTATTTTTTTTATTTTTAGATCTTTTGCATATAAATAGATGTGTGCAGGTCTTTTTAATAAAAAATCAAAAAACTAAAAAATAAAAACATACTTAAAAACACTTTAAAAAGGTAACAATTTCTTTTTTACATAAATGATTTTTTTTATTTGAATGGCTTCAACACATCTCCATATGCAAAAACTTAAAACAAATCGAAAAACATAATAATCTTTAAAATAGTGAATGAGGGTTGAGTTCAGTAGGGAACACAAAAAAAGTTGAAAACCGAGGAATCATTTATTTAACAAGTGAAATATATCATAAAAAATATTTTAACATGTTAAAAAAATTAAAATTTTCAGATCTTTTGCATATAAATACGTGTAGAATTTAAAAAAAAATCAAAAACTTAAAAATAAAAACATGCTTAAAAAACACTTTAAAAAGGTAATAAATTATTTTTTACAAAAAAATGATTTTTTATTAAAATAGCTTCAACACATCTTTATATGCCAAAAATTTGGTTATTTTTTTAAATAGTTAACCAAGGTTGGGTTCAACGGAGAACACAAAAAATGTGGGGAAACGAGAAACCATTCATTTAACATGTAAAATATATTATTGAAAATTTAATTTAACAGGCTAAATTGTTTTTTTTTAATTTTCAGATATTTTACATATAAATACATGTGTGCGGGTCTTTTTAATAAAAAATCAAAAAACCAATAAATAAATACATACTTAAAAACACTTTAAAAAGGTAACAATTTCTTTTTTACATAAATGATTTTTTTTTTATTTGAATGGCTTCAACACATCTCCGTATGCAAAAACTTAAAAAAACTTGAAAAAAAAATAATTTTTCAAATAGTCAATGAGGGTTGAGTTCAGTGGGGAACACAAAAAAAACTTGAAAACGAAGGAATCATTTATTTAACAATTGAAATATATCATAAAATATAATTTAACATGTTAAAAAAATTAAAATTTTCAGATCTTTTGCATGTAAATACATATAGAAGTTTAAAAAAATAAAAAACTTAAAAATAAAAACATGCTTAAAAAACACTTTAAAAAGGTAATAAATTATTTTTTTTACCAAAAAATGATTTTTTATTAAATACATCTTTATATGCCAAAACTTTGGTTATTTATTTAAATAGTTAACGAAGGTTGGGTTCAACGGAGAACACCAAAAATGTGGGGAAACGAGAAATCATTCATTTAACATGTTAAATATATTATAGAAAATTAAATTTAACATGTTAAATTGTTTTTTTTTTATTTTCAGATCTTTTGCATATAAACACATGTGTGCAGGTCTTTTTAATAAAAAAAATCAGAAAAATAAAAATTTAAAACATACTTAAAAATACTTTAAAAAGGTAACAATTTCTTTTTTACATAAATGTTTTTTTATTTGAATGGCTTCAACACATCTACATATGCAAAAACTTAAAAAAATTGAAAAAAAAATAATTTTTAAAATAGTGAACGAGGGTTGAGTTCAGTGGGGAACACAAAAAAGTTAAAAACCGAGGAATCATTTATTTAACAAGTGAAATATATCATAAAAAAATATTTAACACGTTAAAAAAAATTAAAATTTTCAGATCTTTTGCATGTAAATACGTGTAGAAGTTAAAAAAAATTCACAAACTTAAAACTAAAAACATGCTTTAAACACTTTAAAAAGGTAATAAATTATTTTTCACAAAATTTTTTTTAATTAAAATAGCTTCAACACATCTTTATATGCGAAAAATTTGGTTATTTTTTTAAATAGTTAACCAAGGTTGGGTTTAACGAAGAACACCAAAAATGTGGGGAAACGAGAAACCATTCATTTAACATGTTAAATATATTATAGAAAATTTAATTTAACAGGTTAAATTGTTTTTTTTTTTAATTTTCAGATCTTTTGCATATAAATACATGTGTGCATGTCTTTTTAGTAAAAAAATCAGAAAACTAAAAAATAAAAACATACTTAAAAACACTTCAAAAAGGTAACAATTTCTTTTTTACATAAATGATTTTTTTATTTGAATGGTTTCAACACATCTCCATATGCAAAAACTTTAAAAATTTTTGAAAAAAAATAAATTTTTAAAATAGTGAACGAAGGTTGAGTTCAGTGGGAACACAAAAAAAGTTGAAAATCGATGAATCATTTATTTAACAAGTGAAATATATCATAAAAAAAAAATTAACATGTTAAAAAAATTAAAATTTTCAGATCTTTTGCATGTAAATACGTGTAGAAGTTTTTTTAAAAAAATTACAAACTTAAAACTAAAAACATGCTTATAAAACACTTTAAAAAGGTAATAAATTTTTTTTTACATAAAATGATTTTTTATTAAAATAGCTTCAACACATCTTTATATGCCAAAAATTTGGTTATTTTTTTAAATAGTTAACGAAGGTTGGGTTCAACGGAGAACACAAAAAATGTGGGGAAACGAGAAACCATTCATTTAACATGTTAAATATATTATATAAAATTTAATTTAACAGGCTAAATTGTTTTTTTTTTAATTTTCAGATCTTTTGCATATAAATACATGTGTGCATGTCTTTTTAGTAAAAAAAATCAGAAAACTAAAAAATAAAAACATACTTAAAAACACTTCAAAAAGGTAACAATTTCTTTTTTACATAAATGATTTTTTTATTTGAATGGTTTCATCACATCTCCATATGCAAAAACTTTAAAAAATTTTGGAAAAAAATAATTTTTAAAATAGTGAACGAGGGTTGAGTTCAGTAGGAACACAGAAAAAGTTGAAAACCGATGAATCATTTATTTAACAAGTGAAATATATCATAAAAAAAATTTAACATGTTAAAAAAATTAAAATTTTCAGATCTTTTGCATGTAAATACGTGTAGAAGTTTTTAAAAAAAATTACAAACTTAAAACTAAAAACATGCTTATAAAACACTTTAAAAAGGTAATAAATTATTTTTTTACAAAAGAAAATGATTTTTTATTAAAATAGCTTCAACACATCTCTATATGCCAAAAATTTGGTTATTTTTTTAAATAGTTAATGAAGGTTGGGTTCAACCGAGAACACCAAAAATGTGAAACAAGAAACCATTCATTTAACATGTTAAATATATTATAGAAAATTTAATTTAACATGTTAATTTTTTTTAATTTTCAAATCTTTTGCATATAAATACATGTGTGCATGTCTTTTTAGTAAAAAAAAAAAATCAGAAAACTAAAAAATAAAAACATACTTAAAAACACTTTAAAAAGGTAACAATTTCTTTTTTACATAAATGATCTGGTGTTGGTTCGAACCCGACATTGTTTTGGAATGAAAGATGGGTACACATCAAGATAAGAAGAAGTACAAAATTAATTCATACGCAAACTTGTGATCCACAATCAATCAAATGAATTATTGCAACATTTTTGTCTCTCTTTTGGAAGTCACCACTCTCTGATCTTTATTAATAACTGCATCCATCACTTATTATCAGATATAGATTGTATATGTTGCACATATGATTAACAGAGCCCCTGCAAGGGATGTCCATGTTGTGACTCCAACTTACAAAAATTTAACATGTTAAATCCAAATTATTTCAACTATACAACGCTCAGTGCATCCACATCCAATTATGGTAATACATAAATTTAAAACAAAATGTAACGTCAATAATAACCAACTTGTTTAAAGATTGAAAGAGGCTTACTGAATTCTTCCTTGAGTCTTCTTTTATGATCATCATCCAAGTAGAAGACTTCATCAAAAAGTGGATGGTCAACATGTACTATTAGAGTATTAGCTCTAAGCACTAAAAGTAAATTTGGTGACGATGACATGGCATTTGTAGAACAGTTAAATCCCACAGGTTGGTTTCCTGGGCGAGGCATTCCCATAGGGCCACCGAGAGTTGTGGACCAGGAGATGCACCCAAATTGTAGGAATTAGTTGGTCCATCTAATGGTTGACCACTAGCGAAACTAAGGTCTAAACTGTTCAACTCCTGAGCAACATGTTCCATGAAGAAGGGCCGAAACTGTGGACAAGGTAATTAACCTCCAACTATAGGACCACCTTTCGGTGGCGTTGCGGGTTGCAACCAAACTTGATCGCCAGCAAAGCACCTCATATCAACTGCAATATATTTCCGGTATATTATCCAAATCAAATACGGGCCACGAAAAACAAACGAAACATCAATCGGCAACAGAGAACTGGGAACATGTTAGAATATATTTTAACATGTTAAATTAAATTTTTATAAAATATTTTAACATGTTAAATTAAATTTTTATTAAAAAAAATTTTAGAAATTTTTTATTTTTGAATTTTTTTATTAAAAAGGCTTCTAGATGTATTTATTCCAAAACTTTTTTATAATATATTTTAACATGTTAAATTAATTTTTTATAAAATATTTTAACATGTTAAATTAATTTTTTTTAGAATATGATTTAACATGTTAAATTAAATATTTATAAAATATTTTAACATATTAAATTAAATTTTTATGAAAAGTATTTTTTTAGAAATTTTCTATTTTTGATTTTTTTTTATTAAAAAGGCTTCTAGATGTATTTATTCCAAAACTTTTTTTAGAATATATTTTAACATGTTAAATTAAATTTTTATAAAATATTTTAACATGTTAAATTAAATTTTTTTAGAATATATTTTAACATGTTAAATTAAATTTTTATAAAATATTTAAAATGCTAAATACATTGTTCCTTGGTTTTTAATTTTTTTTACCGTTTATTTAAGTGTTTTATGCATTTTGTGAAAAAAAAAACAATATATTTAACATGTTAAATATTTAAAATGCTAAATGCATTGTTCCTTGGTTTTTAATTTTTTTTACCATTTATTTGGTTCAAGTAACATGTTAAATCTATTTTTTATAATATATTTAACATGTTAAATATATGGTTCTCAATTTGTAATTTTTTTTACCTTTCATCAACTGTTTTTAAGAAATGTTTTATTTTTAAAAAATTTTTTTATTAAAAAGGGTTCTAGATGTATTTATTCCAAAACTTTTTTTTTAGAAAATTAATTTTTAACATGTTAAATTGAATTTTTATAATATATTCAATATGTTAAATACATGTTCCCCACTTTTTCCAAGGCTGTCCATTGAACCCACCCCTACACAATATAATAAATTAGACGGATAAACACGAATTTTTATAAAGTATTGTCGATGGGTTTGAAGCTCTACGAGATGAATAGTCCAAGCTTAGGCACGACGACAGAAGAGGGAAGGGGTTCAAATACAAGTTTAGAGAGGCTACAAGCTTATTCACATACCTATAGTGGAAACTATGTCGAATCTACATAACTATAGTTTGGTACCCCTAGCCCTGGAGTCAAAGTTAAAAGACTCACTTGGACATATAAAACTACAGTGCTTATGCCTGAGGACTTGCCATATAACCTCATTGTTCTTGATTTTGTAATGACTTTAGAATTCACCTGTAAAGAAAGCCAATATCTGAGTATGAAAACAGATATACCTGGCATTTGCACAAACTATTAGAGCCTAAAATAAATATCTCATATTGAAAATGTGTTCTTATCAATAAAAACATAAGAAAAGAATAGTAGAAAGTACTTCCCTATTAATTCCAGCATCAACAAATCTATCTAAAAGAAAAATAAAAGTTATGTGTTGCTTGAGTAATAAGAACTTACAGTGGGAGACCATATAAGTTGATGTTGCTTCAAACTGGTACTGATACTTAGTGCAGAAATTACACATGTATGATGCTTTTATGAAAGACGCCCAACCCATGTGAGTTCTTTCTCATGAAGAATCACCAACACCGGTTCAATGTAACCTATAAACTCAATGTTATCAAACTCATAACTCACCAAGAAACAAAAAAATTGAACATTAATCCAAACACATGCTCTTCAAATAACATGAATCAGGCGAAGTTAGTTATTAAAAAAACTCATCCTGCAGGACCAGTATCTTAACTAGGACTTAGAAGACTGAATGTTTAAAAAATTGAACATTCACAAAGATGAACTACAACCCAATCACATTCAGCCGCAACCCCGAAAGCCAGTCTAGATAGTCTCAATGCGAATCGAGGGGGCGTAAGGATCATCATACCAAATATACGAGTTTTTACAAGTAAAAAGCAGCTTATTAAACATATGGTCAACGTTCTAAAAAGGATTTTGTGGAGATGAATGTAGCTTTGAGCTGGTTGTTTCTGATCTTGAGCTTTTTACTCTTCTAGATTTGAACCCGAAAGGTGAATTCAATATATTGCAAGTTTGGAAGTTCGTGTAATAAGTTTCAAATAAGTTTAACATGTAAAATTAGAAGTGTTTCAATTAAAACCCTTGCAAATGACATGAATTGACTTACTGCGCTCATCCAGGAAACACCTATTTTTTTACATAATTTTACATGTGAATTTAAAATTTTGAGATAAATTCAATACACAATCTCATATGCATTCAAAACAGTTACGAAACTATGCTGATAATTCACTATTACTAAATTAGATTCAGTTATGTTTGCAGAATTCAAGTGTTTCAACCTCATGAGTAAATCTAGGGCTTCAAATTGACACAACCAGAAGAAAATAGATGAAATCGAACAGATTCACGATCATATCAGTTCATTAATTCATTAAAAATCTACATGAGGAATTCAAATTCTAGCTTTTCTGAAATAGATTAAGAACTAAAGATAATACATACTAAGAGGTCATTGATTTTGCAACTCACCTGGATTGTAGCCGGAATTACCGACATCCGAAGATTCATTTCCGATGTAAATTAAGCTCTTTCTTCACCGTCCATGGCGGCGATAGACGCCGGTGATTTAAGTCGTTTCATTCCAGTAGCGAAGTTGATAGAAAGATCAAAGTATGAGATCTGAACAGACGCATAATAAATTCCGGCGAAGATTTATGTTAGTATGCAACAAGACGGCGGAGTGCGGTGATGTCAAAGGCGGAGGAGTGGTGGAGTTCAGTGGTTTCAGGGACGGAGGAGCGGTGGTGAACAAACAAGATGGATTAGGGTTGTAAAAATCAAATTTTCATTTATTCCAAATCTACCCTCCCTTCCTTTTTCCTTCACAATGGGTGAGATCTAATCTCAGCCTTCCAATTTTTAGATCCAATGGCTTTTAGAGGGGTTCCCCGGTTCCCCATTTTTTTAGTGTTCCCCAATGAACCTCACACTATATATATATATATATATATATATTGTTTTATGTTTTTTATTAGTTAAAAGGTTATTTAATAAAAAATAGATAAAACTAAATAAATATGTAAAGTGACAAAACTGTCTCTAAGTTGGCTGTGACTTTTGGTTGAAGTTAGGTGGTTGAATGAAAATGACAACAAATACGAAAAAATCCCTAAGTTGGCTGTGACTTTTGGTTGAAGTTAGGTGGTTGAATGAAAATGACAATAAATACGAAAAAATCAGGAAACCAGAGAAAAAAAAACTATTTAGACTAAAATAAAAAATTTGAATAAACCTAAAGATTAAAATGGCAATTTACTCTAGAAAAAGTTTTATTTTTAAACGTGACATCTATTTTGTCATTTTAGTCTATTTATTATAATCTTATCTATATCCTACAACTTTATCTTAAATGTTATCCAAATTATATATTTTGTCACAATTACCTTTTATTTTATTCTTAAGTTTTTCTTTTAATGACAAATTCGGATTGTATGTTACTTGGACCGTTGGTCTTTGATAAGGAGAGATAAGATAGAATATGGATATCCAACTAAACCATCATCTTCACTCATTCTCTTTGAGCCATCCAAAACAACCACCCTCCTCCACCCATCCCCACCACCGCACAACCACCGTCAAAGTCTATGCAATCTCCGGCAACCCACAAAAACTGATACAGTCCGGCACCGTGGTTGCCATTGTTCCAAAAGAAGCTGCAGCAGCCATTAATGATGGAGGATACAAACTCCTTGATATCAGGCCAGAATGGGAGAGAGAGAAGTCACGTGTTTCAGGGTCAATGCACGTGCCATTGTTTGTCCAGGACATGGATAATGGACCCCTTACCCTATTGAAAAAATGGGTTCACTTTGGTTATATTGGTGCATGGACTGGTCAGAGTTTTACTATGATCAATCCTGATTTTCTTGATCAAGTGGAGAAGATGGTTCCTGATAAGTCCACTAAACTTCTTGTTGCTTGTGGTGAAGGTTTAAGGTAATATTAATAACTAATCTGAGTAGCTTCAAGAATATTTATGGTTGTTTATATTCAGGTCCTGATGATTCAAGCATCATATACGAGTCGGAAAAAAAGGCACTTAAGCCCTGAAGAATTATATAAACTAATTTTTTAACAAATTATATAAACTATTTTTTTAAAGAGTAAATTGCTAAAATAGTCCCTAACGTTTGTTCACATTTGCTAGATCCATCCAAAAAAAGATTTTTTCTCATATGAACCACTGAGGTTTCAAAAAACTTGCTAAATCCATCCAAACTTCAGGGACGATTTTAGCAATTTAATAAAACAAACTTTTTTTGGATGGATTTAGCAAATGTGAACAAACGTCAGGGACGATTTTAGCAATTTACTCTATTTTTTTATTTTCATCTTTTTATTATATCTCTTAATTAACATAAAATCTATTTATTTTCATCTTTTTATTAAATTTCTTATTTAACATAAAATCTACTAGTTTTTTTTTTCTTTGAACGGCGAATTTCTACAACAGGCGATAGATTCGCACCTGCTTTTGCAGGGCCTCCACCCCACTCTGGCCAAGACTATGTTGTCTTAACCGGGCTCACGCTTGGCATCAGAGTTTGACTTGGCGCTCCCCGACAAAATTTCCAGCCTACTGCCATATGTGAGTAGTTGCACCCTCCACAAGAGCCGAAAACTCTCTGGAGTAAATGCACTGTAATAGAAAACTCGGGTGTGCTCTCCGGGTTTCGAACCTGTGACCAGGCCTTCACCCACTTCATAATAAAGATTAATCATTTATATTTTACAATTATGAATACGGTTTTATATTTATAATCATCTCACCAAGTCTTTTAAAATGTAAACATTTTACTCATTACTAATCCTTTAATAAAGTTAATTATACGAGAAAATGTTTTCAACGGTTTAATTTGTTTCCTGTTTAGCAAGAACGTGTATTTTATTTTATAAATGAACAAAAAAAATTTCTGGGTGGAGGCCTGGTCACAGGTTCGAAACCCGCGGAGTACACCCGAGTTTTCTATTACAGTGCATTTACTCCATAGAGTTTTCGGCTCTTGTGGAGGGTGCAATACTCGCATATGGTAGTAGGCTGGAAATTTTGTCGGGGAGCGCCAAACCAAACTCTGATACCAAGCGTGAGCCCGGTTAAGACAACATAGTCTTGGCCAGAGTGGGGTGGAGGGCCTGCAAAAGCAGGTGCGAATCTATCGCTTGTTCTAGAAATTCGTTGTTCAAAAAAAAAAAACTAGTAGATTTTATGTTAAATAAGAAATTTAATAAAAAGATGAAAATAAATAGATTTTATGCTAATTAAGAGATATAATAAAAAGATGAAACCAAAAAAATAGAGTAAATTGCTAAAATCGTCCCTCACGTTTGTTCACATTTGCTAAATTCATCCAAAAAAAGTTTGTTTTATTAAATTGCTAAAATCGTCCTTGAAGTTTGGATGGATTTAGCAACTTTTTTGAAACCTCAGTGGTTCATATGAGAAAAAATCTTGTTTTGGATGGATCTAGCAAATGTGAACAAACGTTAGGGACTATTTTAGCAATTTACTCTTTTTTAAATGACGATTAACGTTACAGCAATACATGTAGCAAAATCATAGTATATTTAAAAATAAAAAATATATAGGAAACTTTTAAAAATTTAGGGCCCTTGGTAAGACTGCGGGGAGTGGGGGCTTGGGATGGGGGCTTTACTCGAAGGTCCAATCATGGCTAGCCACATCACCCCGCCACCCCGCCCCACGCCAGGCTCGATAGCGACCCCAAAAGGGCAACACCAACACCAACGTTGGCCCGGAGTGGCTTAGCTAGCGTTGACTAGCTTCCCCCGCCCAACCAACACTACCACTCCCCCAGTCCCCCCCCCCCCCCCGGGTCTAAAAAGTGGCCAGACTAGGCGTCCTTCTCGCCTATGGTCTAGGCCGGCTCTGTTTATATCAATTAACACAAGTAAATTTAAGATAATTCACACAGATATATAGCCGATATAGTCGTAGATGGTGTTTTTATGTCAAAAGAAGCATATGTTTTTAAATGGGAAAATCTTGAAAATGGCCATTGACCAATCCCTACTTCTAAAATGGCCACCTCCCAAGTCTTGAGAGAGATACTCTCTTCCAAGACTTAGGAGGTGGTCATTTTGAAACTAAAGCTTGGTCAATGACTATTTTTGAGATTTCCCCTTTTTAAATTTCCGGGGCTATAACATTGTCAATCATGGTTAGAACCCAAATTCCTAAAAATAATTTGGGACACTAAGCGATTGCTTTTTTTTCTCTAACACAGTAGAGACGCGAATGTGATTAATAACTAAACATTTGGGATCGTGATTATGATTTTTATGTCGCAGATCTATGATGGCAACATCAAAGTTACATAAAAACGGATATACAAACTTAGGATGGTTGGCTGGAGGATTCAATCGCGCCACTGATGGCGATTTCCCAGAAGTTGAAGGGCCAGAGAAGTTGCAGTATGCCACCATTGGAGGTGCATCTTATTACTTCCTTAAGATCCTTCTTTTGTTACAAGCTGTGGGGAAGAACAATTAACTAACATGTTGACTTTTGACCTAAAAAGTCATTTATGCCATGTATTTTATGGATTTGCTTCTTCAAGTTTTTGGACATTTTGAAGTTAGTTTAAGAATTAATGTACAAATTGTCTAATTTTATCCCTATTCAAAATATCACTGTTAATTGCTTCTAAAGTAATAGATGATCCTTGACTTTTAGAGGTCAAACTTTATGTTTCAAAGTTCCAAATCCAGATACAAACCATCACTCACTTAACACCTAATAAACTTATCACTATTAGTTTTATTAAGTTGTTATTGTTTTAATAGTTAATTACTGTTTTCGTCCCTATGGTTTGTCAAAAATCAATATTTCAGTCCATTAGTATAAAAATTGTGATTTCAGTCCTTGTTGTTTCACTTTCGTAACCATTTCAATCCATTTATTATGTTAGTACAGGGACTGAAATGGTTACGAGGTGGACTGAAATGGTTACGAAAGTGAAACCAAAGGGACTGAAATCGCAATTTTTAAACTAATGGACTGAAATAGTGATTTTTGACAAACCACATGGACGAAAACAGTAATTAACTCTTGTTTTTATTATCTTTAAGTTGAAATTTAGGGTATTTGACTTCAAAAACTCTTTTTATTACTATGATATATAACCTGAATAAATAGCATGATATAGCGTTTATACAAACATATATTTTCCATTTGTCCAACATTTACAAAACCACATTAATCACTATATTGTAAAACAAAACATGAAGTAAATGATTATAACTTATACAAAATCAAAACGCATAAGCAGCTTCACAGACTTGTATTTATCACCTTTTTGATCATGAAGTGGTACAGCTCGAATTCCTGATCGCAATTCAAATACCGGAAGACAAGTTTGTCCTCCAAAATCATCTTTTTCAGTCATATCATATTCATGTACCTCTACGCGAAGCAATGCAAGCTCTGGAACCATTAACGGGAACTCAAAATCTTCTTCCCATTTTGGTGTCCAGTCATCTTGTAGAATCTTTGTTTTCTTCATAACTGAGTCAGCTTGAACTCCAGCAATTCCAACCTAAAACAAAAGTTTGACTCATCTGTTATGAAAGTCAACATAAAAAAGTCAACGGAGATTGTAACTTGGGTATGAGAAGGAACCTTGACATAGAAATCTGGGGGTGAATAAATATCAAAATGTGTTTCTTTGAAGTCCAAGTGCCACCCATCACCAATATATATTTTCACCTGAAAAACACAATATATTCGGCTTTAAAACCGAACTTTGATTCGCAAGATGAAGGTTATAAAGCTTATGAGTTTGTGATACCTTGAGAGTCTTTTTAACAGGAAGTGTGTTTTTAGGATCAAAGATCTTGTCTTCGGGGCCGTTTTTAAGAAAGAAATCTGGTTTTTTAACGTACCCGCAGCCTCCATTGGCTCTGAACATTCCTTGCATCAGCCATAGTGACCTCCCATGGGTCTGTGGCGACCAAAAACATTAGTTCTACTGTATTAAATGGGCCACCAAGTTCGATTGGGTAACGGGTCAAAATGAGTCATTTACAAAAAAAAAAAAAAAAAAAAAAAAAAAAAAAAAAAAATCAAGCTCGACTAGATCAAATTAAGTTGTGCCGCAAATTTTGAAGTTTTTTTCTTTCGATTCTCAGTAAGTTTTCGTAAAATGACTATTTTACCATTTTACTAGCAAATGGACCATTTGTGTAATTTACTAGAAAAAAAATTATATAGTTTGTTCCTTTATTGTTTTAGTAAGTTATACATAAACAGTCCCATGGTTTGTAAAAGGGTAAAATGTCAGATCTTGAAGGTGTTACAAATTTGAAACTAGAAATGCTAAGCTTCTTACTATTTTGGCAATTTTTAAACTTATGGACTGTAATGATTACTTTTAACAAATTACAGGGACAAAAAACGTAACTAACTGTTCATTTATTTTAATTTTAATTTTAATAGCATGGGCATTATGGTCATCTCAAATAAACTAACAGAATAATTGGATGACGTTAGTAAGGGTGGACTGTAATAGTTTGGAAAGTGAAACCACAAGGACTATTTTGGCAATTTCTAAACTAATGGATTGAAGTAGTGATTTTTGACAAACCACAGAGACGAAAAACGTGATTAACTCTTTACCTAACTATTATATGGAACATTTATGCTTTTAACTCGTTATCTAAGTACTAAAAGTAATAATATATAGCAATCAAAAGTATGGTGATAATGATATAACAAATAAATTGAAATGAAGTGAGAATGAACAAACCTGCATGTTAAATGCAACCATTTGAGCCCCATGAGTCCAACCAATTAACGGATTGTAGTTTGATGAGTCAACTCGTGAGCCTTTTGGGAACACCCTCAACAAGTTTCTTTGGGTAAACCTTCAAGACAATAAACAAAGTTGAGACACATTGACAACTTATAACCATTACAAAAAATATAGAATTTATACACATTTGATTACTTATAAACGTGTAAAAAATTATATTTGTAACCCAAAACAATGTATAAATATGAACAAAAATGAAAAAAAAAAGAGTAAACTGAAACCACAGGGACCCAGATGTAAAATGTTTGAGATTTGGACTAAATAGAAGAGTTTTATAAGACAAACAAGACCTAATTTCATTTTTGGACCAAAATGGCAATAAAACTGAAACCACGGGGACCCAGATGTAAAAGGTTTGAGATTTGGACTAAAGTGGCAAAACTGGCGAAACCTCAGGGACCAAAATGGCAGTTTACTCAAAAAAAAAAAAAAAAAAAAAAAAAAAAAAAAAAAAAAAAAAACTTTATTCATACAGACTTAAAAATATATAGAGCAAATTGTCTAAATTAATTAGTTTTTTTTTAAAACAAGAGGAAGCATGGACTGCATAATTCTACAAGTTTGACTACTAAAGAAAGTCAACCTCATGCTGTATATTTAGATAACTATTTGTTGTAGTGTATTTAGAAAGAAGGTTATGTTTTACTTGATGACATCTGTTGCATGATTCTCAATGGCCTTATCGAGTCGTGTTTCCCTGAGACTAATCCGCTTAGCGGCTGTAGGATCATCATGTAGCCAGTCTTTCACTCCTCCTTTAAGTTTCTTCGCTTGGATTGCGATTAGTTGTTTGTACTCGGGTTCCAAATTATGCTTCACACTCTCTTCTTCATAGTGAAATTCTTCATCCTTATGATCCTGAAAGAAAATGCTTCGTGTTTAATTAAACCAAATTCTTTCAAATAGTTAAGAGCCACGTAAAGAGTACTGGACAATATTGCTTATCGTACATTACGTACGCTTCAATCTCAGCCGTCAGATCATCTTCCCGCATTTTAAAATCGCATGTTGTTTTTTTATAACAATTTCGCATGTGATAATTTTTTATGAGTTCGCATGTTGTTTTTTTGTACCAATTCCGCATGTGATAATTTTGATGAAATAGCATGTTGTTTTTTTATAACAATTTCGCATGTGATAATTTTTGATGAATTCGCATGTTGTTTTTTGTACCAATTTCGCATCTGATAATTTTGATGAAATAGCATGTTGTTTTTTTGTAACAATTTCGCATGTGGTAAATTTGATGAAATCGCATGTTAAAAAACCAACATGCGAAATTGTTACAAAAAAACAACATGCGAATTCAATGCGGGAAGATGATCGGACGGCTGAGATTGTAGCGTACGTAATGTACGATAAGGGCATTTGTACGTTAACCTAACCCATATATATATATATATTGTTGTTGAAGGACGATGTATAGTAATTTGAAATTTAAAGTAATATAAAGTTTTTTTTTAATATTTTACTATTTTAATATTATAATATCTTATTATTATATTTAGCTTTAACATATTTCTTTTTTTTTATTTTTTTTAACCATATTACCTTTTGTCATTTACTTTTTATTTTTAATTATTCTGTTTTTCTTTTAAATATTATTACCTTTATCAATTAATTTAATATTTATTTAAAAAGAAAAAACTTAAGTACGCAACCCCCTCCCCCCCCCCCCCTTGAGATTCTGATATAAGTATTGTTAAAATTAATGTTATATTCAAACTAAAGTATTTATTTGGTATCGTTTTACGGTACGATAATAAACTAAACCAATTCTACGGTTTGGCTTTCGAAACAACATGCTTCTTTTTCAAATATCGTTTGTTTAACATTATCATTTGTTTCGTTTCGTCGCAACGTGCGACACCAATAAAACCTAGTTATGATTAATTTAAAATACAATTTGAACATAAGTTCAAACCTTATCTAAGGGCATAGGTTTCTCAAGAGTGTCTGAAAATTCTACACCCCATGGATCATCTTCGGATGCGGTTTTCATCTTCACGGAGTCCTCATCATTTCCCTTCATGCTCTTGGCAGTGTCAAGATATTCCTTTGGCGGTTTTGTTGAGACTACTATTCGCTTCTTTAGCGATTCAGGGGAAGGAAAATCTATCATAGCTTCTGATTCGGAGCAATATAATACATCACCGAATGTTTCGGTCACCATCTATGGAAAGAACATAGGATTATAATTGTAAGGACCATGAACAAAGTTAATATGCAAAATTATGTTAATTTTTTATTACCTTTGCAACTTTGGCTTGAAGATCAGGAGTCAGGTGATCTTCAAGAGTGAGGATGACAGGATATTCAGATGCAACAAATGCATGTGTCTTGATGGCTTCCAAGCACTTGTTTAATTTGACTGGTGCTGTTAATGTCCTGTATTTTATGTTGACCGTCTTGTTAGAATCATCAAAAATCATCATAATAGTTACAATTTTAGATTGAAGTGAAAGTGCTAGCTTATTGTAGTTAAGAGATCATTTGTATTTAATCAAATTTACAAGGAAATGCATGAGGCTCCCGCATGCACAGGGTCCGAGGAGTGTGTCATGACAGCCATATCAGATATATGACGTAGGCATCCTTACCCTGCATTTCTGTAAAAGGTTGTTTTCAACTTTTCATCACTCGACTCGAACTCGTGACCTTCACGTCTGTCACATGACAGCAACCTTATGGTTGCTACATAGTTTTCCCCTTTAAATGTACAAGGAAAATGGACTAGAAAATGATATTTATTAATACTAACTAAAAGTTATATTTATTAATTCATAGGTTTGTTTATGCATTTCATTTTAGTTGTACAATATATACTAATTTCGAAATAAAGTAAAAAAGTTACCCTCCATGGACAATATCAATATCATCTTTAGTGGAGTTAGGCCACATGTCGAGCTCAATGACACGAACGCCTCTCTTAAGCGATTCGATGATGGGGACAACGCTGCAATCGCTGCTTATTTGGTTGCCGGTAAGATACGAGTTGTGTCCGGTGTATATAAAATAATGTGCCAATGGAGCATCCATATCATGCATCACCTGAAGATTGGAGATCGAGTTAGGAAGAAGATATAGAAATATATGAATATCAATATGTATATATAATATGTTGCAAATGCTTGACACTTTTATATCTATAGATATTTACAATATACATTAACAAATGATTTAATGCAATTATTAATAAATCAAAAATATATAAATAAATTAAGAAAACCAAGCTAGCAGTTTTAAAAACAAAAGAACGGGATGACGTCGTAATTAAATTATTAAACAAAAAAAACATGAGGAAAAAGTATCATTAACAGTGTAACTAAAGATTATGGATACCATGTTCGTGTCTTCTAAAATCATCTAATATATACATATGCATGCCTTATATTCAACATTTATGAACAAGTACGTTGATTTGTTTTTCTAATAAGAATCTAATCACATATTGATCTTTTACTAATGTTTTAATAATTCAATGACTGTTATAATAAATAAAAGAATAATAAGAATTTGTTAGAATAATCTCACATATTTTGTGAAAGCTTGGATAAAAAGTAAAACTTACAAAACTCGGTTAAAAAGTGACTGAGTTATAAATCAAGAGGTTTTTTTATATAGTTTTTTAATTCTAGTTTGAGTCTAGATTTTTTTGGTGATTAAAAGTTATTCTTATAAGTCTTAGGTGATGTTTGTTTTTTTGGCCAGAAGTACTTCTGGCCACTTATGGCGCGCAGATGTTTGAACTCTGCAGCTTGTTTGTTTTCCGGAAGATCTGCAGACCAAAAACGTCTGCCTCACCTCTTCCCCACGCAGACATAGCCTTAAGTCTGCGGACCTCTTCTCCTGCCCACAGACCTGCATCACCTCCACCACCACACATCTCCGCCACCACCTCCACCACCACGTCTCCGCCACCACCTCCACCACCACCGCCACCGCCACCACATGTACCCCACAAAACAAACACCACCCAAAACCCCCAAATCGAAACCACCACGTCTCCGCCACCACCTCCACCATCTCCGCCACCACCTCCACCTTCTTCCCTGCCACCGCCGCCGGTGCGGCTCCCAAAACCCCCAAATCGAAACCCAAATCGAACCCAGAGAGAGAGAGAGTGAGAGAGATACCGTAGAGAGAGAGAGAGAGAGAGAGAGAGATTGGAGACCGGTGGTGGTGGTTGAACGACGAAAACCCCCAAATCGAACCCAGATCGGAGATCGGTGGTGGTGGTTGAACCCAGAAAACCCCCAAATCGAACCAAACAAGCTGGTGAGATGGCGGAGATCGGTGGTGGTGGTGGTGGTTGAACCCAGATCTGAGATGATGGCGGTGGTGTGAAGGCGGAGTTGGTGCGGTGATGGTGGTGCGGCGGTGGTGATCTGCAGATTGTAGAGAGAGAGTAGAGAGAGATCAGTGTGTGACTGTGTGTTGTGTGTGTGTTTTAAACCTTAGAAGAGGTTTTATATATAAAAAAAACAAACCCTCTTCTCCTTGCAAACTGCAGACATTTGGTCCACCTCTTCTCCTGCAGATGCCTGCAGATGTGATCCGCAGACTGCAGACCTTTTCCCGCAGAAAAAACAAACAGCACCTTAAAGTCAGTGCTTTCTCTCACCTAGCATCCTTCAAATATGTAAAATCTTTCAATTTTAACCCTTTAATATTGTTTTGTATTTACACCTTTCACTTTTTGAAAGTTACAATTTTCACCTTTGTGCTATTGCTTAGTTTTACAATTTTTACCACTACTTTTAAAATTTACATTTTTAACCCATGCGTTATTACTTAATTTTACACCCCCTCAATTTTTAAACTTTGTGTTTTTTTCCTTTCACTGTTACTTCATTTTTATCACCCCACTCAATTTTTAAACTTTGCGTTTTTTATCCTTCCACTATTACTTCATTTTTAGCGCCACCACACCGTCAAGTTTTAAACTTTACGTTTTTGCTTCTTGTACTATTACTCCTTTTTTACACTTGCTCAACTTTGAAAATTTTATATGGTTACTGGACCAGATAATCCTTATACTAATTCATTTGATGTTTGCAATGTACCCGTGCCGCAACGCGTGCGGGTCTAATTGCTAGTTAGATTTATAAATAAAAGGAACTATTTGTAAACCTGATTACACCAATTGATCAAAAATAAGAGACGTGTTTTAATTAGATTGCTTTTATATGTGCGGTACCAATTCTCAATTGAATCACATATTGGTCTTTTACTAAAGTTTTAATAATTCATTGACTGTTATAATAAATAAAAATATAGGTAAAAATATAATATATTTATCAGTTATTATTTAATATTACTAAGATAAGTTTAGAGAAAATATAATATTTTAATTCAAACCCAAAATCTACGTTATCTGTCTTATCCTACAATCCCAGCAAAAAAATGACAAATTTAGTGGGACATCAGGAGAAGGCACCACATGATATGTTGCACACTAGGTTGCTACGTTTTCTTTTTGCCCTTTTAGGGTGAAGGAAAAAGAAGTAGCGTGTAGCACGTTGAATATAATAACTATAATAGATTTTATTTTAATTGCCAGCCATTCATTAGGAGTTCAGTTAGTTTGACATAAACATTAAATATGGTTATAACTAATACAATTCTATTTTTTTTAATGGGAAATTTGGATTACTAATAAACCACTGAAGTATAATCGTGTCACTAGTGAAACCATCCGATCATATCTATCTCCACTAGGCTATAATGTCTATATATAAAATCAGGAGGAAACCCAATATAGTGAAACCATCCGATCATATCAATTTCCACTAGGCTATAATGTCTATACATAAATTCAAGGGGAAACCAATAGATCTGAGAAAAACTTCCTTGTAAGAATCAAACCCAGAACCTCATGATCCCTAAGAGTTATCTCACCTCTAAGATGTCACTAAGCTATAATACCATGAGCAATACAATCCTATTTCACTCACATAGATTTCGACTAGAATAACATAAATATATATAAATAATAAAGTAGTCATTATACATATACTTTAATTTGGAGGTGGGTAATATATATATAGTAAGGTAGGACTAAAATCATGTAAATACTTTTTAACGTATACATGAAGGTGATTTTACATAAATTTGTTAAGCTCATATATAAAATTTATATAGATGGAATTTTGTCTTTGAATAAATACATATTTATAAATAACTTTAAAATACTATTAGAAAAAAAAAAAAAAAAAAAAACTTTTAAATACATATATGAAACAAAGACTTTTTCTTTTTCCATGAATAGTTTCACATGCAAATCATAAATTAGATGGGGTACTGTTTCGTTAGGCACCATGTCGCTCTCAGAACTAAATGCAAAACAGCCATGTGACTTTTGACGTCTTTGACTACATCAATACTCTCACCAAATAAAATACCCTTTTGGAATGTGAAAATTAACTGATCACAGATTTTTGGAACAACAATCACCAATTTATATAAATGCAAATAAAAAAATACTAACAATTTAAAATATGTATGGATGTTACTTAGTAATAAAATAATAATACAATTTTAACAATTACAGAAAATATATAAATTTGCGTTTTATATAGAATAACCAATAACATTTAACCAAAAAGGAGTTAATCCAAAATTTTGTTATTTCTGGTAGATTTCCTTAGCTTTTTGCATTAGAGGCTAATAAGGATTGTACAGTTGATTAACACATTAACAGGTTAAGGTGGATTTGGCGTCTACCAATCCAGGGCCGTTCCAATGCTTTTGGAGACCCTAAGCGAATTACGAAGTGGGGGCTCTAATTTCACTCATAAACTCTCCTCCAATCCCGATGGTCCCGTTGCCATGGGCGATTACGGTTACCTATTTCGTCTAGTGATAGCCGATTGCTTAGAAATTGAAACAGGGTTGCGATGGGAAGTGAGAATGATGATTGCAGTTGTATCTTAGGGGCTTTAGGCCGCTGAATAATGATGATTAGGTTGATGGTTGTTGTGTTATAATCGTTGGAAATTAATACGAAATGGGCTTTGAAACTGGGCCATTTTTTGCTAAACATTATTTACTTTGGGCTCCTTCAATGAAAAACTAGTTTAGTTTTTGAAATAAACGTATTTATTTGAGCCTAATACATATACTATATATAAAAACTTGGAGGCCTTTATTTTTTGATGGCCTTAGGCCCGAGCCTAGGTTAGCAAGACTATGGAGCCGGCCCGGGACCAATCAAAGGGGTCCGAACATACACAACATGATGCTCTTCTTTCTCTTATTTATGAGTCGTCATTCTCTTGAAAGTGATGTGGGTGTGGTATTTGGTGATCGATATGAAAGATCTTTCGATCATAGGAGTTAGATTTTTAATTGATGAGTATTTGTTGCCGACAAGTCCAAAGGCTATTATTTGGTTTTCTTGCCTTCCTAGGTAGGTTCGTATTTGCGTTGGGCAGGTGCTTATAAAGAAGCTTCCAACAAGAGCTAATTTGGAAAATAAAGGTTTGGACATTCCATCCTCTTCATGCCCTTGTTGTAATGTTGAAAGGGAATCCCTTGTTGTGATGTTGAAGGGGAATCAAATGACCACTTGTTTGGTGGTACTTCACTGGCTATTCGAGTTTCGCATCTTGTTGTTGCTTTACTTTGGTTGCCAATTCCCGTTGATTGGTCTCCTTGCTCGCTGATGGAGTGGCTCGATAAGTTTAAAGTGCAGCATCAAAGAAAATCATTATTGGGTCTGTTATGTTCGTGATTTGATGGGCGACTTGGAGATTCAGAAATGACATGGTCTAACGAAACCGAAGAGAGACCCTTTTTGATCATATTATGCACTTATCATTTTAAAGGTATAGTAATTGTTATCATAAATTCAGAATTTTGTGGATCGAGTGGCTCAAAAACCCACTTCTATACATGTAGTTTTTTCTTCTTCTTGCTCCTTGCTAGAAGTTTTGTTTTTTAATAAACTATGTTAGAATCAAAGGCGAAGGTTAGTTGGTGTCCGGGGGTGCACCCGCCCACCCTAATGTTTCGGTTAGAAGTGTATAGGTTCCGATTTTTCGTCCAGAAATTTTAAAAATTATATAGGATCGCCTCCCCCAATTATTTTTCCTAAATATTTATACAATATATAAGTTAAAGTAAAGTTTGTTAACACTTTGTATATCCTAAATATTTATACAATGTATAAATTAAAGTAAAGTTTGTTATCACTTTTTATATAAGTGATGGGTAGTTTTGTAAATATATTTTAACTCTTATTTGTTTAACCCTAGATTACCCACCACACAATAAAATCGCAAGTTTTTATGTGTAAGAACGGGTCCTTTGAATGAATGAACTTTTTAGTTTTATTTGGAACTATTATTATTTGACCTGACCTGAATCGCCGACCCGACCCGAAACATAACGATAGGTAAAAAAATCTGGGACTCATCACTTTACGCCCCCTCGGAACTTTTGGTCAAGCTCCGCCACTGGTTAGAATCCTGTGTATTACATGAGTAGACTAAATGTAATGTTATAAAAAATTGTATTTTTAAAAAACCCGTGTATTATACAGGTTAAATAAAATATAACTTAAGAATAATAATTTATTATGTATAGATGATAAGTGTTTATGATTATATAATCAGTTTTGTCACTAAATTTATATTGAATAACTAAAAAAACTTTCTTAATATCATTATTAGCGTAAATACAAATTTTAGTTGACCTAAAATTATGACATTTGTTTCGTTGGATTTTTATTTATTATGTAGTATAAAAATAAATATAAATATACAAATATAAATAAATATAAATATAAATATAGACATAGATTCCGTCATTCTTTAAAAAATTACTGATGCACAAGTTAAAAATATAAATACAAGTAAAACTAGCTAGTATTTTATTTTGGATTTATTTAAAAGGAATAAATCAAGCAATTTTTTTTATCATACAAGTTTCATTAAGTTTATATAAATTTATCTTTAATACATAAAAAGTAAATATATTCTAAAGTCGGATTAAATATAGATTTGGGAGCAGATAATAAGTTTAAGTTAATTACTACACTATATAATAAAAGAAACCTGATTTGAGATACGTGTCATTCAATGAGTGCATCAATCCTTTATTGATAAATTTTAAATTTTAAATTAAAAAATTTTAAATATTATATTATAATTTTATTTTGATTGTAACAAGATATTTCTACACCGATACGGATTATTGATTTTATATGTTTTGGTTTGGATTAAGTTATGGTATAAAGTCATAAACTCACTTAGCTTTGCTAACATGATTTTTAACACATATAAAAGATAGTAAGATTTGATAGTATCCAATGACCACTCAGAATGTTTATGTATCAATCAACTGTTTATATCAATCATTTAAAACTGTATAGTAAATAAAGATATCTAGATATTTCCAAAGAAAAAAAGTTGCATTTAAGTAGATATATTAACAACTAGGTTTTTTCACAATCACCGCATTGGGACGAACTTATTTTGTTATTTAGTCTGTATTTACATGTGTTTTGAAATCACTACGAGCCCGTTGCGCACGAAACCGATGACAAGAATAAAAAGAAGATATAGAAAAAAACACAAAAAAATTACCGAAAGAGAATCAACCAAAAAAATTTTATGGTAATGATTTTGTTCGTATGAAACCCGTAGTCAGAGATATGCAAATGGTACAGTGGTACAAAATTTTAAGTTCCTATGACAAATCCTAAAACAAATAACAGATCATATTATTATGAATGACTATACAAACTTCAATATTTATTCCGTATTTGGTCTGCATATTATTCTATATTATATATACTTAGATCATATTATAAACATATTTTTTTTTATTTCACATTATAATTATGATTCACCCCATATATTACACGGGACAATAACCTAGTTACTACATAATAAAGAATATAAAATCGTATATATGATAACATTGGAACTTGAGGACGAACACTACAGAATATAATAATTTAACTAATGAAAAATGTTTATATTATTGAGTTTTGCAAGTTCTTTTATATATGTGTACAAGATTAATAGATTTTACAGATTTTTTAATTATTTCTGTTAATTGACGTATACTTTTTAGAGAATAATCATTTTTGAATGTTAGTAAACTTATAGTTAGATAATATATAATTTATTAAAGGGAAATTGCATTTAATTATACAAGTTATTAGCCGATAATAATATATATTAAAAGTTTGTTTGCTAACAGAGATGACTGATGACTTACAACAAGTAACTCCGTTTATTCTAAACTTTCATTTATGATGTTTCAAAACAGTTTACAATATACCGATTAAGATAAAATTAATTCAATTGTTCATTAGAAGCCGTTGGACTTACTTATCCGTTGGTGTGAGATTGCTTTTTGCAACGAAATTATAAGTTATTTTAGCGTCAAATCTTTATTTACAATATGAAAATTCAGTTTCTGTTTATATAAAAAAATACACCAGACAAAAAAGGCTTTTTTGTTGTTTAATGTTTATTATTTTAGTGGAAATAAAACGAAATACATCTCTTGGTTTTTTTCAATAATCCACAAAGTCAAATACTCAAATATGATGATTAGTTAAAAGACTTTTGAAAAATACCTTAGGAGGAAAAGGTAGAGGAGGATTGTAGTCACTCATGAGATACCGAAAAAATGCTTCAAGATTCAGAAGTCTCCGGTGAAAGATCGGGAGATGTTTCAGCTCTTTAATCGTAGCATCGACCGCAGCCTCGGCCTCCTCCTTTGTCACTTTATCATCTCCCTGTACTTCGGCCATGAACCGCTGCAATTGCTCAGCGGTCATGATGTCGTTCTCAGAGTAACGACAAAAGAGTTCCTTGATGTCCGCCGGCGGTTCAGTCTCACGGACCTTGAACCGTCGGCGGAAACACCAGCAAACTCTGTATGTTTGCTTGGACATGTTTGAGAATGAAAATTGAGAGCGACTATGATTCTTGAGTTTGGTCGCGTTAGAATATTTATATTGGACCAACAAGAATCGGTATGTAATTATTGAAACTGAAAATGAACTAATTTATTAAAAGTTGGTGGGGTCCCAATAAAATTATTTAGTCAGCAAATGGACAAAAAGATGCGATAATGAAATGGATTGAAATTTCTTTCTTTCGAATAAAAACTTACCATTACTTTTGGTACCAAATTTTATACTCCATATACTGTTTTTTTTTTTTTTTTTTTGGTCTTTGGAGGGTCACGAGCATGCATCCATAACGTACGGCCTTGCATGGCTTGATTTGATGTCTTGTTGAATTTTTTTTTTTCAATTTTTGGCTTGTTTGTCACCGGGAAGTAAAGTGTCAATGCAATATCAAAAAGGAAGCTATTAAGTATCGAATCACGTGAAAATGTGTCTAGAGAAATCGAATTTAGGGATAGGTATGCCTTGAATATGTATAAACGATGACACCCGACCCTCCGAACTTTTCGCTCAGTAGTGTTATATATATAGTTTTCATATAGAAATTTTTTGGTATATACGTTTTCGACCCACCAGTTCTATAGAAATTTTTTGGTATATACGTTTTCGAAACCCCCCTCCCCCCTCAATCATTCGGCTCAAGCTTCGCCACTGCACATGTATACATTCATGTGGAAATCATGTTTTCACACATTATGAGCATACATGTAGAAGTCTTCATTAACACATATGAAATCTTTAGTATCACGTTTGTAAACTTTTATTCCGAAGACCATCGATCCCATCAAACTTCAGACTGAGAATCAAGATTACCAAGGTAGATAAATCAATGAATTCGTCAAGATAGAACATATAATGTGAAAATGACAACTGAATGGCATAAATACACCATAAATATATCAAGAACGACACATGTGAAACCGCGGCCCTCGAAAGCATTTACGATTGATCACTAATGGAACGTCTCGTAACTAACTTGTTTCAACCGAAAACGACTGAATAACATGACAGAAATCTCAAACTAAAGCACTACAAATATTCCTATAGCTCACCGGCAACGGTTAAAAAGCCTAAAAGAAATCTTATCCGAAATCTAATCTCAAAATTATGTTGCTGCTCGTTGACATTAATCACTGACGGATTACCGACATCCACCATGGAGTTTGATTTGCTAATTTTTTAATGTATTCATCGGTAATCAACGACATATTAATAAAACTTAACTTTTTTTTTTCAGAATTGGACCTATTAGTTAGTGATTACTGATAAATGCATACGTCCACAATAGTTACTTAATTCTCTAGCGGTGGATAAATCAGCTAGTGACTACCCCGTAGGTAATTTGTCGATGATCATTGAAGAACTTTAAAAGTTATTTGTTTTTCTTTATGGGGTTGTGATTTGATCCAGTTTTATAGTATAGATTTTCATTTAATCAAATTGTATATGTTCACGTTAATCTGTACATGTATTAAAATACACGTGAAATATAAATATAAACTTTTTTTTTTAGAATAAAACCTAAGCGAAAAATATAAATGGATTGAAAGTTAAAGAAAATTAGTCAAGTAATAAAGTAAACTAATTTCTTATTTTTTTAACGGCAAATTTTGGATCACTGACGGACTACTGGAGTATCATCGTGTCATCAGTGCACCACCCGATTATATCCATCTCCACTACGCAATAATGGTTATATACCAATTCAGGAGTAAACCCTATAAATATGAGAAAAACCTCTTTGTATTAATTGAACCCAAGACTTAATGATCACTAAGACTTATTCCACCTCAAGATATCACTGTGCTATAACAGGATGGGATGGGCTAATTATTTTTTATATGTATTGACTTTACGCAAAACTCGGTTGGATTTATACCTCGTTGTAAACCAATCATTGGATCAATTTTAGTTATTCATTGAACTTGGACTCTCCCCCGACTGGCTGCAATATTGAAAACTTTCTGCTCCAGCAGGTTCTTAACCGTGTCATGTTTATTAGAGTAAAGTAGGTTATTACCCGTGTGTCATACGGATTGAACGGTAAAAAGAAAACACATATAACTTTATATTCAAAACAGTTTAAATAAAATAAAGGCAAAAGTTTCCTTAACAAATGATAAATGAACAAAAAAGACTACAAATTTCCAAAAATTTCTTTGTATACAACATTTGTGGTCTTATTTGTAGCATGACCATCTTTATCTGTTACCAGCATCTTTAAACCGGCTCTACTTTTAACCTTTAATAGTGTCACATAAAGTTGACCATGTGAGAAAACATGATCTTTGAGATACAATCCAACCTTGGATAATGATTGTCCCTGACTTTTGTTAATAGTCATTGCAAAACAAACAGCAATCGGAAACTGTCTTTTTTTGAACTTGAAAGTGATTTTCTTATCAGATGGTGACAGACTAAGGCGGGGGATGAAAGTTCTTGTACCAATATTAGCACTTGACAAAATCTCAGCTTCAATCACCCTATTACCAAGATAAAGTACTCGTAGTCGTGTACCATTACACAAACCATTCTTCTGGTCAATATTTCGAAGTAGCATAATTGGAACACCCACCTTCAATACTAATTGATGATTAGGTACACCTGAAAGTTTAAGTCCATTCAAAACGTCCGGTGAGTAGAGCTTTTCATCAAAAGTTTTGTTTACATAATCTGACTGACAAATTAAATCTGAACTTAAGTACTCTTTTTCATCTCCAGGATATAAAGACATCAAGTGATCATTGATAGATTGAACAACTTCATTTGTAGGTGCTAAAATGGCTCTATCGTCAAAATAGTTAGGCTCATGGAATCTATCAAGAATGGAAGGATAGACAAAGTTAATTAAATCATACGGACACGTATTGAAGTGAACTGAAATTGTTGTTGAAAAACCCTAATCTTTTAACCACGGCCATACAAATAGGAAAAAATCGAAAACCTAGAAACTAGCAATGAAAACATACTGTATTACGGATCAAATCGTTGGTATCTTCCAGCGATGGTGAGGGTTAGGGTTAGAGAACGCTGAATGACAGATGCGAGAAGAATGAGGATTTTGGGGTTGTTTAAACAAAAACGGTAAGTGAATAAGATGACCTCCATCCTAACTGTTGTTTGTTACTAATTGACAATGAAACCGAAATCAGTCAACTGAAATCACGATTGAAATCAAAATCAATGAAAAAGAGATGGGGTTTGTGAGAGGATGGTTGGTAGAGAGACGGTGGTATGATGCAAGGGTAGAATAAAAATTTAAAATATAAAAATCAAGGGGAATTGGGCAGCGGATCCGGGTCAGATACCAAGGATCTGGGCGTTAATTTTTCTGCCCGAGTAAGAGAAAGGTGTACGAGGTGTGTAATATTGACACATAGGATTTTGTTGGTGTGGCTAGTCTAAATCTTTGCCAAGTGTCCACATGGGTTAGTTATTTATTAGAGGAGATAGATTATGTTATATGGTTTCATATTTTTCTTAAGAGTTAAATGCCATTTTAGTCCCTGTGGTTTGGGTTATTTTGGTAGTTTAGTCCAAATGTTTCATTTTTTATTTGTGGCTCCAAAAAGGTTTTACAGTTACTATTTTAGTTCACTGGGTTGAATTCAATCATTTTTTCTGTTAACAAGAAGGGCAATTCGATCATTTTATGTGTAATTCTATTAACTAGAAGGGTAATTCGACCATATAAAATGACCGAATTGCCCTTCTCGTTAACAGAAAAATGGATGAATTTAACCCAGTGGACTAAAATAGCAACGGTAAAACCTTTTTGGACCCACATGAGAAAAATGAAACATTTTAACTAAACTGTCAAAATGACACAAACCATAAGGACTAACATGACATTTAACTCTTTTATTAAAAATCATGGAAGATTTTTTTGAACAAACACCTCATAGATATTTTTTCCTAATTTCACTCATAGTCTATAGTTTGTACACAGATTAAGGTTCTATTTGTTTTTGCTTATATTGTCTGTAAAGAGCTTATGTCTGCGGACGGACATACATAAGCCCTTGAAGACTGTTTGTTTAAAAAAAAAGATCTCAAAATGGCTTTTAATAGCTTAAAAAAAGCTATGGATAATAGCTTCACTAAACAGATCAGATCTTCACACACACCCCGCTTCTTCTTCCTCTTCTCCCCTGCCACCACCACCTCCGCCACCACCACCGCACCACCTCCGCCACCACCTCCACCACCACCAAACCCATCACCACCAAACCCATATGTGAGAGAGAGAGAGAGAGATATGTGAGAGAGAGAGATCGGTGAGAGAGGGAGACCGTAGAGAGAGAGAGACCTGTGAGAGAGGGAGATCTGTGAGAGAGAGAGACCGTAGAGAGAGAGAGACCTGTGAGCATGGTTGTAAAACAAGGTTTCCAAGGCCGAGTACTCCCCGAGTAGTCGCTACAAGGTAGGCTGCCGAGGCGACTTTCTTTGACTCCGCCTAATTATTCAGAATCGGTCAAACACGGTCAACCTCAGCTAAAATCGTATCTAGTTGGTCAACTCGGATCGAGTTTGACTAAAAAAATAATAAAACATAGTTTCTATGCCTATTATATTAAAGAATAAATATTATTTTCACGTATTTCATTATATATATTATTAAATTATGTTATTTGACATATATTTAATTTTCAAAAACTAATTTCTTTATAATTAAACATGTCCGAATACTCCTCGAGTACTCTCCGCCTAGGCCGAGTACTCTCAACTCCCCGGTCGACCGACTAGGGAGCGCCTAGCGACTTTTGCAACCATGCCTGTGAGAGAGAGAGACCTGTGAGAGAGAGAGAGAGAGATCTGTGAGAGAGAGAGAGAGACCTGTGAGAGAGAGAGAGAGACCTGTGAAAGACCTGTGAAAGACCTGTGTGATGGCGGATGTGGTGCGGTGGTGGTGGCGGAGGTGGTGCGGTGGTGGTGGTTGTAGAGAGAGAGAGTGTGTGTTCTGTGAGAGAGAGACCGTAGAGAGAGAGAGAGGCGGTGGTGTGATGGCGGAGGTGGTGCAGTGGTGGTGGCAGAGGTGGTGCGGTGGTGGTGGTGGTTGTAGAGAGAGAGAGTTTGTAGAGAGAGAGAGAGTAGAGAGAGAGAGAGAGAGAGCTTGTGTGTGTTGTGTGGTTGAAGTTGTTTTTGAAGAAAAAAAAACAAACTCTCTTCTCCTTGCAGTCTGCAGACATTTGGGCCACATCTTCTCTTGCAGATGCCTACAGATGTGGTTCGCAGACTATAGACATTTTACATCTAAAAAAACAAACAGCACCTAAGATGAAAGAAATAAAAAGACGAAAAAAAATACCCTCACATGATCTATAACAAACACGTGAGACTATCGAGATTGTCGATGCCTGATAATGAAGTAGAAGTAATATTGGTAAATAATTTACACAATAGATGAGTATGATCAAGCCATGTGCGGCCTTTATGGTGAGGAGCACCGCACAAGGTACATGTTTTAAAAAAAACAACATATTTTGTTAAATTTTTTTAAATAGTATATCCATACCAATTTCAATATAGGCTCATTTATAAATTAATTTTTATGGCATTAGGTTAAGTGAACTCAACAGTAATTTGATTTTAAAAAAATAATAATAAAACATTATGAAATTATACATTTATTTTCAAGCTCGAACAAGATATAATTGATAAGCTGTATGTTATTACAATACTAAATATTTTCCTAGTAATTATATATTGCATATATTTAAATACAAATTAAGCAATCTAACACATAATTAATTAAAGTTTTGAGTTGGCACAATAATTTATGAAACAACACATTCAACATGGAGGCATTATTAAAGTTTTCTTTTGTTTGAGCATGTGACACGTAAATATGCTTACATGTGGTTGTTAGCAGAAGTTGAAATAATTTAAACAAATAATTGTAATAATAAAATATGAAAAGTCAAAAATGAAAAAAAAAAAAAAAAGAAAAAAAGAAAGCGAGAAACCCAATTGATTCCGAGCAAATAATCTATTGGACACTTCGTTACTAATGTTGTCACCAAGAAAATAATTAAATCAGTAAGCACTAATTGTAAATTAAAATTGTAGGTGTTTTAGTATATTAAATATTGGGATAGATTAACACGTATCGAGTCGCGTTGGCGTAAATCCAAGCAACTAGAAGAGTATAAGGCAGTAAATTCTATATAATATTACTAGTGCTAATACTCGTGAATTTTGCGATATTGAAAAATGATATGTTTCTTACTTTTAGAAAAGAAATTACGTTACTGATCATAAAGAAACTATACACGTGAACTTATTATGGAAATCTGAGTTTGAATATTAAAATAAAACGAAGCATCGAACTATATATGAAACAAAATCGAAAAGATAAATAAATGAAAGAAATACGTTTTTCTGGTTTGACATATAAATTGAAAGCCTATTACTCTAATACTTCTACTAGCTGGAGTTTCGTAACCAATAACCTCGAATTCGTTTTAGACCAATTGAAAAACAATCATCCCCTAACGAAATATGTTCGGCTTCAATTATATCATGTCATCCAACAACCGTACCTATCGTAAACAAAATATATGAACAAAAAATTTATTAGTAACATACATAAAGATACACTGAAAACAAAAGTATTCAATAACATAAAAAATAGATTCACAAATCTTGTTTGACCATTAATATTATGTGTACGAAGGTTCTTAATCAATACGGACGTACTTTTACGTATCTGCGACATTTTGTAGAATGCAAAGTATATCTTCTTTTGAAATAATTTATCACATAACGAAAGTATGAAGAGATGTTAAGTAAAACACTTTAGCTTTGTTTATTCGACAGTCGTTATTAGTTCACCAAGTAATAAACAACAAAATGGTATTATCGTTAAAAAAAGGCTAAAAATGACATCATTTAAAAGTAAGACATATAAATAACAACTATAGCAAACAAGCGTTGATGCGTGTGTGGTGTACTATATTTTTATATATATTTTTAGCCATTTTTAACCACTTTAGTCAAGTTTTAAATTTATAAAACACGATATTTACTAACACCAAACACACATATTGTAACACCTTGCGTTTTGGTACTTCCTATATTTGGGAACCTTTGCTTGAAATCCTATTTTTGGAAACTTTGTACTCTCGTATGCCGTCTTTCGTTGCAACCGGTATATTATCCAAGACTTTTGGTTCGTTATTAATCAACGAAACTCGTTACTCGTTAAACTAGTTAAAACTCTTAAAATAATGAGACTCGAAAGCTTCGTAAAATAAATAATCGCTGAAGGCTTTTTATCCTAATTTTAATTCGTTCATAAATATGGTTATTTATCGATCCTATTTTAATTAGTTAATTAAATTAATTAATATTATTATATATAAAAAAAGTTTATTTTATAATATCTAGTTAGTCCCGTTAAGTATTAAAGTTAGTAAACTAACATAGTTAACCTATAAAGTTAGTTTTCTTTTATAATATAACTTGGTTAATTAAATTTGGGGGTTGTTTGTGCAAATTTGCTAAACTAAACCTCAGGGACTGAATGTGCAATGTTTGGAAACTAATAAATTTCAAAACAATAAAAAAGGGCATGGCTGGGAGTCGAACCCGGGTCATCCACTTCAACACACACGCGCACAACCGTTCCACCACAACCTTCACATTGTTGAATCCCCAGCCGCAAAATCTTTAAACTCGCAGCCCGCCAAAGAAGCCAGCGCGCATAAAACCTCACAGCTCGCAATTTAGGCGCGGTTTTGAGTTTCTTTTGAGTTTTAAACTCGTTTTAACAATTAATAACCCACCAAACTCAACCCTAATCACTTCATTATAAATACCCAAGGCCTCCCAAGTCTTTTACACTTTAGAAACACCCTCACAACTCTCTCAATCACTCAAAAACGTTGCTGCAAATCAAAGTTCGGACAGATTCATCGAGCTTTACGAAAATGGGCATAACTTCTTCATTTCTCGTCCGTTTTAGCTCATTCTTTTTCCAGAACGCTTGGCTTGACCTTGGCTTCGATTCTAGGGGTGTTTCACAGCAAAAAAGTCCCTGGAACTCGGGCAAAAAGGCTTCAAAGTCCACTGTTTAAGTTTGTTTTCATTAATCTTTGGTTAGACACGAGTTTAACTCACTCAAACCTATGTCCTTATGCTTATAACCACTCCCATAGTTAGTTAGGCTTAAAAACAAGGTTGAGACATACAAAATCAGAGGATAACCCTCAAATACTTTCTGTTTTATTTAGGGTTTTTAACCCACAAGTGGTGTTCAAGCTTCAAGCTTGATAAAGGTGTGATTGTGGACTAACTTGGGTTGTCCAACATAAAATCCCCACATCCCTTGATGATTTCTCATAGTGTAGATATTTCTTATTCTTGTAATGATATTAGTTCATGACCCTCCTTGTATGTTTTTACATCAAGTGTAGTGGTGAACCATAAGAGGTACCTAAATGGAAGCTTGTTCTTCCTACCTCCTACATGAATTCTATGACACAATAGAGGTACCTAAATGAAGATTTATCTTCTACCTCATGCTTGATTATTGGACTAAATAATACATATAATACTTATACATATATTTACTATTCGAACTCTTGATGGTGGACTTGTGTTCATTCGTCAAATTATTAGAATACATCATCCAAGACATAAGACTTGTTACGATTCTAATGAGTATAGTACTCATGAAAACATTAACCCTTGAGGTTTCATAGTGTCAAGAACAAGTACTTGGTGTTAAAGGATGATTACTTTTCAATACATATATTCTTGTGTTTTAACTTCCTAAGTCCCTAAACGAACATATTCAACCTTCTAACCTCATCAACTTCGTCACATTGGATAATCGGAAAGCATATGCAAATTTGTGAGTATACTCGCAACCCCTTTTTATGTTTACCACTTTTTGGGGTGTAACATGTTTTACTATTAAACTACACTTAAACTTATTCTTTATGCAATGCACAAAACAATCCTTATACATGAATACTATGTTATGATACTTGATGCTTACGTGGACCATACTTATGTGATATGTTTTAGTCATTAGCTCTCACGAGCCTCCCTTCGACATGTATAGCGCTATAGGAGTAACGCACCGCCCCCCTTAAACTTGGGTCATGTTGAATTAATTAAACTTTCTTGCGTAAACAGAGGTTGGCTAGAAATATTGCATGCCACGATAGGTTGATCTCGTATAAACTAAGTTGCCATGTGGATTCGTTTTAAACTTTTATACTTATACTTATGCTTAAACTTGTATACTCGCCTTTGCTTTTGCATTGAACTTTATTTTAAACATGTTACAGGTTGAGGATGATGATGCTATGAAATGAAGTAGCGTTGATGCCTAGATACACATATAGACGTTTAGGTTTAATCGTTGTATCAATTTTGATTATGTTGTATTGTAATTCATTTGAACTTGACGTTATTTGATTTCTTTGTAATGTTGACAAATGAATTATGAAATGAAATCGGCTAATTAAATATTGTCACAAATAGCGTTATGATGTCTCTAGCAATCTTCACACTTCGTCTCATCCCGATGTTTCCGCCATTGGTTGGGGTGTGACAGATTGGTATCAGAGCCATAACTATAGGGAATTAGGGAAAGTAGGAATGCTTTAACCTAGTCTATAGTTTTAGAGCTTTATTCTTATGTTTTACTTGAAACTACTTGCATGCTACCTTATTTGCTCTTATTTATTCTCTTTTGATCTTTTAAGCATATATGTCGCTTATGTGTTAACACTTGACATGCTATACTTGCTTTATTATGTGCTAATACATGTTTTATTGTCCCACTCATTATGTGCTATTCTTGATATGCTTCATTGTGCGTTTATATTTGTTTGTTTATTCCCTTAACATACTCTTTCCCTCATGCATTTTACTCGATATTTCTAAATCCGAAAACACTCATAATACATAAACGAGATGACTTCACCAAAATAGGCGTGAAACCCACAATTTGGTGAATGACTCTCAATCCTTCTACTTTTCTTTTCTTACACGAAATTCACTACCAAGTTAGGAGTGAAATCCTCACCTTGATGGAGAAATTCAAATTTCAAATTCTAGTGGACCCTCGTCAAAGGGTCGAAATTAACTTTTGACCCGACGAGTACCAAACACACTTGGGATACGAAATCGTCAAGTTAGGGGTGAAACCCGCACCTTGTCAACTAGTTCCACTCCTCGATCTTTTGTTTTCATAGATCCCGCCAAGTCTCGAGATTTCGATCGATTTGTGACATGTAGTAACCGGAAGGGTAAATACCGTTAACCGACTTGTCGGCGAGAGTATTTCACCTATTAGTCCAAAGCATGCTCCTCAAACTCGAAAGACTTTTCGACCACTTTGGTTAGTCAAAGTTCCGTTTTGGAACCATCCCAAATTTTAATCAAGCATGTGCTCTACTATTTATTTATACGACGCAGTCTTTCAAATTCGAATTTACCTTCGACGTTTTTTTTTTCTCACACACACATCATATTGAATCTTTCCATACATTTATACATATGCATGATTTCATATAGTTTAAATTCGTATTCCTTGTAACAACGAGTGAGGACATATCATCGAGATAGGAGTGATTACCTTACCTTGACGATTAACTCCACTCCCCTTTTCTTAAAACGACCTCACCAACGAGTTAGGGGTGATTCCCTTACCTAGGTGAGCGTTACCAAAACGTCTCTTCCAAATATCTTATTATGCATACTCGATCATATTTTATACCTAAATTGCTTATCATAAATCAAATCACTCCTTATGCGACTTTCAAAATTTATTATTTTATCAAACGTATTCCTTATTCCATTATATATTTCACATAAACCATATACACGAGATTCTTAATCATGTCTTAAACGTTTTACTACACGAATTTCCAAACCTTACGAAATGCCACCTATCAATTTAATCGGTCTAATGAATCTCTTGCCCATGAACTTCACATCCAATTTATTTACTAAAACACGTTCACATTATATCATCATACTAGAGACTTCCACTCTTAAACGAAATCAAACTAACCTTTTCCCAATTACTTATAAGACCTCATAGATGTTATATGGTCGTTTTACCAAATACTCTTTTCAACATCAACAAATCATTTGATAAAACTTTTAACAATCACTACACCCTTTTGCTAAATTTATTTTCTAAGGATCCTCGATTTCACAAAGAACCTCCTAAATTCATAATTTCTTGTTTAATGAAACGGACTTACTTTTTATCGAAAGCCTTTTTCCTACACCAATTTATAAACCACGTGGGCAAGAAGACTTCATGGGACCGATCATCTTCGGTTTACGTAAACTATTTTGGAACAAAAGTGGCATTCCATTCATTACAAAATACATTATGCTTGACCAATGGGTACTTTATGTTCCCTTACCTATACAAACTATACTCTACCTTCCCCATCAACTCAATCTATTTTGATTCGATAAACTCAAACAACTATACATGTAAATCATACCACACGTTTTAATCATCACCTCGTGGCGAGTTCGCTTACATCATTCGGTTTACATTTTCAAATTCTCAAGCATTGTATATGGCCGAATTCGTTATACTTCAACATACACTATATACGTAGCTTTATTAATCGTGCCTACACTTATACTCATATGCTTCATACTTATAATCATACCTTTTATGCTTATATTTATACTCATATTACTCATAAGATTTATGTTTATACTCATACTTACATGCATATTCATACTTAAACTTATGCTCATACTTTCATTCATGCATGTGATACATACATTCATACCCATACGCGAGCGTAATCCGAGTGATTCGCTTACGTGGGTCCCATACATACTTAAGCATGGACTTGCTTATATACTATATTCTTACACGTACACACTTTTTTTTTTACTTTTTAAATTATGTATACCTTGATTCATACACAACTAGTACAAGCTATGCGGATCATGCGACGATCAAAATAATCGCGGGTGCACACGGGATTATAGTGATTGGCTCATGAGAACCATAGAGTGTACTACTGTGTATGGTAAGACACGGAACGTAACACGACACCAAATATGAAACAAACGTAACATGGTCAAAACATGCTGGATACGCCGCTGGTACTTCCTATATATAAGTGTTTTCACCACATTACCAAACTTTCGTAAAACGTGCTATGTGAAATTCAGTGTTTTGCAGACCTTTGGACCTAATACGAACTTTAAACAACACACAAACGCATTATATCCGATTATCCACGAAGACACTTCATCTTTAACACGCTACTTTCGTCAATCCAATACTTATATCATTCATATACTTGCATTCGTTAAGAGTCAATCATTCATTCCCATACTCCTATTATTCTCCATTATCCTTTCTTTCATACGAACCTCGTTCGCGATCAAGTTTGTATAAACTTTTGAATCCTAACTTATCTCTTTAACTTTAAAACCGTCTTTGTATCCTTATTTTTTTTTATTTTTTTTATTTTTTTGTTTGTGTAAACGTACTTCATAGACCGTTATCACTTTATTCAAAGTACTTGACCTTGTCGTCTTCAAAACTTCATACTTTTCAAAACATTTCAAACCTTCCAAGTCTCAATTCTTAATGATCACCTTTTTGCCAAAACTCTTTCAAGCCTTCCTCTTAAATAAATTTCGGGACGAAATTTCCTAAAGGAGGGGAGACTGTAACACCTTGCGTTTTGGTACTTCCTATATTTGGGAACCTTTGCTTGAAATCCTATTTTTGGAAACTTTGTACTCTCGTATGCCGTCTTTCGTTGCAACCGGTATATTATCCAAGACTTTTGGTTCGTTATTAATCAACGAAACTCGTTACTCGTTAAACTAGTTAAAACTCTTAAAATAATGAGACTCGAAAGCTTCGTAAAATAAATAATCGCTGAAGGATTTTTATCCTAATTTTAATTCGTTCATAAATATGGTTATTTATCGATCCTATTTTAATTAGTTAATTAAATTAATTAATATTATTATATATAAAAAAGTTTATTTTATAATATCTAGTTAGTCCCGTTAAGTATTAAAGTTAGTAAACTAACATAGTTAACCTATAAAGTTAGTTTTCTTTTTCTTTTATAATATAACTTGGTTAATTAAATTTGGGGGTTGTTTGTGCAAATTTGCTAAACTAAACCTCAGGGACTGAATGTGCAATGTTTGGAAACTAATAAATTTCAAAACAATAAAAAAGGGCATGGCTGGGAGTCGAACCCGGGTCATCCACTTCAACACACACGCGCACAACCGTTCCACCACAACCTTCACATTGTTGAATCCCCAGCCGCAAAATCTTTAAACTCGCAGCCCGCCAAAGAAGCCAGCGCGCATAAAACCTCACAGCTCGCAATTTAGGCGCGGTTTTGAGTTTCTTTTGAGTTTTAAACTCGTTTTAACAATTAATAACCCACCAAACTCAACCCTAATCACTTCATTATAAATACCCAAGGCCTCCCAAGTCTTTTACACTTTAGAAACACCCTCACAACTCTCTCAATCACTCAAAAACGTTGCTGCAAATCAAAGTTCGGACAGATTCATCGAGCTTTACGAAAATGGGCATAACTTCTTCATTTCTCGTCCGTTTTAGCTCATTCTTTTTCCAGAACGCTTGGCTTGACCTTGGCTTCGATTCTAGGGTTGTTTCACAGCAAAAAAGTCCCTGGAACTCGGGCAAAAAGGCTTCAAAGTCCACTGTTTAAGTTTGTTTTCATTAATCTTTGGTTAGACACGAGTTTAACTCACTCAAACCTATGTCCTTATGCTTATAACCACTCCCATAGTTAGTTAGGCTTAAAAACAAGGTTGAGACATACAAAATCAGAGGATAACCCTCAAATACTTTCTGTTTTATTTAGGGTTTTTAACCCACAAGTGGTGTTCAAGCTTCAAGCTTGATAAAGGTGTGATTGTGGACTAACTTGGGTTGTCCAACATAAAATCCCCACATCCCTTGATGATTTCTCATAGTGTAGATATTTCTTATTCTTGTAATGATATTAGTTCATGACCCTCCTTGTATGTTTTTACATCAAGTGTAGTGGTGAACCATAAGAGGTACCTAAATGGAAGCTTGTTCTTCCTACCTCCTACATGAATTCTATGACACAATAGAGGTACCTAAATGAAGATTTATCTTCTACCTCATGCTTGATTATTGGACTAAATAATACATATAATACTTATACATATATTTACTATTCGAACTCTTGATGGTGGACTTGTGTTCATTCGTCAAATTATTAGAATACATCATCCAAGACATAAGACTTGTTACGATTCTAATGAGTATAGTACTCATGAAAACATTAACCCTTGAGGTTTCATAGTGTCAAGAACAAGTACTTGGTGTTAAAGGATGATTACTTTTCAATACATATATTCTTGTGTTTTAACTTCCTAAGTCCCTAAACGAACATATTCAACCTTCTAACCTCATCAACTTCGTCACATTGGATAATCGGAAAGCATATGCAAATTTGTGAGTATACTCGCAACCCCTTTTTATGTTTACCACTTTTTGGGGTGTAACATGTTTTACTATTAAACTACACTTAAACTTATTCTTTATGCAATGCACAAAACAATCCTTATACATGAATACTATGTTATGATACTTGATGCTTACGTGGACCATACTTATGTGATATGTTTTAGTCATTAGCTCTCACGAGCCTCCCTTCGACATGTATAGCGCTATAGGAGTAACGCACCGCCCCCCTTAAACTTGGGTCATGTTGAATTAATTAAACTTTCTTGCGTAAACAGAGGTTGGCTAGAAATATTGCATGCCACGATAGGTTGATCTCGTATAAACTAAGTTGCCATGTGGATTCGTTTTAAACTTTTATACTTATACTTATACTTATGCTTAAACTTGTATACTCGCCTTTGCTTTTGCATTGAACTTTATTTTAAACATGTTACAGGTTGAGGATGATGATGCTATGAAATGAAGTAGCGTTGATGCCTAGATACACGTATAGACGTTTAGGTTTAATCGTTGTATCAATTTTGATTATGTTGTATTGTAATTCATTTGAACTTGACGTTATTTGATTTCTTTGTAATGTTGACAAATGAATTATGAAATGAAATCGGTTAATTAAATATTGTCACAAATAGCGTTATGATGTCTCTAGCAATCTTCACATTTCGTCTCATCCCGATGTTTCCGCCATTGGTTGGGGTGTGACACATATGGGCAAGTGCACCTATCGTGAGCGTAGTATAGTGTTGGTAAGATACCGAGGACGTCCAAGGACACAAGATCTTTTAATACCGGTTTATCCTCAACGTCTAATCAAATCAAAAATTTGGAAAAAGGTTTTAAACTAGAAAATAAAAAAAAACTAAAATACTTAAAATAAAAATAAAAACAGATAGACAAGACGAATCACTTGGATCCGACTCGCCTTTAGTGTAACCTTTGATTATTTCCGCACTTTTGCACTTTTTAAGAGATTATCTTAGTTATTGTAGTAGGCCCCTCTTTTGAAGGTGACGTTACCATCAACCCAGTAGTTTGAGTCAGCAAGGATACAATCCTAAAGGGTCGGATTATTGAAAGATAATTAATTAATTTATTAATGCGTAATGTGGTAGGCCCCTCTTTTGAAGGTGACGTTACCCTCGGCTAAGTAGTCTGAGTCAGCAGGGATACAGTCCTAAGTAGCCGGGTTAAAGTTATAATAGTAGCTTATATATGAGGGGATCAAAGAGTTTGGACCCCTGCCATCCAATACCATTAGATATTGAAGGAGGTCCTACTAAATTTGACCCAGGTCCTTGCAGGATCTATACACTGAACAAGGCAAGACTCTTACCAAACCATTCCCTTAACCCCCGACCAGGTAGCCAACATATCTCCATATAGACCGTGGAGATATAAATGGTGAAAATCTTTTATTTTATATAGACAGTAAAATAATGCCAAGACACCACAGACAAATGATAAGGAAGATTCACCTTCAACATAAGAAACTAGTTATTAAAGTCATTAATACATAACCAAATAAAAAGTGCGAAAAGATTAAAAATAAAAAGTATTACACTAAATGCTTGTCTTCACCAAGTGATGTAAGAGACTTAGGCAAACATGGCCTTTGATTGTCAAGAACTCTTACGATCAATCTTGGATCCCGAGACTACTCACACACTTTATGATGGATGATGGATGATGGTGGTGGATGATGGTGTTGTTGGTGGTGGAGTGTGAGTGAAGTGTGAGAGAGGTGGTTTGCCAAGGGATGATTCGCAAGTGAGTCAAGCACCCCTATTTATAGCCTGCACAGAAGCCCGGACATGGCCCCGTGTCCATTTGGCACGGCCCCGTATCCATCCTCTTCTCTTTCTTCATTAAATGCAGTTTGTCTGCATTAGTTGACCACGCCCCCGTGTCCGCTGGGCACGACCCCGTGTGCAGAAGCGTATCTGTACTATCAAGATTTCCTTATATTCTGCGAATCTTAGAGTTGACCACGGCCCCGTGCCCGATGGGCACGCCCCCGTGGTGGGTGATAGAAGCTTCTACAGCTTTGTCTTTTCTGCAGACACTTGGGCAAGCCCCCGTGCTCATTGAACACGGGGCGTGTTCAACCTTCTGTTTTCTTGTTCTTGTTCTTGTTTGGGAGGATGCTGTCAAATGGTCGGGCATGCCACGTTTATTCCTTTTCTTGTATTTATGTTAGATTTAGCTGCCTTTTTGCTTCTTTTGTTCATTTGAGCTCATTTAATCCTGAAAATACAAAAAAGAAGACAAAAGCACACTTTTTCCAACATTAGTACTAAAAAAGGGTTAGTTTTATGCCACAATTGATGTAATTTATATGTTTCATTTTGCACACACACGCGTTTCATAGTAACTAATATACAAAAAATGTATACTGATCAAAGGATTTCGGATTCAGGAATATTCATTCTCTTGAGGACATCCAACTGGATTATGTTCACCGAGCTTCTTCCGTCGATGAGGATCCTACAAACAAAATGGTTAGAAATAAACAATGTAATGACTAAACCGTCGTGATGAGGATCCTGTATATTAACGCGGTTATCCTCATCAAAGGATATCACTTTCTGCTGAGTAAGAGTGGAGGTTCGAATAGGTCTCTCTCCATTCTCCATCTTCGTTTCCTTAGCATGTCTCTTAGCTGCTGAAAACGAAGTTCCACAAATATCAGAACCTCCGGAGATGAAGTTAATGATTTGAGCATCAGCAGGTGGTGGAGGAGCTCTTTCAGGAACTTTTTCAGATTCATGGATCCTTGACTTTTTCCTTCCTAACAGCTCCTTCAGGTAACCTTTGCTCAAAAGATAACCTATTTCCTTCCTTAGTGCTACATACTCATCCGTGAGGTGACCGAAATCCTCATGATAAGCACACCATTTAGATTTACCTTGCTAGCGGCGGGCTTCTTGTTTTTCCGTGGCCACCTAGCCTTGTCACCTAAATTCTGCAAAGCAAGGATTAGTTCACTGTTATCAGCAGAAAAACAATATTCAGAAATATGAGGATAATCCTCATCGTCTTCCTCTTGTTCAACTGCATGCACATTCTGGTTGTCATGCTTGGAGTATTGCTTGGATCGATTATTCTTGAAAAAGAATCCTTGCTTCTCCTGTTTTGAGGATCCTGACAACCTTTCTTGGATCCTTTTGTCATCCTCTAAACGGATGAATCTCAAGGCCCTATCCTCACTTCATCTAAATTGCTGCAAGGTGTCACAACAAGGTCATCATAAAATTGAGAATCTTTTAATACTCCTATTTTAAATGCTTCCACAGCTGTAGCAATATCTAGATTGGGGATTTCTAAGGATTCTTTACTAAACTTAGTGATGTAATCTCTTAATGATTCATCGCGGCCTTGGGTGATCCTATACAAGTCACTAGTGTCGCAACCCCCGACCCCTGCCCCAGGAGGCGGGCGGTCGCGAGCTACTCAGAGCTGGTGGTATCGGTGTTTATTAATTAGGAAGCGGAAATGTCACACCCCGACCACGTAAAACAACAAATCGTGGCGAAAACGTCGGGGTGTGTTGTAACAGAATTATTGTTTCACAACCATGGATACAAAAAGAGTTTTGTTTTATTCATTCATTAAGTGATTTACATTGTCTTAACACAAAACAAACGAGTTACATATCTACTATCACTGTTATTATGTCACTAAGGCCTCGTCCAGATCCTATGTGACGCATGCATCATAGAAATCAATCAAGCAACAACACCTGAAACATATGTAAAAACAAAGTCAGCAAAGAATTGCTGGCGAGTACATAGATTTTATAAGAGTGTTGGAATCATGGCTCGTTTGTATGTTGCAGTACTTTATTAGACTACAAGAGTCAAAAATACAAACCTAGTTTTGAAAAGTGTATTGCAACATAACTTAATCAACTCAAATCAAGTTGGTTATAGTTTATAAAATCTCGTAGCCATGATTCTTAACCCCAAAATATTTGTTTTAGTAAATCAGCTCGTAAAACATCTCGTAAAAACTCGTTAATAAAACTCGTATGGTTTATATCTTTTAGAAAACATCATTGTGTGACGTCGTTTCAAAATTGTTTACCCAAGTGAACTAAATAACGCCACGGTATGTAATATGTTGAAAACACTTATATATAGGAAGTACCAACGACGTATCCACTATGCTTTCATCACATTACACCCATCCCGTTATCTAAACACTAACCAAAAACCAATCGTTTATCCAATTCGTTTAACTTGTTCAAATCGTTTCCAAATCGTTAACTCGATAAAATCGTTTAAATCATCCTCGTTTTAATTGTGAAAACTATTTTTGGTCGTCTCGCTAATAACATTCAAACCTTCGTGACTCGACTATCTCGCTTCTCGCTTCTCGCATTAACAAAGGTAAGTTAACTAACATCAGATTCAGCCGTTACCCACAACCCCCACACATAACCATGGGTGCAGTATGATAACGAGATTTGTCAGATCCTATGGTACCATAACCTAATACTGGTCGGATTGATCAATGCTAATGAATGTCATTCGTTATGTAACTACAACCAATAACTTTGTTCACTTTATCGAAATCATTATTAGTTTAGTATAAACCATCTTAATCGTTTTTGAAATCATCGTTTAAACCTTGAAATCATTTTGTACATATGAATCACCCCAAAACAATTGAAAATAGCAAAATAGGGGAACTATGTACTCACATGAAGTGCAAAGTATCCTTAATCAAAAGAACTTCAACAAACTCAAGTAAACCAGAAAAATCAAGCAGCACCTAGTAATCGAATCACTAGTCAAACAATAGACGCCTAAATCGGAAGATCGGATAGAATGAGGTCTTGTAAACCAAATGAGTGTTGAAACTCATGTGATATGGTTTAACAAATCATATATCCTAAATTGGAACCTAACCTAAGTGCTTTTGATCAATTGTGACCTATTAAGGTAGCTTACGCTACTTTAACGCGTCGTGCATGCAAATGCGCGTTCGAGACGTCTAACTAGTCCTATAACAAGTATTATATGCCTATACATGTTTAAATATGTTGCATAATCAGTTGCGTGACAAAAGTTTACGTTACATATGCTTATTTACCAATTATGCATGAAAAGGGCATTTTGGTCATTTACCAAAGGCATATAAACTACCTATCATACAACTAATTAAACCTAAGTGACCATAAGGTATAACCTTGGAAGGTTATTCCCTATGCAACTATGGTCACTAAGCATGTTTGGTCGGATCCTAATGATCGACCAAACGGGTCGTGTTCGAAAGTCTAAGCGGGTGTTTAGTCCGCTTGACTTACGACTCTACACAAGCACTAAACTAAAAAGTGACGAGTTAAACATGTTAAAACATGTTTAAGGAATTTAGAAAACAGGTTTGGTATCAAAACAAACGGTTTTGATACCTAAAACTAGTTTGGTTACAAAATACGCGAGAATACGCATTTTGGCCAAAACTACGACTCGTCACTGAGCCTAGATACCGTGGTAATCAGTAGGTATAGTCACTAGGGACTATAACCATCGTGATTACGCTCACGTTATGAAGTTCAAACGAACTTCGCATAAACTGGTCAATGCAGAAAGTCAAACGCAGTTTGTCTTTTAAGCTAAAAACGCATAAAAAGAACGAAAGAAGACTTACAAGAGGTCCAAGAGAGATTTGATTCCAAGTATTCTCAGGTATGAAGTGATAAAACACCTCAACTTAGAGAAATCTCAGATCAAATGTGGTTTAGGAGTGAAGTGGGGGTAGCTATTTATAGGAAAACTAGAATCGTTAGGATCGTTTATCGGGAATCGAGCTTCGATCTTGGCCACACAAGTGGGCACAAGGTTTTGTAATACTAGGGGCACTAAAAAACCATCAAAATTTGCCCATAGAATGCAAGAAACCATGTCTAAAAGGCCTGAATACCAGCTGGTGTTTCAGAAAAACAATTTGCTAATCTATGCATTTCAGGCGGCCTGCATAAGATAAGGCTTAATCTTACGCGGCCACGTGGGCTATGTTTCCAGAAATGACATAAAAGGTCCTTGAACTTCAGAAACTTGCAATTTGGCTCATTTTTGACACGTTTAAGCCCCGTTAACCTCATTTCAAGGCTCTAAAATGATGTTAAAGTATAAGGAACTCAAAACATGCTCAAAAACATTTCGGATGTCGGCTCGTTTGGTCATATGGTTGCGTTTTTCGGTTTATTACGACGGAAGTCGTAATGAACGCAAAAACGATCCAAATTAAGCGACGAATGAATTTTTCTTATGCCAAACACTAAAATAAAATATTTTAATGCTTACATAATTTTTTGGATGTCCGAATATATTCTGAACGTAAGATATGCGCGAAAATGCGAACCTGTGCACTTTTTGACGCTTTTAGTCCCTATTGATCAATAAAGTTGATTTTAGCATACCGAATCCCTCAAAGCCTATTTCTAAGCTATGTAAAGGATATTTAGGGTATGTTTAACTTATGATCAAGTTCCAGAATGTTTGTTACTATACAAATCGGTATAGTTTCGCAGTTTGACACAAAAAGTCACTACGATCGAACAGACTTGATTTGAACACACCAAACCATCCAAAACATATTTCTAAGTTATGTGGAGGTTATTTAAGGTATGCTAAGCCTATGTCACTATTCAGGAGTGTTTGTCGCATTAAACTGATTACGTTTGCGTATAACCTTCTAGAAAGCGATTTAAAGCTTGAAATCGGAATCGAATCAAATTGAAAAATCCTCAAACATAAATACACACATAATAACACCAAAATACATATAATAACACTAAAGCACATATAATAACACCAAAGCACATTGTTTTATTGATAATTAACATTGTTTTACATTATACATTGATTACAGAACACAGTTGTCACAGTGTCCCCTACTTTAGGAAATTTCGTCCCGAAATTTTATTTAGAAGAAACTTGTGAAAACAAATGAGGATATTTCGTCTTCATCTGGTCCCCACGTTCCCAAGTAAACTCTGGGCCACGTTTGGATTCCCAGCGAACTTTTACCAATCGAATCCGTTTGTTCTTCAACTGTTTGAAAGCACGGTCCACGATCTCCACGGGTTTCTCGACAAAGTGCATCGTTACATCGATTCGAATCTCGTCGAGTGGAATGTGAAGATCAGCATCAGCTAAACACTTCTGCAAATTGGACACGTGAAAAGTCGGATGAATATTTCCAAGCTCTGGAGGTAGCTCTATGTCACGGCCCTCGGCCCCGGTTTGACCCGGTCCAGAGCCGCGAGGCAGGAAATCCCGTGGTATTTAATTTAGGCGACAGCGGAAGTCTTTTAATACAGGATCTTTTTAATACTCAAATGCCCGTTTAGTTTCTTACATAAAGTTTAGGGATAAAACCCTGTAATTTACAATAAGGTGATTTCCCGGGGAAATCTTTATTTCTCAAAACATGTTTCTTTATTTATTTACATTGAGCCACTTTCTAAGCTTGTAGTGCTTCACGGCACTTTTTCTTTGCTCACAACAGATCACCTGAAACATGTTTGAAAAAGGTTTTGTCAGCGGGGAAATACTGAGTGAATCATTCAGTTTACTAAAACGACTCATTTGTTATAATTTACAGTATTAAGAGAGATTACAATGTTTCTGATATCAAACCAACTACCCACAGTATTTGTCACTCGACTCATTTCGGTGACTGTGGTCATATCCCCCATTGGCTGCCCCAATGGTGACGAATATCACTAATTAGGTTCGCCCACCTAACGTGATAACAACAGTAGTAATGTGCACAATACCCCACATACCAGCTGTAATTTGGTGATTACATAAACTTAATCACTGTAATTATAACTTTGAAAATAATTTGGAGTATTGTAAAACAGTTGATAAAAAGAGAATGACTCACATTGCAGATTTAACGAGTAGAGTATAAGCCTACTGATTAGCCGTGATTAACCTAATTTAAATAACAATGCACACACAAACGGGTTAGTAACTAATACAGCAGTTACGACAATTCACAAGATTAAACCCTCACAACGATTTACAAGTGCAATACTTAACAATTCAGCGGATTCACAACGAATGACAGAGTATAGTCCGAGTTCGAACAGCACTCAAACATTCAAGCCGAAATCACGATGAATAACAAAGTATAAACTCAATTTGAGCAGCACTTAAACAATCGTTGGATAGTTACAATCGATCGGACGTTGAATCGTAATAGCGATCGAGTTATTACCCTGATTGCGGCAGCGATTCGTGAATCGTGTGTGTTTGTGCAGTATACAGGTGATATCTCCGTGTGTATTTTGAGTTTTAATGTCGTTTTTGTGCCAGAAATCAAGTGCCAATGCCCTCTATTTATACCCGAATTTTGACCCCCCTCGCGTGACGCGAGGGGTACCCCTATAGGCGTCGCGTGACGCGAGGGGTGACCTATGTTTATAGGGTAGCCCTTCGTGCATGTAGCTTTGCTGAGTCGACGGTTTCTTAAAATTCGAATTCGACAGATAGTTATTAAGATAATCGTAACTAGGGTTTTACCCCCCCCCCCTGAGTTTTAGGGGCCCTGATCCTGATTCTGATGATTCTGAAAATTTTAGGGTTTATGCAGAATTACTTGGGTTTCTCAATTAGGGTTTTCTTAAGAGACAATTAACATACTAAGTATTGGTTTTAGTGAGAGTTGTTACATCTTCCCCACCTTAAGAAAAATCTCGTCCTCGAGATTTATTGGAATAGATGAAGGTATTTCCGCTTCATTTCTGATTCCAGCTCCCAAGTGTATTCTGGTCCTCTCTTTGAATCCCATTTGACTTTGACTAGCACTAGTCGCTTGTGTTTGAGAAACTTGACTTTCTTGTCTTCTATTTGCAGTGGTTTCTCTACGAATTTTAACTTTTCATTTATCTCTACATCTTGAAGAGGTACTACCAGGGATTCGTCTGATAAACATTTCTTGAGATTGGATACATGAAATACATCATGTACTCCAGCTAGGTCTTCTGGTAGTTGTAAGCGATAAGCAACTGGTCCTATTTGTTGGATTACTGGGAATGGTCCTATGTATCTTGGACTCAGCTTTCCTTTCTTACCGAATCGTACTACTCCTTTCCAAGGAGAAACTTTCAAAAGTACCTTGTCTCCGACTTTAAATTCTAATGGCTTGCGGCGATTGTCTGCGTAGCTTTTCTGGCGATCTCTAGCAGTTTTCAGTCTTTCCTTGATTTGAGTTACCTTGTCTGTGGTTTCTTGTACAATTTATGGACCTGATAATTGACTTTCTCCTATTTCTGCCCAACAAACTGAGGTTCGGCACTTACGTCCATACAGTGCTTCGAATGGAGCAGCTTCGATGCTTGAATGATAACTATTGTTATAGGAGAATTCAATTAAGGGTAAGTGGTTATCCCAATTACCACCAAAATCAATTACACATGCTCGGAGCATGTCCTCTAAGGTTTGTATCGTCCTTTCACTTTGTCCGTCTGTTTGAGGATGATATGCAGTACTTAAATTGAGTCGGGTTCCCATTGCTTCCTGGAAACTAGTCCAGAAATGGGAAGTGAAACGACTATCCCTATCTGATACAATGGAGAGTGGGACTCCATGTAAAGATACTACTTTATCTACATATAATTTAGCTAATCTTTCCATGCTAAAGGTTTCCTTCATTGGTAGAAAATGAGCTGATTTGGTTAATCGATCCACAATTACCCAAATCGCATTATTACCTTTTCTGGTTTTGGGTAACTTAGTAACAAAATCCATTGTTATGAGTTCCCATTTCCATACGGGCATTTCCAACTGTTGTAGTAGTCCTGAAGGTTTCTGGTGTTCGGCCTTAACTTGTGAACAAGTAAGACACTTAGATACGTATTCAGCTTTGTCCTTTTTCATTCCGATCCACCAGAAATTGTTTCTTAAATCTTGGTACATCTTATTGTTTCCTGGGTGTACGGTATACCTAGATTTATGAGCTTCTTCTAAAATCTTATTTCTTAATTCTCTCTGCTTTGGTACCCAAATTCGTTTCTTGTGGAATCTCCAAATTCCATCATTTCTTTGCTCTAGTTCCTTTATATAACCTTTCATTCCTTCAGCATCATCCTTGATTGCTGTTTCCTGAACTTTCTTTAATTGTTCCATTAAATCTACTTGTGGATTTAATCTAAGAGCACGGACTCGCTTTTGCTTTTCATGATATTTACGACTTAAAGCATCTGCAACTACGTTTGCCTTTCCTTCGTGATATTGGATATCACAGTCGTAATTGCTTAGGATTTCCATCCATATTCTTTATCTCATATTTAACTCTTTTTGCCCAAATATGTACCTTAAACTTTTATGATCTGTATAAACAGTAAACTTACTTCCATACAGATAATGTCTCCATATTTTAAGGGCAAAAATTATGGCTCCTAATTCTAAGTCATGAGTCGTATAATTTTCCTCGTGCTTTTTCAACTGCCGCTTCTTGCGTTGCATCAACACACATCCGAATCCTAATTTTGAAGCATCACAATATACTTCAAAATCTTCTGTTCCTTCGGGCAATGCTAAAATTGGAGCATTCATCAATCGGTGCTTTAAAATCTTAAAAGCTTCTTCTTGTCTATGTCCCCATTCAAACGTAGCGGCTTTACAGGTCAACTTAGTCAAAGGTACAGCTATCTTAGAGAAATCCTTAATAAATCGTCTGTAGTATCCAGCTAAGCCTAGAAAACTTCTAATTTCCATAGCTGTTTGCGGGACCTTCCATTTGGTGATTGCTTCTATTTTAGCAGGATCTACGTGAATTCCTTCGTGATTCACCATGTGACCTAAAAATTGCACTTCTTGCAACCAGAATTCACACTTTGAGAATTTGGCATAAAGCTTTTCTTTTCATAACAAAGTTAAGAGTGCATGCAGGTGCTTACAATGTTCTTCCTGACTTTTGGAATAAATAAGTATATCGTCGATGAATACGATTACAAATTTATCCAAGTATGGTTTACAGATTCGATTCATCATGTCCATAAATGCTGCTGTGGCATTTGTTAGTCCAAAGGGCATGACTGTAAACTCATAATGGCCATACCTAGTTCTAAAAGCAGTTTTAGGTATGTCTTCTTCTTGTACTTTCAGCTGGTGATATCCGGAGCGCAAGTCTTATCTTAGAAAAATACCTAGCGCCTTGAAGTTGATCAAAAAGATCGTCAATCCTAGGTAATGGGTACCGATTCTTAATTGTAACCTTATTTAGTTCCCTATAATCGATACACATTCTCATCGATCCATCTTTCTTTTTCACAAACAACACTGGTGCTCCCCAAGGGGATGAACTAGGTTGTATAAATCCTTTGCTTAGTAATTCATCTAACTGCTTCTTCAATTCTAGCATTTCGGTGGGTGCTAATCGATAAGGTGCCTTAGCTATTGGTGTAGTTCCTGGAACTAGATGAATTCTAAACTCTACTTCTCTATCAGGTGGTAACCCAGGTAATTCTTCTGGAAAGACATCTGGGTATTCTGAGACTATAGGGATGTCCTGGAGTTCCTTACGTTTAGTGTTAATGATTACAGAAATCATATACACCATTTCTTGTTTTCTTGAATAACTAGCCAACTTCATTACTGAAATGAATTTCAGTGGCTTTCGAGGTCTATCTCCTGTAATTAAAATTACCTCTCATGTGGGGGTACGGATTTCTACAGAATTCTTATCACACAGGATCCGAGCATGGTTGGCTACCAACCAATCCATTCCTAATACCACATCGAATCCGGCTAATTTCATAGGTAACAGGTTTGCAGAAAACTTATGGCCTAAAAGTTCTATCTTTCCTTCCTGCAACACCTTATTTATGTTAACAGAACTTCCATCTACCGTTTCGACTGTAAAAATCTGCCTAAGGGTGGTTAAGGGTAAATTAAGAGCTTGGCAGAATGAAGTATTGATAAAACTTTGGTTTGCACCAGAGTCAAATAATACTTTTGCATAAATGTCGTGAATCAAAAACGTACCAGCTATGACATCAGGAATTAGTTCAGCTTCATGAGTAGTCAATTGAAATGCTCGGGCATTCTTCTTTGTTGTTCCATCAGCTGGTTTGCCTTTATTGTCTGCGGTTTTAATCAATTTAGGACATTCTGTTTTGTAATATCCTGTTTCTCCACAGTTATAGCAGACTATGGTTTTCTTTTTGCAATTTTCTTCACGATGTCCTGCCATTTTGCAGAAGTTCCAGGTTATATTGCATCTTCCAAAATGATTCTTTCTGCAATTTCTGCAAAAAGGCGGGTTTGCAGATTGTCTTATTCCTCTCTTCTTGAACCTGTTATTATTATTACCCACACGAAATCCTTGGGTAATCTTTTGAGCCAATTCTTTCTTTCGATCTTCTTCTCTTGTGCGCACCAGTTCATCAGTTAGGGTATTAGCTAACTCCACAGCATCGTCAATAGTACGAGGTCTCGCAGCTTTAACGATGTTACGGATTTCACTAATTAGTCCCCAAATATAACGAGAAATGATTACCGGTTCTGGCGAAGCCAGAGTTGGTACCACTCTAGCATATTCAAAGAATGTCGAGGTATAACCGCGACACTCTACACCTACCATACAATGGCTTAGGAACTTATTTGCCATTTGTTCCTTTTCATATTCAGGACAATATTTTCTTTCTACAAGATTCTTAAACTCTTCCCAGTTCATAGCATAGGCCATCCTTCTTCCTTTTGCTTGTAATACTGTGTTCCACCACTCTAGCGCCCCTTCTTTGAACAAATTTGACGCATACATAACCTGATCTTCTTCGGCACACTTACTTATTGCAATTACTGCTTCGGTTTTCTCTAACCAACGCAGTATTGCAGTTGCTCCTTTGTTGCTTGCAAATTCAGCAGGTTTGCAAGCAAGAAATTCTTTGAAAGTGCAACTAGGCGTTGCAGCTTTCAATTTCTTAAGTGGAGCCTGTCGTGGATTATTATCGTCATGATTGCCGCCTCCATTTACACTATGACTAAAATTGTCTTCCTGAGTATGTTTACTAGGAATGATTTGTTACGGTTCAACAGGTTTCTGAGCAGCAGCCATGATTGCAGGAATAGCATTAGCTATACCTTGAGTGATGATATTTTCAATATCTTGTCTAGTCATATATTGGTTTTCCTGATTTTGCTCAGATTGATTTCCTTCATTAACTGGTTCATTACTAGCGTTTTCCATCTGATAATTATTATAAATATAACTATTAGTATCAAATGATTGTAAATAAAATAATGGCAAGTAATCACATAAATCTTTTTCACATCACACATATATATAGCCAAAATTGTCGATGTTTCGACTTGTATTTTGTTTTATAGATTATATAGGCATCCATACACACTGTTTATCTTACAAGGTCTTATTTCCCATTTTACAGAGTTATATTTTACTTTTACTGTTATTATACAGACATACTTCCCAACCCCACTATTTCTTTGGTTAACTGGCCTTTTAGTAGCGACGCTCCCTCTCGTCGTATTTCCAGGAGATTTGTTCCCCCATTTCCCGGATCCTATTCCCTGTACCTATCAGCTCTTCACCGAACTGACGAAGTTCGGCTAAGTTTTCGTTGCTCATTGGAGGATTGGGGATAGGTTCTGGATCAAACTGTGGGAGGAAGGAATAAGGACTGTTGATCATATTTTGGAATTGTCAGTCATTCGTCCACCATTCTTCCATTTGGCCTAAAGGTCGAGTATGGATTAGTGGGTCTGGAATAGCTGGTTCCAGATTTACGGGAAGTTGGTTTTCGGCCGGATAAGGATATAGATTATTATGGATAGGGCTAATGACATCACAATTTGCCAGTAGACGATCTATTTCGTTTTGAAAGGTGATTTCTTCAGGTTGTCTAGAGCTCTCTCCAATTTCTATTCCTTTTTGTTTAGAATCTTTCCTGATTTCTATCTCTGCTGGCTTAGAACTCTCTTCGGTTTCGATTCCTTTTCCTTTGTCTATAGGGTTTTCTACTTTGGAGAGTTTCCTAGTGGCTGGCTTTCTTCTGCGCACTTTCCTCCATCCTACATATCTTCTTCTCTTTTTAGGTTTTGCTTTTTCCAGCGGTGGAGCTTGGAATTCCAAAGATTCCTCTATGTCAGCAATATATCCAATAAAGTCGTGGGAGACTTCAATTCGTACTGGGTAGAGGTTGAGATTCTGAAATGCTTCCGATATCTCATTCATGCTGTATATCATATATGAAAAATGCACAAAAATGCTAAGTTAAAACTTTGGAACAAAGTTTTACAAATAAACATTGAAGTTTTTATTGCATACTAAGATAACAGGAAAGAGAACACACTAGGATTTATTTATTTACTGGGTAGGAATTTTCTACTAGACCAGGCTTATTGATAGTTTAGAGGTTTGCATTCTCTGCTACGGTAGCTAGCATATAAAGATTTGCCCATTTTTCATCTAATTTGTCTTCCCAAGGTGGACTATTGCCTAACTCCTGGGTTTCTGGATTAAACCTCACTTTCTTGACTTGGGGTTTCTTTATTTTCTCATGTCCCTTCCTAAGAATCGAATTTCTTTTATCTGGGGTGAGAGGATTTTCATAATTTGCCTTACGGACAAAATCCCTTCTTCCAGATCTACTGGGTATTTGGAGGAAGAGGTTCCTTTTTCTGTGGGTGCAGTATCTAATTTGTGGTAGATAGCAGAAAGCTTTTGTTTACCCATACTGTAACTCAACAATTAATCAGTTAATAAAACATATTTTCACAGAATGACAATTAGAATCCCTAAGTATCTTTCAATTTCTTTAATAGGCTAAAATCATTAGTAAGCTTAAATCAGTGGCTCTGATACCACCTTTTCCTGTCACGGCCCTCGGCCCCGGTTTGACCCGGTCCAGAGCCGCGAGGCAGGAAATCCCGTGGTATTTAATTTAGGCGACAGCGGAAGTCTTTTAATACAGGATCTTTTTAATACTCAAATGCCCGTTTAGTTTCTTACATAAAGTTTAGGGATAAAACCCTGTAATTTACAATAAGGTGATTTCCCGGGGAAATCTTTATTTCTCAAAACATGTTTCTTTATTTATTTACATTGAGCCACTTTCTAAGCTTGTAGTGCTTCACGGCACTTTTTCTTTGCTCACAACAAATCACCTGAAACATGTTTGAAAAAGGTTTTGTCAGCGGGGAAATACTGAGTGAATCATTCAGTTTACTAAAACGACTCATTTATTATAATTTACAGTATTAAGAGAGATTACAATGTTTCTGATATCAAACCAACTACCCACAGTATTTGTCACTCGACTCATTTCGGTGACTGTGGTCATATCCCCCATTGGCTGCCCCAATGGTGACGAATATCACTAATTAGGTTCGCCCACCCAACGTGATAACAACAGTAGTAATGTGCACAATACCCCACATACCGGCTGTAATTTGGTGATTACATAAACTTAATCACTGTAATTATAACTTTGAAAATAATTTGGAGTATTGTAAAACGGTTGATAAAAAGAGAATGACTCACATTGCAGATTTAACGAGCAGAGTATAAGCCTATTGATTAGCCGTGATTAACCTAATTTAAATAACAATGCACACACAAATGGGTTAGTAACTAATACAGCAGTTACGACAATTCACGAGATTAAACCCTCACAACGATTTACAAGTGCAATACTTAACAATTCAGTGGATTCACAACGAATGACAGAGTATAGTCCGAGTTCGAACAGCACTCAAACATTCAAGCCGAAATCACGATGAATAACAAAGTATAAACTCAATTTAAGCAGCACTTAAACAATCGTTGGATAGTTACAATCGATCGGACGTTGAATCGTAATAGCGATCGAGTTATTACCCTGATTGCGGCAGCGATTCGTGAATCGTGTGTGTTTGTGCAGTATACAGGTGATATCTCCGTGTGTATTTTGAGTTTTAACGTCGTTTTTGTGCCAGAAATCAAGTGCCAATGCCCTCTATTTATACCCGAATTTTGACCCCCGTCGCGTGACGCGAGGGGTACCCCTATGGGCGTCGCGTGACGCGAGGGGTCACCTATGTTTATAGGGTAGCCCTTCGTGCATGTAGCTTTGCTGAGTCGACGGTTTCTTAAAATTCGAATTCGACAGATAGTTATTAAGATAATCGTAACTAGGGTTTTACCCCCCCTGAGTTTTAGGGGCCCTGATCCTGATTCTGATGATTCTGAAAATTTTAGGGTTTATGCAGAATTACTTGGGTTTCTCAATTAGGGTTTTCTTAAGAGACAATTAACATACTAAGTATTGGTTTTAGTGAGAGTTGTCACTCTCTAGTCGATAGGCAACCTTCCCAATTCTTTCCACAATCTTAAATGGTCCCACATATCGAGGTGCAAGTTTTCCTTTCTTTCCAAATCTCACCACTCCCTTCCAAGGTGACACCTTAAGTAGGACACGGTCTCCGACTTGAAATTCTAAGGGCTTGCGTCGCATATCCGCATAATTCTTTTGACAGCTTCGAGCTGTCACAAGATTATCGTGGATTTTCTTGATTTTGTCTGTTGTTTCTAGAATGAGCTCAGGTCCAGTAAGCTGAGCTTCACCGATCTCATTCCAACAAACAGGTGAACGGCATTTTCGACCGTAGAGAGCTTCGAATGGTGCCATATTAATGCTAGCATGATAGTTATTATTGTAAGATAACTCGATCAGTGGAAGATGAGAATCCCAATTACCACCAAAGTCTATCACGCATGCTCTAAGCATATCCTCCAAAGTTTGAATCGTTCTCTCAGATTGTCCATCTGTTTGGGGATGATAAGTAGTGCTTAGATTCAGTTGGGTTCCCAAAGCAGATTGCATGGTCTTCCAAAAATGAGATGAAAACCGAGCATCACGATCGGAAATGATATCCAAAGGAACACCATGTCGTGATACAATCTCATCAACATAAATCTTTGCAAGTTTATCAGCAGATAGATCCTCGTGAATCGGAATAAAATGAGCTGACTTCGTTAATCGATCGATAACAACCCAAATAGCATCGTGACCTTTAGATGTACGCGGTAACTTAGTGATGAGATCCATCGCAATGTTCTCCCACTTCCAAACCGGTATCTCTAGTTGTACAAGCAAACCAGAAGGTCGTTGATGTTCAGCCTTGACTTTGAGACAAGTTAGGCATTTTGACACATACAAGGCAACATCCTTCTTCATACCAGGCCACCAGTACTGAGTACGAAGATCCTTGTACATTTTATCAGCACCAGGATGGATAGAATATCGAGATTTATGAGATTCGTCCATTACCAAGGTGCGAAGATCGTCTTGTTTCGGAATCCATAAATGATCCTTGAAATAGAGCAAACCATCGCCTTTTGCTTCGAGCTTAAGCTCAAGTTGACGTGGTAATTCCTTACCTATCAAATTTTGTGAAACACAAAATTGTTGAGCTTGAAGGACACGAGTTTGAAGATCAGATAAAGTGCGAACAGAATGAAGCTTGACTCGATCTTTTCGACTAAGCGCATCAGCTACGACATTCGCCTTACTAGGATGATAGCGAATTTCGCAATCGTAATCACTTAAGATCTCAACCCAACATCGTTGCCTCATGTTCAGCTCCTTCTGATTGAGAATATGCTGGAGACTTTTGTGGTCTATGAAAACCACACACTTCGTGCCATAAAGATAGTGTCTCCAGATTTTTAGGGCAAAAACCACAACACCTAACTCAAGATCATGAGTCGTGTAGTTCTTCTCGTGAACTTTCAGTTGTCTTGACGCATAAGCTATCACTTTACCTCGTTGCATAAGAACGCAACCAAGTCCTAAATTTGATGCATCACAATAGACAACGAAATCATCATTTCCCTCAGGCAAAGATAGAACTGGAGCATCACATAACTTTTGTTTCAGCGTTTGGAACGCTTTCTCTTGCTTGGGTCCCCACTCAATAGGCTTATTCTTCTGAGTTAAAGCAGTGAGTGGAACCGCAATCTTCGAGAAGTTCAAAATGAATCGTCGATAATAACCAGCAAGACCAAGAAAAGATCGAATCTCTGTAGGTGTCGTCGGTGTATTCCAATCCTTAATAGCATCTATTTTGGATGGATCCACATGAATACCCTTCTCGTTGACTATATGACCCAAAAACTGAACTTCTTTAAGCCAGAATTCACACTTGGAGAATTTAGCAAAAAGTTGTTCCTTCTTTAGGAGTTGGAATGTTAAACGAAGGTATTGCTCGTGATCGGCTCGAGACTTCGAATAAATGAGAATATCGTCGATGAACACAATGATGAACTTGTCTAAATAAGGTTTACAACCCCTATTCATTAAGTCTATAAAGATAGTTGGGGCATTTGTCAAACCAAAAGGCATGACAGTGAACTTGTAATGCCCATATCTTGTGCGGAATGCAGTTTTGGAAATATCTTCTTCGAGAACACGAAGTTGATGATACCCAGAACGCAGATCGATCTTGGAAAAGCATGAAGCACCTTGCAGCTGGTCGAAGAGATCATCAATTTGAGGTAGGGGATATCGATTCTTGATGGTGAGCTTATTAAGCTGACGATAATCGATACACATTCGAAAAGATCCATCTTTCTTTTTCACGAAGAGGACAGGAGCTCCCCAGGCGAAAAGCTTGGACGGATGAATCCTTTATTAGATAACTCTTGAAACTGTTTCGATAACTATTGCATCTCAGACGGTGCAAGACGATAAGGTGCTTTCGCAATCGGGTTGGCATTGGGTACAAGGTCAATATGAAACTCGACTTGACGAACTGGAGGCAAACCAGGCAGTTCATCAGGAAACACCTCTGGATAATCTCGAACAATCGGAATATCTTGAATATGCTTACTCTTGTCTTTCTCCTCGGTGACATGCGCCAGAAAAGCAACATATCCTTTTCTCAAATAACTTTGGGCTTTTGTACACGACATAAGCTTCAATCCACCTGAAGGTTTCTCGCCATGAACTTCCAGAACATCGCCAGAAAACAAAGGAATACGAACAATCTTATCGAAACAAAGCACCTCAGCATGATGTTTGGTTAACCAATCCATTCCCACGATAATGTCGAAACTCCCAAGTTGCATCAGTGTGAGGTCAAAAGGAAAAATGTGGTTATCAAGGTTCAACTGACAATCACGAATAACAGAATCGAGAAAGAGGTTTACCAGTAGCAACTTCGACAGATAAGGGTTTCCTTAGTTTAGTTCTAGGTATCGCAAGCAAAGGTTCAAAAGATAATGAAACAAAACTTCTATCGGCACCAGAATAAAAAAGAACAGATGCAGGTCGATTCTTAACAAGAAACGTACCATTGACAACCACATTGTCAGCCCTCGCTTCGTTAGCATTCAGATTGTACGCTCGCCCACGAGCGGGATTCACATTCGCATTGACATTCGCATTCGGGTTCGCATTAGCATTCGCGTTTGCATTCACCAGCCTCGGACAGTTGTTGCGGAAGTGACCAAACTCTCCACAATTGAAACATGAACCCGGTGGGAATCTCGCAGCATTCCCCTGAGCCGGAGCTTGAACCTGGGCAACCTGTTTCTGTCCCAAACGACAAATATTGGCCAAATGCCCAAGTTTACCACACGTTGTGCATTGCTTACAAGCTTGTTGTGCAACATGATGACCGTTGCAGCGAGCACAATGAGGTGCGGTACTAGCATACGCTTTCTTTGCAGGAGGTTGAGTCGGTGGGCTCTGAGCAGTCTGTGCTGTAACAGCAAAATTCTGAGCACCCTTTCGCATCCTCGACATCTTCGACGACTCACAGCAGCCATTTGCTGAGAGACAAGGGCTGCGACTTCTTCAGCAGTAAAAGATTGAGCATCACGTCGAGGAGGCATTGTCTAACAAGGAAACAGGGGAAACGAGTGAGATCAAAAATTGGAAAAAAAGACACAAAAGAGGTATTGAAAACATCGACAAAACACAAGGAAGGCGATCATTTGTTCATTACCTCGAACAAACAAACGACACGCAGTGACTAATCAAAGTAAATGGGCCAAAATAATGTATCGCGAAGACATGCTCGCCTATAAGTGAACACTCACCCCAAGAGTTCCCAGGTAAGAGTGACTGGTCCGATTATGTGGATTTGTACGAATACTCTAGCCTTAGACAGAAAACTCAGAGTACAGGCACTCACTCTTCCTGTTTGCACGTGTTCACACTATTTAGACCCAACCTTTGACGAGATTTTGGAAACTTAAAGGGTTCAAAACCTTGTAACGAATCATTTATGAAGAAATGATTAGTTTTCAAAGCGGAATCGAAATTTGAGTTCTCATTGTGGTTATCACCTAAGGATAGGTGACGGTTTTGTTTTAAAATCTAAATACAAGTAAACTTGTGTTAGGGTCCTAAAGGTTATAGTCTAGGTCAAAGCATTACTAATAACCTAATTCCCTATAACCATTGGCTCTGATACCAACTCTTCTTTCACACCCCGACCACGTAAAACAACAAATCGTGGCGGAAACGTCGGGGAGTGTTGTAACAGAATTATTGTTTCACAACCATGGATACAAAAAGAGTTTTGTTTTATTCATTCATCAAGTGATTTACATTGTCTTAACACAAAACAAACGAGTTACATATCTACTATCACTGTTATTATGTCACTAAGGCCTCGTCCAGATCCTATGTGACGCATGCATCCTAGAAATCAATCAAGCAACAACACCTGAAACATATGTAAAAACAAAGTCAGCAAAAAATTGCTGGCGAGTACATAGGTTTTATAAGTGTGTTGGAATCATGGCTCGTTTGTATGTTGCAGTACTTTATTAGACTACAAGAGTAAAAAATACAAACCTCGTTTTGAAAAGTGTATTGCAACATAACTTAATCAACTCAAATCAAGTTGGTTATAGTTTGTAAAATCTCGTAGCCATGATTCTTAACCCCAAAACATTTGTTTTAGTAAATCAACTCATAAAACATCTTGTAAAAACTCGTTAATAAACCTCGTATGGTTTTTATCTTTCAGAAAACATCGTTGTGTGACATCGTTTCAAAATCGTTTACCCAAGTGAACTAAATAACGCCACGGTATGTAATATGTTGAAAACACTTATATATAGTAAATACCAGCGGCGTATCCACCATGCTTTCATCACATTACACCCGTCCCGTTATCTAAACACTAACCAAAAACCAATCATTAATCCAATTCGTTTAACTTGTTCAAATCGTTTCCAAATCGTTTAAATCATCCTCGTTTTAATTATGAAAACTATTTTTGGTCGTCTCGCTAATAACATTCAAACCTTCGTGACTCGACTATCTCGCTTCTCGCATTAACAAACCACCAAAAGGTATGTTAACTAACATCAGATTCAGTCGTTACCCACAACCCCCACACATAACCATGGGTGCAGTATGATAACGGGATTTGTCAGATCCTATGGTACCATAACCTAATACTGGTCGGCTTGATCAATGCTAATAAATGTCATTCGTTATGTAACTACAACCAACAAGTTTGTTCACTTTATCGAAATCGTTATTAGTTTAGTATAAACCATCTTAATCGTTTTTGAAATCATCGTTTAAACCTTGAAATCATTTTGTACATATGAATCACCCCAAAACAATTGAAACGGCAAAATAGGGGAACTGTTTGAGTTAAAAGTAAAAAGAAAACCAAAGAGGTTAAATGTTGTTAATTTTTAATATGGAAATGTTTATATAACTCACCTTACCCCACCTCACCCCACCCCCACCCCCACCCCACCTCACTCTCATCTCTCTCTAGACTTTGCAACCACCACCACTACCACCATGGCTTCCGACCATCCTTTCATCTTCAAATAAAAAAATATATATTGGAAATGACATAATAGGGAGCTCACAATTCCAACCAACCCAATACTGTACATCGTCAAGAAAAAATGCTTCGAGTTCATCACTTTTTAATGGGGTTTTCCAAGCCATCTGATAATAATCAATGGATTGTCTAAAAATCTAAATTCTGGGTCTGATTGGCATGATTCCAATACTAAATCTTGAATAATAAAGCCGATATTTTGATGAAACGAGTAGGGTTTTGTTAATGGTTGTGATGTGTTGGATTAACTGAGTTGTTAAACTGAATTTCTTTATCATCTGTAATTTTATAAATTGGTTATATGTTTGTTACTTATATATTGTAATGTAATTACCTATGAGGTTGGTTGCCCAATGACAAAGATAAAAGCCTTTAGATACATTTAGATATGAAGGTCTTACATTCAGATCTCACATACAAGATAAATAAAGAACAAAAGAACTTGTATTTTGCAATTTAACCTTTTCCATATTTAATGCGCCATTTCCTAGGCTTTGGTTCAAATGAGAACCACCACGAGTTGCGAGAACCGCGGGACTAGGCCATCTAAAAGGTTTTTCCAATTTTTTTTCACAAAAGTCGTAAAAATAATCACTTGTTTCAGCAAAATAAGAAAAATTGAAAAAAAAAAAACGTCGCACACCCACATTTACATGCGAGGTAAAAAGAATGTTTATCTTCTTTCAAAATTTACGTCTGTCGTAAAAAAAAATTTGCATGAGTTAAAACTACCGACTCGACAATTTTTTAAAATTTTTTTTACAGATGTGTTTTTTCATCTACGTTTGTGTAAAAAATTTTGGGCCCAAATCGCGTCGGATCAAATAGTTCTCGCGGTTTTCGCAACTCAAGGTGGTTCTCATTTTAACCTTTTCCTTTCCTACTATTATAAAATGAATTATATTATATATTATATAAAGTAAAATATATTATACAAAACGACATGTGATTTTTTTCGTATTTATTTATTAATGAGAAGCCACTTTGTGTTAAAGGGGGGTGTTGAAATATGTTAATAATCGTAACACGGAAACCAATTGTAAGTATAGTAGCATCTACATCTACGTGTAGTTTATTAAATTAATAGATTTATAAGAAGTATTTTCTTTATATAGTCCTGTAACACACGGTATCTTAAACTAGTCCATCAACAAAACTATAAACTTAACAATAGGGTGATGTTCTATTGACACATACAAAGCCTTTAAACATCTTGAAAGAAAGAGGTTTTGGGTTCAAGTCTCACCTACGATAGGAATAAAAGAAATTTGCTGTTAAAATGTTAAAAGAAAAACAAAACTATAAACTTCGTGCACCTTGAAACACCTAAGCTCATCTTCAACTACAACAAAACACTTGTCATCACAACCATAAGCAAAAGCCGCCACGTGTATAGGCTCCCGCCATTTCATACGGGAAGCATCGTTATCGTTATATTCAATAAAAAAAACATAGAAGCCACAGCTAACAACCTCATAGTTACCCAAACTCTCAACTTTTCCTTAGCAAAAAATCAATAACGATGGCCACCGGACAACAAGAGGATTTCAAAGTGAAGTGGATGGGGCGGCGTAACGCCCCAATGAGCCCCGCAACCATGGTGGTTGCGGGTATCGTCACCGCTGCCGCAGTTGGTTACTTCTTTTATGCGAACAAAAAAGGCGAAACGAATGATGGAAAGCGCAGGTACCCGGAAAATACTCCCCCGCCGCTGGCTCGGCATCCGTGAAGGCCATAAGTATGAAGAATTAAGTATCATGTGTTTAGGGTTTCCTTCAATGTTATATGTTTGCATGTTTTGTAAAGAATATAATATAATGATATGGAAAGTTATATTTGGTATTTCAGGATGATACTGATTTATTGTGTTTTCGTTCTCATCCCAAATCTTTAATGAGTATTTCCTCCCATTGAATTAGAGCTATTGAAAATCCTAAATGGATAATTAAGCACTACAACAGAAAAGAGAAGATGATCCCAACTGATTGTTTGATTCCAACATTTATTTGGCTCAACTTGAGAATCATTAACTAATGAATGAATTTATTGAGATCACTGTCACTCATTAGCATATTCAGTCCCACTTCTAAGACAAATAAAATCATATGGATAGAAGAAAGTTTATGTTTAATAATCTACATGTGTAGATAAGAACAGGGTCCCCAATCTAGATGTGTAGATAAGAACACGGACCCATATGATGTTTGGTATGGTGTTTGAAAAAAGTATTGGGTTTAAATATTTGTAAAAGAGAAAAATGCCTAGTCGGTTTACCTAAATTTCACATTTTTTAGTGGTTTAACAAGTTCCATTCTAATTTGTGCCGTAACGACAAAATTACCGTTGCTATTAAAGAATATAGTTAGATCAGGGACGGAACTAGCTAACAAACCAGCCGTAGCATGAACTACGTATCAGTAGAAGATACCTCTAAACAACTACAAGGATACTTCTGACACAAAAAATGATACTTTAGCCCAAAAGAAATAATAAACATTTGAATGTAATTCCAATTGTTGTGTAAGCACAAGTCCCAACCCAATTAATATTTTAGCCTAACAAATAATAACCATTTGAATGTGGGGCAGGGGCGCGACAACATATCTGTGGAAACCAAACGTCGTACAAGGCACAAGCATCTGAACTCTATAGAATCAGCAACGACAAAGTGCATAAACTGATCAAAATTCGACAACGTGTGATAACCTGTGTGAGACTGATAAAAAAATCGAACAACCAAAACTGATCATAATTTTGATTTTCAAACAAGCAGAAACAGAAGTGCAGTCGTAGAACTGATCAAAATTCGAACCAACATCGACTAATCAAAATTCACAGATCGTTTGTGAGTATTCTTTTCTTCTTGTGCTTTGATAGTTTGATTTCTTGTTTAGTTTGTTCTTCGATATTTTGAATTTTGTTAAGTTATTTAAAACTTTGGTGATGATGATACAATTCCGAATGAAACAACTCCGAATGTTAATAATGATAATATTGATGCAAGTCCGATCTAAAAAATAAAAAAAAAAAACCTAGCCCAGGGTACTTGAACTTTCAGGATCTGCCGGTAACGTAGCTAAAAAAAAAAAATCGTTCTATAAATGTACACTGGGCCCACTTTTAACATAACCTAACCCCTATCCCTCCCATTTCTTCGTCGGAAACCCACCCCCCACTCCTCCGATTGATCTGCTCTTTTTCCGGCACCTGATTCCTATTAAAACCAGCCACTGTCACCAAGAAAAAAACCGATCACCGCCAGTGTTAAGTACCACCCCATCGTCTGAATCACTCCGCCATTTCAAAGCACCAAAACAACCCACCCCATCCGTAAACTCTCTCTCTTCGAACAATAAAACACCAAAATGTTGTCACCAATTAGTGGTGGGCTTGTTGTGTGATGATATGGAACTCGTTCCTTACCTGATTCGCGGCCTACGGCGGCGATTAGTTGCGGTGGTGGGATTATCGTTCGAGTGGAATGGTGTTGGCGACGAAAGTGGGTGGCGGTAAAGGTGGTGTCACTGTGATTAACTCGTGTGTGGTGTTCGGGATGAAACATAATAGCAGAAAACCAAGCGAACGAGGATTTCAAAACAATTGGTGACGTCGGTTCGTTCTAAATATATTTAATATATTGTTGAATCACGAAAGGGTGTCCACATTTAAGAGGGAGCAAGAAAAGCAGAGTGTCAGCAGCATTGGCGTGCATATCATAGCAACACCAGATTGGCCTCTTCACTATTCGTCATAATCACTCCCCTTCACTATCTGTCAAATATGTTTAAACAGATTGTTGTTGTTCCAAGTGACCCAAGTTCAATTCCTGCCCCTAGCATTTAGTTTCTGCGGCACCTGGTGATGATGGGAGACTAGGCGAGTAGGCGGCGATCGCTAGTTCGATCCTTGAACTGAACGGGTTTTACCTCACCGCACTGTCGTGCCTTCGGGCGAGTGTTCACGGGCTTCGGCCCTAGGTGAGGGTTTTCCCCGGTTCGGAAGGCGAGTGTATCCCGATGTGGTGAATTTCGCCAGTAGCCCATTTGGAGGATTCGTTGGCCGTTCAAAAAAAAAGATTGTTGTTGGCTGTCAATAGGTTTAAACAAGCTTGTTGGTGCAGTTTTGGTTTGGGCTAGTTACCAGCTAGTCACTTGTAATCTTTTTCTATTAATAAAGTTTCTTCGTTGGACGTTCAAAAAAAAAAAAAAAAAAAAAACAACTCACCAACACCATATCAAATCAAAAAGATTGCAAATTGAAAGCTGTGTCTCGTCTTTTATACCCCCCAATTAAGGCTTGTTTCCAGATTCAACAAAAGCAAAATCCCAAGATTCTGAACAACAAAAGATAGTGGCTCTTGCTCTGTCCATTTCTTTACAAAGCAATTGGATTTTAGAAATGCTTGAATTCAACCATATGATCTACAAAGTGTGTTAAAGTTGCTGTCTTGATGCCATTTTGAGGGGTTCTTGATCTTCTTCAACGGTAATTTGATTTCTTTAAATTTGGGCTTCAAAATGGAATTTAAGTTTGGAATTTAATTTGATTTCTTGAGGGACGAATTTAGCAGTTTTACTCATTCATTAACGGAGGTTCTAACGGTGTTAATTTATTGGACTGAAATAGCAACAAAAACTAGGCTTAGGGACTGTTTTAGCAAAAAAGTTGATTTTGGACTGATCTAGCAATTTGAGTCAAACCACAGGGACGATTTTAGCAGTTTACTCTTTTTTTCAAGATTTATTAAAATAGATACAAGAAAAAGCAGAGTGTTAATTTTTTTCTTTTTTGAGAAATTATGTAAAAATAGGAAGAGTTTGAAGCCTTTTTTATTAAATTTCTTTTCAGGATTTATTAAAAAAAGAGAAGAGTTTGAAGCCTTTTTTATTAAATTTCTTTTCAAGATTTATTAAAAAAAGAGATGAAAAACAGAGTGGTGGTGGCGTACGCGACATTATTTAAGTGTCGACTCCGCTTATTTAGTTTTATTATGGTTGGTTCTAATGGTAGCGGTTTCTGGCCTTGTCCTTTCCGGCGGTTTCACTGTTGCCCCGATGGCTTGGTGGGGGCTAAGGGATTCCCAAGGTTAATGGCACATATCAAGTCACCATTTGGGCTCAGACGAGAGGAAAGATTCTTTGAGATGTGCAATTGCTGATGATCTTAATCTTTTTACCTCTGTTTGTGAAGCTTTGAGGGTGTCCGGACAATGGTTATGTGGTGAGTGTATGTGCCCTCATGCTTTCAGTCGGGCATGCCACCATGAGGATAAGGTTATTCGGTTTGTGCCAGGTGAGAGAGATGAACTGGGTTTTATTGTTGGCATCACTAGACCCGGTGTTGAAAACGTTGATACCTCGTCGGAAGAGTTGGGTATAGATATTGCTTTGCTTGACCGTGTTTTCTCTATCCCCATCAAGACTGTTAAGAGTATCCCCCTTAGTTGTCGTATGGCTTTTGCCCAAGTCTTAACTGCAGCTTTGGACAAGGTGGTTGCTATGCCTGATTCTGTTAAGGCATGGGTTCGACTTTTGATATTACCACGTTGTACCTTGCGGGTGTTCAAGCCTGCTGGTCGTCAGGACAAGAGGTCGGGCAATAGGAAGACGGGCTAATGCCTTAGCATCCAGCGGTCTTTGGCTCAGTGGGGTGATCGTGAGGGTTTTGCCACTCTTGTCCAGTCGTTGTTTAATCAACCAGCGAGGGGGGTTACGGATGGAATCAAAAAGGGCATTGAGATTGATAATGAGTGTGGGGGGACCAATGTGAAACAATGTTTACGTAAGGTTGTTGATGGTCATTTCACTGCAGCGGTTAAGGTTTTATGCTCCTCGAGGGTCGCCCCTCTCAATAAGAATACTGTGGAGGCTTTAGGGGCTAAGCACCCATGTGTGCCCCCTCCTTCCATGCCTGCCTCCTTGCCTTCTGACTCTCCTCTTGTGGTGGAGCCCGATTGTGTGCTCGGGTGTATTAAATCTTTCCCCAAAGGTACGTCGTGTGGGAGAGACGGCTTAAGGGCCCAACATCTTTTAGATGCTTTTTGTGGGGAGGGGTCTGTGATTGCTGATAGCCTACTTAGGGCTACTTCAGCTATGGTTAATTTGTGCTTGGGGGGGGGGGGAGGTGCCCGAGGAGTCTGGCGGAGTTTGTTGCTTCTGCTCTTCTTACACCTCTTCTTAAACCGGATAATGGGATTAGGCATATCGCTGTTGGGTCGATTTGGAGGAGGGTGATCTCCAAGGTGGCCATGAAAGGTGTTGGGAAGGAGATGGCCAAATACCTTGGCGATTTCCAGTTTGGGGTAGGGATTCCGTGTGGGGCAGAGGCCGTTCTTCATAGTGCGAACAGGTTCCTTAATGAGTACCACCAAGATGGGTCTCTTGCTATACTTACTGTTGATTTTTCGAACGCTTTTAATTTGGTTGATAGGACAACCCTACTGTACGAGGTAAGGAAAAGGTGTCCTTCTATTTCTATGTGGGTCGATTTTTTATATGGTTAACCAGCTAGATTATATGTGGGGGGATGAGTTTATTTGGAATACTACTGGCGTTCAGCAGTGGGACCTCTTGGGGCCCCTCCTTTTTACCCTTGTTCTACACCCCCTTGTTCACCGAATAAGGGATCACTGCAAACTTCTATTTCACGCCTGGTATCTAGATGACGGAACGCTTATTGGAGATACCACCCAAGTGGCTAATGCTTTAGATATCATCAGAGCTGATGGTCCTTCCTTAGGGCTTCAACTTAATATAAAGAAAACTGAAGTTTTCTGGCCAACCTGCAATGGTGTAAAGGTTCAGGAGGGCTTATTTCCTCAGGGGATTGGGAGGTCGGTGCTGGGTGTGAAACTCCTGGGGGGTGTCGTTAGTCGTGATGCATAGTTTATTAGTAGTATGGCTCTTAAAAGAGCGAACTGTGCAGTCGAGCTGATGAGGTGCATTAAACGTCCACGGGACCCTCAGAGCGAGCTCCTCTTGCTTCGTTCTTGTATGGGTGTTGCTAAATTACTGTTTGGTCTTCGAACGTGTCAACCTTCTTTGGTCGGGGGAGTTGTCTCTATTTTTTATGAAGGCCTCCGGGGAGCATTAGAGGATATTGTTGTTTGTGGGGGTGCCTTTTTGGAGATCTCTAGTGGAGGTTGGCTTCTCTCCCAACCCGGTTCGGAGGCTTAGGGATTTGTACGGCTGAGGATGCCTCTTCATATGTTTTCGTGGCTTCAAGGGCCCAATCTTGGGGTTTACAAGACCACATACTCCGAGAATGTGGTGGGGATGTTTTAGACTCCGATTACAGGAGTGCGTTGGACCTTTTGCATAGTTCTCTTCCCGACCTTGATATTGGCGGTTTCTACATTAAAGACACCGCCCCTCCTAAATCCCAGAAAATTCTGGCGAATGCCTTATATGGCAAAATTGTCAAGAGTTTTGAAGAGAAGTTTGTTTTATCCCCTCGGCAAAGAGCTGTGTTTGAATGTCTACGTGCCCCACATGCTTAGAATTTTCTGTCTGTCGCACCTATTGAAGGCTTGGGGCAACACATGTCGGCTGTGGAATACCGTGCTATCCTTAGATACCGACTGATGATTCCTTTGTTCCCAGTTGACGAGCCATGTCCGGTATGTCGCAAAGCGTGTTTGGATTCTTTCGGCGAGCACTGTAAAGAGCTACCAGGGTTTAAATATCGGCATGATTGGGTGAGAGATGTGTTATGTGATGTTCTTAAGCGGGCCGGGATCTCTGCCAAAAAGGAGGCTCCAGTAAATTTCCTGACTGACCCCTTAGAGGGGAGGTCCACTTTACGCCCGGTGGACATCCTTGTGTTTGGATGGGAAGGGGTGAAGCACGCTTGTGTAGATCTAACTGGAGTTTCCCCCCTTGTCGGGCTCAAGGACAAGGGCTTTGTCATAGGGCAAACGGTGCTCAAGGCAAAGGCGAGCAAAGTGGCAAAACATGAGAAAGCCTGTCTAGAGAATCAACATGTGTTTGCCCCGTTTGCGTTTGATACCTTTGGTGGTCTCGCTCCTGACGCTGTGCGACTTTTGAATCAGGTTCAAAAAGTCGTTAATAGTAATTCTTCGTCGCTAAAGGTTTCAAACTTTGTATTTAGTAGAATTGGTTTTTCTATTCAAAAGGGGGTGACGGCGCAACTTGTTGCCCGTCTAAAGAAAATCGGAATTGGTTGAGCGAGATTAGGAATGCAAGAAAAATATGCAGTAATAGAAGTAGATAGTCAAATTTATTATTCTTATTTTAGTCCTTCAAAATGAAAAGAAATTGAAGTGGTGGTTTAGGGTGTTAAGAGTTTCTAGTGGGCTGTGGTGGCGGAAGAATGGAGGTTGGTGATGTTGTGGTGTTCGATGATGGTGTTGGTTGTTTGACGGTGATATATGTCGGGGGTGGTCAGAAGTAATGGTGGGAGGTAGTAGTGATAGACGACGGTGTATAATGGTGGTGGTTATGGGAGACCGGTGATTCAATGTCTGTCGACGGTTTAGATTGGGAGAAAGGATGGGCAAGGGATGAAGACATGAGGGTGGAGGAAGTTTTTAAAAATTTTTTAAACTGGTTCCTATTTGTTTTGTTAAAAAGGTATGGGAAATTTTCTTATTTCATAGAAGCTTAATTAGAAGACTAACCTCTATTTGTTCTAGGGACTATTTGAGTAACACCTTGTCAAACGACAAGAAACAAGAGTGTAGTTTTAATAAAGTTAAGGACTAAATGTCAAATTTGAACAAAACACATAGACTATCGGGATATTTTTCTCTTTGAAAAACAAATTTATTATCAAATAAAATTAAATAAATAGATAAAATAAGAATAGGGTTTAAGTTCAAAGTTGGTTCATGCTTTCTGGAGAGACGATTTATAAATTACATTAAAGAGCTATTTTTAGAGAATATATAAATTACACTAAAGATCGCTAGCTACTTATAGAGAACATATAATTATTACAGACAATATAAATTAAACTAAAGAAAGAAGAAGAATTTTCTTAGGCGATCCGTAGTCATAAAGCACATTTGTAGACATTATGCGATACGTGTCGTGTCACGTCACACAGGGCCTTTATGAGACGTTATGTCACTTGAGCCCGTAGTCACAAAACCCCTACATCATTTTTACTCAATTAATTAGTTTTAAATTTTTTTAATTAATTTCTAACTTTTTTTTTAAATTAAAAACCATTACACTAAATAAAAAAACATTAAATAAAATAAGTTTTCATTAATTGCCATGTTTTTAAAAACCAATTTTAGATATTTGAGAAAATGCAGGGACCAAATGTGTATAAACCAAAAATTTCAAAATCAAATACGCCTCCTGTCTTCTTCTCCGATTTGCATGGACCAAATGTGTATAAATCAAAAAACAAACAAACCTTCACGCCGCTATAGACATGGCGCCACCCACCCATTTGACCCCCATAGCGCCGCCCGTCGTAGTATTCGAGGCGCTATGGGGCGTTATCCATAAAAAAAAGCCACAAATCACGCCTCACTACATGGGGTCTTAAAGGAAAACAAATGTCACTATACATCAAGTTAAAGGTTGGCCAACTAGATATATGTATGATTTTCTTAATTAAACAGGAACTAATGGGATTCGTCAGTGTTAAGAATTTGCTTTTAGTCGGTATGTGCTTAATTTTTTACGTAATTGATACAGTACCGATAATCAGTATATTTTACGATTTCAAATTTGAATGCAACTCTAATGAAAAGGAAAAACCAGAAAAAATAACGAATAAAGTCGTGATATGTCCAAATCGATACTGACACGTGTTTCAGATCGTTTAAAACCATAAAAACGAGTATCAATATCAGTTCCAATACCGATACCAATTTCGATATTTGTAACATCTCGATTTCCTCGATCAAGTTATCACGTCTGTTATTGGTTATAAGCATTATATAAATGAAAGTATATGAAGAATTTGTGTGTTCATAATATGTGAAAGCTTGTATGTGGGATGAAATGGGTTTTGAGTTTTGATCATTGATTATGGAGTTTTAGTTAAAAACTGATGTTAGCTAGTCAACATCAATGTGGAATAAATGATTATTATTGAATATTTTTGTGATAACTGAAATAACTGGGAAATGGAAGTATGTAAAAATGGTTCATAACATGTAAAATTGTAGATTATAGGCATATAAAATTGTTGCACACCAAGTGATTAATGAAATGCATTAAGTGATAATTGGGTGAATTATGACAATTTTTGGTGATGTTTAGGTTTAGAATTAGAATTAAAGAATGAATGCGTTAAATGTAGGGCTGTTCATGAGCCGAGCCAAGCCGAGTTAGGGCAAGTTCGGGCTCGGCTCGATTATAAACCGAGCTGGCTCGGCTCGGCTTGGATTTGAAACCGAGCTGAAAATCTAAGCTCGTGCTCGGCTTGGTTTTAAACCATGCTGGCTCGGTTTGGCTCGTTTTTAAAAATAAAAGTTAATACGTAGTTCTCAAAATTCAGTATTCTAAAGTATTGTTCAATGCTTCAAAAGAAGTATATTCAAAATAAGTTCAACCTAATATATTACAAACCAAAATTACGTTCAACAATGCAAAATAAGTTTTATATTTCAAGTAAATACAATATTTGTTCATTAGCACGACAATCAACCTTTAAATATGTCATAGATTTCAAACTACAAGCCTAAATACATGTAAATAATAATCATTTTTTTGCAATATATTATATGTATATAAAAATAAAATATATTATAAGTAAAAAAATTCGAGCTAAGCCGAGCCGAGTGTCACACCTCTTTCAAAAGCGGAAGCATGAGGTGTGATTTGAGTGGTTCTCATTGCATACGATAAGTCAACGTGCTACATGATATAAAACAATCTCCATCTTGCCATTCAAAGTTTAAGTATCCAAAACACAGAATATAGTTTAAATTGTAGATCATAAAACAAAAGATAATTGTTTGAAAGTTTACAACACCCTTTCGAAACAAAGATCAAGGTTTTGCTTCCTATATCACCGCAAGAAGGCGGGTTATAGTAAACAAATCCAACAAAAGATGGCAAAGAAGGATAGACACGACATCTTGACAAAAGAGCCCACGAGCATTTCCACTAATTTCCTGAAATACATGTAAGTTTAAAAATCGTCAACAAAAGTTGGTGTGAATTCATGCAAATTGTGTAAGATGTAACACTTGTAACTGTATAAAAACAAGGTATGTAATTGTAAAATATAAGTTTGTAAGTTGTAATGAAATGGAATCGAGATCGCTAATGTTTCGCGAGGAGATTAACATATGTGACGACATAGGAAGCATCCAAACCTAGGCGACTTTTAACATCGTTTACCCTACGACTGTGACCCAAGAAACTCCATGGCTATGTGTTGCCAAGAAAGTGAGGCTGCCCGGACCTGCTAGATCTAACCCTTGTTCTTTCGGTCTAAACTAGATTGATGGTGCTTACGTATACCCTATTCGTGACATGATATATGTTTGATTCCTTTGTTTTAAACATACCAATTGTACATGTATTTTCCCCAAGGTTTAGAAAACAGTAAAAACGTTTAAAAGTGGGGACATGAACTCACTGCTTTGTGTCTCGTGCGTCTAGCTTCACCGACGTCCGCTACTTGAATGTCGTAACCTATAGACGTTCTAAGTATGTTAATCACCTAACTTGTAAATCTCTAAGTACAAGATACCATTTGGATTTTATGTGTCTTATTGAGCCTTACATGTATATGTTCTTATATTATTAGTGTACATATTTTATAATATATTAAATGATGTATTTGTTATATATATTTTATCCCAAAAATATATACTTGTGTAAGTAGGATTGAAAATGTTATATGTTAAAAATAATATATTTTAACCTTCCCAAATACTTGATACTTATATTGTTTTTCAAAAATAAATATAAGTAATTTGTTAAATAATATTTCTAATATTATTTTTGGTATAAGTATACTTGTATTTTAAGTGTAAATACTTGTGTATTTGTAGTAATTACCCAAAAATAAATTCTTTGATTTTTTTAATACTTTCTGAAATTTTATTTCTTAAAAATAATAATATTTTTAAGGTTTATTTGGTATATATATATATATATATATATATATATATATTTCGTCATACTTTGTTAAATATATATATATATATATATATATATATATATATATAGGGTCGGGATTTGGAGAAAACGGTAGAAAGTGTGAGAACGGTGAGAACGCTTATGGATCGTCCGATTAAATCAATCTATGGACTAGATTGGCGCGGTGACGTTTTCGTAAATAACATCAATTTTATTATGTAGACGCGCCTCATTAAGGGTAAAAGCTTCTTTACACCTCTATACCAAAACGCCATAATGATGAATAAAACGCCAATGCGGACCAAATCACATCGCTATATAAACAAAAAAAATCCAAGACATAAAAACACATCCCCCAAAACCTGAAACGCCATATTTTCTACTATATACCATTCAAATTACAAATGCCAAAATTCTAAAAACATCAAACACAACTACTAAAAAACGCCATATTTTCTACTATATACCATTCATCTTAGAAAACCCCAAAAACACTCAAACATCAAAAGATTCCAAAAGATCGATGGTTCTTTCAGATACACTATTTCCTCAGTAAAACACCAAAAATGCCAAATATCGTTTCTTGTATATTCAAAATATTGTTCTACGCCAAAGTGTCGGATAACGCATTCTTCTATGAGGTGTTGTGACTCAAATAACATTTTGCTGCATGAGATGGACAAATCATAAACAAAAAGATGCTGGGGTCAAATTTATGTCATTTTCTGTGTTTTGTTCTTGATGAAGTTTAAATGGCATGAAAAGACGAATGACACTATTGAGTTGTTTGAAGATACATATTCAAATAAAAACTCATGTCATTTTGTCTTTCCAAACGGCCACAAAAACACAAGCATGGCTAAGCCAAACCACCAGCGAACATGATTCAAAGAAGAAAGAGACTGTTGACAGTGAAGATTTGGAAGATGAATTGTTTTTTTTTTTAATTTTCTTTTTCTGTTGTTTGCTATGTATTTTTTAACTTAGAATAAAAAAAATAAATTATCTTAATTAAACGCCAAACAGTCATAATGCATATGAAAACGCCATAAATTGAGTAAAACGCCAAAAACTCCAAAACTATAATGAAAGTAACTTGCAGAAGTATTAATTAAAAAAAGGCTAAAAATGAAAAAAAAACGCCAAAAACTACTTAAACCCATTCAAAAACGCCAAACCTGAAAAAGCTGAACAAAAAAACAGTAAAAATACACAGTAAAACTGAAAAGACGGCTACTTTATTAATATCATTTATTATAAATAAAATCCCGCCTAAACTACGCGCCAAAAACATCCTATAAAGAGAGACTTCTCTGCACTAACAACTTATCACAAAACCAGAAACAAACGCCATATTCCCTCACTACTAGAAAACATGGTTTTTGTCATGTAATTTTTGGTTACAAAATGGGAGCAATTTCCTTGTTGTCACCAGTTTGCCACCGAAAATATGGTGACAAAAACACCCGTGTCAATTGCCCTAATGCCACCAAATAGCCACCATTTTTATATTTTGCTACCTTATTTTTACCACCACAAAATTCGTCAAAATTATTTGCCATCGCTTCATGTTTGCTACGCTCCGCCTTGTTTGCCACCGAGTTTGCCACCGAATTATGACGTGTTTTCATACCATTTAGTCACTGATATTGCCACCATTTAGCCATCGGTTTTTGCATGTTTTGATACCATTTAGCCACCGATATGGCCACCATTTAGCCACCATTTTTTACACAATTTGCGAGTTTTGATACCATTTAGCTACCAATATTGTTACCATTTAGCCACCATTTTTTACACCATTTGCTACCGTTTATTTGCTACCATTTATTGATTACTGTAATACTGGTTTGGTTTGGAATATGGGTTTTTAATTCAGATTTTTTTCATCAAAATTACATATCAATGATACTACAAAATAATATAAAAAAAGTCTAATAAAATCCAAAAATTATATAAAAAATATCATTTTCAAAAGCATATAATAAATACCAACTAGAACATAAAATAACTAAAACTATCATAATGAGATAAACATCTAAACATTCAAAACCAAGTGTTTATAGTATATCATCGAACAGCAGCTGTTAATATAGCTTCAATTTGTGACATTCTATCAAGCATAACATCTTTATCCACCTTATCTTTTTTCTTTTTCAACCAACAACCCCGCAATAATTCCATTGAACCTTTCTTTTTCTTCATCTTTTTCCTTAACGAGCTCCTTGATAACTAAGTTCAACTTTTCAATCTACAAAACAACCAACGAATAAAATTAAGAAATCAGAATTAACGAAAAGTAATAATGGGTCAAGTTGGTTGCAAAGAAAACAAAATACAATTGTGAGCTACACTTCAAGTGCTAGAAGCTAAATAGCATGTTCTAGTTTGTTTACATATTAAGAAGGAAATTACACCTAATTTTAAAAACATATTTTTGCATGAAACAACCCGTAAAGAAGTGTAATCAAATCAATATGAAATTCCTTAACATTCTCACTAATTTAAGAGCATCAAACGTAACAATAAAAAACAAGCATCACAAACCAAACAAACATAATAACACTAGGAAACGATACAAATGCACAAAAGGATTAAAAATACCTTAGGGTCTTCTCTGCTATGTACACACGAGTCACTAACATTGCCTAACCCGTACACTTTTCCTTTATTCTTGCCCTTAGCTCGTGACCACAAGTCTTTGTCAAATTTTGGATGATTATTACGTTCTTTCCCATACTTCTCCACAAGAAAACCTTCATTTGCAACTGTAAACGACACCCAGATGATAAAAAAGTAAAACCACAATTTCCACAAAATACAGGATTAACCAACACAATTAAGCACTCATGATTATCAAACAAACCTGTGTATGATCAGATATGTGTGAGCCGACCTAACATAAACTTTGGTGATCATACTTGACACGTTAACTATTATTAAAAAAAACTAAAACTTCTGAACAAAAAGTGAGTCGAGCCGACCCCATCTGTTGTAACTTGTACCAAAAAATTACTCCTTTTGACCCGTTACCCGATCCACTTAACCAGCCCATTTTCCACCACTAGAAGTGACGATTAGATTAACGGAAACGAGGCTTGTTAATGACAATGCTCTAAGCTCCAAAAAGATCCCTTGTTTACACCTGTTGTCGACAAGAATGTAAAAATCATACGCACCATGTCCGTGAAGTACCGACATCATAGAAAAAAAATGTAAAAAATCAAACAGGAACCATAAAACTAAAGATAATATTTTGGAAGGAAAAAGAGGTATTCATTCCATTAAAAAGAAATAGACCACAGCAAGCTACTACTAACCCGAGCAGCCCCAAGAAAAAGGTCATACGGCAAGCAATTCAAAAGAAAAACAAAATGCACTGTTTTAAATCAATCACCATTAAAATAACAATATAGTGAAATTTGTTAACATAACTTCATTTCCTTTTAGGGTAAATGATAAACAAACTATTTAAACAAGCAGACTTAAATTGTCTAAAACAAGGTAATGAAAATATGCATCTAAAAACTATTCATGTGCACCCGTTAGAAATAGAGCTCAAATTGAGTAGAGTTCAAGCTCTCTTATGTTGTATCGGCCAAGCTCGGGCTCTGCTCGTTCAAGCTCTCTTATGTTGTATCGGCCAAGCTCGGGCTCTGCTCGTTTATGCCCCTATTTCTAAATATTTCTTAAATTGTAACAAATTAAGAAACAAGATAAGAACATATTGGTTACCTCATCAAAGAGACGAACCATCGCCTCGTAATTAAATTTTGAACCAAATTTCTGCACAAAATAATAAAAAACAGCCAAGTTACGACAAAATACCAGTACAATTATTTTAACTTATGTTGGTCAAAATTACCGTTGAAAAATGTTGACTAGCAGCTTCTCCCGCTGTTTGAGGAGGCTTAATGTTAGCCTCTACCTCTCTCTTTCTTTTGATTTTCTATTTTCACGTCATACCATACATGAGAGGGAAGTCAATCCAACAGATATCATAATTTTAAGATCTGCAGTAGATGCATAACATTAAACGCAAACTTAAAATAATGTAAGTAAAAAAGGCGTGATGCGCTCCGATGCATTTTGATCACAAAAGCCAATGCGCCAGGGGCCCACATCACGTATGTGAGTAGTTCGTTATAAAAAAATTAATTATACATGACAATGTTTAAGGAAATTACATGGGACAGCCAAACAATATGCCAGCTGCATTAGGAATATAGATCCAGGAGGATCTGATTCATTATAAGCGGTCATGACTTTAGCTGTGCTTTGGCGCGTATCATCATTAAATCGAAGTGTACGCCACTGATACCAGAGAATTCTGAAAGACACGTTCTATTCACTCCTTGGACAACAACAAACAGTAACATCAGGAAATCCTCTCAACTGAAGAAAAAAAAATGAAAAAAGTCAACTTACCAATGCGTTCGACTTCTGTTGAAGTGACTATATTTTCAGTTTCTTTCATGTTACCCTGTGTTCCTGTGACAACCCTCACCAAATCAGGTATCCGTATGACTTAATTAATATTTAATTACTGCTTAATTACTGTGCTTGCTTGAAATTGTGGATAAACTGCTACTTGAATACTGATACATACACATACTTGCATCATACTTTATTAACTGTCACTCCATTATTTACATACAGAACTTTAGTGACAAACTTGATGCACAAAAGCACAGTAGCACAATGAACGGATAACCCAGAAAACGTGCTGACATAGCCAGCACCAGGCAGACACTGCCTCTAAGGCCTGTATGAGCCAGAGATAGTTTACTACAACTGTAGAGAGTGTAGGGAAATGAGGGTTGTAGAACTGCGTTACTAGGTATAAGTTATAGTGACCGGATGTGCCAAATATATGATTTAAACACAAAATCCTGCACTTTAATATAAAATTCAGCATTTTAGCTAACTAGTAAAGTGCAAAAAACATGGGAAAATAATACTAGACACTTTCCAAAGTGTCGGGAATTCTTTGTGTCACTAAAAATAATATTAACGACACTTTAAAGCTTTGTTAAGCACTTTAACGGATCAGTATCCAACCGAACAACCGGACTTAACTCGGGACATAAAAATATTGTCATTGACACTGTTGTTCTTTTTCTGAGCCAGTTAGGGTCCCCGAATACCCTAACACTCGTTATAAATTACAACACACTAGTAACCAATTTTAAATCTCTAACTTAACTAACTAACTTAATCATCTAGTTGGAATCTAACCATGAGAAACCCCCCCCCCCCAAACGAGTTCGGTCCCATGAAGGGGACAACCACTTACACATTTTGATTATTATAATCCTCATGCTTAAAATCTTAAAGACACATTATCTCTTGGACAATTAGGATGAATGGGTTATAAATTAACATCATGGGTAAACACTTAACATTCATCACTTGAACAAATTTCACTCCTCTCTCCCCTTCCTCTTGATTCTCGGCCGACAACCATAGCCACACCACCACCACTTTCCGATTTCGATCTTGCTATTTCAAGCACATACAAGGGTGAAGGATCACGCACAAGGAAGCCCGGTGCTTACGGATTGCCAAGGACCTCACTACGTTGCTATTAACCACCCGTTTTTTGTCTAGTTTCTTCCCTAGCCTCGAGCTAGTAGTAAGTGACTCTAAACGCCTTCTTGATCTTGTCTAAAGTGGTTAATAAGAGATTTGTCGGTTGAAAATCATGAACACTAGAGAACAAAACTAAAAGTCTACTAAAAGTGATGAACTTGGTGGATAATAAGTAAATAATAGTGTAAAACTCTTGGATCTTGTTTTGTGATGATTATTTTATGTTGTTTTATGTTAGTAGTAGTTCGGATCGTCATCTAACCCGGCTAAGTCATGTTCATAGAACATGAACCAGTGTATGTTAAGTGTGATAGTGGTTAGATGAAGAACACTACTACTTATAACCATGAACTTGTGTAAAAGTGATTTTTCTTATAAAATGAAGTTCTAAACTAGTAGATCTAAAGATCTACAAGTGGTATTTTCGAAGAACCAAGTGTAAAGTGAAATCATGTTTAGAAGCCGGGTCTTTCTTAAAACAAAGGTGTTTTTGTGAACACACAAGTGTGTAGACACTTGTGTAATGAAAGGTTTTAACAAAGAATTATTTTTGTAATATTTGACCAAGAAGTTGTAAAGATGCATCTTCTTTAAAAATAAGATTTTCAAGAAACCGATTTCATTTATAACAATAGAAAGATCTATTAAAAATAATGGAAAGTTACTACGCACTTTTACATAACCCACAAGTTCATGTGTTTACGATTTACGTATATTTTGATCTAGATTGACGTTGAAATATTGTTTGTTGATGTTGGGAACATTGTTGATTGAATTTTTAAAAGAAAATGATACGCTAGAAAGCGTGGCCACCTCCAGTTACAGAGGAAACTCTGGCAAAATTTTTCCAAAAATCTAACACTTGGAAATATTTTTATCACAAGTATTATGAATACATTTTTAACTTGTTTTCCAAATAAAATTTCGCCACAATTTTATTACAAAACTCCCAAGTGTCGGAGGTGGGATTTTCATAAATAAAACTTGCTAAATATATATTTAGAATATATATTTTTCATGGCAACACTTGTGTAAACTTTATGATTATTTTGTGAACTACATGAATATTATTTTTAGGGTAAAAATAATATTACTGAATATTAATGACTCCAAAATAATTCTAACGCCCTCACAATAAATAGTTAAGTTATAACGGTATTATTATTACCACCCGATCTTTATCTGTAACTTACGTATTTTTAGAAAATACTCTTAAACGCGTATTTTGACAAAAGTATTATTTTGGGAAAATTATATGTAATAAAATATAATATTTTTTGGAAAAATATTTATATTTTGGAGAAAGAATTAAAATATATTTTAAGTGAGACTTAATAATATATTTTAAAGATACAGAAACACACATGTATTAAAACCCCCATCCTTAGGAAGGAATATATTTACCAAATAATTACGAAGTGTAATTACGAAATAGTTGCCTAACTATTTCCCAAAAACTTAAACTTTAAGCTAAGGCACGGCCGTCCGTCTAATAGAAGTTAGTACGTGTAGGTCGTCGAACAGCAGATTGTCTGGGAGATACTTTTTAGAGACGCACTTCGGTGAGTTCATGTCCCCCTTTTCTCTTAACTGTTTTCAGTTTTCTAAACTGCGGGGGTGAAATACATGTTACTATGATTACGAGTACTTTTACACATGGTATGATTAGCGTAAGGAGGGTTACTACTTAGATCATGTGAGTGGGTAGGCGGGAACTGAAGGCCATTTGTCCTCATTGTAGGACCGAGGGACAGTAGCGGTAGATCTATCTGGGTGTAGCGAGCCCAGCCCCAGGCCCAACAGTACGGACCTCGGGGTGACTTTGTACCCGACGCAAAAATCTGCTAGGTTTGAGTCTTCCTACTGCACTTCACACATATCAATGGCCTTGCAAACCATTGGTGATCTCTTTATTTCCTTATTTGCTACATACCAGGGATTTTTATACTTACAAAGGTTTTACATACTCACTACACATGAACTCGCTCAACATTTTTGTTGATTTTTTCAACTTACATGTATTTCAGGGAACTAAGGATCTGGCACGGTATGCTACGTTTTCACGCTGCAATAGAGTTATGGGATCATCCTCGTTTAGGGATTGCGACTTTTACCTGGACGAGTCGCAAGTCTTAAACGGTGTTTATTTTATGTTTATGGTTGCGTCTTAAGAACAATGTTTTTATTTTCTAGTATTGTAAACTCGATGCATGTGTCTGCATTTTAAAACAATGTTGTAGTATTTTGTTTTTAAGACTTTATTCAATGGATGATCTGCATGGTTTTAAATTCATATAGCTTTGTTGTGATTAAGCCATGGTATTAAGAAGTCACACCAAATTAACCCACGCTTCCGCAAAGCCAGGGTGTGACAGTTCCCTACAATTATGAACAAGTCAAAATCCTAATTTCACACCAAGCATAGTAAACACAATCATGACTTCTACATGTACAAAGTACACGTATTAGTGTTGGAAAACTGGATCGAACAATCACATAACACGATATTGGTGACAAATCACAAGTCACGTTTTAAACTTTGATAAAATCAAAAGATCATCCGTGACCCCTAAACCCTATATTTATACTCGATACAACCCTTGCTAATCATTAATCAAGTCAACATGACCTACAAGAATTCTAATCTAATAAAAAACTACTCTCCTAATCTAATCCTTACGAAACAAAATAGAACAGATCTTCCAACGGCAGCCGATACTTTTCTAATTTATCTACCCATTAATTTCAACTTTAAACACTTTATCAACCCATTAATTTCAGCCAATACTCTCCTGGAGGCCTGTAATCTATATTATGAACAACATACAAGCAACCTGCAATTTCAATATTTTGAATCAATACCTGGAACATGTGATTTTTTAACAATTTGGGGTTTCGTTTCATGACCCGGGACTTGCGATTTTGGGCAAAGGTCAATTACGATTCCAGTGTCAAGACCTGGAGCAACGATTGGAATGAAACCAACTACTTTCCACCTTTAATTTGGATTCGGTTTGGTAAGGGGCTGTTGCTAAAGATTGAATGAGCCAAACAGTTATCCACCCGTCTTCGCTGACAAACCGTGTATTCGAATTCGGACAATGAAGCTGAGTTCTTCGTCTTGGTAGAAAATCTCAAGGATGTTGGGGTTGAGCGGAGGAGGCAATTAACTTTGGGGGGTTACCTCCTCATTAGATCAAAACCCTAGCGATGTGAAATTAAGAGCGGGCCTCTAAAAATTAACCCGCTTAATTTAAGTTTTCATCTTGCCACCATTAACACGGTGGCAATTAAAAAAGGCCCTTTTATTTCTAATGTATTTTCGATGTTTTTAATTTTGTTTAGTATTTTTCCTACGGATTTATCACCAAAGTTAAACGGTGGCAAAATTTCCAACCATTTAGCCACCATATCATAACAAGTATGCTTAATTTCAATTTTGGGGGAAGCGACTTGCTAAATTTGCTACCATTTTTTTCGGTAGCAAATTTTAGTGACAATTGCCCAATTTTCTAGTAGTGCCTAGAAACCATTCACTTTAAAAACGCCAAAAAAATACTTAAAAAAGCCACAGATGCAGAACCTCGATTCTGCTATATTGAGTATTGATCTGAATGAAGTTTCACTGAATGGATTCTTCTCTAAGTTAGGTATCTCTATAATCTTTTGCTGAATGAGATGGACAAATATTCAAGATAAAGAGACTGATGACACTGATATGACATCAAGTCACTTTGTTCTTGATGGATATATGGATGACATGAAGGGATCAATACATTAGAGCAGGCGTTGGTCTTCAACATGTCATCAAACAAAGTATATAACCACCCACCATAAAGAATACCACAAAAAATAAGCATCCTCTAAAGACGGCCGTTATGTAGGAAAATAAGGATCTACACAAGGCATTCAAAAACAGGTTCAAAACGCCAAAAAGGTTAAAGTAGAAGAGGCTGATGACAGTGAAGATTTGAATGAGAAATTAGATTGTAATTTTTAATTTTTTTTCATTTTCTATTGTTTGTTATGTAATTCTGTGTTGTTTATCATCTAATTCTCTGTTATTTTAAAAAAATTGAGTATAAAACGCCAAAATCTACAAACACCAAAACGCCTAATAGTGTGAGAACAAATGCTAGCAAAGTACAAGGTTGCTATATAAAACGCCAAAAACGTAAACAAAGTATTATTGGAAAGTTGAAAGAAACAGTAAAATAAAGAGACGGTATCATTTATTGCCAAAAACATTATAGTTATATTAATGCCACAACATGGAAAATTGAAAATTATTTATCTTTTCAAAACGCCATAATTGCCTGTCACATTATAGGCCTGTATCCTAGATGGCAAATCACTTGATATAATAAAATCAAGAAAATTACTGATGTTTTTTAAATCAAAAAAACGCCAAAACAATACTTAAAACGCCAAAATATTTACTACAGTTCTGATCTAAAAACAATAAAAACATCGCGTATTTAATAAACGCCAAAAAAATGGAAAGATGAAGGGACACGCGTTAATAAAAAAAGAAATATGAAAGGACAAAAAAGCCCCTCCGCCTTTCTCTAAGCGGCGTGACACGTGTTAGGCCAGGAAGCGTTCTCACCATTCTCACACTTTTGAGCGTTTTCTCCTGATCCCGTTTCTATATATATATATATATATACACACACACACTTACTTATTTTTGTCAATTTTCAAATTTTATAATTCTTCCTTCACTTGTAGTAATTTTTATATAAGTCCATAAATATGTAAAATTGTCCAATAAGTCGAATATTTGTCCAAGTCCATAATTTTGTAGGAAATATATTTATATTAGTATATATTTTTTGTATTTGTCCATGTATCCTTTTTAAGATAATTTTGTGTACTTGTATACTTGAGTATTTCTTGTGTATTTGTATGTGTATTTTGGTAGTATACTCCTTTGGAGTATTTAGTGTATTTTTCAAGTTCCTAACATCACTAATACATAATATACACTTAGCACATAATTTTTGTGACCACTAAATATATATATTTTTCCCTAAAAAAATATACATACTAAATATTGTTTTTATACTTGAAGAAAACTTTATTTCTTACTTGTAGTTTTTGTATAAAAATTAGGAAACCCTTGTAAATATTTTTAAGTGAATTTTTGGGGAATAAGTTTCACCAAAACTTATATTTTTCTAAGTGTCAAAATTTTATAAAAATTTTGACATAGGAGGTTTCCCATGTTTTCAAAACATGTGTTTATTTTCTTTTTCATCGCCAAAAATCAATTTCAAACAATTTCACAAGTAACATACACTAAAATCACCATAATAAATCTTATGATGAAATTGATTTTTGTTAAACATGTGTAGTCTTTTAGATCTACACTTCACATACTTAAATCTTCCAAAAATAAGTGTTCTTGTTTAATTTTAGCAAACTTTTTATGAAACTTTATTTTACTAAATAAATCATCCACAAGTTTTAGGGTTTTAAAACGATGAGAAATATATTCTACAACCATTTTCATGTTCATTTTGAAGATCTTTAAGTTCATCATCAAGTTTCATCATGGATCTTTCATGATCCATGCTTAAACTTGTTAGATCTAAGCTTCGAACAAGCTTATACATGATGGATCTAACTAAAAACACAAGATTCAACACTCACAACTTCATCACATACATCAAACAACTTCAAAACAACTTGTTTTCACTTAGATTATGTTAGATCTTCATGTTACCATCTTTTAAAGTTTAGTTTCTTTGATGGCGTAACTTGTACATACTAATAACAGGAAGTAAAATAGAGATTATGATGCTTACTACTAGCTCTAGTGGCTAGGGAAGTGACAAGAACAAGAACAAGATGAAGAATGAAGAAAATAGTTGGATAAAAGCTCCACAAGGTGGACCTTCAACTTCCTTTGCTCCTAGCTTTCTTAGATCCTCTTCTTACACCTATGTAACACCTTAGAATGCTTGTTTGATGAATGAAAATGGAGATGTATGGGAGTGTGAGTGTGGCCGTGAGTGAGGAAGATGAGTGAAAATTTGAAAGTGAAAGTTAGGAGAAAACAATCTTGTGGTTAATTCTTATAATCATCCAACGACTCTTTAACCATTAGTTTACATGTCCCATATCTAGACATCAAAAGAATATTATAATGGGAAAGGGAGTGGGGCCATGTTGGGGCCGGTTGGAGATAAGGGGGGGGGGGTTAATTGTAGATTTTTGGTAGTTTAGGGTAGAAGATGTAAATTAGAAGGTTAAATGGAATGTTAAGTATGTTTATGTGTTTTGATGATTTTTAAGGTGTTCTAGCACCATAACTAGCTTCAAATCATAAAAACAATGTTTCTACTCCATTTTTGGTGTTTTGGGTAGTGTCCAGTTAATTGTTCGGTTATCGGTTCGTTAAAGTGCTAAATTGTGAATTTTACAAGGTATGAAGTACCTTTTGTGACAGTTTTCATTCCCGACACTTTACATGGTATTCTGGACATCTAAACCTTAATTCTGCATGTTATTTTGATGTTAAATTGCCGTTTTTGCTAATTTTCTGCAGAATTCTGCATTTAAAGTGCGTTTCAGGTACTTTTTAGTGCTTGTTTTAACTTCCGGAAAGTGTTTATGTTAACCTTTGTTCACCTTTTTAAGTTTCAATGTATTTTTGATGTTGGACCTACTTCTAATTGCTAAATCTATCGTTTAGTTGTATTCTGCAGTCATGCTGACGCAACTTATCTAACCGGTGAGCTTACTAACCATTCTGACGCAATGCTTAAAGTATTGTATAATGTGACAGTTAATATATGAAACATGCATGAATTCAATTGTATAACAAGTAACCATGAAATGTTGACGTGTAATCACATAAATGTAGGAAATAATTAATTATTAAAATAGTACGGAAATTACCGGTTTTGTGCCAGTTGTCACAGTCTTCCCCTGTTAAAAGAATTTCGTCTCGAAATTCATGCTGAGTTATCTCTCGCGGGAGCTTCCTTGAACAAGTGGGGGTACTTGGCTTTAAATTTATCCTCCGTTCCCAAGTATACTCGGGCCCGTGTTTAGAGTTCCAACGTACCTTAACCAGTTTTATACGACTTCTCCTCGTTTTCTAGACCTTCCAGTCCATCACCTCAACAGGTTCTTCCGTGAATCGGAGCTTGTCGTCAATATGAACTTCATCCGCAGGGATGACAACGGTTTCCTGGGTTGGACTCTTTTTGAGGTTTGACACATGGAACGTTTCATGTACACCATTTAGTTCCTCTAGTAACTCCAACTTGTACGCCACGGTACCAATTTTCTCCAAAATCTTGAATGGACCAATATATCGTGGATTCAACTTTCCACGTTTCCCGAACCTTGCTACACCCTTCCAAGGTGAGACTTTCAACAGAACCATGTCTCCTACCTCGAAAGGTAACGGTTTTCATCTTCGATCGGCGTAGGACTTTTGTCGATCACGAGCCGCCTTGATACAGTCTCGAATCTGAAAGATCTTGTCAGTCGTTTCTTGGACTAGTTCGGGACCAATTAGCTACCTGTCTCCAGCTTTTGCCCAACACAGAGGTGAGCGACATTTGCGACTGTACAAAGCTTCAAACGGAGCGACCTTTATGCTTGCATGATAGTTGTTATTATAGGAGAACTCCACCAGGGGTAGGTGAGTATCCCAGCTGCTGCCTAAATCCATAACACTCGGACGGAGCATTTCTTCTAGGGTTTGTATGGTCCGGTCGCTCTGGCCATCGGTTTGCGGATGGAAGGCCATGCTTAGATCCAGTTGAGATCCAAAGGCCTCCTGAAAAGATTGCCAGATCCTTGATACGAAGTGTCCATCTCTGTCGGAAATAATTGAAGTAGGCACTCCATGGCGTGCCACTATTTCCTTTAGGTACAATTCGGCAAGCTTTCCAATACTATCCTTCTCCCTTATCGGCAGGAAATGCGCAGACTTGGTTAATCGATCAACTATTACCCAAATCATATCGTGTCCTCTAGGGGCCTTGGATAATTTAGTTATAAAATCCATCGATATTTGTTCCCACTTCCATACGGGTATCTCAGGTTGTTGCAACAGGCCTGATGGTTTCTGATACTCCGCCTTGACCTTAGCGCAGGTCAAGCACTTTCCAACATAAGTAGCAACATCATTCTTGAGATTCAGCCACCAATAATATTCTCTCAAGTCTTGATACATTTTGTCCGATCCAGGGTGGATCGAGTATCTTGACTTGTGGGCCTCATCAAAGATAGCTTCCCGAATACCGCTAAAGAACGGAACCCAAATGTGTCCCATGAAGTATAAGGTTCCCTCCTTGTTTGGCACCAACTGTTTCTCCATACCCCGGAGAAGTTCAGCTTTAAGGTTCTCTTTCTTCATTGCTTCTTGTTGGGCATCGTGAATACGCGTAGTAAGATCCGTCTGAATTGTCATTTCCAAAGCTCGAACCCTTAAAGTTTTAACCCTTTCCTTTCGACTAAGGTGCTGTACCACATTTGCCTTTCCAGGGTGGTACTTAATCTCACAGTCAAAATCATTCAGCAACTCAACCCATCATCGCTGACGCTTATTTAATTCCTTCTAATTAAATATGTGCTGCAAGCCCTTGTGGTCTGTGAAGATAGTACACCGAGTACCATACAGTTAGTGCCGCCAGATTTTCAAAGCAAACACCACCGCACCTAATTCAAGGTCGTGGGTGGTATAATTCTTTTCATGAACCTTCAACTGTCATGATGCATATGCGATGACCTTCTGTCGTTGCATGAGCACGCAACCCAAACCTTGATGTAAACCGTCACAGTACACCACAAAATCTTTGGTACCTTCAGGCAGCGATAAGATCGGCGCGTTACATAGCTTATCTTTAAGAAGTTGAAAGGCTTCTTCTTGTTTGTCTCCCTAGTAAAACTTTTTGTCCTTCTGCGTAAGGGAAGTTAGCGGTTGAGCAATCTTGGAAAAATTCTCAATAAATCTTTGGTAATAGCCCGCTAATCCCAGAAACTGCCGTACTTCGGTCGGAGTTTTGGGCGCTTCCCAATTCTTGATTGCTTCGATCTTTGACGGGTCTACATATAGACCATTCTCATTCACAACATGACCAAGGAACTGTACCTCGCGAATCCAAAATTCGCATTTTGAGAACTTCGCGTAAAGCTTCTCGTTCTTCAGTAATTCAAGAATGGTCCTCAGATGTTGCTCATGCTCTTCTTTCGTTTGCGAATATATCAAGATATCGTCGATAAATACAATCACAAATTTATCGAGATATGGTTTGCATACGCGATTCATTAGATCAATAAAAACTACCGCTGCGTTCGTCAAACCAAACGACATAACTAGAAACTCGTAGTGCCCATAACGAGTCTTGAATGCTGTCTTCGGTATGCTCTCCTCCTGAATCCTCAACTGACGATATCCAGATCGAAGGTCAATCTTGGAGTAATAGCTCGATCCTTACAACTGGTCGAATAAGTCGTCAATCCTCAGTAGTGGATACCTATTCTTAACAGTGAGCTTATTCAACTCCCTATAATCAATACACATCCTAAGCATTCCATCCTTTTTCTTCACGAATAACACGGGAGCTCCCCAAGGCGAGAAGCTCGGCGTTATGAATCCCTTATCCAACAACTCCTGGAGTTGTGTAGATAATTCTTGCATTTCGGATAGCGCAAGTCGGTATGGTGCCTTGGCTACAGGAGCGGCGCCTGGAACCTAGGCAAAATGGAATTCGACTTGTCTCTGCGGAGGCAATCCCGGCAAGTCTTCGGGGAAGACTTCAGGGAAATCCTTCACCACTGGGATGTCTTCAAGCTTTGGTTCCTCAACCTTCTTATCTACTACATGCGCCAAAAAGGCAACACATCCTTTTCGCAAGCATTTATGTGCCTTCATGCAGTTGATGATCCAGAAGGAGCGTGTCTCATTTCTCTCCATGCACTATGAGTATTTCATCATTCGCAAGAGGGATGCGAATGATCTTCTCATGACAAAAGACTTCGGCTCTATTCTTGGATAGCCAATCCATGCCGACTACAACATCAAAACTACCCAACTGGACAGGTAACAGATCATATCAAATTTCCGTTCTCCAAGTTCCAACGAACATCCTTTAACAACTTCCCCCGATTCGACAAGTTTACCATTGGCTAATTCTATGGAATAAGGAATATATAATCTACTAGATTCAACCCCAAGCATATGTTTAAATTCCACAGACATGAAACTAAAATCCGCACCAGTGTCAAATAGTATGGATGCAAAGTGATTGTTAACGAGAAACGTATCGATGACCATGTTAGGGTCTTCGCGGGCGTTCCTTGCTCCTATGACAAATGCTCGACCTTGAGCGTTGTTCTCCTTTGGGCAATCTTTCTTGTAGTGCTCCTTACTACCACATCCAAAACATCCCTGGTTACGTCCAGTCACATTTCCGTTTCGATTACCAGTGCCATTACCATTTCCATTACCATTCCCAGCACCGTTACCATTGCGATTCCCATTACCATTACCATTACCATTTTCACCTCCGTTTCCTTTTCCCCAACAATATTCTGTATGATGACCCAGTTTACCACATTTTTCACACTTCGGCCCACGACAAGAACCCAGATGGTGATACTTGCACTTATCACCCTTGGGCGGGTAGCCCAGATACTTCTTAACTCTAGTTTCGTTAGCAGCAGCAAACGTCTTTGCCTCGCGGGGCAATTTGAATCACGTTTTTTGTTGTTATTGCAGTTCTTGTTATTGTTGCGGGTTGCTTGATTAAGGCTAGAGTGTTTCCTACTCTTATCCCCAAATGACTCAGCATGTGTTTCCAATTTCTCAGTTATCTTCATTGATAACTTTTTCATCCTAACAGCATCTTCAGTAAGGCTGACAACCAGAGTTATAGCCTGAGTAATAGTGGTAGGGTTTGCTGCAGTCACCATCCTACAAATCTTTGGAGCCAATCCCCAAATGTAGTGCTTGATGCGCTTAAATTCAGGAGCCACAAGATAGGGGATCACCCTCGAGAGATCATGGGACCTTTGAGTGTACCCTACAATATCTGCACCAACCATAGCCAAGTTCCAGAATTCGGTCTCCAACTTCTGAAGTTCGGCACATGAACAATACTTCTCCCTCATTCTTTCCTTCAAGTCATCCCAAGACATACCATAAGCCGCGTCATCACCCAAAGTTTGAACTTGCAAGTTCCACTAAGTCAAGGCTTCATCTACGAACAATCCAGTAACGAAAGTAACTTGTTGATCAGTGGTGCACTTGCTCATTCGGATTGTGGAATCAATTTTCTCCGTCCAGCGCACGAAAGCCACTGCACCTCCAGTGCTGTCATAATTCAGTGGCTTGCAATCCAGAAACTGCTTGTAGGTGCAACCTGGAATTTATACAACCGATTCATGAATGAGCAAATAATGAAACAATGATCATTCATAAGTTTCATCAATTGTAGCAAATCAACTCGACGTTACCTTGGTTAAGGCTTCCTCCAGATGAGTCACCATGACCATTTCGGCCAGTACCTCCTGTACCGCCGCTGTATTCAGCACGGTTCACCTCATACTGGGTGATGGCTTCGGAAATATGTTCTTCCAGAAGAGAATTCAACTCTTCGGCAGTCCTCGGCATTGGTGGGGGTGGAGTTTACCCCTTGTGACCGAATCATCCTTCTTTCTGGTGCCATGTTCTACTAAATAATCATACGACAATGATTAGGGTGGTATGAGGGGGATATGAGGGGTGTATCAGTGGGTGTGGAAACAAGAGTAGGTGTAGCAGGTGCAGCTGACATGGCATCATCGTCATCTGCAGGGTAAGCCTCTAGACCTGCGGCCCGGAGTGCGGAAGAGGTCACTGACTCCCATGAGTCAGCATCAGAATCGGGATCAGAATTAGAAGCAATGTCAATGACAGAGACTACATGTGATGCCACCTCCAAGATAGCGATGTCAAATACCTCACCATCTCCAAGATTATCATCAGGGTGATCCACCTCGAACACGAGAACCTCAACGTCGTCATCTAGGTCAACAATGAAGGGCCAATCCTCAGCAGGGATGGCGGGAAGTGGAAGAGCATGGATAGGAATAGGCTCGACGATATGCTCACCATCAAGATGTCCAATAATGAGCTGGTCGTGAATAGGTAAGGGTAGAACGTCATCTTCCTGAGGGGTGTCATCTAGATTACCATCGTCAGACATGAAATCAGGATCTTCGTCCGGATCGGAGTTGGTATCAGAGGTGAAAACCTTCTCAGCTTGCCCTCCACTGTCATCATCAAAGACGAGCTCCATCGGATCATGCTCGTCATACATCTCGCTACTTATGGAGGAAGACATGATAACTTGTACAGAAATGTTACGCCATATATACATATTAATAAATTCTACTTAATATATATATATATATATATATATATATATATAGTTACACACAAGGATGCAAGCAGTTCCAAGTTGAGTATGCATGCTACTTTTGTGCACCCTAAGTCACGTAAGTGTCCTTGCTTGGTTTTTGAAAAAAAATGACTTTATGTAGTGGATCTCGCGGGAAGTTTTATGCAATGAAAACTTTTGTAAAAATTGTTTGTATGAGAGGATCCTAAGGATTGTAGACTAGACTCGAGAAAGAATCCTTCTCTACAATCAAAGCTCTGATACCAATCTGTCACACCCCTTTCAAAGGCGGAAGCACGAGGTGTGATCTGAGTGGTTCTCATTGCATACGACAAGTAAACATGCAACATGATATAAAACAATCTCCATCTTGCCATTCAAAGTTTAAGTATCCAAAATACATAATTTAGTTTAAAGTTTACATCATAAACAAAAGATAATTGTTTGAAAGTTTACAACATCATTTCGAAACAAAGATCAAGGTTTTGCTTCCTATATCACCACAAGAAGGTGGGATATAGTAAACAAATCCAACAAAAGATGGCAAAGGAGGATAGACACTAAACATCTTGAAATACGACACTACATCTTGACAAAAGAGCCCGCGAGCATTTCCACTAATTTCCTGAAATACATGTAAGTTTAAAAATCATCAACAAAAGTTGGTGTGAATTCATGCAGATTATGTAAGATGTAACATTTGTAATTGTATAAAAACATGGCATGTAATTGTAAAATGTAAGTTTGTAAGTTGTAATGAAATGGAACCGAGATCGCTAATATTTCGCAAGGACATTAACATATGTGACGACATAGGAAGCATCCAAACCTAGGCAACTTTTAACATCGTTTACCCTACGACTATGACCCAAGACACTCCATGGCTATGTGTTGCCAAGATAGTGAGGCTGCCCGGACCTGCTAGATCAACCCTTGTTCTTTCGGTTTAAATTAGATTGATGGTGCTTACGTATACCCTATTCGTGACATGATCTATGTTTGATTCCTTTGTTTTAAACATACCAATTGTACATGTATTTTCCCCAAGGTTTAGAAAACAATAATAAAGTTTAAAAGTGGGGACATGAACTCACTATTTTGCGTCTCGTGTGTCTAGCTTCACCGGCGTTCGCTACTTGAAAGTCGTAACCTATAGACGTTCTAAGTATGTTAATCACCTAACTTGTAAATTTCTAAGTACAAGTTACCATTTGGATTTTATGTGTCTTATTGTGCCTTACATGTATATGTTCTTGTATTATTAGTGTGCATATTTTACAATATATTAAATGCTGTATTTGTTATATATATTTTATCCCAAAAATATATATTTGTGTAAATAGGATTTGAAAATGTTATATGTTAAAAATAATATATTTTTAACCTTCCCAAATACTTGATACTTATATTGTTTTTCAAAAATAAATATAAGTAATTTGTTAAATAATATTTCCAATATTATTTTTGGTATAAGTAGACTTAGAAAAGTATACTTGTATTTTAAGTGTAAATACTTGTGTATTTGTATTAATTACCCAAAAAATCAAAGAATTGATTTTTTAATACTTTCTGGAATTTTATTTCTTAAAAATAATAATATTTTTTAAGGTTTATTTGGTATATATATATATATTGTCATACTTTGTAATTTATTGTCACACCCCGATATTTCCACATAATACCGGTGGGCCCGGTGGGGAGTATCGTGACGTAGTTGATATCATCATAGACAATTTATCACAGTTTAAATACACAGCGGAAGTCGAAAGATAAAATCATTACAAACCGAATGAAAGTAATATCAATTATTACAAAAACGGTTGTAAAGGATCCATAGGCGGATCAAAGATAAAAAGGATCATTGTTCAACAGATTATAACACCTAAGCTTGCAAGACTCTTTATTGATGCTAGGAGTAGCCAGCCTATTCCGTCTAGTACCTGCACTTAGCCTTTTTGCAAAATACGTCAGTTTACACTGGTAAATACAATTAACTGACTCATTTTGAAAATGTTTAAGAAAAATTGATTTGAATGCACAAGGCACAAAACTTCTTTTATAACTTGGGATAATTATTTATATATAAACTTGTAAAAGAATTACATGTTTGTTATACGTTCAGTAGCCCGGGCTGAATACCGGGTTAAAGATTAATTAACACACCACATAATATAATCCCGCGGCGAGTTATTCTCGAACAGGCGGTTATATCTTTTTATATACGCACCGGCAGGTGTATGCCTACACCCCGTGCTTTGGTCGTGGCCATTTCAATGAATGATGCCAAGGATATCCGGGACATGGCCATTAACCCCCCAAAGGCTTAAAACAAACATATCAGTTTAACGGGTCATCTCAATAAATTAACCTTCATAAGATTAAAAATTCAATGCCCGACCGAGCGGTATTTTATATACCGTACCCCAAGCCCTTATAAGGGAAAATAAGTTAAAAGTATTTACCTGAGCAAGTATATATCTCAATCAGCGAGTGCAAGTATCTTTTACTGGTCTCCTAATCTGGAACGAAGGTTTTAATAACCTATTAGATTCCTAACGGGTCTTAATTAAGTAAGCCTAAACTTAGACCGTTTAGTTTTAAAGGAAGATATACGGTTCAAAACGCACGATTAAGCGAAGACCGGATTAGAATGTGGTTTAGACCCGACAAGTTTGTATTCTTGTATAATATGGGTAAACTAAACACATTCTGGATTTTGAGATAAAAATGATATGGTTTGACCTATTTCGGCTAATTTATGCAAACTAGATACATAAACCGCACCGAATGCGGAAACTGCGTAACGGGTAACCAAATGAGTCATGAACAGGTTTCCTAAGTTAATATGCCATAAATATGTTGTGATATCAGTAGGATACCTTCCATTATGACCAAAATGGATTTAAACTCAAATTATGCCCCGTAGGGATATTTTGGTCATTTTAAAGCTTATAAAAGAGTTTAAATATTAATCTGGGTTTCAGGTCTGATATAATCGGTAAAAATATTTATTTTTATAAGTCATAACAGTAGGGTATTGCATATATGTGAAATTTATCTTTTATAACCAAACTATGCACCGTAGGGGCATTTTGGTAATTTCACATAAGCTTTATAGGTCAAAAATAGAAATCTGAGTTTAAAACTTTTGCTTACTGTTAAAATATAAAAATTTACTTAAATCATCAGTAGGTATTAAGTCTTATATGTTTAAAATAGTTTTAACTCATACTATGCATTTAAAACGCGTAAAAAGGCGGTTTTGAGCGATTTCCGGGTTTTTTAAGAAAAGCTAATATTTTTATCATTCCAGAAGGCTTAAAATATTTTATTTATCATATAAAATCAGTAGCAAAAAGTTTGGTATCAAAATGTTATGTAAAACTCATTTTATTCATGAAAAGGTTATAACCGACAATTACCGAATCAAAGCTAGAACCCTATGTTATGCTCAGCTTAAAAATAAATAAAAATCTTCAAAAATCTCAAAATATTATATTACATCAGTGTGTAAAAAGTTTGGTATCAAAATTTGGGTTTAAATAGGCTATATACTAATTATGCCGTTTAATTAATAAAAAGCTTCATAATTACGATATTGAGCATAACTCCTAATCTAGACGTCAAACTGATGTCAAATTTTTAGGACAAGTTTATAAATCAGTACTAAAGGTTTTTGTCCTCTCACATTTTCAAAAATCTCGTTTTATGGTCAAAAGGGCATAACGGTCACTATTTAGGCATATAACGGAAACATGCAAATGAATCGGATAACTAAGGAACCAAGTTGTATAACCTCAGAGGGTTACACTAACCTATAACCTGGTCCTAATAGAGCTCTAAGGCATTTCTAAAATATGCTACATTGGGTCAGAACTGAAAGGCAAAGCAAAAGTCTACTTTTGCGACTTTCGGTTCCGAACCGAGCCTAAACTGAAAATTGTCGGGTTGAACATGCTTAGACATGTTCTTACATTAATTACCAAGTTATATGAGTGATAAAACAGGTTTCATGGCTTCTACATTGCTAATTATGTGTTTATTTGAAAATTAGCTTTCCGTTGACTTTTTATATTTAAGTTTGACTCGACAATTGACCTACTTGTAGGATCGTTTTCAGACACGAACGAGTCGATCAGAAGAGTTTATGCTCAAAACGAAAGGCGGAAACAGTCGTATTGAGGTCAATTTAGCAAGATATACTCATTAACTGTCGATTTTATTGATTTGATGACAATTTACAGCGAGACGACACTACGGCAGCAGTTCGGCACTGAAATCGGAATTGTTGCAACTGATTTCACTTGAAGGGGTTTATATAGGCATCTAATTCCGTATGAAATGGTTCCAAACGGAATTAGATTTCACACGGAATCTAATTCCGTGTGGAATTACATGAATGCTGATTTCAAGCGGAATTACCATTTCAAGCGAAATTAACTATTATCTCGAACTACGTGCCCTGATCTAACATTTTTAGTACAAGACTCGATACAAGACGAAGTCGACAGACGCATGCACTAATAGACTCCCCCTCGAATGTTAACGAGTCTTAAGTGTCGAGTCTTCAATGTCTTCAGTCTTAATCAGTCTTCGGACTCTCTTGAAGTATCTAACATTGTAAAGCATCCTCAAATCTCTCTCTCTTCTCTTCTATATCAGCACCAACAGATTCTCCTCGAACAAACTCTCATCGGATGTTGATCTTCAATGAATCAGGATCGTAAACTTGCTCTCAAGCTTTCCTCTAATCCTCTTGATCAGATCTCTTGATTCCTTAAGTTCATCAGCATCATCAGCTTGCGTGAACTTTATCTCTAGAATTGGAACTTGGCTCATATCTACTCAGGTATCTTCAGACTCCCCCTTTCGATATGCTAGACCGCAGTCTGGCTTTCACAGAATCAGGATCGTGACCTGGCTCTATATTCAGATTCAGAATCTAGGCTATCCTGCACAATCTCTACCACAGAATAAATTTTACAAATTTATAATTTCTGCTTACCACTTATAGAAACAAAATCGGAAAATGATTTAACACATATAAACTTCTGATGATGACTTGCAGACAAAATCTTCCAAAATTTTACTCATTTAAAACAAACTCCCCCTCAAATTAATGTTCATCATGTTTAGCACTTGGAATTTTGAAAATCAGCTTTTCAACACTAGTTGTAGAAAATCTTTTTGGATTTTTTTTTTCTAAAAATGCAGTAAATAAATATTTACATACAATATTTTTGTGAGTTAGTTTAAGAAGATCATATCAGTTTTTGAGACAAATCACTAACACCGTTAAGCTGTTAAACATTTTAAGTTCTAAACAATTCACTTAGACTGTCAGTATATTGATCCACTTAAATTTTCACACAAAGTTCAAATGTTTCGAGATACTAGATTAGTGTTTTAATCACTTAAACTTATTCGCGTGTCCCACCATATGAATATACTCCCGTATCCAGATGCTAATATTCAGTCTTACAGGTGAGTCTACCTAGATGGTATCTGTAAAGGGTTAAATGCGAAACCGTGAGAGCTCAGGTCAAAACTTTCGTTCAGCAGAGAGATGACGGCTCGACTTTTGGTGTGTTCCCTTTAGAGAATATTTTCTTCAACAGCACATGATTAGCATTTTTCAACGTTTCATAATTTTTTATGCTGAGGGTGATGCTATATTTCAAGCAAGCAGAAAGTATTATACGGGGACTAGGCCATTGCTTCCGCAAAATCAGAAGTCCCGGGATAATACCCCAGATATCACTGAGTATAAAGACCTAGTATCTCAGAACGAGGGGTCTTTCAAACAAGATTTCGGGGGTTACCCATATATCCGAGAGATGTTCCCCACGATATAAGCAAGTTTGAAATTTAGGTTTATATCTCGAAAACAATTTACTAAATGTGCAAAAACCTACTGACACATCCACAGGGAGATTGTTTATCACATTTTTACTTTCCAATTCTTTCGCGTTTTGTGATAGTCCACTGATGTACTATTATTTCCTCTTTTTCACAACAAAACTCATTTTTAAATTTTTCAATGTTTTTGGATTTTCCAATTTTCTAATGTTTTTGGATTCTGAAATTTCTTACTCCCCCTAAAATTCAAAAAACATTTAAAGAAACTTGAAAACAAACTATACAAGTAAAATGACAACTGTTGTGAATTGCTTCAATTCGCCATCCACTTGGCATAAACAATTAGAACTCCCCCTTACAACAAACTATTTTCCCATTATGATTTCAAAACACTTAAGTTTATTTTAATAAAAATGGTTTTTCCGGAAAATAAGTTTTGTTGATTTTACCACTTGTAGGTTCGGGGATTATTTCATCACTTTGTTTTCAACCACTTGTAGGTTCACAAACCAAACATACCATTTGTAGAAAATCAAGTACAACTTAATGTCCCTGATTTACCACTTGTTAGAACAAACCAAACAAACCTGATGCAAAGAATGATGCCGATTCCTGCTCTACTCTTACCAACCTGGGAGCTCCGACAAGTCAAGTTTTTAGTCAAAGAATATATCCACCCAAGCCTGACCAGCCTTGGGTGATTCCGAGTTATCAACACTCGGTTTCTTACCTTTCAACTTTTTCTCATAGAACTCTTTAATCCCTTTGACTTTTCTGTCAACTATTTTTCCAAAGATGTGTTTCACTTTGGGGTTAAATGCCTTTTCAACATCAAAAACCTTTTTATCAGAATAAAACTGGTTTGAAATTTCAACTTTACCAATTTTCGTCTTAAAATTTTCAGCCCGAAGTGGTGGAAAATCACATCATCCACAGTCGGCACTGATTTTTCACCTTTTTCTTCAACCTGTGGCTCCTTTGACTTTGTGGAATCAGATTCATCACCAGAAGATAGCTCCTCTGATTTTGATGAATCAGAATCATTGCTAGAACTATCATTAGACTTCTTAACAACCCATTTCTGGTTGTCAAGGTTTCCTCTTCTCTTATAAAACCTGTTTGAACATTCACCAATTTCAAATTTTGAATTTTTGAAAAGTTTAGTTCTCTCAATTGGTGGTTCAAACTCAACCATTTTTTTCTTTCAATTTAGAAACTCCCTGTTTGATTTGTTTTGCCTGTGAACATTTCATGGCAACATGTCCAATTTTCCACATTTAAAACAGGTTCGAGTTTCCTTTTTCTGATCAACAGTCTGCATCTCTTCTTGTTTTTTCGCAAGGAAATCTCTGTTTGACTGCTTTCTGAACAACTTTTCTTTTTCTTCTTCAGAAGATGTACCTGAAACAGATATCATTTTTTATTTAAATTCTCTAACATATTTTTCATTTTATAATTTTCTAGTGGAATAAAACCCAATCCTTTCTTTTTGAAATTACCGTTATGATTTGGTTTCTTTCGATAACCAGAACCAGAACTGTAACCCTTTTTCTTGTTTTCTCTTTGTTGAACTCTTGAGGTGTATTTTTTAGGTTTTTCAGAAAGATCTACATCTTTTATTTCAGAAATATTAATTTCTGTAAGTTTGAAAACCTTTTTGATCATTTCTGGTTTAACACCTCTTATTGGAAATTCCTCATCAGAATATAATTTGTCGGAATCATTCAATGTATATGCAACTTTGAATGTTTCGTCATTCAAATTAAATTTTGATAGAATAAATTCTTTATTGTAAACTCTTTTGCCCTGTTTGATGGTTTGACTCGGAGTGCTTGACTCAGACTTTGACTCGGACATAGACTCCGACTTTGACTCCTCAGTTTCGTCGTTATCTAACACATGATCCACCACTTTCTTCATCAATTGAGATTGTTGATCAGTGTGAGACGATGTGAACGTGGCATCAATGTTTTCTGGCAGATTAACTGATGGTTCATACTCCCACTTTAAGTTGGTTGCCTTTTCGACTCTTTCTGAATTTGGATTTCTTGGCGAATATCCATTTTCAAGCGGGGGTGGACACTTGTTATAACTGACACCTTGTTTCTTACCAGAAAACTTCACTTTAGTACTTTTCTTCTTTTCAGATGTCTTTTCTTCAGAGGTTTCTTCTTCAAAAGCCTTCATGCCTTCCACCGTTGGATAAGTCCTGTCAATGACATAAGAAGTACATGATTAACTTTTTAACAATCTATTAACTCTTTCTGTTTCAATTCTTTGAGTTTCCAGCTTCTGTTCCAAAGCAGCACACTTCTCAATGTAATTGTTCACAATTCTCTGCTTTGTCATAAATGCTCCTTAAAATGTCTTCATTGTTGTTGCCTGTTCATCACTGGATTCATTGTATTGATTCATAGCTTTGTTCAGTACATCATAAGACTCCTTCAATCTGTTCAAGTTGTGAATCAACGTACTGTTTTGTTTCTTTACAGCTTCACAGTTTTCGCAAATCACCGGACTCTTCCTTGCATCAGCTTCTTCATCAATCTTGAAAGCTGGAACTTCTTTCACTTTTTTCTTCACCATTGCAACCTCTTCATCATCACTGCTGACTGGTGTTTTGACCTTTTTCTTTTTCTTTTTAGCTTTTTCATCTTCACTATCACTTTCTTCCATCATTTTCAAGTGCTTTGCCATTCTTTTAGCATAATAATCATCATCATTATCACTATCTTCTTCAATTTGAGCAACAAAAGCTTTGGCTTTTAGCATTTCTTTACCTGGACAGTAATTATCCCAACTGAAATTTTCCCAACTAAAGCCTTCTGGTAACTTTTCATCATCTTAATTGATCAGAAATGCTTTGTTGTCAGCAGAAATATATTTGTCCCAGCTGAAACCTGTTGAAGATTTTTGATCATCTTGATTTACCAAACATGCTCTCTTCGAAGACTCCTCTATTGCTTTTCTACCATGTGCCACTTGTGGTTCTTGTTGTTGTTGAGCAACTTGATGATAAATGGCCTTCCGGTAGTAATCATTGTTGTTGAACGGATTTTGAGCTCCACTTGCTTCGCGATTAGTGCACTCCCTCTTGAAGTGTCCTTTTTCCTTGCAACGAAAACAAGTAACTTTAGATTTATCAAAACCCAAATTAGAAACACATGCATCACGCAAGTCATCTCTTCCTGTGATCTGTTTGAATTTCTCAGCTCGTCTCAACACACTAGCCAAACACCATTTTATATCCATCAATTCCATCTCTTCAGCGTCAATCTAATCGTAATCCTCTTTGGTCAACATTGGATTCCCGATCCTTCCTGCAACGAGACTACCATAAGATTCCAACACAGTTCCCGACAAAGACATGTGATTTTTTGCAACTTCTTCAGAATAATCCGGATCATTCTCAAGATTCAATACAATGTTGCATTGTAGCTTCTTGCCATTCTTGGTTGCTGTCAAGTATAGATCAAATGACGGATATGATGAAAAACTTGTTTTACTATTTGACCCTTTAGAAGAACCTCCCGATGAACTCTTTACATTGAAAGCCGTTTCAACCTTCGGTGACATGTTGGTAGTTTTATCACTGACACCACCTTTGTAATAAAGACCAATGTCTTGTTCACTATCAAAATCTTTCATTCTTGAAATCTTTCGTTGTTCCATCTCTTGAGCTTCAGTTTTTTCAATGAACTTGCTCAGTGTCAGACTGCTAAACCCTTTCTTGTTCCTTAACATCATGAGATATGTGCCCCAAGTCTCGTGTGGCAACGCATCAGCTAGCTTTTCAATCAACTCCTCATTATCTTTAGTGATGCTCAATCTCTTCATGTTCATTAACAAATTGCAATATCTTTCAATAATTTGCTTTGTGCTTTCATTTTTCAAACCACGAAACAGATCAAACTCCTTCTTCAAAAGTGACTTTTTGTTTTTAACCATTTCTTGACTTCCAACAAACTTTGATTTTAAAGCTTTACAAATCGAATAAGCACTTCCATTATGTTGCAATAAAACCAATATATTTTCTTTCACAGCTTGTTGTAGTAGACTTAACATCATTTTTTCATTTTTGTATTTCTTTCTATCATCAGCACTCATATCTTTAATTGCAATCTCCTCTTCGTCATCATTCAAAGGTCTAACATATTTCGTTTCAACACATTCCCAATCATACAAATAATTTGCTTGAACCCAGTTTTCAAAATGTCCTTCCCAACCTTTATACTCCTCAATGTTCATGAGCTTAGGCGGTTTTTGAATAGTCCCTGTTTCATTTTCCAACATTGCCTGCTGAGTAACAGTAATCGGGGTAGCAAAGGCATTATAAAATTCCTCTTCCATTTTTCGGTTTTTCAAAGTTAACAAAACAGTCCTGTTCAAACGAAATTACTTCCCAAACGAAATTCCTTTCAAACGGAATTACCCAATCCAAACGAGATTACCCTTGGAACGAAATTACCCTAATTTTGTTTGAACTAACACTCTTTCAAACGGAATTATAATCTCATGCAGAAATACCAAACGGAATTAACCTCTAAAGCGAAATTACCTAATTTCCCTTGGACCACTCAAACGGAATTACGCCTTGAAACGGAATTTACTAATTTCGCTTAAACTTTTCAAGCGGAATTACATTCTGATGCGAAATTAACCCCTAATTCCATGCGGAATAATGCTGACGTCATTATCTCGAGCTGATTTTTGTTAAATTGATCAAGTTATAGGCCGATTTTAGTTCTGAAAATTTCTAGGGTTTGTTAAAACACTATTGCGCACATGATATGTGAAATTCAAAGCATTTTGACCATAAAATCAAGTTCAATTTGAAAAAGAAGGTGTAGAAATCAGAATTTGCAGGTGAATTGGTATGAACTCTTCCTCTGAGCTCTGATACCACTTGTAGGATCATTTTCAGACCCGAATGAGTCGATCAGAAGAGTTTATGCTCAAAACGAAAGGCGGAAACAGTCGTATTGAGGTTAATTCAGCAAGATATACTCATTAACTGTCGATTTTATTGATTTGATGATAATTTACAGCGAGACGACACTTCGGCAGCAGTTCGGCACTGAAACCGGAATTGTTGCAACTGATTTCGCTTGAAGGGGTTTATATAGGCATCTAATTCCATATGAAATGGTTCCAAACGGAATTAGATTTCACACGGAATCTAATTTCATGCAGAATTACATGAATGCTGATTTCAAGCGGAATTACTTTTTCAAGCGAAATTAACTATTATCTCGAACTACGTGCCCTGTTCTAACATTTTTAGTACAAGACTCGATACAAGACGAAGTCGACAGACGCATGCACTAACAGACTCCCCCTCGAATGTTGAAGAGTCTTAAGTGTCGAGTCTTCAACGTCTTCAGTCTTAATCAGTCTTCGGGCTCTCTTGAAATATCTAACATTGTAAAGCATCCTCAAATCTCTCACTCTCTTCTCTTCTCTATCAGCACCAACAGATTCTCCTCGAACAAACTCTCCTCGGATGTTGATCTTCTATGAATCAAGATCGTAAACTTGCTCTCAAGCTTTCCTCTAATCCTCTTAATCAGATCTCTTGATTCCTTAAGTTCATCAGCATCATCAACTTGCGTGAACTTTATATCTAGAATCAGAACTTGGCTCATATCTACTCAGGTATCTTCAGACTCCCCCTTTCGATATGCTAGACCGTAGTCTGGCTTTCACAGAATCAGGATCGTGACCTGGCTCTATATTCTGATTCAGAATCCAAGCTATCCTGCACAATCTCTACCACACAATAAATTTTATAAATTTAAATTTTTACAAATTTATAATTTCTGCTTACCACTTATAGAAACAAAATCAGAAAATGATTTAACACATTTAAACTTCTGATGATCACTTGCAGACAAAATCTTCCAAAATTTTACTCTTTAAAACAAACTCCCCCTCAAAATAATGTTCATCATGCTTAGCACTTGGAATTTTGAAAATCAGCTTTTCAACACCAGTTGTAGAAAATCTTTTTGGATTTTTTTTTAAAAATGCAGTAAAGAAATATTTACATACAATTTTTTTGTGAGTTTGTCTAAGAGGATCATATCAGTTTTTGAGACAAATCACTAACACCGTTAAGCTTTTAAACATTTTAAGTTCTAAACAATTCACTTAGATTGTCAGTATATTGATCCATTTAAATTTTCACACAAAGTTCAAATGTTTCGAGATACTAGATTAGTGTTTTAATCACTTAAACTTATTCGCGTGTCCCACCACTTGAATATACTCCCATATCCAGATCCCAATATTCAGTCTTACAGGTGAGTATACCTAGATGATATCTGTAAAGGGTTAAATGCGAAACCGTGAGAGCTCGACTTTTGGTGTGTTCCCTTTAGAGAATCTTTTCTTCAACAGCACATGATTAGCATTTTTCAATGTTTCATCATTTTTTATGCTGAGGGTGATGCTATATTTCAAGCAAGCAGAAAGTATTATACGGGGACTAGGCCATTGCTTCCGCAAAATTAGAAGTCCCGGGATAATACCCCTGATATCACTAAGTATAAAGACCTAGTATCTCAGAAAGAAGGATCTTTCAAACAAGATTTCGGGGGTTACCCATATATCCGAGAGATGTTCCCCACGATATAAGTAAGTTTGAAATTTAGGTTTATATCTCGAAAACAATTTACTAAATGTGCAAAAACCTACTGATACATCCACAGGGAGATCGTTTATCACATTTTTACTTTCAAATTCTTTAACGTGTTGTGATGGTCCACTGATGTACTATTATTTCCTCTTTTTCACAACAAAACTCATTTTTAAATTTTTCAATGTTTTTGGATTTTCTAATTTTCTAATGTTTTTGGATTTTCTGAAATTTCTTACTCCCCCTAAAGTTCAAAAAACATTTAAAGAAACTTGAAAACAAACTATACAAGTAAAATGACAACTGTTGTGAATTGCTTCAATTCCCCATCCACTTGGCATAAACAATCAAAACTCCCCCTTACAACAAACTATTTTCCTATTATGATTTCAAAACACTTAAGTTTATTTTAATCAAAATGGTTTTTCCAGAAAATAAGTTTTGTTGATTTTACCACTTGTAGGTTCTGGGATTATTCCATCACTTTGTTTTCAACCACTTGTAGGTTCACAAACCAAACATACCATTTGTAGAGAATCAAGTACAACTTAATGTCCCTGATTTACCACTTGTTAGAACAAACCAAACAAACCTGATACAAAGAATGATGCTGATTCCTGCTCCACTCTTACCAACCTGGGAGCTCCGGCAAGTCAGGTTTTTAGTCAAAGAATATATCCACCCAAGGCTGACCAGCCTTGGGTGATTCCGAGTTATCAACACTCGGTTTCTTACGTTTCAACTTTTTCTCATAGAACTCTTTAACCCCTTTGACTTTTCTGTCAACCATTTTTCCAAAGACGTGTTTCACTTTGGGGTTAAACGCCTTTTCTACATCAAAAACCTTTTCATCAGAATAAAACTGGTTTGAAATTTCAACTTTACCAATTTTCTTCTTAAAATTTTCAGCCCGAAGTGGTGGAAAATTCACATCATCCACAGTCGGCACTAATTTTTCACCTTTTTCTTCAACCTGTGGCTCATCTGACTTTGTGGAATCAGATTCATCACCAGAAGATAGCTCCTCTGATTTTGATGAATCAGAATCATTGCTAGAACTATCATCAGACTTCATAACAACCCATTTCTGGTTGTCAAGGTTTCCTCTTCTCTTATAAAACCTGTTTGAACATTCACCAATTTCAAATTTTGAATTTTTGAAAAGTTTAGTTCTCTCAATTGGTGGTTCAAACTCAACCATTTTTTCTTTCAATTCGAAGAATGACTGGACCATTAGTGATTAATCACTAACTCAAACCTTAATTACGACGGTTTTGACTTTAGGCCATTAAACTAATAAAACACGAATTAGAGAGGTTAAGGACACTTACAAAGGTCCTAAGCACGATTTTGGAACTTAAGAAAACTTGCTTGAGGATCAGGAAGCTCCAGAGAAGTCTTGAAGTGATTTTGGAATGAGCAAATAAAAATGGTTGCAACTAAGTTCTTTATAAAGCCAAGAACAAGTCACAAGATCATTCCACAATAGTCTACAGATGTTCCCTGATCATTTACAAGTGTCCCTATGCATGAAAACCCATTACACAAGCCCCTAGAATCGAATACAAGGCTTCTAAGGCGGTGCAACCTGCTGTACTCGCATCTGTGCATGAAATCTGCCCAGACCAAGCCGTCGCGTCACGCGACGGCAGAAGGTGAAGGTGGTGGCGCAGCGCCACCATCATGGTTACCAGCCAAAGAAGTTTAAAACGGCAGTTTTGACCCCTGGACCTTTAAAACCTCAAATCTTTCATTTTTGTTGGTGCATAAATGTTTGTTAACTTCGTCATTATCGAGTCATGTGTCTAGATAGGATAGAATGGAGCATGGTATTCTAGAAATTAGGTTTTGTATGTTGAAAGATCATTTCGCACGAAATGAAAAAGGCATTTCGAATGAAATAGACAAGTGTCCATTTCGCACGAAATGAGCAATATCCATTTCGTAGGAAATGGGACTTCTATAAACACCAAGCTTGCCAAGTCATTTGTAACGTTCGAGATTTCAGAGCCAAGGTGCTACCGAATTGTCAACTGATCTGTATTGCTTTGAAATCAATAAAAAGAGGATAATTAAGGAGAATCAAGTTGTAATCAAGTTCATATCATTGATTCCGCCATTGATGTGACAACCCTCACAATCACAGGTATCCGTACACTTAATTAATATTTAATTAGTGCTTAATGACTGTGCTTGATTACCGCTGTGATTAAACTGCTTTCCGATTTCTTTTACATACATACATATGCATCACATTTCATACTGTCACTCCATTTATTTCACACAAACTTTAGTGACAAACTTGATGCACAAAGCACAATTAGCACAGTGAGCGGATAACCCAGAAAACATGCTGACAATGCCAGCACTTAGACAGACAATGTTTTGAGGCCAGTATGAGCCAGAGACAGGGTACTACACTAGTAGGGAATGTAGGGAAGTGAGGACCATAAAACTGCGTCACTAGGTGATAGTTATAGTGCCAAGAAGTGCCTAAAACACACTCTAAATGCAGAATTCTGCACTTAATAACAAAAATTCAGCATTTAATTATGCTAGTAAGGCCTTAATTCTGCATTTTATTTTGATGTTAAATTGTTGTTTTTGCTGATTTTCTGCAGAATTCTGCATTTAAAGTGCGTTTCGGGTACTTTTTAGTGCTTGTTTAACTTCCAGAAGGTGTTTATGTTAACCTTTGTTCACCTACTTAGGTTTCAATGTATTTTTGATGTTGGACCTACTTCTAAGTCCTAAATCTATCGTTTAGTTGTATTCTTCAGTCATGCTGACACAACTTGTCTAACTGGTGAGCTTACTAACCGTTTTGACGCAACGCTTAAAATATTGTATAATGTGACAGTTAATATATGAAACATGCATGAATTCAATTGCATAACAAGTAAGCATTAAATGTTGACGTGTAATCACATAAATGCAGGAAATAATTAATTATAAAAATAGTGCGGAAATTACCGGTTTTGTGCCAGTTGTAACACCGAGCTACCAAGCGAGCCAAACCGAGCCAATTTGGCTCGTCACGAGCCGAGCCGAGCTAGGCTCACTTTCTAATCGAGCCGAGCTGGCTCGTCTCACTTTCAAACCAAGCCATATCGAGCGAGCTTTTTTCGAGCTAAATCCGAGCAAGCTTCGAGCGAGCTCCGAGCCACGAGCTTTTTGGACAGCCTTAGACTTAAATGTAGGCGTGAAAGAGGAAGGCTTAAGCAACCGAAAACCTCAAGGCTCGCAAGATCGAGGTATGTCACTTTGTTTACAAATTAAAATTTTAATTATTGCCATGTTTATAGTTGTAATTTTAAGAATTAGCTCATATAAATAAACTTAGTTGTATCTATCGACCCATTACGAACATGTTAAAAGAATGAAAATGCATGTAAAAAGAATGGGTATGTATTGACCCGTCATGAACGGGTCAAGCGAATGAAAATGTTACGCGAAAAGAATGGGTATGTAATAATTCAGCATGAATAGGTCAACAAGCTAGAATGTTATGTTTGAAATAGTCACGTAGTTGATCCGGTACAAACGGGTCAACGAACTTGAATGTTATGTTAAGAATGGTCATGTAGACGATCCGGTATGAACGGGTCAACGAACTAGAATGAAATTTTTAGAATTTCCATGTAGACGATCTAGTACGAATGGGTCAACGTTCTAGAATGAAATGTTTAGAATTGCCATGTAGACGATCTGGTACGAATGGGCCAGCGAACTAGAATGTTATGTTTAGAATGGTCATGTAGATATGATCCGGTATGAACGGGTCAATGAACTAGAATATGATGTTTAAAATAGTCATGTAGTTATTTTGTTGCGAGCGAGACAAATGCTTATAGATTGATTATTATACGAATGGTTAAAGTATTGAAACCAAGTAGACGAGTAAGCCAAGCTAATGTAATGGAGGGAGTATAATCATGGAGTTTATGGGAACAATGAAAATTGTGGAATGTCATGCTTGAAGTTAGAATTTTACCTTTCTCTTACTTATTAAATAAATCTTTTGTTATGTTGTAGGTAAAACTGCACTTTAGGCGGATTTGCGAGCTTGGAATGAACACACGCACAACTTCTCTTCGCCCTCGACTCGCTTCCGAACTAGCTTATGCAATGGGTCAAAACATTTGGTTGTTTATGTAGTTAAATTCTTGTTGTTAGACATACTCCAAAACATGTGGTTTATAACTTTTGTAAAACGCTAGTTGTTAGTATCTAGTTTTTTTAAATGGTTAACTTTGTTTAAATTGGCAGAATTTTAAGTAATGTATAAAAGTTCAAATTTGGTCGTAAATTTTTGTTTTTTTAACTTTTAGTTTTGACCACTTGAAAGAATGGGCGTTTCAGATCATTACGTTAAGTGAATCAAATCACGAGTCAAACATAAATTATAAAATGTCAAACGCAGCTTTGCGCATTTTATGGCAAATGAGTTTTTAAGTACTAAAACCAAAGGTTTTGACACCAAATCAGTTTGTTTAACATCATAAAATATATTTGACATGTCGGGCTCGTCATAAGATCCATTCGGCCATCCGGACTTGTATTTACGCATACGACCCGTTAAAATGATGTAAACCATTTTAACAAGTTGGAATGGGTCAAAACATTTCAAGACACTTTCAAATCAGAATTTAAGGTTTAGCAAACCATATTATATGTGCTACTTCACTTGTTTGGTTATAAACTGCATTCTATCCTTTCTTTCGTTTAAGTCATAATATACACTAACTATATAATTATCCGTATTATTAGGAAACACTTGAGCTTTGTAAGCATGTGTAAACATATCATCGACAATCATGTGAGTTTATAGTCCCACTTTTCCATTTTCCAAATGTTTTGGGGTGATTCATATGTGCCTACTACTTTTCCAAATTACAAAACTATAACATATGGTTTATATATACAATATGTGAGACTTTGTGGTGCGTCATCCACAACACAAATATGATCATTAGCTTTGGCCAAGCCGAGCGTGAGAATGTTATGGCGCTATAGGATTGACAACCCCATTCTGCTTCCTGGGTTTGTAAGGAAGTTTGCTTAGGGAATGACAAAAACTGTGCAATTTTGATGAACCCTGCTTGGGTTTGTTCGACGAGTCAGCACAGGCTTGAATGAATTTACAAATGACCACGCTTGTTTATACAAAACAAAATAGTTTGTTTCTACAAAATCACAAATAGTTTCAAACATATATAAACTATACAAATTCATATTTTTTACAATTTGGTATTTACACCATTATTACAAAGAAACATTTTGTTAAGATTCATGGCTAAAAATTCTATTTATTACTCCAAATCTTGTAGTTGGACAACATATTGCAATAGCAACACATTTTTACAAGGTTTATTTTACTCATCGACTCTCGTAGTCGGACAACATATTGCAAGACCAAATTCATAGCCATGAATTTGACTACAAAACCTATGTTACTCACCAACTTCATTGTTGACCGTTTATTTTCACATATGTTTCAGGTACAAATGTTTGATGATATACAAGTATGCTACACGTAGGATTCAGACTCGCGCCTTAGTTTTCTTAATTCTTAAAACAATCACTTGTAGTCCTTTATGTTAAAAATAATGGAATGTATTTGTTTAATATAATGAAACTTTATTACCATTTGTTGTGAACAATATTGTAACAACTCCCCGACGTTTCCGCCACAAGTTTCACGTGGTCGGGGTGTTACACTATGTCTTCTCATTTCAGCAATCAAGTGACAAAATCTTTCGATAAGTTGTTGGAAACTTTCTCCTCTCACTGCAGTAAATATATCAAACTCCTTTTCTGATGAGGTCAACTTTGCTTCTTTGCATGTATGGATTTCCTCTATACTTGTATTGCAATACCAACCAAAGAGATTGTGACATTTCATGTTCTTGTAACAAATGTAGAATGTCGTCTTTCTATGATTGTTGAAGTTCACTAAACATTCTCTTTTCTCTCTCATGGAAGGTTCTTTCATTTGCGGGGATGTGAGATATTTTGACCTATTCTTTATTTTCGTTTCTTAGAACCCTATATTCTCTATCGCCATATATGCTTCTAGATGATTTGCATGAACATACGTCTCGAATCGTTTGGCCCAACTTGGATAGTCTTCTATACGAAGCAACTTCAGAGGCTTCTTTATTGTACCCGTTATATTTTCTAGGTTTAGATTTTGTACAAGAGGTGTGGAACTTCTTGCTTAAAAATCATTAATGTCTCCCGAATCCATGTTGAATACTTAACAATTTTCAAACAAATATAAATCCAAGTGTATGACTCTTCTTGCATCGGACACCTTGTGCGTATGACTCTTCTAGCGTAGGACCTCTTTGAGCGTATGACTACTGATGAAACGTAGGATTGATCTCGCGTAGGACTCCTGTGCTTTGCACTCCTGCGTGCGTTTGAGCTCTTGCGTTGGATGCTTACGTGAGCATGACTCATGCGCTTATAAACATTTTTGCATGGATTTTGATGATTTGGACGTGAAATAGATGAATTTAGGTGTAATATTCTGATATGTTGTTCCAAAATGAAAAAGAAAGATCTTAGAAGAAATTCAGAGATTTTCAACCGCGAAAACTCTTCAAATGATGAAAACGAAGCTTTTTGACCAAAATCTTTAATTTTAAGCACGTACACAAGTAAATATCCTCTTCGTAGCTCTGATACCACTTGTAGGAACGGTTTGGTGGTGCAATCAACTTGATTAGACTTGAAATATGCACAACGAATATCTATGACATTATTTAAAGCACATAATTCAATTAACAATGCTATGTAGTGCTTAGATTTCAAGTAAGTCTTGATTGTATAAATTTTGGCAGCTCTTCGTAATCACGTGCACTCATATTACAAAAGCACCAAAGCCAAACTTATGAGTTCATGCGCACGGATAGACATATATGTAGCCTTTGGTCCTCTGTGCTCAGGACTCCTGTGTTCAAGCTGGATTTCATACGTGCGTAGGATTCCTAAGCACGTATGAATCTTTTACATTTTAAATAATCATAAACCTTACTTAAACGACAGTGCTACCTATACATAACAACTCGTACAAAAGTCGTAGGCATTAAACATTAAGTGTAGTAACACATCAACCCCAAGTTACCCCTATGGAAGTAGATTGGAGAATTGTTAGGTATCTCAAAGGTACAACAGATCATGGATTCTATTTAAATCAAATGGGAATCTAGAGAACCAAGCATATACCAATGCAGACCAGCATGAGATAAACGGGTTCAAGAATCGACATCAGGTACTTCACTTTAGTCGTTGGGAAACTCGTCACACGGAGAAGAAAAAACAAACGGTGGTTGCACTATTTGCCCTTTCAAGCACATAAGCTGAGTTGTGAGGAATAGCACGGGGCTTAGCATAAGTTTTATGGATACAAAAACTCTTAGTTGAAATTGGACTTCCCTCAGTGCATACGAGCAGGATTATATGTGATAACGAAGCAGCAATTCAAATCTCAGAAAACCCAGTGCAACATGATTGAACAAAACATGTAGAAGAATAAACACATCATAAAAGAAAACCGGAGGCCGGGATTATTCAACTTCCATTTGTTCAATAATTGTTTGGTCAAGTTGAACATTGGAAGACCAGCAAGTTGACATACTGACAAAAGTCGTTAATGGAAGAATCTTCAATAATTGTTTGGTCAAGTTGAACATTGGAGATCCAACTATTCAACATGATTGGGGCCATCACCACTTTGGTGAGGTGGTAGAGGCTTTGTGTCTTTTGGGGAGCGATCAGGGTTCAATCTCTGACAAAGGGTAAAATTTGATGTAATTTAGGGATAGTGTTATCTAACCTTTATGGTTAAAAAAATTCAACATGAGTGGGAATGTTAAAAGAAAAGGATCAAGCAATTAAAGATTGCGAAAGCAGTGATGGGAGCTTTGCCAAATTACTATTTGTCAATGTTTCGAGCACCAAAGAAAGTTTTACAAAAACTAGAGGGCATTCGCAGAGATTTTGTTTGGGGAAAGAAAGATGGAAAAAACAAAATTAGATGGATAGCGTGGAATAATATGACAAAACCAAGAAAAGACGGAGGCTTTGGTATTGGGGACATGAGCAGTGCTAATCTAGCATTACTAACAAAATGGGGATGGAAATACAAGATGAATCCGACAGAACTGTGGGCAAGGGTCATAAGGGCGATTCACGCAAATTCAAGAAGTAAAAAATATTTTCCTGTAAACAATGGAATCAGTGGTCTGTGGAAAGATATAGTGGCATCATTCAGAGAACTGGAAAGCAGAGATATAATCATACAAGATCGACTTATGGTGAAAGTGGGAGACGGAGCAGAGACCAAATTCTGGACGGATAGATGGGCTGGAGAAAAACCGTTTATAAAACAATTCCCAGAATTGTATAAAATCGCAAAGAGCAAAAACGCTAGGGTTTCAGAACTTGCCACATGTGTTCGTAATGAAGTGCAGTGGAACGTCGAAACGTTAAGACCGCCATGTTCAGATGATGAATGGTTTCAATGGACAGATTTGTTAAAAGAATTACATAACATAAAAACTCTTACAGGTAAAGATAGATGGGGATGGGCGGATAGTAGCTGGGAAGAATTCACAGTAGCAGCTGTCAAAGAACAGATCTATAAGCAGATGTATAACAATAGAGAAGCAGAATGGAAGCATTGGAACTCGTGGGTGCCTGCAAAATTAAATTATTTCACATGGAGGGCGGGGATCGGTAGAATTCCGGTAAAAGCCGAATTGAGGAGAAGAGGCATTATGCTAGAAGATTACCTGTGCCCTAGATGCAGATCAGCGGAAGAGACGGTAGAACACATCATCAGCGAATGCACGGAATCAGTATTAGTGTGGAGAAGAATCATTATTTGGCTGAAACTACCATTAGTAGGGGACATCAGCTCTTGCGAGAAGGTTCTAGCATACACAGATGGATTAAACGGTTCTACAAAGTGGAAGAAAATTATAAAATTGGTTATACAGACAACCATGTGGCACATATGGAAAGCAAGAAACGAAAAAGAGTTCAAAGGTATAGTAAGGTCAGAAGAAAACATTGTCGACGAGATTAAGGCGGACTCGTTTTTATGGCTAAAAAGTAGATCGAAGGTGAAAGATGTGGTTTGGGAGAGATGGGAGGATTTCAATATAAGAGATATCATAAATTAGTAATAATCTGTTGGGGGATTGTATAAAAGTTTGTTTTCCTTTTCGGTTTGTAGTTGTAATTTTGGGTTTTACAGCATATGCTGGCCCGGTTCTATAATCATAGAATATATTTGCCGTTAAAAAAAAAGCAATTAAAGAACCAGTCAACCATCATATCCGTCCTAAATTAAATTCAATCATTCCACAAATTAAGGAGCAATCTTCTAGCTCTTTCCAGCTCACAATTTACAGCCACAATTTGTGTTATTGCCTTGTATACCTTATTAGTCCTTTTATTTGATCTCGTTCGATATACTATTATTTAAATTGTTCTCATTCAATATGTTGATTGTTCTAGTTAGGTCCATGGCAAATTTGCATTCAATAGAAGGTCAGTTTTTTATTATCTCTTGATTTTATCACTTTCGATTTAAGTATTCATTCAATTTAAAGTATTCTTTTGATTTGACCATACATAACTGCAAACTATAACCAAGTTTAAATGTATTAGGAACAATTCAAAACAAGTATAAACAATTTGTGCATGCGCGGACGATATTACCACAGTAATGTTAAAAAAGAGGCGTCCACAACCTTATTTTGCAATCAGATCACACAAGGAAATATGATTCTTATTTAAAAAAAGTTGTTCTTAAATGTTCAGTGGTTATCATATAAACCTAATAATAATAATATATATACAATCAGTGGCGAAGCTTAACCCGAATGACGGGAGGTCGAAAACGTATATACCCAAAAAATTTATACGAAAACTACATATATAACACTACTGAGCGAAAAGTTTCGGGGGTCGGACGCCCCCTCCCGCCCCTTCTATACTTCGCCCCTGTATACAATCTTAAATGCTAATCACGAAAGCCGATGATAATTTTGGCAGTTCAACAAGGTCAATTAATTTTAATGATTACCAATGGAGTGGTGATTCATTGGCAAAGGCAAAACCTTTAAATACTTTAGAAGAGGGAGGTTTTGAGTTCAAGTCCCAATAAATATAGGAATAAAAGAAATTTTTCGTTAAAAAAAATATTTTTAATGATTTATGTAAACTGTGGCCCATAGCATTTATCATTTCGATCTTAATTCGGAGGCCAATAGCTTTTATCAATTCGATCTTAATTCGGAACGTGCAGATTTAGGAAAGTGTCGGCAGCTAAAACAGAAATACCCACTTCCCTTTTTTCAGAACAACTCAACTTTAAATTAAGAGTTAACTGTGATTTTAATCAATGTGATTTAAGCCATTTTCTTAGTTTAGTTTAAAGGTTTTATTTTTCGTCTATAGGTCTAAAAAAGTTTGACCGTTGCCATTTTAGTCCACTAGGTTAATTTAATCCATTTTTCCTGTTAACAAGAAGGGAAATTCGGTCATTTTATATGACCGAATTGTCGTTCTAGTTAACAGGATTATATATAAAATGACCGAATTGTCATTCTTTTTAACAGCAAAATGGATAACGTTAACAAAGTGGACTAAAATGGCAACGGTCAAACCTTTTTGAACTCACACGCAAAAAATGAAACATTTGGAACAAACTGAAAAAATGACCCAAATCATAGGGACTAAAATGACATTTAACTCATAAATTAAAATTGGAGTTAATTACATAGTTAGTCCTTGTGGTTTGCACAAAATAACATACTTAGGTACTAATAGTTTAAAATCACCTTCTAGGGTATTAATTTTTCAATTTGTAACGTTTGGAGGTATTAACTTCTAGGGTATTAACATAGTTAGTCCTTTTGGTTTGAACAAAATAACATACTTAGGTACTAATAGAATGTGATTTTATACCTACAAATACCGTTAATACCTCCAAACGTTACAAAATGAAAAGTTAATACCCTAGAATGTGATTTTAAACTATTAGTACCTAAGTATGTTACTTTATGCAAACCACAGAATATAACTATCTAATTAACTCTTAAAATTGATTAGAAATCACATACGCCGCTACCTTTTTGTCTAACACACATTTAACTAATTATTACATTATAAAGAAGCAAAAAAATTAGGCATAAGTGGTTGTAACTTATGCTTTGGGACTTTTCCAAGAAAAAAACTTGATTTTTTATTTTTAACCCAAAGGTTTTTACCTTTGGTAATTTTAACCCAACATAATTTGTTTTTTTTAACTTTAACCCAAAAGTTTTCATTATTTGCAATTTAACTTCACAACTTTTGTCATTTATACTTTTCATCTTCACAAATTTTCGTTTTACGTATAGTTCTAAATTTTTCGAGTTAATGCGACCAACGTACGAGTGTGGTTCAACTTTTTTATGTTTTGTTCCAAATTTTGCAAATTAACACGGCGCAACGTGCATGGGCGGTTCAAAGTTTTTACCTCTATTTTTTCATGTTTGGCAGGTTTGTCACAACACACAGATCCTAGATCGAGTCAGTGTTGGTGGTCGATGACGATTGTGTGACATTAGTACTATTTGACACCGTTTTACGCCCCGTCGCAACGCGGGGTGTACTTTGAGGGGTTTTCAAAGAAGAAATGGTTATGTATATGGTTGTTGTAACCTTGGCTTTGGGGGTTTTCCAAAAAAAATGTTTTTTTTCACTTTTCACCCAAAAGTATGTCATAAATTACTTTTAACCCAAAACTATTTGTTTTTTACTTTTAACCCAAAACTTTTTATCTTTTGCAATCTATCCTCACAACTTTTTCTACTTTCATCTTGGTCCTTTATAGTTTTCATTTTCCGCAAATTTTTCTCTTTATGCTTGGTTCTAAATTTTGTGACTTAACACATCGCATCGTGCATCTTTGGTTTAACGTTTTTACGTTTCATTCTAAATTTTGCGAGTTAATACAATGCAGCGTGCGTGTGTAGGTGAACGTTTTTACATCGTCTATTTTTTTCCCGTTTAACAGGTTTAACATAACGTACGGGTCGTAGATCGACTTAGTTATAACTAAAGAATCCCCGCCGCATTGCGGCGGGTCGCAATTCTAATTACATTGTATTTAGTAAACAATTGTAATCTAGTAAATCATTAATCCCTTCTTTTTTGGCCTAGTGGTAGGACACTTAGATTTTTCAAAGAATACTCAAATTCAATTTTCATTTATGTCATATTGGGTTAGATATAGGCAATTAAGGATTTAGACTACGCCTTGTGTGAGTTGTCAGTTCGATTCCCGAGCCCAACCGGGTTTTCGTCGAACCATGTGTTTCGCTAAAGAGTTCTGCTCTTGTACTGGCATATTGACTGTTAAGTGGCAGCCAACGGTATGGTTTCCCGAGGGGACGCCCAAAAAAGCCAAACTTTGAAGCCAGCGTAGACCTGGTTAAGACAACATAGTCTGACCAAAATGAAGCAATACGAGACTCTCCGATTTAGAAAGTGTGATAACCTTATACATGAAGTTCACCTTTATAAAAAAAATCTAATAAATCATTATAGTCTTTAACTGGAATCATGTGAAACTTTAAATGTTTTTGTCATAAGTATAAGTATGATGAATTCATTTATATTAACATTGTGTTTTTAAGCTGAGCCGAAGTCAAGCTTGTTCGGCTCGTGAGTAGTTTTTTAAGCTCGAGCTCTGACGTAACTTGTTTATTATATATTATTAACATAACTCATATATTTTATAACTATTAACATACATACATACATAGATTATTTGATTTATTTGTTTTTATTATTAGACCCCCCGTAGTGGTTAAGAAAAATAATGCCCCCACCATGGGGCATTATCCGACACGTGTCATCTCAGTTAGCATGGGGCGTTATTGCAAAAGTGACGTAGTGGGAATAATGCCCAAATAATGCCCATTCCAATCATTAAAAAGGATAAAAAAGAAACTTATTTAAAAAGCTGTTTGGTCAGTACATGTCATCCCACTTGGACCACTAATGCCCCTTCCCATTGGTCAGTCAAATTGGACCACTTGTTTGTTGAGCGTTTTATTTATAACGCTGCTTAACTATTTTTTCAAAAAAATTTGCAAATAACGCCCTATGTAATGGGAGGGGAGGCGTTTTTGGGCGTTTTTTTTTTTTTGAAATTTAAAAAAAAAATGCCTCACTACACATGATCTTAGATAGGAGCACTTGAGTTTAGTTAAATTTATTCTTTATTATTTTAGTTGTTACCTTTAATAGTAAGGGTTTTTTTATAATTTTACATACACTTAACATAATAACTTAACTCCCATCTATTGTAGGGACTATCAGAGTAACGATTTGTCAAACCATAGGGAACAACCATGTTATTTTGAAAAGTTGGGGACTAAAGATGAAAAAATGATAAACCACAGGGACCATCCGGGCAATTAAAGCTAATGACTCGTGTATTATATACAAACAAAAAAAAAAACCATATATTTTTATCTACACATAACTTACATACTTTTGTAGCTAATTTAACTTATACATATAAAATTTGAAAATCTTCCCTATTTTGTTTTGAATTCAAGTATAAGAAACAATAAATCTTACATTTGTAGCATTTTTATTTACTTTTTAGGTTTTTAAAATTGAAAAAAATAGGTGATTCATTTTGTTCCGAGTGTTTTTGCAATTGATCACATCCACTCAACGACTTAGATCAAAAGTTATATTAACTCTTTGACTATTTGTTTAACTTTGACATCTGTAATACAAAAAAGGGGAAATCGTAAATTATTTTTAACCTTTTTTTCTTGGTAATGAAGATCTACCATGTAGAGAGATCTTTCACATCATTACTCATCAACTTTTTCTTTATTTTCTTATTCTTTTTTTATTACTATAAGGTGTTTTTATTTACTTCTTTTTCATTAAACCACTATAAAATGTATGTATAAATGTAGACATATTACTTTTTTTTCTTGGTAATGAACAATGTTGAAGAAATCGGCCTAGATAGTAGTCGGTGGGTTCATGCATAAGTTTATGCTAGTTGGTCAAAAAATTGATTATGATCAAAATCGGTCAAAGTCGGTGAAAATCGTTACAAGTCGAAGAAAATCGGACTAATCGGTGTCATGGTTTTTGACCTAATAAACCCAAATTTTGAAGCCTAGCCCATGGTTTAAAACCTAAAATTTAATTATAACCTATTTTAACATTTAAGTTTAGGTATTTTAACATTTAATCCCCTCTATCTTTCACTAGTTTACATATGGTTCCTAAACTTTTAAATTTATTAATAAAAAGTATAAAGTTATCTGTTAACCTTGTAAATTTATTAATAAAAAGTATAATGTTATATATATATATATATATATATAGGGTTAGGTTAACGTACAAATGCCCTTATCGTATATTACGTACGCTACAATCTCAGCCGTCCGATCATCTTCCCGCATTGAATTCGCATGTTGTTTTTTTATAACAATTTCGCATGTTGGTTTTTTAATATGCGATTTCATCAAAATTATCACATGCGAAATTGTTACAAAAAAACAACATGTTATTTCATCAAAATTATCACATGCGAAATTGGTACAAAAAAAACAACATGCGAATTCATAAAAAATTATCACATGCGAAATTGTTATAAAAAAACAACACGCTATTTTATCAAAAATTATCACATGCGAAATTGGTAAAAAAAAAAAACAACATGCGAATTCATCAAAAATTATCACATGCAAAATTGTTATAAAAAAACAACATGCGATTTTTAAAATGCGGGAAGATGATCTGACGGCTGAGATTGTAGCGTACGTAATGTACGATAAGGGCAATTGTACAGAACCCTTTACCTATATATATATATATATATATATATATATATAAATTCGTAAAATTATACTTAAAAAGTCCAATCCGATTAATCTCGATTAATCTCTATAATCCCGATTAATCCATAGGCGGTACCCCACCGCCCGACTAACGCCTAACGTCTTCTAGAACATTGTAATGAATATCTACCATATAGAGATCTTTCACATCATTACCCATTAACTTTTACTTTATTTTCTTATTCTTTTTTATTACTTTCTTTCTATAACAAAGAACAAATAACATTTTATTTTTGTAAAACTTTATTTATATAATATGCTAGTTAGTTGTGTAATAAAATTTGTATAAAAATTAATAACATATGAAAACTCTGACATAATCTTTAAACTTTAATTTCTAAAATATCAATATACAAAATGTATATGTTGCTTTGTGTCATAGAAACTCCATATGAGGAGAAATCAACAACATTCAAAAGATAGAAGATAATGTGCAGAGCCATATGAGGAGAAATCAACAACATTCAAAAGATGAAGATAATGTGCAGAGACTTAACTACCACCAATTATATATATATATATATATTAAAGAGAAAGGTCGGTGACTACATGCCACCAACCCTATTCTCATTTTCTTTTGTTTTATATGCTATTAATTTCTTTTGTCTTATTCTTGGGAAAGTGATAATATGACAAATTGGTTTACTATATGCTATTAATTGAAACTTAATTGGGTTTTTAACTGCCTTTTCTTTTCTAATGCAAGGCACATGTGTGTTTCTGGTTGTCACACCCCAACCGATGGCGAAAACATCGAAGTGAGACGAAATAGATTGCAAGAGACTTTATAACACTATTTGTGACAAGTATTTAAATGATAAATTTTCATTTCATTTATAAAGAGTCAATTACAAGGATTTGAAACAAATACAACATGAATAATGAAATACAATACAAATAAAATACAAAATTTAAAGTGTGTATCTAAGCATCCTACTAGATTCCATGCATCATCAACATCATCGCTAAACCTGCAACATGTTTTAAAAGCATAGTTCAATACAAAGGTATTGGCGAGTACACTAGTTTTAGACTCGTGGCATATTTATAAAAAGGTATTTTGATTTTCAATCCAACATAGCAATTGGTATACAAGGTCAATCTATCATGCATAACAATATGTCAACTCTGTGTCCACTAGTATTTAGCATCCCTCGACACAAAAGTGACGAGACCGTTTGTAACACCCCGTGTTTCGGAAATCAAAGTCAAAGTCAAGATTGAAGTCAAAGGAAGAAAGGATTGATAATTTCAATCTGTCTCTCCTTGCTCAATTCCTGTTTTGACTTCTTTGACTTATAGTTAGTCTATTTTATGTTTTTTGTTAGTTGTATTATGTGGAGTAATTGTTAAGAATCGCAGTAATCGATGTATATTTATCGCTACGAATCGCTTTACGACTGTGAACAATGGGAAGTAACAATACGATAAAGTCAACTAAACTCTAATCGAACTAATCTAATCAACATCGCACTCGCAAACTCGAATTTCGCATTTTGGTTACTGTTATATGTGTGTGTGTGCCTTATGTGTTACTTGTGCATGCTTATTTATGTTATGTGTGGTAATCAATCGAAACGCAATCGAACTCAATCGCAATCGAATCGCAAACACTAAACGAATACGAAATAAGGATGATTGTATGTTGATATAGTATGATAATTAGTGGAGAAGAGATAGAGCGAGATATGAGTAGTTGGGATTAAAAGTAATTTGACTAGGAAACCCTATCGCATCGCAACGCTCGCAATCAAAATCGAAACCGCAAAACTCGTCGCACTGAACACTCGAATCAGGCGACCGATCGATCAGGCAACCAGCCGATCAACCAGCCTTCCGCTCGGACTGCCGTCCGATCGGACAGGCTATCCGATCGAGCTGCCTGGCCGATCGACCAGCCCTTTCCTCTTTTGGAACTCTATAAATACCTCCTGTCACTTTCATTCTTTCTACTTTTGGCAACTCTCTGTCCGAACAACACGCTCTCCTCACTTTTCTTCAGATTTCTCTCGATTCCGGTAAGATCTCGTCCTAAATCTTGTACTTTCTTGATCTACACGCACTCCTACACCTTTCTATCTTTTAAATCTTAACTTTTAACCGTGAAATCACCAAGATTCAAGGGTTCTAGGATGACGTCATCATGTGTTCTTGAAGAACTTCATGTTTTGGCCTCAATCCACCGAGAACAACTTAGATCTAACCGATTTCCACAAAAAGTAACAAAGATCTTTCATAGATCTAAACATATTCACAAAGAAAAGGATTGAAAGATGGTTTTTCTAACTTTCTTTCAACTCTTTTACACTCAATGCCTTCAAAACCGATAGAAACGAAGCTTGTGCCGACCTACTACTCATTCTAATGGTTGTGTGGCTCGAGATCCGGACTCTATCCACGAGGTTTACCGATTTCGGGTTAAACATGAACCACCGTCTCGAACAGTTCACTAGTCGGATTTGGGTGATTCCTGTCCGACCAGGAGGACCAAGTATTGACAAAGTTCCTGTTGCTTGACTCGTTATCAAAATGCCTCGATAAAACGACAAACAATCAAAACAACCAAGTGTAAGACGAACTGGTCGACCAGGACGAAGTGCCGTCCGATCGGACTACTGTCCGATCGAACAGCCAATCCGATCGACTGGCCAACCGAACGGCTTGCACCTTGGGTCCCGCACTTTAACTATTCACCAACCTGTGAAGTCTGATCGTTGAACGAGTGTTGTCCGATCGAACTACCATCCGATCGGGTTAACCGCTCGAACATGTGACAATTAAACTTCAACACTTGACAATTTTCAACATGTTCAATGCACTAGGAATGTCACCCGATCGAACTGCTGTCCGATCGAGTGACAACCTGCTGTGAACTTGTTCTCACTGAGGTACCCAACCGAATGGGTTGCCGGCCGATCGAACGACCTGAAAGGTAAAGACACTTCAATGTTTTCAAATGCTACAACAAAAACTTCAAAAGTCAAACCATCATACACAAACACATCCTTCCTAAAGGAAGAAACAATCCACTCGAACGGCCATCCGACCGGATGACTGTCCGAATGGATTGTCACTCGCACGATCAGCTGTCCGATCGGACTACCATCCGATCGACCAGCTGTTCGACCCATCAACACTTGTTTCCGTTTTACATGTCACTTATCGTTACGCTATCAAACTATTCAGGCTAACCTTACTCCCAAGCGCTCCCTTCAATCCATCAATCGCTGTGAGTATACTCCATCCCTTTTTGCTTTACGCACTTTTGGGTGTTACATACGTTACTTATACAAAATCACAATCGAACACACTACGCAATACTTTTAACGCTAACCGATACCACATGTTATACGTGACTTAATGAATGCTTTTTTGTTATGTTTACACATGGAATGTTGTCTAACTGCCTTAGCAACGATAGTGCTATAGTTTGGACTCAGCACCCGCTCATGCGGGGGTTGTTAAGGACAATTATTTGCATGGATTACAGTGGTGATCATGTATTACGAACTGCCTTGGGCAGTCAACCCGCGGTCATTGGTATCGATATGTTCATGTCGATAACTAACATGCTTTGTTTTACTCAGTGTACGTGCTGGTTATGCGTAAACGATTTCGAACTCTATATGCTATTATCAAACTTGTATACTCGCCTTTACACTATGTGTATTGACTTTTATTTTAACGTATGTGTGTTGGACCGTTGTTTGACCCTAAAACGTCAGTCAAGGTAGCTCATCCTCATATACAAAGGCGGAAACAGAGTATACAAGGTTACAACAGCTTGTCCTTTCAATTCCACAACTTTTATTGCTTTCAAATGTGATTTTGACAGAGTTTCGGCTCCTGAGCATACAAACACACACACTGATTCGCTCCAAATGTCCCCTATTTATAGATCTAGCTGGTTCGCTCCAATGACCTGACCAAATAAGCGAACCAGTCATTTTGCCTAATAAGCGAACCTCATCACGACCCTATGAGCGAACCTACTAATCCTTATAAGCGAACCTATATCTAAAATGTACATATAAGCGAACCTTGATCATAAAATACATATTTTCACTTTCTAGACTCCCTGTTGACCTATCTAGACCTAAGACATCATGTAGACGTAGTCAACAGACATTCCGTGCATCAACAGACTCCCCCTTGGATGTTGACGTAGTCTTTATCAGTCTTCAGATCCATAGTCTTCAGTCTTAGTCTTTTCCTCAACTCTGTCTATTCTCACATGCATTCTTCACAGGTTCCAGGATTAACACCTGGCTCTAACTTCAACTTCCCAATAGCTGTTGATCCAGACTCCCCCTTTCACAGACTCCCCCTCTCAGTATGCTGAAATCTTGAGATATCTGGTTAAAGCTTTGACAATTTGCCTCTGTTGGGAATAATGAAGTCTCCAAACCTGTTACTCAACCAATAACGTTACAATCTATCTTTTCAAACAATAAGACACAAACTCAATCAGTTATAAACATCCACTCAAGTATTCAGGTTCAAGTTAATGACCCTGATCACCTGATTAATCTACCAAGTTCAATTTAATGACCCTGGTTGATCTTTTTGACGAATCAAACTGATTTAATAAAATCATTTTCAACTTTTTCTGAAAATAACAAGTATCAAGTTAATGAACTTGTTTGTGACTTTGAAAACACTCAATCTTCCAACAATGTAAGCTCTCCTCATTCTTCAGCTCAGAATCTCCTGCATCTGCTTCATCTTTCTAGAATCCGACAATCAACTTTCCACTCTGGTTTGTCTAAAATAAAGTAGAAATAAAATCTTTTTGGATTTTTAATGTGATCTAAACTAAGAAATGAAATACAAAAAACTTAAATTGCAGAAAGTAAACTATTTACAGGTTTATTTTTGGCGAGCGTGTCAGGGAATCATATCAGCTTTTCAGACAGATTACAAGTACCGTTAAGCTATATTACATACTCAGACTTAAACAATTCACCTCGATTATCGATATACTGATCCATCTTAAATTCTCACACAAACTTCAATTTATTCAGGATATCGTTTAGGTGTTTTAAGAACTTAGATCAATTCATGTGTCCCACCTCTTGAATATACTCCCGTATCCAGAATCCCAATATTCAGTCTTACAGGTATCCACACTACAATGATGTCTGTACATAAATTAGGGGTTAAATGCGAGAACTGAGGGATCTCAGGTCAGAACTTCCGTTCAGCAGAGAGATATCAGCTTCGACTTAGCAGTGTGTCCCCTTTAGAGGATCTTTTCAGCTACAACAGATGATTATCAATTTTATTGTCTAATCAGCTGAGGGCTTTATGCTATGTTTCAAGCATTTTGGATAAAGTATTAGCCAAGGACTAGGTCAAAACTACCGTTCAGCAGAAGTCCCGGAATAATACCCCAAACATCATAGAGTATAAACACCTAGTATATCAGAATACGAGACCTTTCAAACGAGATTTCAGGGGTTACCTATATATCCAAGTAGTGTTCCCCACGAATTTCACAAGTTTGAAATTTTTAGGTTTATATCCCAAATAAATTTACTAAATGTGCGAAAACCTATCGACACATCGTTAGTGAGACTGTTTAACTCATCTTGACTTTCCAAATCTTTAGCATACTGTAATTGTCTAGCTGATGTACAATCATTTTCCCTATATACACAAGCTCTTTTTCAATTTTATCATGTTTTTGTATTTTTGCATTTTTTACTGTTTTTGTATTTTTCTGAAAATAACCTATGTACAACTATCTGTCTCCCCCTAAATACCAAAACACGTAAAAAACCGACAAACCATCGCAGATTGTTTCTCATCTTCATCCGCAACAGTACTCTCATCAACGCTCACAACCCCATCCGACACCGAAAGCAATTTCATACCATTAAGTTTTAACAAATATTGAAACCGATTTTTATCAAAAGCTTTGGTATGCAAATCGGCTTTTTGTTCGTCAGTGTGGATTTTCTCAATTCGTATCAACTTTTTCTCGAAGCAATCGCGAATAAAGTGATGACGAATTTCCATATGTTTAGTTTTAGCGTGATGTATTGGATTTTTAGTTATATTAATTGCGGCCTCATTATCAAAAAATAGAGGTGTGTTAAGAAACTGCAAACCGTAGTCGCGCATCTGTTGCTGTATCCACAGGATCTGAAAGCAGCAACTGCTAGCAGAAACATACTCCGCTTCACATGTAGATAGCGCCACAGATGTTTGTTTCTTACACTGCCAGGTAACCAATCTCGGACCAAAGAACTGGCATCCTGCAGTTGTTGATTTCGCGTTGACTTTGCAGCATCCGAAATCCGAATCGGAATACCCTTCGAGCGTAAAATCGCCTTTTCTAGGATACCATAACCCCAATGACGGAGTACCTTTCAGGTAACGTAATATCCTCTTGACAATAATCATGTGAGATGCTCTCGGGTTAGACTGAAATCTTGCTGCGAGGCACGTTGGGTACATGATGTCAGGACGTGAAGCAGTCAGATACATCAAAGAACCTATCATGGAATGGTAAAACGTTTCATCAGCCCTGTCTCCGGTGAGATCTGGGTGAATCCCATGATTAGTCGCAAGTGGGGTAGCAGCTGGAGTAGAACTTGACATTCCAAATTTCTCTAGAATATCATGCACGTACTTCGTTTGATGAATGAAAATTCCCTCAGGAAGTTGTTCAACTTGTAGACCCAAAAAGAATTTCATCTCCCCCATTGATGACATTTCGAATTTCTGCTTCATCACCTGTTCGAAATCTTTGCACAATTTCTCATTCGTTGACCCAAAAATTATATCATCCACATAAATTTGTACTATCAGAAGATGACCATCAACAACTTTAGTGAAGAGAGTGGCATCCACTTTTCCACGTATAAACTGGTTAGCGAGTAGGTGTTGAGACAAAGTCTCGTACCAGGCCCTCGGCGCCTGATGTAGACCATACAACGCTTTATCCAGCAAATAAACTTTGTTCTTGTGGATTGGGTCAGTAAAGCCCGGCGGCTGACCAACATAGACCTCCTCTTTGACCTTCCCATAAAGAAACGCTGATTTAACATCTAACTGATATACTTTGAAATTCTTCCAAGACGCAAATGCTAGGAAAATTCTGATAGCCTCTAGTCGTGCGACAGGAGCATAGACTTCGGTAAAATCAATCCCCTCCTGTTGACTAAAGCCCTGAACAACGAGTCGAGCTTTGTTCCTTACAACCACTCCTCTATCGTCCCTCTTACATTTGAAAACCCATTTTGTATTGATTTTCCTTTGACCATCCGGCAAATCAACTAACTTCCACACTCCCAACTTTTCAAACTGACTTAACTCTTCTTGCATCGCTATGACCCAAGAGTCTTCAGTAAGCGCCTCTTTGTAAGTTCTCGGTTCGACCTGCGAGATAAAACAACTTAATGAAAATTCAGTTTGTAAAGGTGCTACTGTAGAATAAAAACATGTTAAGCCCTGGTCAATTTGACGTCTAGTGCGAACGCCCGATTGCAATTCTCCTATTATCAACTCCTCTGGATGATAAGAAAGAGTTCGCGGCATCACTTCGCTTGGAACTTCTACATTTCCCTCCAGATTAGTAACATTCTGTTCTGCATCTTGTTCACCAACTTGGTTTGTTTGACTTGACAACTGGATCTGCTCCCACTCAAGATCTGAATCACCATGGTAAAAAACTGGCATATTTTCAGCTTCTTGATCATCATTCACCTCTGACTGATTACCAGGAGCAACTTCATCATCATTTTCACCAGCATTACTAGGACCTGCTTCATCGTCATTTGAAGTCTCCCTAGGTCGTCTAGAATACTCTGCTGGGAATCTGAGCGTCGATTCATACTCTCGCAGAATATCCAGCTCATCAAAGAAATCTTCTTCTTCCTCTGATTCTTCTCTCATGTCAAACGAATCCCAAAGTTTGTCATAATGATAACGCCATGAATCACCAGGATTCTGTGGTGGCATAGTGTAACCTTGACATTCAACATTCGCTGCATCAATAATCCGCTTCTCGCTTGGAACAAAGACACGCTGTGTAGGACTTGAATATCCAACAAAGATTCCCTCAATGCTTTTTGAACCAAACTTGCCATTAGGCTCTATCACCGTACAGGGTGACCCAAACGGTTCTAGATACTTCAAATTCGGCTTGCGTTTATTGAGTAGCTCAAAACACGTCTTGTTGAACTTCTTTACAGTAAGAACTCTGTTAAGAGTATAGCATGCAGCAGAAACAGCTTCAGCCCAGAAATTTATTGGTAATTTAGAATCTGCAAGCATCGTTCTGGCTGTCTCGATTAGCGTCCGGTTTTTGCGTTCTGCAACTCCATTCTGCTGCGGAGTGTACGGAGCACTAAACTCATGCAGTATACCTCTTTCATCACAAAATTCTTCCATCTTACTGTTTTTGAATTCAGTACCATTATCACTGCGAATTCTACAGATCGGCCTCTGGTACAGATTCTCAATTTTCTTAAACAACGCCATCAAACTATCAAAAGTCTCATCTTTTGATTTCAAAAACATCACCCAAGAAAATACGGAATAATCATCAGTCACGACCAAACAATAGGAATCTCCTGTTATACTCTTGACATTCACTGGACCAAACAAATCCATGTGAAGTCGTTCCAAAGGTCTTGAAACTGAATTGACTTGCTTTGTAGGGTGTGACTTTTTCTTCTGTTTGCCTTTGACACAACTTATGCACTCCCCTTCCAGATGAAAACCTTTAATATTCACTCCAGTAACCAAATCGTTATGCACTAAGTGATTCATTTTCCTTAGGTGAATATGCCCCATCTTTCGGTGCCATAACCTTGACTCTTTCTCCGTTGCTCTGGACACAAAACAATGAGCCTGACCCGTGGTTGTAGTAGCTACGCTCATGTCCAACACGTATAGATCGTTGACTCTTGGTGCCCTCATGATGATCCACTCTTCAGGTATCACAAATCCCGGTTTCAAGATCAAACATTCTTTGTCGGTGAAATGAGTAGTATACATCCTGTCACAGATCTGGGAGATACTCAGCAGGTTGTTCTCCAGCTCAGCGATGTAGTTAACTCTCTCAAACGTTACGATGCCATTCGATAACGTTCCTTCACCTATGATCCTTCCTCCTTGATTACCCGCAAAACCCACATAACCACCGTTAATGTTATTCACATCATACAGCAATGCGGTCTTCCCTGTCATATGCCTTGACGCTCCACTATCCATTATCCACCTGGATACAAGTTTTGGAAGATCCTGCACATAATAAATCATCATTTAAACAACTTCAAGAAAGATGCCGATTCATGCTTCCCGAACCAGGAAGCTCCGGCAATTCAAACTGTTTAGTCAAACATGGAGTCCACCCAGGCCTCATCAGCCTTAGGTGCAACCTTGACTCTTGCAATTTGAATTTTGAAATTTTCAGCCTTGAGAGGCGGAAAATTTGCATCATAATCAACAATAATTGGCTCTTCAGCCTTTTTCTCCTCAGAATTTGAAACTTTCTTCTCAACTTTTGATTCAATTTTTGGTTTCCACACCTGTTGAGTTACTGCAACCCTTTTATAAAATTAATCATTTTGAGTTACCAACTTCTTTACGGGTTCAGTTTTTGCTTTTACGTTGTCAATTTTAACGTTTTTCTTCTCAACCACTTTCTTCTCAACATACAACGGTGCTTTACCCTTCACATCAACCTTCTTTTGTTGAACCTTCACAGCTTCAGTCTTAGGCTTCACATATGTACACTTTCGTGCAATATGACCAACCTGTTCACATCTAAAACAAGTACGAGTATCAGTTACCCGACTCGTGCCTTCAGACTGAGCCTGCGAAGCTCTCTTCTCAAAAAAATTCTTTGTTTGATTTTGAAAAAATTTCTTTTTCTTCATCAGCAAGTGAACTTGAACTATTCACAAACTTTTTCTTTTCGACAAACCTCTTGTGTGAAACATTCTTTTTCTGAAACGGTTTACCCCCCTGATAACCACCCGACCAGTTGTTTCTGTTGTTATTGTAAAAACGCGGTGGATAACCAGTTTTCTTGTTGTAAACCCTGTCTTTCTTTCGACTCAAATTGTTCACTGCTGACAACTCGACTTCAACAAGTTTGAAAACATTTGTTAATTTGTTCATGTTAACATTCTCGATTGGAAACTCTGAATCCAAAAACAACTTATCCGAACCCATCATCTTGTACATGACAAGGTTTGATTCTTCATCTAAGTTGTTCTTGGACTTTTGTTTCGGAATGTATTTATCCAAGAAACACCCATCCTCCTCAGAAGTGTCACAATCCGGTTTAAGCACTTTGTCTACCACACTCTTCACCACATCATTTTGGACACCCTCGTCATTGGAAGACGTGAACGTGACATCAATGTTCTCAGGAAGTTTAACATCATTATCTTCCTCAATTTCCACCAAACTAGACTGCTTTTTCGTGTAATTGTCTAAAATTGGTGGTGGAACTTTGTGATACCCTACACCCATTCCATCAGAAAACACATCCTCGCCAGCTTTGTTTTTCCCTATAGGTTTGGGAACAATATGCTGCAAAACAAAGCTTGCTGAGCTATAGCTGTTTAACTTCAACTGAATTCTTTCATTTTCAATTTCAGTTTCTTTAACTTTAAGTTTCAGGTTAGCAATTTCATCCAGTTGGTTGTTAATTGACTCTTCTTTTAATCTCATAACAGCTCTCAGATGTTCATTTTCTTTAAATGTTTTGCCATTTCGATCATCACTATCTTTCACAATAGTTTTGAGTTTTTCAAACTTTTCTGAAATCTTACGGTTTTCCAGAATTAACTTTTCATTTTCAGTTTTAACTTTCTCATATTCAGTAGTTAATACATTGATCCGTTCATTTGAAACCCTTAAATTTGTGTCACGATCAAGAATCTGATCCTCAACTTTTTTAACTTTCGTTGTCAGATTCTTGATTTTTTCATTGTTAAGGTACATGACAGTGCTACAAAAATTGCATTGTTTAGTGCAATTTTTGCAGTCAGCATTTCCATCAAACTTGTTACCTGACGCATTTGTTGACTCAATTTGACTGACCAGCCCCTTTGACTCAGTAACAGAAATAGGGTCTACCTCAAGTGCTTTCGCAGCCAACACTTTGTCAGCCATCCTTCCCAGGTTCTCAGACGTCAACTCCTGCGTAGTATCGATCACGCTGGTATCAATCTGTTTTGCTTTCTCAATCTCTTCTTTTTCTTTCATCTCTTTCTCTTCTTTCTCCTTTCTCTCTCTCTCCTTTTCTTCTTCAATCATCTTCTCAGTTGGCGTTCCCCACCACTTGTGCTGCCAGTATTCATCTTCTTCTTTGTACTCCTTGATGATGGCTTCAATATCTAGTGTCTTGTCATCAATCGCAACATTGCCATACCTATCAAGGTAGCACTCTCTATCTGGATCCCACCTATTTGCTCTTCTCGCTTCCAAATATATACCAGAAAGTCTGATAATCTTGGTTTCAGCAATCATTTTCCGGTACTTATACTTCTGTTCTTCCGTACACTCATCTTTCCACGGAATACGTTCATCATTACTTGCCATGAATGCGTAACCCACCGCATCTTCTTCCGGTAGAACTTCCTTACTCCAATCGTACCCCTCATCGTCGTAAATCACAGCCAGAGCCCTTGATTTGTCTCTGTTATCTTCAGACTGCTTCAATCTGGGCGGCTCAGATTTATTTTGATGGTAAATTGCCTTCTTGTAGTAATCATCTCTAAACGGATTCTCTGACTCATCAGCGTACGCATTTCTACATTCACGCTTGAAATGACCCTTCTGCTTACACTTAAAGCACGTCACCTTCGATTTATCAAACCCCAACTTTGTAGACGGACCACCGATCGTTTTTCTCCCAGTAATCTCCATGAAGCGTTGTGCACGTCGAACTGCACTTGCCATTGCCCAACGGATGTCGATCAGTTCCATTTCTTCGGGGTCTATCTGATCGTAGTCTTCTTTTGTCAGATTTGTGTTCCCGATCTTACCAGCTACCAACCCTTCATAAGACTCTAGCACAGACGCCAAAAAGACCATTTGTTGCTTAGCTGACTCCTCATCAAAATTCTGTGCGTTCTTCAAATCTATTTCATTATTGCAAGAAAACTTCGCATCAGAACGATTTGCAGAAGACGTAGATCCACTATGATAACCACTGTGGCTTCCGCTGCTTGGACTGCTTTGACTTTCATTACTTGCTGAAGATACATTCTCTGCTGAAAATGCAGTCTTTGGAGAAGTTGCTTTTGGCATCATGCTCTTTGGATAATAGAGATCCAAATTCTGCTGAGAAGACGAGTGATTAACTTTGTAAGTTTTCTTCAGTTCCAGCTCGTGACTTTCAAGTCTATCAATCACCAAATCTGGAGTTAAGTTTTCAGGAGCAATAGTGTTCTTCAACATAAGCGCATAATATCTCCAATCAGCCTCATCTGGTAATGAATCGAACAATTTGTCAACTAGATCTTCATCAGAAAACTTGATTTCGTGTCTTACTAACTCTAATTTCAGATGACCGAACCTCTCTATCATTTTACACACCGATTCATTCTTTAGACAACTAAACAGATCAAATTCTTTTCTAAGAAGCTTTCGTTTGTTCTTTACAATCTCTTTGCTTCCAATACACTTCTTTCCGAGTTTATCCCACAAATCTTTAGCATTGGAATAATCTATCAGTGAAATGATGTCTTCACGCACTGATTGAAACAATAATGCCACACACTTTTGCTCGGCCACAAAATTCTCAATCTCTTCAGCCGATCTCAATGCTTCACCATTCTTCTTTCCCTCGGCATAACCATTTTTCATACTCTTCCAGCTAGGAAAAGCGAATGCCATCAACAAGTCTTCGAACTTTGTTGCCCACCTGCTGTAATCTTCTATAGCCATCAGCTTAGGAGGTTTGTTGAATGTTCCAAATGCGCTTTCGGACTCCCAAGCTTCCTTCTTTCTTTCTTTAGGTGGACTTTTGCCTACATTGCTTGAAGAAGTATCATTGTTTCCCGAACTACCCGTGAATGCATACATGTCGCTGAAAGGGTTCATGAAAATATCATCCATTTTGATCGTACCTGAAAAAATCAACCAACACTTAGAAAAATTTTCCGAAACTTTTGAAAAACAGGACACAAAAGCGAACCAATCTGTACAAGTGACAGAAAAGCGGACTGATTAGGTTCAGATAAGCGAACCAACTGTGTCCGTTCGAGCGGACCAGAAAATGTCAGATAAGCGAACCAAAAACGTTCTTTTGAGCGAACCAGTAAATGATCGTTCGAGAGGACCAGATAGTGTCCGTTCGAGCGAAACAGTCAGTAAGATTGTCTGAAAGAGCGAACCAAACAGGTATTTCGAGCGAACCTGTTCACAAATGTACGAAAAAGCGGACCTGATTGTTCGAAAACGCGAACCACTGTTTTTAACCTGTTTTTACCATTTTTAGTCCGAATTACACTCTAAAACTTTCTAGGGTTTGTTATTAGTGTGTTTTACACGTTATACTCAAATTTCAGACAATTTCAACCGTAGGAACCACTGAAAACTGAAAAAGTATGAGAGAAAGTGAGTAGAAAAGAGAGATTTCTGCAGATATAAGTTGTAGTAGTATGAACTCCTCGTCCTGTAGCTCTGATACCACTTGTTGGACCGTTGTTTGACCCTAAAACGTCAGTCAAGGTAGCTCATCCTCATATACAAAGGCGGAAACAGAGTATACAAGGTTACAACAGCTTGTCCTTTCAATTCCACAACTTTTATTGCTTTCAAATGTTATTTTGACAGAGCTTCGGCTCCTGAGCATACAAACACACACACTGATTCGCTCCAAATGTCCCCTATTTATAGATCTAGCTGGTTCGCTCCAATGACCTGACCAAATAAGCGAACCAGTCATTTTACCTAATAAGCGAACCTCATCACGACCCTATGAGCGAACCTACTAATCCTTATAAGCGAACCTATATCTAAAATGTACATATAAGCGAACCTTGATCATAAAATACATATTTTCACTTTCTAGACTCCCTGTTGACCTATCTAGACCTAAGACATCATGTAGACGTAGTCAACAGACATTCCGTGCATCAATAATGTGGCAGGTGCTTAAGGTGTCTATTTGCTTGGAAATCAAGGCTAGGAAAGAGTCTTAGTGACCAACAAATAGTTGTCTGTACTAATGAAATCTGAGTTGTCGAAACAGAACAAGTTGCCTAGATTTATCTGTAATAATTTGTTTGCTTTTTGAGACATGGTATGGGACATGTTACTTTAAATTGATTGGTAATGATAATTGTTATGGAAACTTCTGGACAATCTGTTTCGCTCAGTGCCATGCCCCGATGTTTTCGCCATCGGTTGGGGTGTGACACCGTTATAGAATAAAGACTCAACAAAACCCCGTCGGGTGGTGTGCTACTCCTATAGCGCTATAATTGTTTAGCTGAGTTAACAAGTAGTATGTATTCTAGCATGAACCTAAGTGTTGGGATTGAACCCTCCCAAAGGAACAGATAATAAAAGCCAAAACTGGATCAGAGCAGTGGATCCAGAATAAGCAGTTGTTATGCATGCAAATCTCTCCCCTTGAAAGTGGTTTCAACATCTGCTCACCTCCTATCTGCTGATCATGCAAACTGCTGACCTACAACTGCTGATCAAGTCAAAGACTGTTGAAGAACTAAAGCTCTGCTGCTCAATCTACTGCCTTGATTCAAGCACTGCTGATCATGACAAGTGCTGCTGGGATCACAACAGTGGAAGGATGCAGCAGTTGTTTATTTAATTTATGTTATGAAATGTAATATCAGTAGTTAGCATAAGCAGTATTTGTATAGGTCAGTTGTTAGAGTTTGTTAGGAGGTTAGATGTCACTTTCATGGTGACGTCAGCTAAGATGCTCAGTGGTTTGTTGCGTGCCTATAAATAGAACAGTGCTCTGCTCTGTTCTGTTTAGCTCTTTCACCATCTTCTTCCTGCACGAACAAATACTGAGCTCGGGTTGAGGGGGAGTTTGCAAAGCATACATGCAATTGTAATCAAAGTTTGAAATAAATTTAAGCATTTGATTCTTTGTTGAAAATGTATGTTTGAAAGCATTTCTTCTGTTTGATTGTGAAAAGTTTGCTTCCATTTAATTTCCGCTGCACTACTCTTTCATTGTTCGTCTTAATTCAAACACAAATCACAATCAATCCAAACTCAGATCCTAACAATTGATATCAGAGGTTGGACAGTCAAATTTGATTTAACAATCATTTTGACATAAATAGTTCAGCTCACAATCGTTGATACTGATAGTTTGTTCGTTTCGTTGAAAAACAGAGCAAGGTTTAACCACCATTAAAGTTAATTAATCAGTGCCTGTAAAACAACCAGGATGACGTCATAATCACAAGATGATAAGAATAACATCGGTTCTCTTTTCAAACCACCCATGCTTAAGCGTAATGAGTACGACACCTGGGAGAGAAGGATGGGTCACATCCTTGCTCAACAGAACACTGGATGTTGGAGGTCTGTTGTTTTTGGTCCTCATGTTCCTATGGTGCCAAGTGTTGAGGATGCAAAGAAGTTCGTTCCAAAACCAACTGAAAACTATACTGAAACTGATTTTCAAAAGTTCGAACTCGATACCAAAGCATTTAGCATCATAGCTTCTGCATTACCCTTGGGCTGTTACACTGTAACAGTGCCAAAGAGTTGTGGGATGCATTGAAGGAACAATTTGGGGGGACAGAAGAGGTTATTGAAAACAACAGGGAAATTCTGAATCAGCTGTATGAAACATTTTGTCACATCAAAGGGGAATCACTAACCCAACAATTTGAGCGTTTCAACTGTCTCATCAGTGAACTAAGGCTTGTTAAAGTTACATTTCCAAATGCAACTCAAAATAGCAGGTTCCTTAGATCATTACCCGAAAAATGGGACACAATTGCTTTTGTCACCAGGAATTCAGCTGAGTTCAAAGATCTGACCCTGACCCAACTCCATTGTAGACTTCTGACCTATGAAAGGGAGTTAAACCAGAAAAGGAAGTTGTAAGAGTATGGTAAAGTTGCTGACAGCTCTATTTGGTCAGGAAGAATCTGGTTGCAGCAGTAAGGATCAGAGTTATGATCATTTTATTGACATAACTGCTGGTGCTAATTTTAACAACTCGGATTCTCACTCTGCAAATTATGCTTTCACTGCAAATAATGAAAACCAGATGTCAGATAACTTGTGCTTTGAACTCAATGATTTGCAATACTTTGATCCCACTGACTTAGAAGAGATGGACATATTGCATCAATTGGCTTTGCTTAGTGTTAGAACAAGCAAATTCTATAAAAGAACAGGGAGAAAATTCCCAGGGCTTCATGGGAATTTAAGGGTGGGTTGGATAAGTCAAAAATCAAGTGTTACAAGTGTAATAGGCTAGGTCATTTTGCTAGGGAATGTAGGAGTCAAACCACTGGTCCAATAATTACTCATCCTAGCTCAAACCCTAAACCACAACCGCAAAACACTGTGCACTATACCCAATATGCCCCTGCAGCACATGTTAACACTGCTCATTATGCTGCAACCCCTGTGTCTGTGCATTATGTTCAAACCACTGTTCCACAGATTCAGTATGTTCAAGCCCCTGTTCCTCAGGCACAAGTGCAACCTGTTGCACCTCAACAAGCTGCTCCAACAGTGACACAACCAGATCAGCAAAGCTTTTTCACACAAGGCTTTGTTGATTGGAGCAGCATGCCTGATGAACTTGGTGATGAAAATTTTGCTCTCTATGCTTCTAATGATGCTTTTGATGATGAATTTTGTTTGATGGCATTAGAGTCAATACCAGAAAGGGTTGAAACTGAAGGTGAACAGCTAAGTGCTGAAACAGTGGATGAAGTTGCTGAAGCAGTGGTTACTGCAGTTGCTGGTGACCTACTGCTGGGAGAAAATTCAGAAACCCTGATTGAACCACTGTCCGACCCTTGGTCCAAAGATGACAAAGAGAAAGAAGAGTTGAAGAAAGCTGGTGAGGAAGAAGGGAGAGCTGATGAAGAAGATGATCATCAATGTAATTGTGCCATGATGGCTGCTGCCAAAGTAACTCCTCAAGTTCTTGAAAAACTATGTTCAGACAAATGTATCATTGCATTTGCTAACATCAAAGAGGTAAATGAAAACCTTAGGGATAAGGTCTTGTCTGATGAAGTCAAATTTGAAAAGTCATTAAAAGAACTTAGAAACAAATTGGCTGAAAAAGATAAAGAGATCAGCAGTTTAAAAGAAGAGCAGAGCATAACCAAAACTCAACTCCAAACAATGGTAGAAAAATACCAAGTTTGCAAAAAGGAGTTGGAGTCTACCCAGATCACCTGTGAAAGATGGGTGGAGTCTTGTAAAGGGTATGAGGTTATGCTTGCAAAACAGCTTGAAAGCAATGTCAAGTTTGGAATAGGACATAGAAAATATGATGAACTTGTAAACAGTGCTGAAAAACAGGCTGGTTTAACTAAGATAATACCAACCAACAAAAATGGCAAAGAGGTTAAAATAACCGACAAACTTGGTAACAAAATTACTCTGGAAAGATCTGTGGGATCCTCAACTTTTGAGGAGATTGAGAAATATCAATTTAAACCCACATGGTCTGATGAGTGTGATATCCTGGAAAACTTCAAACCAATGGATTTCACTACCACTGATGGTGTAAAAGCTCCAAAAGCAAAAATCATTCCAATCAAAGATATCCCAACAGTGGTTCAAAACTCTGTTGCAAAGGAATCTGAGAAATGGAAGAAAAGAGAAAAGATTAAAAACTTGTTTTGTGATTTTTGTGAAAAAAGGAATCATCTAATAAAAGACTGTTTTCATCTAAAAGCACATGATCTAAACAAAACAAGTATCATTGTTCCTGCTGAGAGCTGCACCATTTGTGGTAAAGATAAACATAAAACTAAGGAATGTGTGTATCTCAAAATCTTTGATGAGAAAAAGAAGGAGTACACAGCAAAAACATTCTTAAGTTCATCAGCATCATCTGTCAAATTCACCAAGAAACAACCACTGTTTATCCCAGTCCAAACAGCTGTCACAAAACAGCTGAGCCAAACATCTATTCAAAGGGATGTTCAAGTGACTGATGCACCCCCTGCCAATCAATTCAGGAGAGGAAAAGGACAACCATCATACCAAAGGATTCCACATGTTTATGAGGCTTACAAAAATCCCTCTAAACCAAGAGTGAACAGGCATCCTTTTGGTTATCAACAGGTGATTGGCCAAGACCCTCAACAGTGGTAAGAGAAAAACATTCCCAAAAATGTTCAAACCCCTGAGCTAACCACTGTCCATGCATCTGTCATCATCCCAGACACTGTTGAGACCCCATCCAAAGCCCTATTGGCTTTGGAGACCTTAATGAACTAATCCTTTTACTTCATGTGCAGGGAGCTTCTGCATGCTTAGATAGTCTTTGGTATGTAGATAGTGGAGGCTCCAGGCACAAGACATGATGTAAAGCCCTACTCAAAGATTTCAAAATCCATGGAGGGGGTGATATATCCTTTAGGAATAATAGTAAAGGGAAAGTTCTGGGTCTGGTACAGTTCAGTCTGGAAATATAAAATTTGAAAATGTCAATCTGATAGACAATCTGAAATTCAATCTCCTAAGTGTCTCACAAATAAGTGACAAGGGGTATCAGACATTCTTCACAAAGTAGTATTGTAGGATTGTTGGACCAGAAATGGTTGAAAGATTGAAGCAATAATAAAATCAGGAAAAACAAAACTTGTTGCTCAAAGAAGTGGCAATGTTTATGTTGTTGATATGTCAAAAGAGTGTCCCAGAACTGATGGTTGTCTGTTCTCAGCTGCCTCTAACAAAGAGACAGAGCTTTGGCACAAAAGACTGGGGCACACAAATCTCAAGACAATCAATGAAATTTCAAAAAATGGCTTAGTGAGAGGCTTACCACAAAAAATGTTTTCATGTCCTGAGCATTGTGTTTCTTGTTTAAAAGGAAAACAGCATAAAAGCTCTTTCAAGCCCATTGAAGAGTCCAAAACAACCTAGTGTTTGCAAATGCTGTACATGGATTTGTTTGGCCCAGTGCAAGTCATGAGTCTCAAAAGGAAGAGATATTGTTTGGTTATTGTTGATGACTTCTCTAGGTTTACATGGACCTTCTTTTTACACTCAAAAGATGATACTGCAGGCATTTTGCAAGACTTTGTGACACAGGTTGAAAAGCAATTTGACCTTCCAGTGAAAGTCTTCAGGAGTGATAATGGCACAGAATTCAAAAATAAGGAGTTAGATACCTTCTGTGTGAAGAAAGGGATTGTAAGGCAGTACAACATCCCTAGAACACCAGAGCAAAATGGGGTTGTTGAAAGGAAGAACAGAACATTGATTGAGGCTGCCAAAACCATGCTTGCAGATTCAGGTTTGCCATTAACTTTTTGGGCAGAGGCAGTAAACACTGTTTGCTATGTCCAAAACAGAGTTTTAATCAACCCCAGGCACAAAAAGACTGCTTATGAAATTCTGTATAAAATAAAGCCATTAATCTCATATTTCAAAGTTTTTGGTTGCCCATGTTTCATTCTAAACTTAAAAGATTCTATCTCAAAGTTTGCAGCCAAAATTGATATGGGATACCACCTGGGATACTCAACCACTGCTAAGGCCTACAAAGTGTTTAACACAAGGACCAAAGCAGTGGAAGAGACTTTGAATGTAAAGTTCAATGAACTTTCATCAATGAAAATCCCTGCAAATCCTGCAGAACTGTTTGATCTTGAAAAATTCACTTTTGAAAATACTGCTGTCAAGACTAACAATGCAGGTCCATCAGAAAATTCATCACCAGACTATGGGTATGAGATCATCATTTCTCAACAAAAGTCTGCCACAATGGGAAGAGCAGCAGATGTCCAAAATAGCTGTCAAAGCTCAACCGCTGCTACCTCAACAGTTGTTGACCAAAGTAGCCCTTTAAACACTGCTTCCACATCATCAAGCACTGTTGATAAAAATCCTTAAACAATGTATCAAAGTCAGCATGTGTCCACACCTTTACCCCCTATGCCACCACCTTTTGAAGCCACTGCTGGGTCATCAAAGTCACCAGCAGTGGTTAGCTCAGATGATACACATTTGCAGCCCTCACAACTCAATGCCATCCATACACATGGGAGTTAATCTTCCTGAAATCTCATCCACCAGATCAAATCATTGGCAACATCAATGAAGGGGTGCTCACAAGAAGGCAATCCCAAAACATTTGTCTTTTTGCTGGTTTTCTATCACTCCATCAGCCAGTCAAGTACCAAGAGGCACTGAAAGACAACAACTGGGTAGAAGCCATGCAAGAGGAGCTCCAACAGTTTAGAAGACAACAAGTATGGGAGCTTGTACCACTGCCAGAGGGTGTGAGTCCTATTGGCACAAAGTGGGTCTTCAAAAACAAAACTGATGAAAGGGGTATTGTTGTCAAGAATAAAGCCAGGCTTGTGGTTCAAGGTTACAGACAAGAAGAGGGCATTGATTATGATGAAACATTTGCCCCTGTAGCAAGACTTGAAGCTATCAGACTCTTTCTGGCCTTTGCTGTCAACCACAACATCAAGGTGTATCAAATGGATATCAAATGTGCATTCCTCTATGGTAAGATTCAAGAGGAGGTTTATGTTTGTCAACCTCCAAGTTTTAAGGATCAATTTAATCCAGATCATGTCTACAAGCTGAATAAAGCTTTGTATGGCCTGAAACAAGCACCAAGGGCCTGGTATGAAACTCTTTCCACCTTTCTACTTTCCATTGGTTTCACCAGAGGCAGAATTGACAAAATACTGTTTTTAAAATGGAGAGGGAAGGATTTGATGATTGTCCAAATTTATGTGGATGACATCATATTTGGAAGCACATGTAATAAAATGTGTGAAGAGTTCAGGCAACTCGTGACAACTGAGTTTGAAATGAGTGCAATGGGTGAACTCCAGTGTTTTCTTGGTCTCCAAGTAAAGCAACTGTAAAATGGCACTTTCATCCATCAAGGTAAATATGCCAATGAACTTTTAAAGAAATTTGATGTGGATGATTGCAAGCCATGCAGTACACCCGTTGCAACCAATAAATTGGTCATGTCTGATGAAAAGGATGATTTGGTTGATCAGACCTTATATGGAAGCATGATTGGGTCTTTATTGTACCTAACTACATCTAGACCAGATATCATGTTTGCAACATGTGTCTGTGCAAGATCCCAGTCAGCCCCTAGAAAGTCAAACCTTATTGCTGTAAAAAGGATATTCAGATACCTAAAAGGTGCTCGCACACTTGGTATCTGGTATCAAGCTGATGGTAAAATTAAGCTTTCAGGTTTCTCAGATAGTGACTTTGCTGGATGTGACAAGACAAGGAAGTCCACTTCAGGAGGGTGCCAATTCCTAGGCAATTGCTTGGTGTCCTGGCAAAGCAAAAAGCAAGCAGCTGTTTCCACATCCACTGCTGAGGAAGAATATATAGCTGCTGCAAGCTGTACAGCCCAACTGCTCTGGCTTCAAAATTAGTTGCTGGATTTTGGTATCACTGCCTTGAAGACTCCACTCATGTTGGATAGCCAGGCAGCAGAAAATATCATCAAAAATCCAGTTTCTCATTCAACCACCAAACACATCGACATCAGACATCACTTTGTGAGGGATTGCTATGAAAAAGGTTTGATTTCTCTGCATCATGTTCCAACTAAGGATCAGCTAGCAGATGTGCTAACCAAAGCATTAGACACATCCACCTTTGAAAGCTTGATCTCTAGGATTGGCATGCTAAACATGGAATAACAGGCAAAATCCTGTTTTTCTATGAATAAAAGCATTAAAATGTTTTCAGAAAATAAAAAATCCATCCTTAAAAATAGCTAAAAATGAATTTTTCATTAAATCCTAAAAGTCTGTCATAACCACTGCTGGGTTCAAAGGTCTGCTCTACTTCAAAAGTCTGTCCACTGCTGAAAATCATCCCCTGCTCTCCTTTTCCTCTCATAAGCACTGATGTTCAAAATCAGTGTTGTACCCACTGATATGCTATCCAGTGATAGTGAAAATTATCCACTACCTCCATTACCGTTGCAACCACTGCCTTCACCAGTAGCTTTCACAAAAGTACTGTCCTTCGCTTCATCAGGGGATGGTACATGGACAGTACATAGTGGTCAGACCTTTTGTAACTGCTGCCACGTCAGCACTCACTTTTTCACCATAAAGCCCCCATTCTAAACCCAAACAGGGTTTTGCTGTCGAATTGAATTCACAAAAATTCTCTTCTCAAAGCAGTTTCCTTCACATTTCATCAATTTCATCCACCAATTTCTTCAATCGTCGTCTCCAAAATGACTAAATCAAAGTCTTCCGCAAAATCATCATCAAAATTTGCCTCTCAAAAGGCTACATCCACCGAAATACCACACAAAATTTCTCATAATCTTCTGGGTCTTCTTACAAAACCAGCACCGTTGATACCTTTGATTCCATCCTTGATTTAATCACGGTTTCAAAGTACAAAACTTTGTTGACCGCCGATGCACCAATTTACTTGACAACCCAAAGAGAGTTTTGGAAAAATGCAACCATTGAAAAACAAGGCGAAACTGTCACTACCATTACCTCTTCTCTAAAGGGCAAAGTTGTCAACATCACCCCATAAACCATTTCAGTGGTCTTTCAGCTCGATGATCAGGAAGGTAAAGATTCTTTCCCTAAAAACGAGTTAAAATTTGACTTCATTGAGAGAGGATATGCAGACACAATGATGAAGAGGGATACCTTACAAAAAGGTTTCTTCCCTCCTGCAACAAGGTTTTTATTTCATACCCTCCTCATGTGTGTTTCAAATAAAACCACTTCTTTTAATGAAATACCATTGAAGATTCAAAACCTGAGGTATGCTATTCTTCAAGAAGAAAACTTTAATTATTCCCAGGTAATCTTTAATGATTTGGATAAAAATGTTGAAACAAAATCATTCTTATTGTTTCCAAGATTTCTAAGCTATTATTTTGAAAAGAAATTCAGTAAGGATGATCTTTCTGTAACAAAACCAAGGTGACTTTATTCAAATGCACAGCTTAACTGCTGAAACTTTTACAAGAATGTCAACACCTTGCAAAACACAAGCAGAGGTGCCTGAGCAGACTTTAGCAGCAAACACTACTCCTCAGGCATCTGCTGCTGAGCCCACTACTCAAGGTGATCAAGGTAGCAAAACAACTGCCTTGAAACCCACACCTAACATCACCAAAAAGCCACAGAAAAAGAAAACCCAAAAACCCCCCAAACCTACCAAAAAGGCAACTCTGGAGGATGAGATACCAGAGCAACTGCCAGTGACAGCACAAAAGTCACACGAAACCACTGCTGCTACTTCCTCACAGCAGTTGGTAAAAATATCTCACACCATGTCTGAAATTCCTCCTGCTTCTTCACAAAAATAAAAGGTTGTACAAACAGGGTCACCACATCATGATGCTCTGGAAGCACTTGTTTCCATCATCCACAGCCCAATGCCCGGGGCACATTCTCTTTCTACACCCAAACTTACATCCCCAATTCCCCCAAATACCAAAATTTTGTTGGATGCAATTGATTTGAACCTGGCACAAACTAGTCCTTCTCAATCACCTGTTCATGAGAATATACTTCAACATGAGACTGGGCCTGATGTATCAATCTTTGCTAACCCACCAACACAACCTGAGGAGGTTACACTCCTTGAGTTACAAGTAACTCTTGGTGGTAATCCAAGTGAAGCAGCCACTACAAGTGTTGAACCTACAGGTTTACACTTCGACAATGGTTACATCAATAAGATTTCCTTGGAGGCAATTCCTTCTATAACACCTCTGTTATCTGCTAGTGAGTTTGTTTTAACCACTGGTTCCATCAAAAGATTATCAAGTGTTGAAGGAAGAAAACCCCAGTACCAAGAAAAAGGGGCATCAGTTGTTGATGTTTGGAGTACACTCCCTACCTCAACCTCTGATAAAACCACTGCTAGTGGGAAATCAGATGATCCCATTAAGTTGGGTGATGGTTTAAAGTACCAGGAATTGACGGACAGAGTTGAAAAACTGGATACCTCTATTGCAGAAATCAAAAAAATGCTACATCAGTTGTTGACAGTTCAAATGGTACAATCCACCGCTGTCCCACCTAAAGCACCTGCTCCACCACCAGCAGTTGTTACAAATGAGCTCTGGAACCTTTTTCAACCTTTTCTCCAACAACAACAACAAGTGGTTGATCAGCAACATGAAAAACATGTCCAAGAGCTGAGAAACACAATGGAGTCTAGGTTCAAGAACACACAACATGACATCAAGGCTATCAAGGCCCATCTGTTGACAACCACTGGCACTGCTCCTCCAACAGTTCTTTTTATTGATGAACTCCCCCCAGATAATGCCAAAAAGGGGGAGAAAATTCAGGAGTGGAAGAAGAAAGGAATTGATAATGGTCTGTATCTTGATCCTGAAAAGGATGCTATGCTCAGAAACATTCCCTTGCCAGATGGTAGCAAAAAGGTTGATGTTACCCAAAATGCACTTGATGAAGGTGTAATCAGTGTAAAAACGGACAGAGCGGCAAAGGATTTGTCAAGGTGGAATGAGGAGAAAAGAGCTTTCATGGAACTGAATGCGCAGGGTTGTTCTGGTGTAAAGGATGTTCAAAATCCTGTTCCAAAAAGAAATCTTACTAGAAAAGTAAGGAAACCCAAGTCCACACCATCCAGTCTTCCAAAGCATACTTCAAAACCACCATCCAGAAGCCACCAACATCAAACCTCCACCCAAACAGTTGCTGAAACTCCTGCTGTATGTGACAACCCTCACTAAACCAGGTATCCGTACGACTTAATTAATGACTAATTACTGCTTAATTACTGTGCTTACTTGAAATTACTGATGAACTGCTACTTGAATTCTGATACTTGTATATTCCTGCATCATACTTTACATACCGTCACTACATTATTTACATACTGAACTCTAGTGACAAACAGGATGCACAAAAGCACAGTAGCACTATGAACGGATAACCTATTGAACATGCTGATAAAGCCAGCATCAGGCAGATATTGCCTCTAAGGCCTGTATGAGCCAGAAAGATTTTACTACACCCATAGTGAGTGTAGGGATACAAGGGTTGTAGAACTGCGTCTCTAGGGATAAGTTACAATGACTGGATGTGCCTAAAACGTACACTAAGCACAAAACTCAGCACTTTAATTAACAATTCAGCTTTTAGCTAACTAATAAAGTGCCAAAACATGAGAAAAATATTACTAGACACTTTCCAAAGTGTCAGGAATAAGTGTGTCACTAAAAATGGTATTAACGACACTTAAAAGCTTTGTTAAGCGCTTTAACGGATTACTATCCAACCGAACAACCGGACTATACCCGGAACATGAAAAATATTGCCATTAATATTATTTGTCTTTTTCTGAGCCAGTTAGGGTCCCCGAATACCTTAATACCCGCCATAAAGCTCAACGCACAACTAACCGGGTTAACTACTTAACTAACCTAACATATCTAACTAATAACTAATGATTAGTTACAATCCAACCAAACTACCCCCCCCTTTAGAAACCGTCCCCATCAAGGGGACATGCTTTGTACAATGTTGATTATTTTAATCAACCATGCTTAAAATCTAAGAGGCACAAGTTCCTTTGGGTTATGGCTAAACTCTTGTCTATAAGTATCATTCTTTGTATCAAGAACATTCACATTCCATAACCTCACAAACACACCCCTCTCTCTCCCTCTACAGCTTTCGGCCGAACACCCCCCATATACATCCATCCATTTTCGATTTCACTCATCACATTCCAAGTATATACAAGCATCAAGGATCCCGTATAAGGAGGCTTGGTGCAAACGGAAGGCGAAGGACCTCATTCTCTTGCTTTTATCCACCCTATTTGCGTCTAGATTCTTCCCTAGCCTCGAGCTAGTGGTATGTTACTTAAATCACCTACTCGAACTATTTTGAAGTGGTTAATATGATGTGTAACGGTTAAAACTCGAAATCTTACAAGATGATGCTTTAAAGTTTACTAAAAGCACTTAAAAAGATGGTTAAAAGCTCATATGATGTGTAAATGTTGTAGTAATTAAATTGTGTGGTTATTCGGACCCGATCTATGTTGTGGTAGCTCGGATCATCATTTAACCCGGGTTGGTCATGATCATGAATCATGACATAAGGTTGTTTTGAATGAAGCAAGGGTTAAAGGGTGAAACTCTACCACACACGAATCATGAACTTGTGTAAAAGCATTTTTACTTGTGAAATAGTGTTAAAACTAGCAGATCTATGTATCTACAAGTGGTATTTTCAAAAGACCGAGTGTCAAGAAAATCATGTTTTCTAAAAACGGATCTTACACTAACAAGTATGATTTTTGGAAACCACAAGTGTGTAAACACTTGTGTAGCACAAAAGTTTCGACAAAATAACAATTTTTGTAAATTTTACAAGAAGATGTAAAGACGGGATTTCTTTAAAAGCAAGGTTTTTATGAGATCGGATTGCTTTATATAAAGATCCGCTAAAAGTGATGGAATTTACACCATAGTTTTGGAAAACCTACAAGTTCATGCGATTTATGCGATTTACATATTTATTAACTAGTTGTTGTGTTGGACGTTGTTTTGATTAAATAAGAAAATTGTTGGATTGATTTGTAAAAGAAAATGATACGCTTGAAAGCGTGGCCACCTCCAGTTACAGAGGAAACTCTGGCGAAATTTTTCCAAAAACTTAACACTTAGAATTATTTTCACTATAAGTGTTAGAAATACTTTTCGACATGTTTTCAAAATATAAGTTTCGCCACGATTTTATTTACAAAATATCGGAGGTGGGATTTTCACAAAATTAAGCGTGATAAATATATATTAGTAAATATATTTTGCACAACGCTACTTGTTAATTATTTTGTGAAGTATATAATATTATTTTTAGGGTAAAAATAATATTATCAAACGTTAACGGATCCAAAATAATACGAACGCTTTCACAATGAATATATAAGTTACAACGGTAATTACTATTATCACTCGATCGTTAAAACGTAACTTACGCACTTTACGGAAATAATTATGAACGCGTATATTTGACAAAGTATTATTTTGGGAGAATTTTGTGAAGTAAAAATATAATGTTTTTGAGAAAAATAATTATATTTGAAGTAAGAAATAAATATATATTAAGTGAGACTTAATAATATATTTCGAACACACATGTATTAAATCCCCCATCCTTGGGAAGGAGAATGATTACCAAGTATGCACAGAATGTAAACACGAAATAGTTGTCTAACTATTTCCCCAAAACCTAAACCTTAAAGCTAAGGCACGACCGTCCATCTAATAGAGTTAGTACATGTAGGTCGTTGCACAGCTGCTTGACTTGGAGTATTACTTGGTAGAGACGCACCGCTGTAAGTTCATGTCCCCCTTTTCTCTTAACTGTTTTCAGTTTTCTAAACTGCGGGGGTGAAATACATGTTACTTTGATTATGAAAACTTTATACATGGTATGGTTAGCGTAAGGAGGGTTACTATTTAGATCATGTGAATGGGTAGGTGGAAACTTGAGGTCATTAATCCTCAGGGTAGGACCGAGGGGCAGGAGCGATCGATCTATTTGGGTGTAGCGAGCCCAGTCCCAGGCCCAGCATAACGGACCTCGGGATGACTTTGTACTCGGCGCATAAATCTGCTAGGTTTGAGCCTTCCTACTTGCATTTCACACATATCAATGTCCTTGCAAACCATTGGTGATCTCTTTTTCCTTATTTGCTACATACCAGGATTTTTATACAAACAAAGGTTTATTTGCTCACTTACGCATGAACTCGCTCAACATTATTGTTGATTTTTCAACTTACATGTATTTCAGGGAATTAAAGGATCTGGCACGGTATGGCACGTTTTCCCGCTGCATTATTTTCGAGTGTAACACCCCAAAAACGGGTTTGGTAATCAAACCACGTTAATACTAAAAGACGGCTAGGGAACCGTTAGTGGTAAAATTTAGCCAGAAATTATTAGGATTATTATATGATTAAATCCAATATTTAATAAAAAGAGAAAAAGAATGCGTTTGGGAAATAAAGTTTATAGAAGGCCCGAGTTAACGGGACTTAAACTAAACTCAGTCATAGATCCCCAAAACCCACTAATTTAATTAGGAATGTTTAACCTAGTTAATAAGTGGGGAATATTGTTAGAAATAAGTAGGTTGTGCCCTACTTAATTAACTAAACCAAATTAGAGGGGCCAATATTGTTAAAATTGAAACTTATATTATTGGTTTTAATTAAAAATAAAACCAAACACCTCAAATGGAGATGTTTGGTCGTACAAGAAACACAGGGGGCGACACAGGCTCCCCTTCAAGCCCTAGTTCCACTAAAAATTGATCAATTGGAGGTTCAATTCAGTCCCAAATCAAGTTCTAAACACGAATTAGTGATCACCTCACTGAAGGGATCATAAGGTATGCAAAATTCTAGTATTTTGATTCATCTCAAGTTCTAGGTTAATTGTGAAAAACTGAAATTGAGCTTGATTGTGTCATGCATGAATGAAATTAGAAGAGATATGGTGTCTAGGGATGAACCCTAGGTGAAATGTTGTTAAAAGATTTCATGTTAATTATAGAGTTCATAATCACCATTGTAGGTGGTTAATGAACTTGAAGAAAACTTGATAAACCCTAGAATTATGATCTTGCTCTAGCATAATCTGAATTCAAGAGTTAATTTCAGAAATATGAATGTTAAGACTTGTGTAGAATTTTCTAATCGAAGTTAATTTAGATGACAATTACAAGTCATAAACTTGGTTTTGATGATATAAAAATCTGACCCGCTAGGTGTTTGATGAAACGCCTAAGTGAGGATTAAAATGCTAAAAGTTGGGTAAAAACGCAGATTTGATTATTATAAATAATTATGCGTTAAAGCTAATGAAAAATGGGTTTTAGATGGTTTAATGAAATTAATGTTGTATTGGTGTTTATAAACACCATACTAACTTGTATAAAGGAACTACTTGAACAAAAAGGGGAAAATTGTTAAGAGTTCATACTTGGTTTGAAGTGGGTCTTGACATAAGAATTAAACTCATAATCTATGATTTAGTTCAATAAGAAAGTAGTCAAAGATTCATAAGGTGTGAAAGTCATGATTTAGAATGACTAATCTAACAACCTTGTGAATGATGAATGAAAGTAGGTGCTTAACAAGCTAGGTGAAGCTTGGGATGGAAGCGGGTCGATCGAAGCAAGTGAGTAAAGAAAAGCGTAATTCGGATGCAAGGTAAGTGAAACTTACACCTTTCGTAGAATAATTAGTTATTCTATAAGTTTTAAATTCGATAAGAACAATATTGGGAAATATGGATTCCCGACGCAATTGATACGAGTCGGGGCATATACAATATTTGGTAAAAACCATGATGAAGGGTAAAAATTGGAAAATGGTAATATAGCTGTAAATGATAAGCATACAATGAATCTGGAAATGTTACCGTATGGGGTAACTCATAATAAGGAAAGGAATAAAATGGTAATTTAGTCGTGTGCCGACAAATATAAGTAAAAGTAATAAGACACCCTACGGCGTAAGCCGAAATGGGGTTAAATGATGAAATGGTATATATATATGTAAATATATACCATTCTAAATTTAAATGCAAAATGTTTGGTCGTTTAGACCAAACGGGTCAAAGGGTGACTTGTAGTGCCATTTGACCAATGACGACTAATAAGTATGTGTCAAGTCTTATGCTTACAGGATAATAATGGTTTATGGATTAAAATGCTACGGATTAGCATATTATAGAGGCAAGGTATCGAAACGGGTCAATAAATTGACCCGAGCCAGGTACGCGTAATTATAGTTGTGGATAATATACTTTATGGCTATATATGTGGCGAAAGCCCTTCGTAGTAAATGAGGGGCTAATGTTGACTAAAATGCCCTCGAAGGATAAATGAAGCAAACAACCCATAAAGGTTGTTTAGGAACTTATATTAAGATCTTGTAATCTTTAGACGCGTATGAAAATAGTAGGTATAAACTATCAAGGGTTAAACGCCTTAAAATACGTGTTGTTGCAAAATAGCATATTTGAGGGGTAAGACTCGGGATAGATAGTCTATTACATTAAACTCACCACATTCATAGTTGTGGTGGAAAAACTAATCAAAGTAAACGGGCGGGATTATGAGGCATAGAAGAAATGAGCGAAATAGGGCTTAAAAGGACATAAATGTCCTTAACGGGTCAAAATAAGCACTTGAACATAAACGGGTTTAGAATGTGTAATAACCCATGATTTGAGCCTTGTACAATAGGAAACAATCACAATGTTATGTTTACAAACGAAATAGGGACCGCAGACAGGTTGTTAGATGAAATCACAAATGGGTCAAAAGTTGGTAAAAAGGGTAATAAGCCGAAGAGTTAAAAGTCTTAAATTTTGATAATCCGGATGCTGGATTTTAACTCCAAATGATGGGGGATCAAGTTACAAGCCCGTAGGAAGAAACGGTAGGTCAAACGGACAAACGGATTAAACGTTATGAACGTTGCCGTTTTAGAAAAGGGCAAACTTGGAGAATTCTGCAGAGGCCACCGTAAATTACGGTAGCTACCGTAATTTACGGTAGGCCATATAACTTTACGCCATGAACCTCCTGATTTACGGTGGAGGAATAAACATTCAGGGGCTACCGTAAATTACGGTAGCCACCGTAATTTACGGTGGACCCTGAACAAAAATGTATTTTTGATCAGTTTTGTTTCCCGGACTCGTTTAGATACATATTAAATCCCGTACGACTAAAACATTTCATGTTTTTATGAAATGTAGGTACTTTTTGGATGCCGGAAGACGATCAAGCTCAACGAAGGACCGAACACGATATAGTTACATGCTTCCGCATTTTGCCACGTTGTAAATTTTAAACAACAAATTTCGATCACGTTATGTAGAATAAATTATAATTTGTAAAAGTTTTAATAAACCCGAATTTTTGTAATATGTGTTGACTTAGTTACACAACTAATTGTTGGTAATTACATACAAAATCGTTAATTAGTAACTAGGGTGTTACAAGTTGGTATCAGAGCCTTGGTTTAAGAGATTCAAGTATGGTGAGGAAAACCATGCTTGGACTTAAACCTTACGCTCTTGATAAAGAATAGTGTTCGGTTCGAGGCTTGATCGCAAATCCGGTAAGTACACGTATGTTAATAGTTTAGTATGCTAAATTGTTGTAAATAACACATAGGGCTATCGTGTAAAGCATGTTACCCCAATTAAACGATAGATGTGGTTGGCGAAAATACGCGCGTTGACGCGTATAGTAGAAAAAAAAAAGCCTTGTATTATAATACGGGCGATTATTAAAGCTGACGTTACTAACTTTTGTGAATGTTATAATTGAAGGACACTCGCGTTTGAAGACGACTAGAGTCAAACAAATTGCGGATATGATGATGGAACGTCCGAAGCATACAAGAGGAGCATGCTCACCAAGGACTAAATCGCGCAACGACCGCGAGCAAGGTTATTGGCAAAGAGAGCCTGTTAAAGCAAGCATTATCAGGTGCACACTTTTAAATTTAAATGCACAAGTAGTAATATGCAACAAACACGTAAGTAATGACGGTTGCATACATATACGATAGAACTTGGAAAACCTGATTTCCAAGAGAAATTTAATAGAAAATGTGTTATTCATGATGATGAATAACAAATGAGTAACAAGATTTGTTCGTATGGAAACTTGGATTGGGGTAATTATCCAAGTGGAAAAACTCTCAATTTAATGCTATTGAGAAAAGTAGCAATCACATTAACAAATGTGATTATATATATTAGTTTGATAAAAAGGAAAAGCATTGTATATGTTCATGGATGAAACATGTAAATCAAATAACTGTTAAATGGTAACTAAATAAATGGTTGCCAATGAAAGTCAAGAATATAGAAAGATTAGAGGCGTCACTTACATGGGGTGTAGTGCGGAAATTATGAAAAGGTCATGTGCGTCATGTGTTGATCGCTTACTCTGGCCAAGTAAGTAGTGAACACATGATGTCATGAACTTTTTATGATAGACATACTTACATTCGATGTAGTAGGGACGGGATGAATGGGACGAATTAAAAAGGTACCCAAATGAATCAAACAAGTAAGATGTTTGATAGCAAACGTAAACGCAAGTCGGATGACGCGAGCGTATTACGTTAGAATAACGAGCCCGAAGGAAGGGACAAAGATGAAAGTAAATGGAAATACAGACCGACTAATAGGAATGCAAACGTATAAGGATAAAATTTTGACTGTCACAAGTGATGAAATTCACATGGACAAGTCAAACAAATTGAATAAAGAATAAAGGACTTGATTGAATAAAAGCGATGGATCTCGCTAAGACGACCAAATAAACTAAAATAACATCTAAAACCATATAGAAATGGTTACTTGAAAATGATTACGGTAAAGATACCCGATGAATGGGTAGGATTTGGAAAGAATGCGTAAACCAAGAGACGGGAACGTGAAACAGAAAGTCAAAAGACTCGGAATATGAGTCATGACTAAAAGACAATGAGAATTTGTAAACGGAAATGTTAATAACTACGCTCAACTATTTTAAAATTGAACGGGTCGAATAAAGAACAGAGTTTGATGTTCACAAGTGATGAAATTTCACACGAACGAGTCAAACGAGATAAATAAAGTATAAAAACTTGATAGTGCAAGTAAGCGCAAACCGAATAATGGAAGCGCGAAACATTAATGAACCTACGTGATGGCTCATAAAGGAATATATACATATATATATATATAAAATGTTAAAAACATTAAAATAAAAGAACCCGGGTAATGGGACGTAAAGGAGTATAAGTATGAACCGGGTAACGGAAAGTGTATGGAAAACCGACGTGTGAATTGAAGTTGGAAGTCGAGAAGTCGGAAAGATGATTCGAAAGAAAACAATGTAGCCTTAGACTACGGTCAAGGTCAAATGAAATCCAAAAAGTAAAGGTGAATAATTATAAACATAAAAAGGGGTGCCTTAACGCCATATGCGTGTATAAACGTATACACATTTGAATAAAGACTAGAATAAAAGATGATCTACGGGATCATCATAACCTACGGGATTAAACACAGTGTTAAGGTCTACGGGACCAAAAAGGCCCTCGGGTCATAAAGGAAAGGAAACGAGTTGTTAATGTCTCACCTTAAAAAGGTGAAAAATTTAAAGAAATAGCCTATGAGGCTAAGTGGAAGGAACCTAGGGGTCAGTAAGTGTAAGAGGATGGAACTTGTTACGATTCCCCGCATGAAACGAGAACGGAAAACAATAAATTATAGGTTGTCAATATCCCGGTATGGGTAAGCGACAAAAGTTAAAGAGAAGATCCTAAAACCAAAACTTCAGTTTTACTAAGAAATAACGTATTACAAATATAAATTCCGTTAGGAATTTAAATAATAAGTATGAAAGATACAAGTCCTGACACTGATAGGCGCAAGGCAATATATTCGAAAAGTGATATTTTCGAAAATAAAAGTTTGATATAAATTAAACATGATGTGACATGATCACGGTCAAGAAATGCAATGTGAAAAGTAGAATCACATTATAACCAAGTGAGTGGTAAAGAGTAACTGGACTAATAAGTCGAGTTAGTGAAACCGGTTAAGATCATTTAAATAAAATTGGTCGCTTGTAAGCGGTGGATTCGGTATAACTGAACCGAATAAATGAATTTGAAAACAAAAGAAATTGTTGCTAAAGGGGAAAGATTTCACTAAAGATCTTTAAACGGGTCAAAGTAAAGGATTCATAAGGAAATTCGATAGTATATGAAAGCGATGGAAATCGCTAAGTTAACTAAACTAGTGGAAATAACGAGTTTACATTATTTCGAAGTTACACTACGTCGTATGAGATATGTAGACAATTAGTAACCAAAAAGATGTTACCGTACTTTTGGGTAATACTAACGATTAGTTAAAAAGTATAAGTAATGTTTAGAAGATTTCTCAGCTCAAATACATTGAGTTTAAACTAAATGAATTATGTAAGAAAAGGTTTCGAGGACGAAACCTCTTTAAGGGGGGTAGACTTGTAACACCCCAAAAACGGGTTTGGTAATCAAACCACGTTAATACTAAAAGACGGCTAAGGAACCGTTAGTGGTAAAATTTAGCCAGAAATTATTAGGATTATTATATGATTAAATCCAATATTTAATAAAAAGAGAAAAAGAATGCGTTTGGGAAATAAAGTTTATAGAAGGCCCGAGTTAACGGGACTTAAACTAAACTCAGTCATAGATCCCCAAAACCCACTAATTTAATTAGGAATGTTTAACCTAGTTAATAAGTGGGGAATATTGTTAGAAATAAGTAGGTTGTGCCCTACTTAATTAACTAAACCAAATTAGAGGGGCCAATATTGTTAAAATTGAAACTTATATTATTGGTTTTAATTAAAAATAAAACCAAACACCTCAAATGGAGATGTCTGGTCGTACAAGAAACACAGGGGGCGACACAGGCTCCCCTTCAAGCCCTAGTTCCACTAAAAATTGATCAATTGGAGGTTCAATTCAGTCCCAAATCAAGTTCTAAACACGAATTAGTGATCACCTCACTGAAGGGATCATAAGGTATGCAAAATTCTAGTATTTTCATTCATCTCAAGTTCTAGGTTAATTGTGAAAAACTGAAATTGAGCTTGATTGTGTCATGCATGAATGAAATTAGAAGAGATATGGTGTCTAGGGATGAACCCTAGGTGAAATGTTGTTAAAAGATTTCATGTTAATTATAGAGTTCATAATCACCATTGTAGGTGGTTAATGAACTTGAAGAAAACTTGATAAACCCTAGAATTATGATCTTGCTCTAGCATAATCTGAATTCAAGAGTTAATTTCAGAAATATGAATGTTAAGACTTGTGTAGAATTTTCTAATCGAAGTTAATTTAGATGACAATTACAAGTCATAAACTTGGTTTTGATGATATAAAAATCTGACCCGCTAGGTGTTTGATGAAACGCCTAAGTGAGGATTAAAATGCTAAAAGTTGGGTAAAAACGCAGATTTGATTATTATAAATAATTATGCGTTAAAGCTAATGAAAAATGGGTTTTAGATGGTTTAATGAAATTAATGTTGTATTGGTGTTTATAAACACCATACTAACTTGTATAAAGGAACTACTTGAACAAAAAGGGGAAAATTGTTAAGAGTTCATACTTGGTTTGAAGTGGGTCTTGACATAAGAATTAAACTCATAATCTATGATTTAGTTCAATAAGAAAGTAGTCAAAGATTCATAAGGTGTGAAAGTCATGATTTAGAATGACTAATCTAACAACCTTGTGAATGATGAATGAAAGTAGGCGCTTAACAAGCTAGGTGAAGCTTGGGATGGAAGCGGGTCGATCGAAGCAAGTGAGTAAAGAAAAGCGTAATTCGGATGCAAGGTAAGTGAAACTTACACCTTTCGTAGAATAATTAGTTATTCTATAAGTTTTAAATTCGATAAGAACAATATTGGGAAATATGGATTCCCGACGCAATTGATACGAGTCGGGGCATATACAATATTTGGTAAAAACCATGATGAAGGGTAAACATTGGAAAATGGTAATATAGCTGTAAATGATAAGCATACAATGAATCTGGAAATGTTACCGTATGGGGTAACTCATAATAAGGAAAGGAATAAAATGGTAATTTAGTCGTGTGCCGACAAATATAAGTAAAAGTAATAAGACACCCTACGGCGTAAGCCGAAATGGGGTTAAATGATGAAATGGTATATATATATGTAAATATATACCATTCTAAATTTAAATGCAAAATGTTTGGTCGTTTAGACCAAACGGGTCAAAGGGTGACTTGTAGTGCCATTTGACCAATGACGACTAATAAGTATGTGTCAAGTCTTATGCTTACAGGATAATAATGGTTTATGGATTAAAATGCTACGGATTAGCATATTATAGAGGCAAGGTATCGAAACGGGTCAATAAATTGACCCGAGCCAGGTACGCGTAATTATAGTTGTGGATAATATACTTTATGGCTATATATGTGGCGAAAGCCCTTCGTAGTAAATGAGGGGCTAATGTTGACTAAAATGCCCTCGAAGGATAAATGAAGCAAACAACCCATAAAGGTTGTTTAGGAACTTATATTAAGATCTTGTAATCTTTAGACGCGTATGAAAATAGTAGGTATAAACTATCAAGGGTTAAACGCCTTAAAATACGTGTTGTTGCAAAATAGCATATTTGAGGGGTAAGACTCGGGATAGATAGTCTATTACATTAAACTCACCACATTCATAGTTGTGGTGGAAAAACTAATCAAAGTAAACGGGCGGGATTATGAGGCATAGAAGAAATGAGCGAAATAGGGCTTAAAAGGACATAAATGTCCTTAACGGCTCAAAATAAGCACTTGAACATAAACGGGTTTAGAATGTGTAATAACCCATGATTTGAGCCTTGTACAATAGGAAACAATCACAATGTTATGTTTACAAACGAAATAGGGACCGCAGACAGGTTGTTAGATGAAATCACAAATGGGTCAAAAGTTGGTAAAAAGGGTAATAAGCCGAAGAGTTAAAAGTCTTAAATTTTGATAATCCGGATGCTGGATTTTAACTCCAAATGATGGGGGATCAAGTTACAAGCCCGTAGGAAGAAACGGTAGGTCAAACGGACAAACGGATTAAACGTTATGAACGTTGCCGTTTTAGAAAACGGCAAACTTGGAGAATTCTGCAGAGGCCACCGTAAATTACGGTAGCTACCGTAATTTACGGTAGGCCATATAACTTTACGCCATGAACCTCCTGATTTACGGTGGAGGAATAAACATTCAGGGGCTACCGTAAATTACGGTAGCCACCGTAATTTACGGTGGACCCTGAACAAAAATGTATTTTTGATCAGTTTTGTTTCCCGGACTCGTTTAGATACATATTAAATCCCGTATGACTAAAACATTTCATGTTTTTATGAAATGTAGGTACTTTTTGGATGCCGGAAGACGATCAAGCTCAACGAAGGACCGAACACGATATAGTTACATGCTTCCGCATTTTGCCACGTTGTAAATTTTAAACAACAAATTTCGATCACGTTATGTAGAATAAATTATAATTTGTAAAAGTTTTAATAAACCCGAATTTTTGTAATATGTGTTGACTTAGTTACACAACTAATTGTTGGTAATTACATACAAAATCGTTAATTAGTAACTAGGGTGTTACATCGAGGTCATCCGGGTTTAGGGAATGTGACTCTTTCCTGGACAAGTCACAGTCCTTAAACAATGTTCATGTTATGTTTAAGTTTGTAATGTTTGTTGAACAAGGTTATGGTTGTTAGGGTGTTTTCCCGTTAAAACAATGATGTTGTTTTTGGATTTTAAAACTAAATTAAATGGATGATCTTGCATGGCTTTTATTCATATAGCTTTGTTATGGTTAAGCTATGGTACTAAGAAGTCACACCAAAATTAACCACGCTTCCGCAAAGCCAGGGTGTGACAGCTTGGTATCAGAGCTCTGATCATAGCGAACTAGGATTCCTTCTCGAGTCTAGACTATGATCACTAGGGCTCTCACGAAAACATTTTTACTGCATACCACTTAAGTCCAGATCCAAAACGTTTTTACAAACAAATGTTGAGCACATTTTATTTATTTATTTTTAGGCTCAGTCTTGGAGGCTGAGGCTCGGTCTTGGAGGCCGAGGCTCGATCTAGGAGATCGAGGTAGATGGCTAGTGAGACTAGGAAGAGTAGGCTCAGTCTTGGAGGCTGAGGCTCGGTCTTGGAGGCCGAGGCTCGATCTATGAGATCGAGGTAGATGGCTAGTGAGACTAGGGAGAGTAGGCTCAGTCTTGGAGGCTGAGGCTCGGTCTTGGAGGCCGAGGCTCGATCTAAGAGGTCGAGGTGGATGATAGAGCAGTCTTAGAGACTGGGAGGAATTTGGCTAGTGGGACTAGGAGTGTCAGTCTAGGAGACTGGGAGGCTAGTGGGACTAGGAAAATTATGTGATTTCTTACTTGGTGACTAATGTGTTTACCTGATTGTATGACTGATTGTTTGTGCATATTTGTGTTTATGTTACAGACTCATGGACTCGCCCGGTACAGGCGACTCAGACACCACAGGACCTAGACCTGTAGTATTTGATGACCTAGCGTCTTCAGAGCACGAGGTGCACACGTCGGACGTTTCTAGCACGGACGAGGACGACATCCAGCCCTTCGCGCTACCTGACGGGGCTGATGAGCTCGCCGATGGCCCTCTTGTTGAGTACCTACCGTTAGTGGAGATTCCTGCTCCCATACCCTTAGTTGTTTACCCTGCCTACGATTTACTTCTTTACGCTGAGGCTAACGGCGACATTGATCTGTTTGACGATGATCTCCTAGAGGACGATGAGGAGGGCGAGGCCCTCATAGCCGACGGAGGACTTTTACTGCTTGCAGATGCTCCAGCTGCGGAGTCACCTGCACACTCACCTGCTCCAGACTCCTTCGAGTCTGTGGCCTCCGCACCTTCCCACACTCTGAGCGCACAACACTTTTCACATGGTTCAGATCCTGACCAGGCATCCTCTGTTGCCCCTATACCTAGCTTTGCTTTCGACCACGAGGATGTGGAGGATTCCAATCCTATCTTTCCCCCGGGATTCGACCCGGATCAGGATATAGAGTTTATACCTATGGATCAGCCTATGGAGGATCCAGTTGACCCAGCTGACCCAGTGGATCCCATCGACCCCGAGTTTGACTTTGAGATGGCTTTTGATGATCCCGACCCTGCCATCGCCCCTGAGCAGGCAGCCGCTCTAGACCCTGTGCTTGAGCATGACCCCGTTCATGTTGGCATGCCTATTGAGCCTGTGTTTGCTGACCCACCTGTAGATGATCACCCTGTGGATGCTCCGTTGTTGGAGGGCGATCATGTCATTGCTGCTGATCATGTTGATCACCCACTTATTGCTGATGCACCCGTTCACCTTCTTGTTGCTCCCCCACCTGATCCCGTTCCACTAGAGCCCGAGCATGCACTGTTCGCGACACACATGGATCCACGAGATGAGCACGCACAGCACGGGTGGATTCCTACTGATGATGAGGTTCCACCCATTCCCCCTCAGATCACTGATACTCGACACGTTGATACCTCCTTTTCATTCCCTCAGTTTACACCTCCAGCGCGACATGGAGAGGGTTCTTCGGCCCATCCCTTTGGGCATGTGCCGAAATCTGTTCCCTTCATGCCACAGTTTCCACCTGTTTTATCCCCTGTTTCTCCATATCATGTGGCACCTTTTGATCCAGCCAGTGAGCCATTCCTTTGGTCGTCACCACCTGTCATGCCACTGACCGACCCCTACCATCCTTTCCACATGGGGCACACCATTGAGGACGTTTTGATGTCTTATGTCGCTCAGCACGTGGCACACACACAGCGCATTCAGGAGCTTGAGAGAGCTCAGCCGCCGCCGTGTCAGTGCCAGGGTCAGACCCACTCTCCTTTGCAGCCTTCTCGACCTGTACCCCCAGATTATGCTGCACGCCTCTTTGCACTAGAACAGCAGGTTGCTTCTTTCTTACGTACTCAGAGAGCCATGGAGGAGGACTGGCTCCAGTTGCGTCGTTTGTTTTACACTCACTTTCCCCCTCCTCCACCGTCATCCGTATAGAGATCATCAGTGCCGTTTGGGTAGACGTTGGTGAGAAGACGGCGATTGCTTTTGATTGCACAGCATTTTTGGAGACTACTTTCTGATTATGACTTTTGTTGATTTTGTACATGGGATGTAGTGACACTGATTTGATATAGTTTTTGGACAGGGGTGATGTAGCCCCTAGTTGATTGATGTTGTATGACACTGTGATGTACTGATACACTTACTATGTGGTCTCGATATATGACAATCGCAGTATTCTCATCATATTTGATGCTTGATTGATTATTTATGTTTTGATGACATGGGATGTTGTGTGAATGATATTTGTGATAAGAGATGATATGTGAATGATATACTGATAACATGAGATGTTATGTACGATTACTATTATTATATACGTGCGCTTTACTATGGCCTGACCGACGTAAACACATCTTTAGAAGATGCCGCCGAGACGTCAACAACCGCAGATGCCTACCAATCAGGCAGAACTCCAGCAAATCATTGCTGCTGCCATCGCACAATATGCCGCCTCTCAAGGAGGGATTAGTGGAAGCAACTCAGGCAACACTGGCAACAACAACAACCCACCTCATGGTAATACTAAGTCATTTAGACATACCATGACCTAATTGGATATCTATAGCAAAGATGCTAATGCCGTTCACATGTTATACTGTACGTGCAGGGTGCACCTACAAGCAGTTTCTAGACTGCAAGCCGGTCAATTTTGATGGAACAGGAGGTGCTGTCGCCTTTGTTCGTTGGGCTGAGGAAACTGAATCTTTTCTTCGCATGAGCAAATGCGCACTAGATCAGCAAGTCACCTATATCTCTGGGCTATTCTTGGATGGAGCTCTATCTTGGTGGAATTTGCAAGTACAGACGCTTGGTGAAGCTGCTGCCTACGCACTGACCTGGACCGAACTGAAGGAACTTATGCGCAAAAAGTACTGTTCCCGTGCTGAAATCCAAAGATTGGAGACAGAGTTCTGGCATTTAAAGATGGAAGGTCCAAAGATCAAAGAATACGTTCAGTGGTTTCATGACTTATCGCATGTGGTACCCTACATGGTCACGCCGGAGTTCAAAAGGATTGAACGTTTTATTTAGGGATTAGCTCCTCAAATCATAAGCATGGTGACCTCCTCCAAGCCTGCGACTATTACTGAGGCGATTGATTTAAGCGTGGCTCTCACAGAGGAAGCTATTTGCCTGAACAAGTTTGATGAAGCTGAGCCAAAGAAGAAAGAGACTCATGTGGAGTCATCAGGAGGTAACAAACGGAAGTTTTCAAACTTCAAGCAAGGCACTAGCGGTGTGGTTAAGAAAGGGGAATCAAGCACGCCAGCTCAGGTTACAGCTGGTAGTGGGAAGAAAGGAAAAGGATACATGGGCGCCCAGCCCAAGTGTAATACCTTCCAGCGCCACCATTCTGGCCGTTGTGGTTTGAAAGTTTGTGAAGCTTGTGGAAAGACTGGCCACTTGAAGGATTCTTGTTGGGCCATAGCTGGCCAGAGAGGCTAGGGAGGATTCGGAAAGTTGGTAGAAGCCAATGAAGTTATCAGAGGTTGTGTGATCGAATTGGGAGAGCGTGAGTTTGCTCTGGATCTACTACCAGTCCAGTTGGGAAGCTTCGACGTGGTGGTAGGAATGGATTGGTTATCAGGCAACAAGGCTGAGATAATTTGTCACGAAAAGGTCGTTCGTATCCCAACCGAAGATGGTGAAACGATTGTGGTTCACGGAGAGAAGCGTGATACGCCGTTAAGGATTATCAGCTGCCTCAAAGCGCGAAAATGTTTACAGAAGGGATGTGCTGCCTTTCTGGCACACATTGTGGATAAGAAAGCTGAAGAACCGAAGATCGAAGACATCCCTGTCGTGAGGGAATATCCAGAAGTCTTCCCAGAGGACTTGCCTGGATTGCCGCCTCAGAGGCAAATAGAATTTCGCATCGATCTAGTTCCAGGCGCTGCACCTGTGGCTAAGGCACCCTATAGACTTGCTCCGTCTGAGATGCAAGAGCTGTCGACACAACTTCAAGAGTTGTTAGACAAGGGATTTATCCGACCAAGCTTCTCGCCTTGGGGAGCTCCAGTTTTGTTTGTCAAGAAGAAGGACGGTAGTTTTCGTATGTGTATCGACTACCGGGAGTTGAACAAGTTAACGATCAAGAATAGATACCCTCTGCCAAGGATTGATGATCTGTTTGACCAACTGCAAGGTTCAAGTTTTTACTCTAAGATCGATCTTCGATCTGGATACCATCAGTTATGGATACAAGAAGAGAGTATCCCGAAGACAGCCTTCAGAACTCGATATGGACACTACGAGTTTCTAGTCATGCCGTTTGGGTTGACAAACGCGCCTGCAGTGTTCATGGATTTGATGAATAGAGTTTGCAAGCTGTACTTGGATAAGTTCGTGATTGTGTTCATCGACGACATTTTGATTTATTCAAAGACGAAGGCCGAGCACGAACAACATTTAAGAGCCATTTTGGAATTGCTAAAGAAGGAACAGCTGTATGCCAAGTTCTCTAAGTGCGAGTTTTGGCTACGAGAAGTACAATTCCTTGGGCATGTGGTAAATGGCGATGGAATCCACGTGGATCCCACCAAGATCGAAGCGATCAAGAATTGGGAAACGCCAAAGACGCCAACCGAGATTCGGCAATTCTTGGGTTTGGCTGGCTATTATCGAAGGTTCATTGAGAACTTTTCAAGGATCGCTCAACCATTGACGCTCCTCACGCAGAAGGATAAGAAGTTTGATTTGGGAATCAAACAGGAAGAAGCGTTCCAGATATTGAAGGATAAGCTCTGCAACGCGCCAATCTTAGCACTACCGGAAGGTACAAATGATTTTGTGGTATACTGTGACGCCTCACGTCAAGGATTGGGTTGCGTGTTGATGCAACGCACAAAGGTTATTGCTTACGCGTCACGCCAGCTGAAGGTACATGAAAAGAACTATACCACACATGACTTGGAACTTGGCGCAGTAATTTTTGCATTAAAGATCTGGAGACACTACCTTTATGGTACAAAATGCACAATCTTCACAGATCACAAGAGCCTACAGCACATATTCAACCAGAAGGAGTTGAATATGAGACAAAGACGATGGGTAGAGTTGTTGAATGACTACGACTGCGAGATAAAGTATCACCCAAGGAAGGCGAATGTGGTCACCGATGCCCTAAGTCGAAAGGAGAGGATCAAGCCCATAAGGTTAGGGCTTTGGAAATGATAATTCAGACCGATCTTTCCTTGCGCATTCGTGCCGCGCAGAAAGAAGCTCTCAAGGAAGGGAACCTTGAAGAGGAATATCTCCGTGGGATGGAGAAGCTATTGGTACCAAACAGGGAAGGAACGCTATGTTTTGAGAAAAGGATTTGGGTTCCTTTGTTTGGAGGTTTAAGGAAGGTTATTTTCGATGAAGCTCACAAATAGCGGTACTCTATCCACCCAGGAGCGGATAAGATGTACCAAGATCTTAAGGATTATTATTGGTGGCCTAGGATGATAGGCGACGTGGCTGTTTATGTGAGCAAGTGTTTAACATGTGCTAAGGTTAAAGCGGAATACCAGAAGCCTTCAGGACTTCTGCAACAACCGGAAATTCCCAAGTGGAAGTGGGAACAAATCTCCATGGATTTTGTTAAGAAGTTGCCAAGAACGCCAAAAGGCCATGACACTATTTGGGTAATAGTGGATCGATTGACGAAGTCAGCACACTTTTTACCTATCAGAGAGAAGGATAATACGAGCAAGTTGGCCGAAATTTACATGAGAGAAATTGTTACACGCCATGGAGTACCTCTCTCCATCATCTCTGATAGAGACGGAAGGTTCGTATTAAGAATTTGGCAATCCTTCCAAGAAGCTTTTGGCTCGCAATTGAATATGAGCACCGCGTTTCACCCACAGACCGATGGGCAAAGCGAACGGACGATACAGACTTTGGAAGACATGCTGAGAGCATGTGTTATGGATTTGGGCGGTAGCTGGGATAAGCATTTGCCTTTGGTTGAATTTTCATACAACAACAGCTATCACACCAGTATTGGTGCCGCGCCATTCGAAGCTCTATATGGCCGCAAGTGCAGATCACCGCTTTGTTGGTCTGACGCAGGTGATAGACAGTTGGTTGGTCCTGATGTGGTCCAGGAAACCACATATAAGATTGCACAGATCCGAGATCGCATCAGTGCGGCTCGTGACCGTCAGAAAGCCTACGCGGATCGAAAAAGAAAGCCTCTGGAATTTGAGGTAGGAGATATGGTTTTGTTAAAGGTATCACCCTGGAGGGGTGTGGCACGCTTTGGGAAGCGTGGGAAGTTGAATCCGCGGTATATTGGCCCGTTCAGAATTCTGGAAAGAATTGGGTCCGTAGCATACAAGCTGGATCTACCTGCCGAACTGAATGGTGTTCACGATACGTTCCACGTATCAAATTTGAGGAAGAGTCCAACGCAAGATACCGTTGTCATTCCTACCGATGAAATTCATGTTGACGACACGCTCCACTTTGTTGAAGAACCCGTTGAGGTTACGGATTGGAAAGTGAACAAGACCCGCCGGAGCAGTGTCAAGCTCGTCAAGGTTCGTTGGAATGCCCGACATGGTCCTGAATACACCTGGGAACGTGAGGACCGGATGAAAGAGAAATACCCCCACTTATTTCCTAAGAACCCTGCTTCTACAAGCAGAACTTAAAATTTCGGGGCGAAATTTTTCTAACGGGGGGAGAATGTGACAACCCACACTAAACCAGGTATCTGTACGACTTAATTAATGACTAATTACTGCTTAATTACTGTGCTTACTTGAAATTACTGATGAACTGCTACTTGAATTCTGATACTTGTATATTCCTGCATCATACTTTACATACCGTCACTACATTATTTACATACTGAACTCTAGTGACAAACAGGATGCACAAAAGCACAGTAGCACTATGAACGGATAACCTATTGAACATGCTGATAAAGCCAGCATCAGGCAGATATTGCCTCTAAGGCCTGTATGAGCCAGAAAGATTTTACTTCACCCATAGTGAGTGTAGGGATACAAGGGTTGTAGAACTGCGTCTCTAGGGATAAGTTACAATGACTGGATGTGCCTAAAACGTACACTAAGCACAAAACTTAGCACTTTAATTAACAATTCAGCTTTTAGCTAACTAATAAAGTGCCAAAACATGAAAAAAATATTACTAGACACTTTCCAAAGTGTCAGGAATAAGTGTGTCACTAAAAATGGTATTAACGACACTTAAAAGCTTTGTTAAGCGCTTTAACGGATTACTATCCAACCGAACAACCGGATTATACCCGGAACATGAAAATATTGCCATTAATATTATTTGTCTTTTTCTGAGCCAGTTAGGGTCCCCGAATACCCTAATACCCGCCATAAAGCTCAACGCACAACTAACCGGGTTAACTAGTTAACTAACCTAACATATCTAACTAATAACTAATGATTAGTTACAATCCAACCAAACTACCCCCCCCCCCCCTTTAGAAACCGTCCCCATCAAGGGGACATGCTTTATACAATGTTGATTATTTTAATCAACCATGTTTAAAATCTAAGAGGCACAAGTTCCTTTGGGTTATGGCTAAACTTTTGTCTATTTATATCATTCTTTGTATCAAGAACATTCACATTCCATAACCTCACAAACACACCCCTCTCTCTCCCTCTACAACTTTCGGCCGAACACCCCCCATATACATCCATCCATTTTCGATTTCACTCATCACATTCCAAGTATATACAAGCATCAAGGATCCCGTATAAGGAGGCTTGGTGCAAACGGAAGGCGAAGGACCTCATTCTCTTGCTTTTATCCACCCTATTTGCGTCTAGATTCTTCCCTAGCCTCGAGCTAGTGGTATGTTACTTAAATCACCTACTCGAACTATTTTGAAGTGGTTAATATGATGTGTAACGGTTAAAACTCGAAATCTTACAAGATGATGCTTTAAAGTTTACTAAAAGCACTTAAAAAGATGGTTAAAAGCTCATATGATGTGTAAATGTTGTAGTAATTAAATTGTGTGGTTATTCGGACCCGATCTATGTTGTGGTAGCTCGGATCATCATTTAATCCGGGTTGGTCATGATCATGAATCATGACATAAGGTTGTTTTGAATGAAGCAAGGGTTAAAGGGTGAAACTCTACCACACACGAATCATGAACTTGTGTAAAAGCATTTTTACTTGTGAAATAGTGTTAAAACTAGCAGATCTACGTATCTACAAGTGGTATTTTCAAAAGACCGAGTGTCAAGAAAATCATGTTTTCTAAAAACGGATCTTACACTAACAAGTATGATTTTTGGAAACCACAAGTGTGTAAAAACTTGTGTAGCACAAAAGTTTCGACAAAATAACAATTTTTGTAAAATTTACAAGAAGATGTAAAGACGGGATTTCTTTAAAAGCAAGGTTTTTATGAGATCAGATTGCATTATATAAAGATCCGCTAAAAGTGATGGAATTTACACCATAGTTTTGGAAAAACTACAAGTTCATGCGATTTATGCGATTTACATATTTATTAACTAGTTGTTGTGTTGGACGTTGTTTTGATTAAATAAGAAAATTGTTGGATTGATTTGTAAAAGAAAATGATACGCTTGAAAGCGTGGCCACCTCCAGTTACAGAGGAAACTCTGGCGAAATTTTTCCAAAAACTTAACACTTAGAATTATTTTCACTATAAGTGTTAGAAATACTTTTCGACATGTTTTCAAAATATAAGTTTCGCCACGATTTTATTTACAAAATATCGGAGGTGGGATTTTCACAAAATTAAACGTGATAAATATATATTAGTAAATATATTTTTCACAACGCTACTTGTTAATTATTTTGTAAAGTATATAATATTATTTTTAGGGTAAAAATAATATTATCAAACGTTAACGGATCCAAAATAATACGAACGCTTTCACAATGAATATATAAGTTACACCGGTAATTACTATTACCACTCGATCGTTAAAACGTAACTTACGCACTTTACGGAAATAATTATGAACGCGTATATTTGACAAAGTATTATTTTGGGAGAATTTTGTGAAGTAAAAATATAATGCTTTTGAGAAAAATAATTATATTTGAAGTAAGAAATAAATATATATTAAGTGAGACTTAATAATATATTTCGAACACACATGTATTAAATCCCCCATCCTTGGGAAGGAGAATGATTACCAAGTATGCACAGAATGTAAACACGAAATAGTTGTCTAACTATTTCCCCAAAACCTAAACCTTAAAGCTAAGGCACGGCCGTCCGTCTAATAGAGTTAGTACATGTAGGTCGTTGCACAGCTGCTTGACTTGGAGTATTACTTGGTAGAGACGCACCGCTGTGAGTTCATGTCCCCCTTTTCTCTTAACTGTTTTCAGTTTTCTAAACTGCGGGGGTGAAATACATGTTACTTTGATTATGAATACTTTATACATGGTATGGTTAGCGTAAGGAAGGTTACTATTTAGATCATGTGAATGGGTAGGCGGAAACTTGAGGTCATTAATCCTCAGGGTAGGACCGAGGGGCAGGAGCGATAGATCTATTTGGGTGTAGCGAACCCAGTCCCAGGCCCAGCATAACGGACCTCGGGATGACTTTGTACCCGGCGCATAAATCTGCTAGGTTTGAGCCTTCCTACTTGCATTTCACACATATCAATGGCCTTGCAAACCATTGGTGATCTCTTTTTCCTTATTTGCTACATACCAGGATTTTTATACAAACAAAGGTTTATTTGCTCACTTACGCATGAACTCGCTCAACATTATTGTTGATTTTTCAACTTACATGTATTTCAGGGAATTAAAGGATCTGGCACGGTATGGCACGTTTTCCCGCTGCACCATTTTCGAGGTCATCCGGGTTCAGGGAATGTGACTCTTTCCTGGACAAGTCATAGTCCTTAAACCATGTTCATGTTATGTTTAAGTTTGTAATGTTTGTTGAACAAGGTTATGGTTGTTAGGGTGTTTTCCCGTTAAAACAATGATGTTGTTTTTGGATTTTAAAACTAAATTAAATGGATGATCTTGCATGGCTTTTATTCATATAGCTTTGTTATGGTTAAGCTATGGTATTAAGAAGTCACACCAAAATTAACCATGCTTCCGCAAAGCCAGGGTGTGACACTGTATCAACATCTGTTGGTACTTCAGTTGTTACAACATCTGCTCTCACTTCAACACACACCACTACCACAGCTATATCACCACCAAAAACAACATCTCCACCATCATCTCCTGCCAAAAAGCAGAAGATAGCAGGTGTCACAACATCTGCTGTAATGACAACAATGGTTGAAACACCAGTTGTTTCAACAACTGTTAGTCAGTCACAAACCACTGCCACTCAAACCACCTCCACTGTTCCACTCAAAACATCATTTGCCTCTCCTAAAATAAAAAGGAGAAGGATTATCATATCAGATGATGATTCTCCATCACCACCACCAGCAGCTTCAAAATCCCAAGCACTTGTCACAATTCCAAAACCCATTCCTCTCTCTTCAGCTCAAATCTAAAAGCCATTACCTCCTGCAAGTGTTGTATTTCCTTTGGAACTCATAGTAGTTAGGGAAGAAATCAAATCTTTCTATTATGAGGATGACCCTGCCAAAAGGAGTTTGCCATCGATTGAAGGATATCCCAGGCCAAACAATATTGATGAATATTTGAAAATCAAGGCCAAGCAAGCAGAGGATATCTCAATCAAAAATAAACAAGGGAATTCTGATAGAGAATTTCAGCAAAACTATCAGTTTCTACTCACACAGGTCAGATCTATGGAGCAATTTGCCAAAAATGTATGTCAGCAAATCTCTGAAAGGGTAGATGAGTCCTTGAGAAAAGACTACATTGAAAATATCATGACCAACAAGAAATACAAGGGGGAGAAACACATGTACAAAAACTGGACCATTCCTGAGCTTGAAAAAGAAGTAGCCAGGATTTATGAAATGAATAAAAATAAGGTTAAGCAGACTCCTCCTGCAAAATTCAAACAATTTGAAGCTGACAAGGCCTTAGAGTTAAAGAGAATGAAAGAGGAGCTGGTAGCAGCTGATTATGGGTCAAAGAATTCTGTGTCAAAGTGGGGAGAAGCTAGGGTCAGGGCCACCTATAAAAGGTTGGAGGAACTTAGGAAGAAAGATCCAACAGCTCCACAAAAGCCTGACTACTCCAAAGCAGAGGTCTCAAAAAGACCACCAAAGCTGCAAGCCAAAAGAACCACTGCTCCTGCTGGTGCTGCCATCTACAAAAGAAGGAGACAAAACCAGTTGGGTGCTGAAACAGTTCAAGATCTAATTGCTGGTAATGACCTTGTAAAAGAGGGCATTAGGTTAATGATGAAAGAAGATCTTGAATTGGAGCAATCTGCAAGTACTGCTCAGCCAGTCATGAAATGGCCAGCATCATCAAATACCTCATCTAATAAAAATCTACCAAGAAACCCACCAGGCTCAAAAGTACTAAAGTGGAAAACTGATAAACAGACCCACGTACTAACTATGTTCAAGTCTAGTCGAGAAGTGAAGAAATTAACAAGGGAACAAGCTCTTGGCCAGAGTATTGAAGATTTGCAGGATCTCCTTGATCTTCCACTTAACAGGGATGAAGATGATACAGATGCCTTAACCTTTGAATTGCAACTCAAAGGGCAAATAAGGGAACTGCTGATGAGGCAATAAAGATCTTCTAATAATGGAGAGTTTTGGCATTATCTGTTCCAGGGGGAGATTGTTGTGATTGAACCCTGCCAAAGGAACAGATAATAAAAGCCAAAACTGGATCAGCAGTTGTTATCCATGCAAATCTCTCCCCTTGAAAGTGGTTTCAACATCTGCTGACCTCCTATCTGCTGATCATGCAAACTGCTGATCAAGTCAAAGACTGTTGAAGAACTAAAGCTCTGCTGCTCAATCTACTGCCTTGATTCAAGCACTGCTGATCATGACAAGTACTGCTGGGATCACAGCAGTGGAAGGATGCAGCAGTTGTTTATTTACTTTATGTTATGAAATGTAATATCAGTAGTTAGCATAAGCAGTATTTGTATAGGTCAGTTGTTAGAGTTTGTTAGGAGGTTAGATGTCACTTTCATGGTGACGTAAGCTAAGATGCTCAGTGGTTTGTTGCGTGCCTATAAATAGAACAGTGCTCTGCTCTGTTCTGTTTAGCTCTTTCACCATCTTCTTCCTGCACGAACAAATACTGAGCTCGGGCTGAGGGGGAGTTTGCAAAGCATACATGCAATTGTAATCAAAGTTTGAAATAAATTTAAGCACTTGATTCTTTGTTGAAAATGTATGTTTGAAAGCAATTCTTCTGTTTGATTGTGAAAAGTTTGCTTTCATTTAATTTCCGTTGCACTACTCTTTCATTGTTCATCTTAATTTAAACACAAATCACAATCAATCCAAACTCAGATCCTAACACTAAGCATAGCAAAGCATGTATAAGGATGAACGAATAAAAGCATGTTTGTGAATCGTGCATTTTAACAAGTAAAACATGTTACACCCAAAGTGTATTAAAAGGAAAATGGGTCAAGTGTACTCACAAAGTTGCATATGCATTCCGATTATCCCATGTGATGAAGTTGTTGAGACTAGGAAGTTGAATGTGTTCGATTTGGAGTTTAAGAGGTGTTTACATATGGTTCTAGGGATTTGGAGTTTAAATAACATGAAAAATAAACATATGAAAATAATTATCTAACACCTATGACACTTTTTCTTGACACTATGAAACTCTAAAAGAGTTTAAATGTTTTCATGGAACAAAGTTCCATTAGAATCGTGACAAGTTGTCAAGGCCTAAGATGATACAATCTACTAGCTTGATGAATGTCCATTAGTTCATCACCAAGAGTGCGATTATTTGGTTGTTACATAAGTATTACATAGTGTATATTACATCTTATAAGTCAAGCATGAGGTAGAAGATTAAAGTCTTCATTTTGGCACCTCTAAGTATCATGGAATTCATATATGAGGTAGGAAGAACAAAGCTTCCATTTAGGTACCTTTATTGTTCACCACTACACTTGTTGTTATGAACAACAAGGAGGGTCATGAACTTACAAGAAACAATAGAATATGAACAACTAATCCATGAGAAAACATCAAGCAATGTGTGGATTTTCAAGTAGGTTACCCCAAGCTAATCCTAAATCACACAATCATCAAGCCTTGAACTTGAGCATCACTTGTGGGTTAAAACCCTTGAACAAAACAGAAAGTTTGTGAGGTTTATACCTCTGATTTTGAATGTCTCAACCTTGTTTTTAAGCCTAACCAACCATAGAAGTGGTTATAAGCATAAGTGTTGGGATTGAACATTACAAAGGAACAATTGATTAAAGCCAAAACTGGATCAGAGCAGTGGATCCAGAATAAGCAGATGTTTGTATTCAATCTTTCCCCTTGGAAGTGGCCCTAACAACTGAAGACATCCATCCACTGATCCTCTACAACAACTGCTATCTTTCAACAACTGCTAAAGACTGATGAAGACAAACACTAATGCTCAATCTACTGTCAGGGTTCAAGCACTGCTGAAGAAACAAAGTACTGCTGGAGTCACAACAGTGGAAGGAGAAGCAGTAGTTAGTTTATTTCTTTGTAATGTATTGTAATCAGTAGTTAGACAACAGTGCTTGTAATAGATCAGTGGTTGTAGGTTGTTAGGAGGTTAGATGTCACTTTCATGGTGACGTCAGCAAAGATGCCACAGTGGTTTGCTCGTGCCTATAAATAGAACAGTACCCTGTACTGTTCTATTAGCTCTTTCATCACTTGTCTTCCTGTACGAACAAACTCTGTGAGCTCAGGCTGAGTGGGAGATTGTTATACATGCATGCAGTTGTAATTGAAGATTGAAATAAATTTAATCTTTCGGTTCAATGATAAACATGTTTGTTTGAAAGCAATTCTCCTGTTTGATTGTGTGTGAAAGTTTGTTTCCATTTTAATTCTGCTGCAATTACTCTTTCATCTTTCTTAATTATCAAACAAAAACACAATCATAAGAAACTCAGATCCTAACAATTGATATCCGAGCTAGGACAGTCAAATTTGATCTAACAATCATTTTGACGTAAAAGTTCAGCTCACAATCATTGATACTTATAATTGTTTGTTTCGTTGAAAAACAGAGTAAGGTTTAATCACGAACAAAGTTGATTAATTAGTACTTGTAAAACAACCAGGATGACGTCACAATCAGAAGATGTTAACAATAGCATCAGTTCACTTTTCAAACCACCCATGTTGAAGCGAAATGAGTACAACATCTGGCAGAGAAGGATGGGTCACATCCTTGCTCAACAGAATATCGGATGTTGGAAGTCGGTTATCTTTGGACCACATGTTCCAATGGTGCCGAGTGCTGAGGATCCAAAGAAGTTCGAACCTAAGAAAGTTGAGAACTATACTGATCTGGATTTTCATAAATTTGAACTAGATGCCAAGGCATTTAGCATCGTTGCGTCTGCCTTACCCAATGAAATTTATGCTGGACTGTTACACTGTAATAGTGCCAAAGAATTATGGGATGCACTTAAGGAACAATTTGGGGGGACTGAAGAAGTGATTGAAAATAATAGGGAAATTCTGAATCAGCAGTATGAAACATTTTGTCACGTTAAGGGTGAAACATTAACACAACAGTTTGAGCGATTCAGTTGTCTCATTAGTTTGCTAAAACTTGTTAATTTTGAATTTGCTAAGTCAACACAAAATAGCAAGTTTCTTAGATCACTGCCTGAAAAATTGGATACAATTGCCTTTGTGACTAGAAATTCTGTTGAGTTCAAAGATCTGACCCTGACCCAACTTCATGGTAGACTCCTGACCTACGAAAGGGAGTTAAACCAGAAAAAGAAGTTGCAAAAGTGTGGCAAAGTTGCAGATGACTACACATTTGGCAACACAGCTCTTCTGGGTCAGGAAGAGTCTAGCAGTAGTAAGGATCAGAGTTATGATGATTTTATTGACATAACTGCTGGTGGTAACTTCAACTCTAATCCTCACTCATCCAATTTTGCTTTCACAACAAATGGAGAAAGCCAGAACTTTGATAATCTGTGCTTTGAACTCAATGACCTTCAGCATTTTGATCCAGTTGATTTAGAGGAAATGGACATTCTGCACCAGCTTGCACTGCTGAGTGTTAAAACTAGCAAGTTTTACAAAAGGACAGGGAGAAAATTCCCAGGGTTACATGGGAATCTAAAAGTAGGGCTGGATAAGTTAAAAATCAAATACTACAAGTGCAACAGGTTAGGTCACTTTGCTAGGGAATGTAGGAGTCAAAACAATGGACCCATTATCACTCACCCTAGTCCAAGACCACAAAATAACCAAAGCACTGTGTGCAGTATTCCCATTATACCCCTGCTGCCCATGTGAACACTGCTCATTATGCAAACCCTGGAACCCCTATTCCTGTGCATTATGTCCAAACCACTATCCCACAAATTCAGTATGTCCAAGCTCCTATCCCTCAGGTTCAAGTGCAACCAGTTGACTTTGTTGACTGGAGCAACTTACCTGATGAGCTAGGTGATGAAAATTTTGCACTCTATGCTACTAATGATGCTTCTAATGATGAATTTTGTTTTATGGAATTAGAGTCAATACCAGAAGGGCTGGAAACTGAAGAAGGATAGTCAAATGCTGAAACAGTGGATGAAATTGCTGAAGCAGTGGTTACTGTTGTTGCTGATGAAATACTGCTGGGAGAAAGTTCAGAACCCCTGTTGTAACCACTGTCTGACCCCTGGTCTGAAGAAGAAGAGAAGAAACATGGTGAGAAAGAAGAGAAGGTGGCTGATGAGAAATAGCATGTTTGTGATTGTGCCATGATGGCTGCAGCTAAGGTATCATCTCAGGTTCTTCAAAATCTGTGTTCAGACAAATGCATCATAGCATTTGCTAACATTATAGAGGTGAATGAAAACCTTAGGGATAGAGTTTTAAATGATGAAGTTCAATTTGAAAAGTCTTTAAAAGAACTGAAAATCAAATTGGCTGAAAAAGATAATGAAATCTGCAGCCTCAAACATGAGCATAGCATAACCAAGGACCAACTCCAGACTATGATAGAAAAATATCAAGCCTGCAAAAAGGAGTTGGAATCCACCCAAATCACTTGTGAAAAATGGGTGGAATCCTGCAAAGGTTATGAGATTATGCTTGAAAAACAACTTGAAAGTAATGTAAAATTTGGCATAGGGTTTAGAAAAAATGACCAAGTTGAAAACACTGCTGCAAATCAAGCCGGTTCTGTTGAAATCATACCAACCAACAAGAATGGCCAAGAAGTTAAAATAACTGACAAACTTGGTAACAAAATCACTTTGGAAAGATATGTGGGGTCCTTAACTTTTGAGGAGATTGAGAAATACCAATTTAAACCCACATGGTCTGATGAGTGTGACATTCTTGAAAATTTTAAACCAATGGACATCACAACCATTGATGGTGTAAAAGCTCCTAAGGCAAAGGTTATTCCTCTTAAGGATATCCCAGCAGTGGTTCAAAACTCTGTTGTAAAGGAGTCTGAAAAGAGGAAGAAAAGAGAAAAGATTAAAAAACTTGTTTTGTGACTTTTGTGAAAAGAAAAATCATTTGAGCAAAGATTGTTTTCACTTAAAAGCTTATGATTTAAACAAAACAAGTACTGTTGTGCCTTCAAGCAGCTGTACCATCTGTGGTAAATCAAACCATACTACTCAGCAGTGTGTGTACTTGAAATCTTTTGAGGTCAAAAAGGAAGAGTACATGTTAAAAACACCAATGAGTTCATCAAACCCACCTGTCATGTTCACCAAGAATCAACCACTGTTTGTGCCAGTTCAAATAGCTCTTACAAAACAGCTGAACCAAACCTCTGTTAAAAGAGATGTTCAGGTGACTGATGCACCCCCTGCTAACCAATACCGAAGAGGTAAAGGTCAACCACCATACCAAAGGATCCCACATGTCTATGAGGTTTACAAAAAACCTTCTAAACCAAGAGTGAACAGGCATCCTTTTGGGTACCAGCAGATGATTGGGCAAGACCCCCAACAGTGGTTGGAGAAAAACAGTCCCAAAATTGTCCAAACCCCTGAGCTAACCACTGTCCATCCACCTGAACTTAACACATAGACTGTTGAGACCCCATCCAAAGCCTTATTGGCTTTGGAGACCCTAATGAACTAACCTTTTACTTCATGTGCAGGGAGCTTCTGCATGCTTAGATAGTCTTTGGTATTTGGATAGTGGAGGCTCCAGGCACATGACAGGATGTAGAGCCCTACTCAAAGATTTCAAAACTCATGGAGGGGGTATATCCTTTGGGAATAATAGTAAAGGGAAAGTGATGGGGTTTGGTACAATTCAGTCTGGTAATGTTAAGTTTGAAAATGTCAATCTAATAGACAATCTAAAATTCAACCTTCTTAGTGTCTCACAAATGAGTGATAAGGGCTATGGCTCATTCTTCACTAAAGATTGTTGTAGGATTGTTGGACCAGAAATGGTTAAAAAGATTGAAGAAATTATAAAGAATGGAAAAACCCAACTTGTAGCTCAGAGGAGTGGCAATGTTTATGTAGTTGATCTATCAAAAGAGAGCCCTAGGACTGATGCCTGTCTGTTCTCAGCTGCCTCTAACAAAGAGACAGAATTATGGCACAGGAGATTAGGGCACACAAATCTCAAGACAGTCACTGCTTTGTCAAAACAGGGGTTAGTAAGAGGTTTACCTCAAAAACTGTTCACCTGTCCTAAGCATTGTGTTTCCAGCTTAAAAGGAAAACAACATAAAAGCTCATTTATGTCCATTGAAGAGTCCAAAACAACCAAGTGTCTGCAAATGCTGCACATGGATTTGTTTGGCCCAGTTAAAGTCACGAGTCTCAAAAGAAAAAGATATTGTTTGGTGATTGTAGATGAATTTTCTAGGTTTACATGGACTTATTTCTTACATTCCAAAGATGAGACTGCAGGCATTCTGTAAGACTTTGTGAAACAGGCTGAAAAGCAGTTTGACTTGCCGGTAAAAGGCTTCAGGAATGACAATGGCACAGAGTTCAGAAATAAGGAGTTGGATGAGTTTTGTGTGTCAAAAGGAATTGTAAGGAAGTACAGCATTCCAAGGACACCAGAGCAGAATGGGGATGTTGAAAGAAAGAACAGGACATTGATTGAGGCTGCCAGAACCATGCTTGCAGATTCAGGTTTGCCATTAACTTTCTGGGCAGAGGCAGTAAACAATACTTGCTATGTCTAGAACACAGTTTTAATCCACCACAGGCATCAAAAGACTGCCTATGAACTGCTGTATAATATCAAACCACTGATCTTATACTTTAAAGTATTTGGCTGCCCATGCTTTAGTTTGAATTTAAAAGACTCAATTTCAAAATTTGCAGCCAAAGTAGACAGTGGATATCATTTGGGATACTCAACCACTGCTAAGGCCTACAAAGTGTTTAACACAAGGACCAAAACAGTGGAAGAGACCTTGAATGTGAAGTTCCATGAACTCTCTTCAATGAAAATCCCTGCAAACCCTGCAGAATTGTTTGATCTTGTAAATTTACTTTTGAAAATGTTGCTGTCAAGACTAACAGTGCAGGTCCATCTGAAAATCCTCCATCAGACCTTGGATATGAAGTGATCATTCCACAACAAAAGTCTGCATCAAATTGAAGAGCAGCAGATGTTCAAAACAGCTGTCAAAGCTCAACCACTGCTACATCAACAGCTGTTGACCAAAGTAGCCCATTAACCCCTGCTTCCACATCATCATACACTGTTGATAAAAGTCCTCAAACAGTGGATAAAAGTCAGCATGTGTCCACATCACTTCCCCCAATTCCACCTCCATTTGAAGCCACTGCTAGATCATCAAAGTCACCAGCAGTGGTTAGCTCAGATGAATCACATCTGTAGCCCTCACCATTAAATGCCATTGTTCCATACAAAGGAGATCTTATCTTCTTGAAGTCTCATCCACCAGACCAAATCATTGGAAACATCAGTGAAGGGGTGCTCACAAGAAGCCAATCCCAAAACATCTGTCTTTTTGCTGGTTTTCTATCTCTCTATCAGCCAGTCAAGTACCAAGAGGCACTGAAAGACAACAGCTGGGTAGAGGCCATGCAAGAGGAGCTCCAACAGTTTAAAAGAAAACAAGTATGGGAGCTTGTACCACTGCCAGAGGATGTAAGTCCTATTGGCACAAAGTGGGTCTTTAAAATAAAACTGATGAAAGGGGCATTGTTGTCAAGAATAAAGCAAGGCTAGTGGTTCATGGTTTCAGAAAGGAATAGGGCATTGATTATGATGAAACTTTTGCCCCTGTAGCAAGATTAGAAGCTATTAGACTGTTTCTGGCCTTTGCTGTCAACCACAACATAAAGGTGTTTCAAATGGATATCAAATGTGCATTCCTCTATGGTAAGATTCAAGAAGAGGTATATGTTTGTCAACCTCCTAGCTTTGAGGATCCATTTTATCCAAATCATGTCTACAAGCTATACAAAGCTTTGTATGGCTTGAAACAAGCACCTAGAGCCTAGTATGAAACTCTTTCCACCTGTTAGTACATTATGTCTAAAGCCTATGTCTTAAGTCTAGGGTCTAAATATGTCAAGTTTATATAGTTTAGGGGTCGAATATGTAAAGTTTTGATAAGTTTATAGGGGTTCCGTTTGAAACAAGCATGTTATGTTTCAAACGGAAGGGTTTGTGTTCTGTCCGTTTGAAAGTGTGAATGTTACTTTCAAACGGAAGGGTAAGGCCTATATGTAGGCAAGTTGTTTCTCATTTTCAAACGGTCTGGAATGTGATGTAAAGTTACTCTGCCAAAATTTCAAGTGAAATTGAATGAGAAGCAAGTAGTTAAAGTATCTGCAAAGTATCTTCATCTATTTTCTACTCTTTCTATCTGATTCTACTCTATTTGAGTGTTTCCGCCACTCAATTAGTGTGTATTACTCAAATTGACTCATTTCAGAGGTCACACTGATCCTACAATTGGTATCAGAGCCAGTTGTGAGTGATTACACTTGAATCAGTTGGGTATTTCAGCTCAGAAAAGATCTACAGAACATTTGGCCGGTTAAATTGGACTGAATTTTTGTCAGAGTGTGTGAAACTGTATACTTACCAATCCTTGAGAATATCAGATCTTGATTCGAACTGAAAGTGAGAAAAATGGACTAAAAACAACCTTACGTTTGAACGAAGATTTGGAGTCCGTTTGAAAAGTGTGTTCTATCGTTTGAAAATCAGGTTCCTTCGTTTGAAAATAGCTTCTATCGTTTGAAACTGAACCTATCGTTTGAAATTCACCATTTGAACATGAGTCTATCATTTGAAACTGATCCCATTGTTTGAACTATTAGAGTACCGTTTGAAACTGATCCCATCGCTTGAAAAGTGACTTCTGTTTGAAACCGTCGTTTGAAGTTCAATCTGTAGTTTGAAACTGGTTCCATCGTTTGAACATTGGCATTCCGTTTGAACCCATAGTTAATCCTATCGTTTGAAAATTATACCTTTCGTTTGAAGAAGTGTCTCGTTTGAAATGGATAATCAGGATTTTTACAACATGTTTTCGGGAGTTGGTGCGGTTCAAAGTCCGGCAAGCATCATGCAAAATGTCAGCTTAGAAAACGAACTGGGAACCATGCAGAAGCCGCCAAAGTTGATGAGTTTAGACGAGTATTCGGGATGGTCCGGGAGATTTAAGAACTGGGTGCAGGCTAACCATCTAGAATGCTTGATGAAAATCGAACGCAAATATGTTCCTCCGATGGATGGGTTGAATATGTTGAAAACTATCGCAAGTCTTACAGATGCGGAGCAGATAAAGTTTAAAGCAGAGAAGAAGATGGTTAGTATTCTGCAGCAAGCGATCAAGGAAGATATTCTAGTTCTGCTACAGCACGATGAGAGTGCACAATCAATATGGCAAGCTTTGGAACAGAAGTTTAAAGGCAGTGCATCTATGATCAAAAGTAAGAAAGCGCTGATAAAGAAAGAATTTGATATCTTCACTGGAATTAAAGGCGAGTCGACTAAGCAGCTAATAGAGAGATACTGTCATCTGGTCGTTGAAATGAGAAGGTTGAATATTGAGAAAACGAATGAGGAGTGGATCGACAAGCTATGTGATGCGCTTCCCTATGAAGAATGGGGAACGTATTTGATGATTTTGAAAAATAGTTCATGAATTACAGTTTGAGCGTGTTTATCGAGAAAATAGAAGCTCATGAGCTGGAGCTAGTAAAGATAAAGAAGATGAATTCAGCAAATATGCCACAAGATGTGCCATTGTATTATAAAAACAGTTCGGCAGCAACAAATGTTCAAAGTCCGAAGATTCAGACCGGGTTTAGTGCTGACAACACCTTGACGTGATGTCGTGGGTCACGCAAATTTAATCCCTAAACAACTGTAGTTAGCGGTAGTAGGGTATCGAACTCAGGGAGTATGTGGAAAATGTGTTGATTGTATAGCTTTGTATTTAAACTAAAATTAAACTAAATTGCAGAAAATTAAAATTCAAGATTGTGGATTGTTGTTTTAGAAAACTAAATTAAGAACTAAATCAAATCAAAGTTTGTTGTAAACAATTAGGAGAGAACAATGATCACCCTAGGTTTCAGTTTCTTTAAACAGTTGTGTGCAATTTCACTAGAAAGAGTTACATAGACATAACTCGTGTATATGTGATTGAAGTGATAAAAGGGAACAAAGTACTCGGATTAGATAACGCGAGGTTGTTTCCCGATGACCTATTAACCAATAACCAACCCTAACCCTTCCCGTGATATCTCGGTTGCCAACGGCACCAAGAACGTACGATCGAGACTAGAAATTGTAATATGGATTAACACACTACAAACAATCAAACATACACCATGACATTCAAGCAATGCAAGATATCATTCTAGAAATGCAGAAATTAAACACACAAAAGTCTTAGAAACATTCACCTAGGATGATCACCGAAGGGTTTAGCCGGACATGGCTCGGTGAATCATCATGAACATCAATCTAATGTTCATACAAATTAAAAACACAAACTGAATGATTGGAAATGTTCACAAAGCAAGCTAGTACTCCAAATTCGCCCCCAAAGTGTCCAAGAACCGTCAATGATGAGATAATACCAAAAGACACTCCTAAACCGATTAAAACATGGCAGTTACATATTTTCCGTACAGGCTCCACCGTAAATTACGGCTCCACCGTAATTTACGGTGGACAACTTTTTGTTACGGCTTGACTCTCCTGTGTTACGGTGCAGAAAACAACCAAATCCATGTCTACCGTAAATTACGGTAGGACCGTAATTTACGGTACTAAGCAACTTTGTCTCCTTTGTTTTGTCTTTTGTTCTCCTCTCAACCCGTTTTCCACCAAAGCCTCCAAAAACTGCTTTTGATCCATCTTTTCACTCCTAAGTCGTACCTGAAACATAAGCATCGTAGTTATCTAATTCAAGATAATTACACGGCTAAATGGAGAATTATTTCATATTTTAACATGCTTAAGGGTTGTCCAAAGGACCACCCGTCACATCCCCACACTTAACCGTTGCTTGTCCCAAGCAACTCATCAACATGGTTTCAAAACAAGTGATCAAATCAAACCAAACAAACATGCAATTTCTTTACCAACCCCTTTTTAACACCCAAGTAATACACCCCTCACAAATTCTCTCCTCTCGGCTACAAGTGAAAACTAGCAACGATAAGCTAGACACACACTAGGCAAACGGGTGGATGCACAATCATAAGCTTGTACCTGAATCAATCATCCTCCTATAATGGGTCAAACATGAATGCAAATCAAAGGGACTTAAAGGTTGTAACGTGGCTAGGTGCAAAGGTAGGAAAATGGAATATATGAGTAGCGAAAATTCAACCCGGTCTTTTTATTACAAATACCAAAAACCAACTAACAAATGCGCACTACTATATACAAGACCATAAAACTCTTTCTTTTTTTTTTTATTTATTTATTTTTTATTTTTTATTTTTTTTTTATTTTTTTTAAATGCATCATACGATAACACATTAACCAAAACTACTTCAAACTCACAAAACTACTAATTCTATCACTAATACTACAAGACCGGGTCAAATTTGGGTGAATTTTCAAGTAAGTAGCTAGGGGAAACAAATGATAAGCTTTAAAGGCACAAAATGGGCAACTAAATGTCCAAACCCCCGCCCCTCTCGCAACCATGCTCATATGTATAATTAATGAGGTCCAACCCCCCAAATCCCACACTCGCTCACACCAACGACGAGGCTACCTAATGCCCTTATCCTTTCTACATTCATGTCTAACTAAGGATTCAAATCGCATTCAAGCACAAGTTCTAACGCACCCCCACCCGTAGCCACTCTCATCAAATATTATTTATATACACGTGTGGCTACAACTCTCACCAAGAATGAAAAGGGTAATAAGGGTTGCCGGTGCATTAACTTGGGATAAATTAGGGCGTCAAGATTTCACATTGTTTTGCTTGGCTTAAAATTTTTCAAAAATCTTCAAAAAATTCCCCCCATCCCCACACTTGGGATACATTGACCCCAATGTATGGCTTTGGGAGGCTTTGATCACTAACCCACTCAACATCCACAAAAGCTTCTCATCTCAAACCCCAAATTTCTTTTTGTATTTTTTTCATTTTATATTTTTTTTATGTTTTTCATTTTAAACACAACACCACCAACCATCGCCAACCCAATAATCAACCACATGATCAATCACCACCCATCCTCCCAACCATAATCAACATAAACCAACAAATATATACAAACTATACAAAAGAGAGAATACCACCTGATCAATAGTAGCGCGGTCCCGGAGGCCCAAAGATGGATGACATCATATCATTCCACTCTCCAAACCCGAATGCGCCGCTACTGCTTCCCTCTTGTTGTTGTGGTCCCTCTTGCCGCCTTGGATCAAGCCACTGAGAATGGTGGAGTGGTGGAGTCGGATAAGAAATGCTACCATCATAAGGCGGCAATGAAGCATAGTCCACATGTTGTGGATCTTCAACCACCGGCCTTCCGGCATGCCAATCCGCATGCATCCGCCTCATTTGATCATCATGATATCTGTTATTAGCATCCACCTCTCGAGAGTATGCGTGGGTACGGTGCCATGATTCATTGCGATCGAAGCTATGTTTAAGCGCCCGCTCAATACTAGCGCTATTCCGCGTGCCTTGATCAAATAACGACCTCTCCGAACCAGACCAAGTATCAAAGATGGCTGCCGGCGGGCGTTGGCTCTCGATCACCTCCTGCATTGAACCACTATAAGCCCACCCCGGCTCATACGGTTGCTGCGCGTAGTCGTAAAACGTACCACCATGACCACCATGAAAAACCCCAAAACCAACATTTGCACCACCCTGTGGCTCGTCTGCGTAATCATCATCCCCACTCGGAATCAACTCTTCATCGCTTTCAGGTTCATCCGGTTCTCCCGGTAACAACTCCCTTGCACCCAATTTCAATGCCCTCCACCGTTGACCCTCCGATTTCAGCTTGTGATAACGTTCAGACTGAGTATATGTCCAAACGTTTCCCAACCTATCCAAAGTAAAAGGCTGGTGCCTTTTCGTTAAACCCCGGTCTTCAGATGTGAGTGCCTTCTGCTGTTTCATTAGACCCGTTGTGACAACCCGTACTCCAGAACTATGTTACTTGAACGAATACATGATATGTTTTGTGTTACACGGTTGTGTGAGTGATTAAATGTTACATGTTACGTGATTTAATGTGATTGCATATGTTACTACTTGAACGATTAGTGAAACATTTATAAGAACCCACTCGGTCCATATGGTTGGACTCGAGACCATGAGGAAACCCAAGTGGGGGTTTCGGCCCACTTCCCTTCACACGCATATATACACACATTACCTCTAGGGTTTTAGTTTTACACAACTTAGCAATCAAGAACACACACAAACTCTCCCTCTCTTCTTCGCAAACCGAAGGCAGCCAAGGACTTTCCCCCATCGGAGATCATTGTCCACGGATCAATCCTACTCTCCTTTCAATCGGTTAGTGGTTTGTGTTTTCTTGGTTGAATGATGTATGTTGTATGCTTTCGGATTGATTGGTTGTGATGATATTATGTGATAACTAGGGTTCTTGCTATGATTATTAATGAAGGTTCTTGATGTCATAATATTCATACAATTCGGTTTGCATGATGTTAATCGGACACTATGTTCCTGTTATTGTTTTGATGCGTATATGATTAATCGGTCCAAGTATATGTTAGCCGGCTAGGTTGCATGCTAGTTCAATAATATGATTCATGTTTCGGTTTAGGTCTGTTTGATGATCTGATTACGTGTTCTTGAGGCTGTCATGAATATGTTAATGATGCTAATTTGAAGATGCTATGAAACTGTTATTTTCGGTATTTGATCTGTTTCCGAAACTGCTGAATATGTTTGCTGAAATCACGGATTAGTTGTTATTGTTATTTAAGGAATTCAGGAAAAGCTGTTACACGCATGGTTGCGACTCAGATTGCGAGTCGGGAACCCACAGTCTCGACTCGAGACCACAACGACATCAGCCGCAATCATGGTTGCGAGTCCCGTTGCGACTCGTAACCGGACCATGATGAACCGAGACCAGCCATTGCGACTCGCAACCTACTGTTGCGACTCGTAATCTCCTGATGTGACTCGTAACCCGGTTGCGACTCGAGATCCCCGTTGCGACTCGAGACCGGCTAATACACATACACTGTTTTGGGCCTACTTTGTCACGGGCCCAATCGTACGACTGTTATGCTATTGGACTGCTTACCTGTTGGGCCGACATGCTATTTGGGTGAATACTATTGGGCCGGGTTATGGTTGGGACGAATACTTAGATTGTTTATCGATACGTGTACGTGTTTACCATGAATCCTTGTATGCTTGCAACGTGGTAACTTATGTGATACATACGTGCGATACTTGAACCGAACCTGACTTACATAATAAACCATGATAGGACGTGGTTGATCATTTACTTGCTACCTGTACTCTTTGTGTATCTGCCGAGCAATCCAAGGTGAGTTCACACAGCCAAGGCATGGGGTTCCCAGGGTGGGAATGGGATTGAATAAACTATACGTACATACTTAGTTAACAGAACATAATGATATGAGTCCTCAGGGTGAGGGTGGTGAATGATAAGATACGGCTAGACTAGTATACCAATTGAACTGATCTTCGCATACACGCCAGGGGTTGGCCGCGATATTATGACTGATCTTCGCACACATGTCTTGGATAGGCCGCGAACTATATACTAAAACTTCGCACACATGCCAGGGTGGCCGCGATACAAATATACATAGTCTAGAATACTTGGGAACTTTCCCCAATCTTCGCATACATGCCGAAATGGCCCGCGATACGAATCAATACTATACATGAACAATGAACGAACTAATACGATGCATGACTAGATAAACAAACGAAATGTTTGCTATACTACTCCATTACTGAACTTATTTTCTGTGAACTCGCTCAACTAGTTTGTTGATTATTTGCTGCATGCCTTGCAGGACCTTAGGTACATTATGGAGCTTGCACAGGGAGGAGCAGGTCGTTGTGGGCAAAGGATCTTGAATGATGTTTCAACACTTATGTTAAATCAAACATACTATTGTTTGGATTACTTAAATGCTTCCGCTATACTTAATTATATTACATGTTCAATATGATTGGTGGTTAGGATCCTGGTCATGTCACGCCTCCAAGCGGTGATACTCCGCGTGTGGATTTTGGGGGTGTGACAGATTGGTATCAGAGCCATTGGTTATAGGGAACTAGGTTTTAATGTGGGAAAACGTTTTTATTAAAACCAGACTATAACCAGAACAGTGCTCTCAACGATCCACAACGACGCTTCGCTCCACGTGCAAGACTCGACATCTTAGGTAATAAGGTTTATGTTTATTGCCTGTTTGCTAGAACTGCTTAGAACTTTGCTCGCATTACGTTTAGATACACATGCTTTGATTACATGAGAACACCTATATGCCCATACTTTTCTGTCATCGCCCTACTCGCGAGCCACTCTTATTTACATTACTTTTACTATGAAGATCATGTCTGGACGAATCAACATGACTCAAGCCCAGCTAGAGGCTCTCGTTCAAGCTCAAGTTGCTGCGGCAGTTGCAGCAGCTCAAGCAGGTCAACACGCGCAGCAGCCTGTCTGCACTTTCAAGAATTTCATGGACTGTCGTCCAAACTCTTTCAGCGGCACAGAAGGAGCGGTTGGACTCCTCCACTGGTTCGAGAAGCTAGAATCAGTATTCGAGATGTGCGAGTGCCCTGAGGCTCGCAAGGTCAAGTTTGCCACCGGCACCTTGGAGGGAATAGCACTAACTTGGTGGAACGCCCAAGTTCAAATCTTAGGGTTGGCAGCTGCTAACGCCACCCCATGGAACGATTTTAAGGAACTCATCAAGCGTGAGTATTGCACGCGTGAAGACATTCACAAGCTGGAAGACGAGCTGTATAATCTGAAAATGATTGGGTCGGAGATCGAAGCGTATACGAAACGGTCAAACGAGCTGGCAGTTCTGTGTCCAACTATGGTGGACCCTCCATACAAGCGCATTGAGTTGTATCTCAAGGGATTGGCGCCAGAGATTCAGAGCCACGTGACGTCGGCTAACCTTGAAAACATTCAGGAAATTCAGCGCCTCGCGCATCGCATTACCGACCAGGCAGTGGATCAGAATAAGCTGCCAAAGCGTGTCAACGCTACTGCTACAGTCACTCCAACTGCTACTTCTGCTACACCCAGCGACAACAAACGGAAATGGGATGGAGATTCCGAACAGTCTCAAGCACAGCAGCGCAGGACGAATGACTACCAGAATCCGAGTCAGCAATCATCTGGCAGTCAGGAACAGGGTGGATACAGGGGAGTACACCCACTATGTAATAAGTGTAACAAGCACCACAGTGGAAGGTGTCGCAAGGAACGTTGCCAGAGATGTTTTAAGATAGGGCACGAAGCCAAAGATTGCAGGAGCTCACGACCTGCAAACCAGAATCAGCAACTTCCACCACCAGTTCCTCAGAACCCACAGCAGCAGCAGCCACAGCGTGGAAATCGGGGATGTTTCCAGTGTGGGGCAGAAGGTCATTACAAGCGCGATTGCCCACAGTTGAACCAGAATCAGAACAACAACAATAACCAGGGCAATGGGAACAACAACAACAACAATGGCAACGAGGCAAGGGGTCGAGCTTTCATGCTAGGACAAGGAGACGCTGTTTGAACTTATAACTCGTTTTGGGATTTCCTTTGTTATGTCTCTGTTACTCAAACAAAGTTTGGTTTGAACATGAATCGTACTGGGTTTTATGGACTATTTTAATTACTATACTTTATGTTTGATATGATGGATGGTTTGATATTATTTGAACGCTCCTGCCGTATTTAAGGACCTTATGAACAGGGTGTGCAAACCCTACTTAGACAAGTTCGTCATAGTATTCGTGAAGTCCACTTCTTAGGCCGTGTAGTGAACAAGGATGGGATCCGTGTCGATCCATCCAAGGTAACCTCAACCAGAAACTGGCCTGCACCACGAACTACAGACGGTTTACCAAGGATTTCTCGAAGATTGCTCAGCCACTTACGCTACTGACACAGAAGGGTGTCACCTATTGCTGGGAGAGCCCCAGGAGACTGCTTTTCAGCGCGACAAGGTTATCACTTTCGCTTCACGTCAACTTAAGATTCATGAACGCAACTACACGACGCACGATTCAGAGCTGGGAGCTGTTGTTTTTGCGCTTAAGATATGGCGACACTACCTGTACGGTACCAGGTGCACGATTTACACCGATCACAGGAGTCTCGAGCATATCCTTAAGTAGGAGGACTCGAACCATGCGTCAACGGCAATGGGTTGAACTACTTAGCAACTACGAATGCGCCATCAAGAACCATCCAGGCAAGGCCAATGTTGTGGCGGACGCCCTCAGTCGGAAGGACACTCTACCTCAGCGCTTGCGAGCGCTACAGCTCACGATCCAGACTAGCCTTCCAGCACAGATACGAACTGCTCAGATAGAAGCACGGAAGCCCGAAAACGTCAAGGCTGAATGCCTTACGCGGCTCACGACAACGATTAGGACAGAAGGCAGACGGCGCCTACTATGTAACGGGGCGTATTTAGGTCCCACTTTATGGCGGTCTACGCGAACTTGTGATGGATGAAGCTCACAAGCCTTACCACTCAGTACATCCAGGGTCGGATAGAACGTACTAAGACATCAGCACTACTTATTGGTGGCCTAGTAGGAAGGCCCACATTGCTACATACGTCGGAAAATGCTTGACCTGAGTGAGAGTCAAGGTTGAATACCAGAAACTAACAGGGCCTACTTCAGCAGCTTAAGATACCTCAGTGGAAATGGGAAGAAATTTCCATGGATTTCGTTACAGGCCTACCTCGATCCCAGCATGGGAACGATACCATATGGGTGATCGTGGATCGACTCACCAAGTCTGCACACTTCCTACCGATTAAGGAAACGGACAAGTTCTCCACTCTCGCAGACATCTATCTTAAAGAAGTTGTTTTGAGGCACGGGGTGCCCACGTCCATCATTGCGGGTCGCGATGCACGATTCACGTCAGAACTTTGGCAAGCAATGCACAAACCATCCGACTCACGATTAAACATGAGCGCAGTAGCATACAAGCCGCACCATTCGAGGCATTGTACGGGCGTAGATGCCGGTCACCTCTCTGTTGGGCAGAGGTGGGGAATAGTCAGATCACGGGTCCAGAGATTGTAATGGACGCCACAGAAAAGATTGCACAGATACGACAACGCATGGCGGCAGCACGCGACCGTCAGAAAGCCTACGCGGACAAGCGTAGAAAGCCATTGGAATTTCAGGTCGGGGACCATACGAGATCATAGAACGCATAGGCAGGGTAGCCTATAGATCGAACGTACCAGCTGAACTCGGGGCAGTTCACAATGTCTTTCATGTGTCGAACTTAAAGAAATGCCTATCAGATGAAACCCTCATCACTTCTTTTAAGAACTTACTATCGACGGGCGGTTGCAGTTCGTCGGGGAACCAGTTGAAATCACGGACCGGGATATGAAGGTCCTCAAACACAAGAAAATCCCTCTTGCTCGAGTTCGTTGGAACTCCAAACGTGGCCCAGAGTACACCTGGGAACGCGAAGACAGGATGACAGAAAAGTACCCCCAGTTATTCGAAACCAATGCTACCACTACTGAGGCTGAAGCTACTACTTCGGAATTTCGGGACGAAATTCCAGATCAACGGGGGGAGGATGTGACACCCCAGGAAAAACCAGTGAACGATTAAACTTACCTAGCTTCCTCAGTGAGTGCATACCAAATTTCGGGACGAAATTTCCAATTAGTTGGGGATAATGTGACAACCCGTACTCCAGAACTATGTTACTTGAACGAATACATGATATGTTTTGTGTTACACGGTTGTGTGAGTGATTAAATGTTACATGTTACGTGATTTAATGTGATTGCATATGTTACTACTTGAACGATTAGTGAAACATTTATAAGAACCCACTCGGTCCATATGGTTGGACTCGAGACCATGAGGAAACCCAAGTGGGGGTTTCGGCCCACTTCCCTTCACACGCATATATACACACATTACCTCTAGGGTTTTAGTTTTACACAACTTAGCAATCAAGAACACACACAAACTCTCCCTCTCTTCTTCGCAAACCGAAGGCAGCCAAGGACTTTCCCCCATCGGAGATCATTGTCCACGGATCAATCCTACTCTCCTTTCAATCGGTTAGTGGTTTGTGTTTTCTTGGTTGAATGATGTATGTTGTATGCTTTCGGATTGATTGGTTGTGATGATATTATGTGATAACTAGGGTTCTTGCTATGATTATTAATGAAGGTTCTTGATGTCATAATATTCATACAATTCGGTTTGCATGATGTTAATCGGACACTATGTTCCTGTTATTGTTTTGATGCGTATATGATTAATCGGTCCAAGTATATGTTAGCCGGCTAGGTTGCATGCTAGTTCAATAATATGATTCATGTTTCGGTTTAGGTCTGTTTGATGATCTGATTACGTGTTCTTGAGGCTGTCATGAATATGTTAATGATGCTAATTTGAAGATGCTATGAAACTGTTATTTTCGGTATTTGATCTGTTTCCGAAACTGCTGAATATGTTTGCTGAAATCACGGATTAGTTGTTATTGTTATTTAAGGAATTCAGGAAAAGCTGTTACACGCATGGTTGCGACTCAGATTGCGAGTCGGGAACCCACAGTCTCGACTCGAGACCACAACGACATCAGCCGCAATCATGGTTGCGAGTCCCGTTGCGACTCGTAACCGGACCATGATGAACCGAGACCAGCCATTGCGACTCGCAACCTACTGTTGCGACTCGTAATCTCCTGATGTGACTCGTAACCCGGTTGCGACTCGAGATCCCCGTTGCGACTCGAGACCGGCTAATACACATACACTGTTTTGGGCCTACTTTGTCACGGGCCCAATCGTACGACTGTTATGCTATTGGACTGCTTACCTGTTGGGCCGACATGCTATTTGGGTGAATACTATTGGGCCGGGTTATGGTTGGGACGAATACTTAGATTGTTTATCGATACGTGTACGTGTTTACCATGAATCCTTGTATGCTTGCAACGTGGTAACTTATGTGATACATACGTGCGATACTTGAACCGAACCTGACTTACATAATAAACCATGATAGGACGTGGTTGATCATTTACTTGCTACCTGTACTCTTTGTGTATCTGCCGAGCAATCCAAGGTGAGTTCACACAGCCAAGGCATGGGGTTCCCAGGGTGGGAATGGGATTGAATAAACTATACGTACATACTTAGTTAACAGAACATAATGATATGAGTCCTCAGGGTGAGGGTGGTGAATGATAAGATACGGCTAGACTAGTATACCAATTGAACTAATCTTCGCATACACGCCAGGGGTTGGCCGCGATATTATGACTGATCTTCGCACACATGTCTTGGATAGGCCGCGAACTATATACTAAAACTTCGCACACATGCCAGGGTGGCCGCGATACAAATATACATAGTCTAGAATACTTGGGAACTTTCCCCAATCTTCGCATACATGCCGAAATGGCCCGCGATACGAATCAATACTATACATGAACAATGAACGAACTAATACGATGCATGACTAGATAAACAAACGAAATGTTTGCTATACTACTCCATTACTGAACTTATTTTCTGTGAACTCGCTCAACTAGTTTGTTGATTATTTGCTGCATGCCTTGCAGGACCTTAGGTACATTATGGAGCTTGCACAGGGAGGAGCAGGTCGTTGTGGGCAAAGGATCTTGAATGATGTTTCAACACTTATGTTAAATCAAACATACTATTGTTTGGATTACTTAAATGCTTCCGCTATACTTAATTATATTACATGTTCAATATGATTGGTGGTTAGGATCCTGGTCATGTCACGCCTCCAAGCGGTGATACTCCGCGTGTGGATTTTGGGGGTGTGACACCCGTTATGATGCGACAGTACGGGACAATGTCTCTCCCGTATTTGTTGCGGCATATCCACAAATGGTGCATAATCAGGTAGCGTATTGGAAAGCGTGGGGATCCATGCATCAATGAATACAGAACAGGTATCTCTGGAAACCTCACCTGTTCTTTATCCCCTCTTCTTGGGATGACATTAAGCAGACAGATCGTATGCAATAGCTTGGCTTCTATCTTCAGATTTTTTCGGTATAACACGCCACCGTACCTACCGGGCAAAAACAAATCCGCTAACATGCTGTTCCATGTCACGTGCTTCTCGGGTTTGAGCAATAAATCATCAAGCGTGGGGATCATGTACTCCCTAGCCGGAAGACTATCATATTTTCCCAGCTTCTTCAACGTATCGAATGACATTTCAACTGGTACCCCATGTACCATCCCAACCAACTTCATTTGTGATGGCATGTGGAAGTTGTGACATTTAAGTGTTGCCATCCACTCCTGAATCTCAGTCATAAACAGATTGCTCTTATCTTTATCAAAACACTTGAGTGCTCCTTCCCAACCCAAAGCACGGAACTTATCAAACACCCCGAACTGGCCAAACTGGGGTTCATCAACCTCTTTTTCACAGATAAACGCGGCTGCTTTATTTTTTAACTTGTTCATGCAGTCGTTATAAAGGGTTGGTTGCCAAATTTCGGGTTGGTCATCCAACGACCCCGAATTCCAAACCGGCTTATCACTTGGGTCTAACTCCATCTGTTCTTCTTCACCTTCACTTTCGCTTTCACTCACCCTACCCATATATTGCCTCTTCTTTGATGGTTGCTCCTTTTCCTTGCCCTTGCCTTTGGAGGAAGATGAACTTGAACCCGCTTTTTCCTTTGTCTTTGCCATTTCCTACACACATGAGGGAACAACAAAAACAAACACAAAAATTAAACATTCTCTTCAAAAAAAAATCATCCCCACACTTGCTTGTTGCCATGATTGTAGATGTTAGTGAACCAAAAGTGTATCAAGAATTTTTCAAAAATTGGGCATGGTGTCTCTACAATGTAGAGCATCCCAAAAGTTCACCACTTTAACAACAATTCCTACATCTACAACCATCAACCATGTTCAATAACCAATTTCATACTCATATCCTAACAACAAGCAAGTGGGCAAGAACACATATCCTAAATCACCTTGTTTTTCACAATGTATCACCATAATATAGCAAAATAAGTGTTCATACCTTGTTTCAAGATGGAAGAGTGCTTGTGAAACCAAAAATCCCAAAAACCCCCAAATTATCTCAAACTAGGGTTTCAAACTTTGACTCCAAAATCACGTTTTCTCTGAAATCTCTCCTCACAATCACAAAGCTTGCGAAAAATTAGTCAATTTAGACCAAAATTCCACTTGATTTGGACAGGAATTGAAGTTTTTATGAGAAAAGAAAGATGGAAGAACAATGGAGGTTGTGGGTTTTTGGGAGAAGAACATGACAATGGGAAAGTGAAAGTTGAATGAGTGGGTAGGGTTTCTTCACGTGATCAGCTTTGTTGTATTAGAGTTTATTATTATTATTTTTTTTTTATATATGTGTAGACCCCAGCCGACGGATAAGAATTTTTCGCGTACCGTAATTTACGGTCCAACCGTAAATTACGGTGAGACCTGAACCTCTTTTCTTTACCGTAACACAGGAGGTTTGTACCGTAACCCTCAACAATTTTCAACCTCCACCGTAAATTACGGCAATACCATAATTTACGGTAAACTCTGGACTTGAATTCTTACCGTAACACAGGAGGTTTACACCATAAAGTCCACACATTTTTTAACATCCACCGTAAATTACGGTAATACCGTAATTTACGGTGCTCGCTGGGCATTCACCTTTTGACAAAAATTGAGATTTATGTGACCAATTTTTTAGATTTTTTAAGTTTTTCAATTTTTTTATGTTTTTTAATTTTTTCAAAAACTTGTAAAAATTACCCTACCCCCTCAAAAAAATCCCGTGTTGTCCTCAACACAATGTAAGAGCAATTCGCAACTCGAATATCCCCACACTTGTTTCGAACACGGACTTCGAGGAACTAAGGCAATTGTGCAACTATACAAACAAAACAAAACGAAACTACTATGTACACTACCACCAAACCTGGGCCTTTTATGGTTGTTCCTCCTCGACCGGGCGTAAGATGTAGCCCGCTTTGTCAAGCTCCAAGTTGTTGATGTCATTGCCATCCAAATACGGCTTTAACCGGTGACCGTTCACCGTTTGTTGTTTCAATGTTCGCTCGTCTTGAATGTCAACATCTCCGAACCTTCCCACTCGTCGGACAACGTAAGGGCCCATCCACTTGCTCTTGAGTTTCCCCGCGAACATTTTCAACCTTGAATTGTATAACCACACTTTTTGACCCACTTCAAAGTTCTTCTTCTTTATCTTCGCATCATGAACTTTTTTCAGTTTGTCTTTGTATGCGGATGCACACTCATACGCTTGGTCCCTTATCTCCTCAATTTCATTCAGTTGAAGCTTCCTCGCCCGACCCGCTTCATCATAGTCCGCATTCACTGTTTTAATTGCCCAATATGCCCTATGTGCCAACTCCATAGGCAAATGACATCCTTTCCCGTAAACCATTCGATACGGAGTGGTATCAAGTGGGGTTTTGAAAGCCGTGCGATACGCCCACAATGCGTCATCAAGCTTGCTTGACCAATCTTTCCTATCCGTTCTAACCGTCTTCATTAGAATTTCTTTGATTTGCCGGTTAGATACCTCCACTTGACCACTCGTTTGCGGGTGGTACGGTGTAGCCACACGGTGATTCACACTATATCTTTTTAGCAACTTTCCAAAATTGAAATTTTTGAAATGTGAACCACCATCACTTATTATCACCCGAGGTACACCGAAACGAGAAAAAATATTGGATTGCACAAACTTACATACAACGGAATGATCGTTGGTCCTTGTGGCAATAGCTTCAATCCATTTCGACACGTAATCAACTGCAACCAATATGTATAAAAACCCATTTGAGTTTGGGAAAGGACCCATGAAGTCTATTCCCCAAACATCAAATACCTCCACTACCAAAATTGGTTGCAACGGCATTTCATCACGTTTCGAAATGCTTCCCATTCTTTGACAATTGATGCAATTTCGGGCATACTCACGAGCATCCTTGAAAATCGTGGGCCAATAAAACCCACTCGATAACACCCGATAGCCTGTCTTATTCCCACTAAAATGGCCCCCACATGCGGATGAATGAGCATGGGTCAATATCTCTAAAACTTCAGTTTCGGGAACACATCTTCTTATCACTTGGTCGGCCCCGATTTTGAACAAGTCGGGTTCGTCCCATATATATTGCTTCACTTGACTAGAAAACTGTTGTCGTCTCTTCTTAGTCCAATGATTTGGAATCGCACCCTTGGCCAAATAGTTAACGTAATGAGCATACCAAGGGGCAACATAAGTAGAAACGGCCAACAATTGTTCATCGGGGAACCGTTCATTGATTTCACTTGCATCATCTACACCTTCCAACGGGATTCGGGACAAATGATCCGCGACAACATTCTCACATCCCTTTTTGTCTCGGATCTCAAGATCAAACTCTTGTAACAATAAGACCCATCGAATCAACCGCGGCTTTGCATCCTTTTTTCTCCATCAAGTACCGAACCGCACTATGATCCGAGTAAACCACTACCTTGCTTCCCCAAATATACGAGCGAAACTTATCCAAAGCATACACCACCGCTAGTAACTCCTTCTCGGTTGTGGTGTAGTTAAGTTGCGCTTCGGATAAAGTTTTGCTTGCATAGTAAATAACCACCGGCTTCTTGTCAACCCGTTGACCCAAAACTGCACCAATAGTGGTATCGCTTGCATCACACATTATCTCGAACGGCTTTGACCAGTCAGGTGGTTGCAAGATAGGCGCTTTGACCAAATGTTCCTTCAAAACAGTAAAAGCTTGCATGCACTCATTAGTAAAGTCAAACGGGACATCTTTTAATAACAAATTGCATAAGGGTTTGGTGATAACACTAAAACCCTTAATGAAACGTCGATAAAAACCCGCGTGTCCCAAGAATGACCGTACACCCTTAACATTTTTAGGAGGTGGCAACGATGAAATTACCCGTATCTTTGCCTTATCCACCTCCATCCCTCTTTCCGAAATCACATGTCCCAACACAATGCCCTCTTGCACCATGAAATGACTTTTCTCCCAACTTAGCACTAAATTTTTCTCAACGCACCTTTTCAAAACCTTTTGCAATTCGTTGAGACAAGCATCAAAAGTAGTGCCAAAAATGGAGAAATCATCCATGAATACTTCGAGCGACTCTCCAACCATGTCCGAGAAAATACTCATCATACATCGTTGAAAAGTTGCCGGAGCATTACACAAACCAAATGGCATTCGCCTAAAGGCAAAGGTGCCATATGGACATGTGAAGGTGGTCTTGTGTTGGTCATCCGGGTGTATGGCAATTTGATTATAACCCGAATACCCATCTAAGAAGCAATAATATTTTTGACCCGACAATTTTTCAATAATTTGGTCAATAAAAGGTAGCGGAAAATGGTCCTTAGAAGTGGCGGCATTCAGTTTTCGGTAGTCAATACACACCCGCCATCCGGTAACCGGTCGGGTGGTAATTTGTTCACCACTTTCATCCTTGACTACTTGAATGCCGGCCTTCTTAGGCACAACTTGGGTGGGACTCACCCAAGCACTATCCGAAATCGGATAGATGATTCCCGCATCCAACCACTTAATTACCTCCTTTTTTACTACCTCCCTTAGGTTCGGGTTCAACCGCCTTTGAGCTTCTCGTGTCGGTTTGGCATCTTCGGTTGTGATAATTTTATGCATGACGATGGATGGACTAATTCCTTTGAGATCGGCAATCGTCCATCCAATAGCACCCTTGTTCGCTTTTAACACCTCCATCAACGCTTGCTCTTGTGCCAACTCCAAATTAGAGGCAATAATGACCGGTAAAGTGTCATTATCCCCTAAAAATACATACTTCAAGTGGCTAGGCAAGTCCTTGAGCTCTAACTTTGGTGGTTCCTCCAACGATGGTTTTGTACCCGAATCGATTTCCACCGGTAGACCCTCGAATTGGTGGGTCCATGGTGGTCTACCTTCTTTCATTGCCATAGCATCTTGTGCTTCCTCTTCAACCCGTAGTGCATAAGCATGTACCTGTTCAGAAAAGTCACACAGGCAAATATCCAAACCATCCTCCTCATACTCATGCGGGTTGCATCCATCTACTATGTCTGCCATGAAACACTCATCAACACCGTTAGCATTAGAATTGTTAGTAAAAACATTCAAACGCATTTTTCGATTTCCAAATGCCATATCAACTGTACCAAATCTACAATCGATAATAGCATGTGCGGTGCTTAAAAATGGCCGACCCAAAATTATGTTTTGTTGTTGTTTAGGGTCCGCCGATGAGTAGTCCAAAACTAAGAAGTCCACCGGGTAATAAAACTCATCAATTTTTACAATAACATTCTGAACCATACCCCGGGGCAACTTATGAGACAAATCGGCCAAAACAACCGTCGTCTCCACCCTTGCTAATGGACCAAAGTCATATTGGTCGTATAAGCCCCCCGGTAAAATGCTAACTCCGGCTCCAAGATCTAGCAACGCCTTAGCCATTTGAAAATTACCCACTTGTACATTAATCAATGGCGTGCCCGGATCTTGGAGCTTAGGAGGAAGCTCCCCATTCAACACCGCACTCACTTGCCCGGTTAAATCCACCCGCTTAGGCACTTTTTTCTTGTTTTGCCTCTTTTGTGTACATAATTCTTTTAAGAATTTTGCATAAGCGGGAACTTGTTTTATTGCATCAAGGAGTGGGAGATTTATTTTAACTTGTTTGAACATATCCCACATTTCCTCTTTTTGAGGACCTCTTGACACAATAAAATTTTTCTTTCCCGGGTCAAGTAGGGCCGATGGGAATGGAACTTGACTCGGTTCACCTTCACTTTTTTCATTCTTTTCACTTTCACCCAAACCCGGTTTTTTAATAATTGGTTCTTTTGGTTTAACCGGTGAAAGTTCATCATCACTTTCCATTCCCGTGATATCCTCAACCACCCCCTCGACCAATTCGGGTGACAAATTGGCCTTAAACTCTTTCCCACTTCTTAGAACACTAACATGGTTAATATTAACATTACCTCGTGACGAACCATGTGAAGGGTTTACCTTAGTGTCGCTTGGAAGTTGACCCTTACCTTTCTTTAGTTCCGCCACATCGGTTGCTAATTGACCCATTTGAGTTGTTAGTGATTGGATGCTTTTATCACGAACCTCGTCTTTTTGCATTCGCACTTCGTCTAGTTGGTTCCGTTTTTGCATCTCCATTTGCATGCTCTTTAGCATCTCCATCACCTCGTTTCCACCCGAAAGTCCCCCTTGTTCTTGACCCGTTTGGTATTGTTTTTGATACCCTTGGTTCTTCCCGCCTCGGTACCCACCTTGGTTATTGTAAGATGGCCGTGAACCAAAATTACCTTGGCTACCTTGAAAATTCGGGTTCGCTTGATTTGACGGGTTCCCATATCTAAAGTTCGGATGGTTCCTCAATCCGGGGTGGTAGGTGTTTGAATTCATGTTGTTGTAGTTCCTACCACCTCCTCCTTGACCTTGACCTTGAACCGCATTGACTTCCTCGTATTGCCCTTCCAACATTCCTTGGCAATTTTCAGCCGCATGACCTATTTCATTACACAAAGCACACACATTATATATTTGGTTAGTGGTTTGAACATTACCATCATCTATGGCGTGCACTTGTGGTCGGTTAGTGGTTGGTCGGGCTCTCCTTGAAGCTTGGGCCTTCCTTTTTGATGTAGTTGCCATGCTTTCCAAAAACTCCCAATCTTCATTCTCATAATTCGTTCCAAACGTCCCTCCGGTGATAGACATTAAATCACGTGCGTCTTCGGCACTCAACCCCTCATGAAAAGCGTTCATCAACTCCCATAACTCGATTCCATGATGAGGGCAGTTTTTAATCATCATGTTAAAACGCTCAAATGCCTCATGAAACATCTCACCGTGTTGTTGTTGAAAGCTTCTCAATCCCTTCCGCGCATCATTAGTCTTTTGGGCGGTGTAGAATTCATCCAAAAAGGTTTGTTGCATCTCCCCCCATGTATATATTGATGCCGAAGGCAAAGTGTAGAACCACTTCTTTGCCTTATCCTCCAAAGAAAACTGAAATAAGACTAACTTGACCTCATCGGCCGAAAAACCTTGACTCCCAAAAGTGTTGCAAATTGAGTCATAGGCCTCTAGATGGAAATACGGCTCCTCCGTTGCTAACCCTTTGTACTTCGGTAAACTTTGCAACGAGTTTGTTCTTACTTCAAAAGTTCTCCCTTGGTTGTTGTTAGGGATAACCACCGGTGAAGGGTTTTGAGTGATGATTGGCCTGAAATGTGCCTCTATTCCCCTTGCTTGTTCCCTAAGATGCCTTCTTGGAACACCCAATCGGCCCCTTGGACGAATAGGACCCATTGGTCTTGGTATAGGCCCTTGTGGTGCAATTGGTTGTTGAGGCATCGGTGGGTATTGATTTGGCCTTTGAAATTGTGGGTATACATGTTGTGGCCTAACTTGTTGCAATGGAATAGGTTGTTGGATTGTTGGCCCTTGTGGTCTTGGCCGAATGTGTTGCGGTATAAGTTGTTGTTGTTGCATTCCACCAACACTCGCCATCCCTTGAGATTGACTTTGAACATACCCAAAATCCCCTTGATCACCATAATTTCCATAACCGTACCCATCATCTTCATACCCCTCAAAATCTTCGAATCCCTCATCATAACCACCCCCTTGAATTCCTGAAGTTTGCCCAAATGGAATGGTCGAATACTGAAAACCCGACTGTTGTTGTTGTGGTCTAAAAGATGAAGTAGTATGCACAACAGTTGAATTGGGTGCAATTGTGAAGGTAGATGATGATTGACCCGTAGTTGGGGGAAAGAAGTGAGATAATGGTGGGATTGTGGTGGATGGATCGTAAGTGATGGTAGGCTCATTTTGAGTGGTGATTGGTTGAGTGGAATTGGTTGGTGTAAATCCAGCAGTGGTATTAGGTAATGTAGTGTTTGGTGATGGTTGGGTGGAAGTAGGTATAAAGGATGAGGTTGTTTGACTGGTTGTAAGTGGAATCTGAGAATCAGCCATGATGTTTCTCGGTGTAATGGGTGAAGTGGGTGAACCAATGATTTTGTTTTCTCGCACTAAAACTCGGTTTTGTCGTAGCGTTCTTTCAATTTCCGGATCAAACGATAGCGGTGATGACCTGTGAGAGCCTCTAGTATGCATACACCTGAAGTACCTGCACACTAAACACAACCAGCGTAAACCCGAATATAACAAACAAAACTATTAAACTAACACACGTTGCGCACTACTCCCCGGCAACGGCGCCAAAATTTGACGTGATGTCGTGGGTCACGCAAATTTAATCCCTAAACAACTGTAGTTAGCGGTAGTAGGGTATCGAACTCAGGGAGTATGTGGAAAATGTGTTGATTGTATAGCTTTGTATTTAAACTAAAATTAAACTAAATTGCAGAAAATTAAAATTCAAGATTGTGGATTGTTGTTTTAGAAAACTAAATTAAGAACTAAATCAAATCAAAGTTTGTTGTAAACAATTAGGAGAGAACAATGATCACCCTAGGTTTCAGTTCTTTAAACAGTTGTGTGCAATTTCACTAGAAAGAGTTACATAGACATAACTCGTGTATATGTGATTGAAGTGATAAAAGGGAACAAAGTACTCGGATTAGATAACGCGAGGTTGTTTCCCGATGACCTATTAACCAATAACCAACCCTAACCCTTCCCGTGATATCTCGGTTGCCAACGGCACCAAGAACGTACGATCGAGACTAGAAATTGTAATATGGATTAACACACTACAAACAATCAAACATACACCATGACATTCAAGCAATGCAAGATATCATTCTAGAAATGCAGAAATTAAACACACAAAAGTCTTAGAAACATTCACCTAGGATGATCACCGAAGGGTTTAGCCGGACATGGCTCGGTGAATCATCATCAACATCAATCTAATGTTCATACAAATTAAAAACACAAACCGAATGATTGGAAATGTTCACAAAGCAAGCTAGTACTCCAAATTCGCCCCCAAAGTGTCCAAGAACCGTCAATGATGAGATAATACCAAAAGACACTCCTAAACCGATTAAAACATGGCAGTTACATATTTTCCGTACAGGCTCCACCGTAAATTACGGCTCCACCGTAATTTACGGTGGACAACTTTTTGTTACGGCTTGACTCTCCTGTGTTACGGTGCAGAAAACAACCAAATCCATGTTTACCGTAAATTATGGTAGGACCGTAATTTACGGTACTAAGCAACTTTGTCTCCTTTGTTTTGTCTTTTGTTCTCCTCTCAACCCGTTTTCCACCAAAGCCTCCAAAAACTGCTTTTGATCCATCTTTTCACTCCTAAGTCGTACCTGAAACATAAGCATCGTAGTTATCTAATTCAAGATAATTACACGGCTAAATGGAGAATTATTTCATATTTTAACATGCTTAAGGGTTGTCCAAAGGACCACCCGTCACACCTCCAACGTTGCATCCAATGCTTATCAGTCAAGCCAGTCTACTCCATTTGCCAACTTTGAGCCAAACATCAAAGTTCCAGAACAGAATTCGCCTCAAAGTTCTACAGGTTCAAACCAGCAGGCATTTGTTTCTGGCGTGCAATGTAACATAGCTGTCAACATCAAGAATGGGAATGAGATAACCGAGAATGCAGCCAAGCAACACATCGCATTACTAGCATCAGTTCTGGAAGCTTATGAAGATTTGGTAGCAGGAAGGATCGGTAATCCTGATATGACAAAAGAGGATTAAGATCAGATCGATCCTGAAGAACTTGAATTGATAGATATAAAGTGGTGCATGGCGAGTCTGGTACGTAGAGCTCAACGCTTTATGGAGATTACTGGTCGAAGCAGTCTGTCAGGCCCTGATCAAAAGTTAGGGTTTGATAAGTCGAAGGTTACTTGTTTTAAGTGTAAAGAACGTGGTCACTTCAAACGTGAATGCCCCAACCGTGAAGTGAATAATCATCAAAACCCATTCACAAACGACTACTACGACAGGCAATCTATCACATACCAAATCAACAGCCAGCTGTTCAGAGGCCTCAGATCGAGAATAAACCAGAGAAGGCGCTTATTGTAAACCAAGATGATGAAAAAGTCGCTTTTGGGTTTAGTTGGGATAAGTTTATACCGGGAAAGGATGACCAGGCAATGATGGCTGAGGTAGTTGAGATTACCGAGACAGTTGCAGAGTCGAAGGTTATCGATGAGGTGGTTACTGAGATTGCTGATGAGGTAGTTCCTGAGATTGTTTGTGAGGTGGCTCCTGAGGTGGTTGATGAAGTGGTTACTGAGGTAGTTGATGAGGTGATTCCTGAGGTTGTTGAAAAGGTTTCTACGGAAGGTGCTGCAGAAGCTGAGGAATCAATAACTGAAGTTCTCAACTTTCAATCACGGCAGGAGGAATTTGTTTATACAATGAAATCTATTCTGCCTCCTAACATTTTTGATTCTTTTGCAGATTACTTTGAAGAGCCGAGAACTGGAACGTGTCCGAGATTTGAAGAAGAGAAAGAAGCAGTCGAGGAGGTGATCGACGTTTCAAAGGAAATGAATGGAGAGGCTCTAAAGGAAATTGCAGACAAAGCGTTGATGAGCAAGTTGAAAGAGGTAGACACAGATTTCCAGGAGTCAAAGTCATTTGATAAGATATCAGTTCTAGGAGAGGAAATTGGAGGTCTAGAGGTCAAAGTTGTCAAATCGTCTGAGTCAGAGTCGAATCAAGTCGGTAAAGTTGTGTGTGAGGATAAGATTGTTGTTGAAAATGTTTCAATCCCCGAAACACCATGTCAAAGTTGTTCACAACCTTGCATGGAGTGTCTTGAAAAAGACACTAAGTATCAGGAATTGAAACAACATACTGATTTGGTGAAGTATGATCTAGAATAGGTAAAAGAGGCATATGACACGTTATCTAGGTCAATCAAAATGATTCAAAAAGAGAGTATTGAAAATGATAAAGCAACAAAGTTGGCTCAATCCACATTGTTTGATAAACAAAGAGAAGTTAATTTTCATCTTGACACGATCGCATCTTTAAGAAAAGAACTTGAGTTGGTTAAAATTGAGAATGACAGAATTGACCAAAAGTTAATGAGCTATGTGGCTTCATCTTATGTGTTAGAACAAATTGTACCTCAACAGCTACATGTTTCACCTATCTTTAACAGCGTTCCACCCCCAATGTGGAATCACTATACTCAGAAGTATCCAGATGGGGTGGAAGCTGCGTTAAACATCAAACTGAAAACAATTGAAAATGAGTTACCTGATAATATTGACATCACTTTCACTGCATCTGACACTGATAACGAATCCCAGGTTATCAAAACTGTCATTGATCAGGTGTTAGATGATGATAGTGAAAAATCTGAGAAGGCTAAATCGGTGGAGTCTGTCAGTGATTCTGAGGAGGATGGGAATTTCTTAGATCGTTATTTGTCGAAAACGGATAAAAGTGCGAATGATGATCTGATCATGGTGGTTTACACTATGGTTGGAACTGACAAACTTTATTCGGACATTGAGTTTCCACTTCAGAACGTCAAGTTTGAGAATGTTGAGAAAGTTTTTAAGTTGGTTGAACTGAGTGTTAACGAAATCAAGAAAAATGATTTCTTTTCGAAACTGAAAAAATCAGTTGGTTCTTCACGTCCCACTAGTCCGGAAAAGATAGATGGGGTGGGTAAAAGCCAAAACAAGAAAAATCAGTTTAAGAAACAAGGTATTGGTTTTGAGAAGAAAATGGCTAAACAGGTGTTCAAGCCAAAGGATAGAATAGATGATGTGTTTGTTGCTGGTCCTAGCACTGAGAGTGAAAAGGAATACATTTTTAGTCAAAAGGCCGTGGACGATTTCAATGCAGCACAGAAGCTGAAAGTGGAAACTGTTAATACCACTTTTGTAGAGTATGATAAACGTGTGTGCTATCGCTGCAATGAAATCGGACACATGGCTAAACAGTGTCAGAAAGTTTTTAAGAAACCGGTTGTTGAAAAATCTGTTCAAAAACAAGCGGTTGAGAAACCAAAGGTTGAAAAACCTAAGGTTCAAAACAAAAGTGTTTCAAAACAAATCGTTCAAAAATCTCGACCAAAATCACCGGTTGTTTCAAAGGGTAAAAAAGATATGATTTCTCCGATCCGTATTCTTAAAAGAGGTGAAACCTTGAAGTCGGAGGATAAGCCGAAGTCGAGTTTCGAGATTGGCGAATCTTCTAAGTCTCACAAAACTTCAAAGTTTTACCCCAAAGCAAAAGTTTTTGAAAATCAATCATGGATCGTGAAATAGAAACTGCCAGTTGAAATCAAGAAAATGGAAAGTGTTTTGAAAAATGAGTCAAATCTTGTTAAAGATGATGTTGTTAAGTTTGAAACTGAGCTTGATAAGTTTTTGTCAGAATTTCCCACAATTAAAAACAAAGTAAAACGAGATGTGAAAGAAAAAGAAGCTTCAAATGTCACATTCAACTTTCCTAAAACAAATGAAAAGTGCGATGTAGTGTTTGGATCTGTGTCAGAAGTCAAGAAATCGTGGGCATCATTATTTGAGTAATGTGTTTGTGTGTTGGTTGAAGGGGCTGCCCAAGTCTGTTCTTTCAAGGTGGATAATGGACAGTGGAGCATCACGCCACATGACTGGGTCATTAGCTCTCTTGTATGATGTCAAGGCTATAAATGGAAGCTACGTGGGGTTTGCTGGAAACCAAGGTGGCAGAATTGTCGACCAGGGAAAGCTTACCAATGGCGTGATATCTTTTGACAAAGTGAACTACATCGTAGAGTTAACAAACAACTTGTTGAGTATATCACAAATCTGTGATAAAGATTTCAGTGTGCATTTTACAAAATCAGAGTGTTTGGTTTTAAAGCCAGGGTTTAAAGTCCCTGATGAGTTGGTGCTGTTGCGTGTTCCGAGGGTTAACGATCTTTACATTCTAGATATGAGCGCTGCAACGCCAACAACTCCTTAAAAACAATGTTTTGTCACTAAATCAAAAGCGACTGAAAAAGAATCGGTAATGTGGCACAGAAAAATGGGACATATTCATGTACATAAAATGAATTTTCTGTTGCACAATGACTTAGTTGAGGGTGTGAATGTTAAGAATTTTCATTTGCCTGATGATTGCATTGCTTGTAAAAAGGGTAAACAGGTTCGAAAGTCACATCCGCCAAAGATGCTCAACACTATCAGGTTACCTCTTGAGAGATTGCATATGGATCTCTTCGGGCTTGTCAATGTCAAAAGCATCAGCGGGGATTCTTGCTGCTTGGTGGTGACAGATGATTATTCGAGATTTTCGTGGGTGGCATGTTTGGAGAGAAAAGATGAAACTTTCGAGACGTTGATGATTTTGTTTAAGAAGATGGAAACGGTGTACAAGCTGCCAATCAGGAGAATTCGGAGCGACAACAGAACGGAGTTCAAGAATAATAAAATGTACGAGTTCTGCAACAAGAAGGGGATACTTCATGAATTCAGTGCGCCGTACACACCACAGCAGAACGGCGTAGCTGAACGAAAGAACATGACCCCGATCGAGACTGCACGTACAATGTTGGCGATTCCAAGCTTCCGATTTACTTCTGGAGTGAAGCAGTTTCAGCGGCATGCTATACCTTGAACCGAGTTCTCACCGTGAAGAAATACAAAAAGACGTGTTTTGAGCTGCTGCACCGTTACAAGCCAAATCTTGAGTTCCTAGAACCTTTTGGCTCTCCGTGTACTTTTATAGATGAAGATGGTAAATTCGGAGCAAAAGCGAATGAAGGGTTCTTTGTAGGTTACGCCAGCCCACGAAAAAGGGTGTTTGTACCATGTCTGGGGAAGGTGATTCAAGTCCATCATGTGGATTGTCAGAAGCACACGCCATCGCAACAACTTCCCGGACAAAGATTCCTGTTCGACTACGACAAGCTCTGGGAATCGTTTCATTTGCCGTCCGAGCCGAGTGATGAGGAACTTGCTCTTATGTACCTGTATCAGCAAAGTCAGTCACAAGAGTCAGTATCTAGACCGCTAGATGTTCCTATACCCACCGTGGGTACTCACGATGATGAAGCAGGACCAAGTGGAACTGTTCATGAACCGCCAGAGGAACCAGCTCCGTCATTTGACGTTTCTGACGACTCAGAGGAGGAACCCGCTCCAACCTTTGATGAGGAACCAAATGAGACATCAGAGGATGCTGTTGATCAAACCGTTGATCTCGACATTTCGAATCTGGAATCGGAAGTAGTGGTGCCTGACACGATGATGCCATGGACGCTGTCTTACCACCCTTCAGAACAAATTATTGGCGATCTACAGAGTGGTGTCAAGACGAGACATCAGATAGACCGTGCTTTTACATGTTTTTATTCGTCTATCGCTGATATGCAGAAAGAAGTCTCACTCAAATGTTTTATTTCGCAGATAGAGCCCAAGACTTACAAAGAAGCGTTGACCGAAGACAGCTGGGTTAATGCAATGCAGGAAGAGCTGCAACAATTTGAGAAACTGGGCGTCTGGAGACTGGTCGATCTGCCGAAGAATCAGAGTGTGATCAAGACGAAATGGGTCTTTAAATGTAAACGAGACGATAGAGGAGTCGTGGTGAGGAACAAAGCACGTCTAGTGGTCCAAGGCTTCAGCCAGCAGGAGGGAATAGACTATGATGAGGTTTACGCGCCAGTTGCAAGGCTTGAAGCAATTCGCATCTTTCTAGCCTTTGCATCTTTGCATCTTTCTAGCCTTTGCATCTTGAAGCAATCAGCATTCCTGTATGGCAAGATTCGAGAAGAAGTGTATGTGGGTCAACCGCCGGGGTTCTCAGACCCACAACACAAAGACAAAGTGTTTCTACTGGATAAAGCTCTTTACGATTTACACCAGGCCCCGAGAGCCTGGTACGAGACGCTTTCCACCTACTTACTGGACAACGGGTTCATGAGAGGCACAGTAGACAGCACTCTGTTTACAAAAGAAGAAGCAGGCCACTTGCTGATCGTGCAGATATACGTTGATGACATCATTTTCGGTTCCACCAACGACGAGTTGTGCAAAGAGTTTGAGATTGTAATGAAGAAGAAGTTTGAAATGAGTTCTATGGGGGAGATGAAGTTCTTCCTCGGGTTACAAGTAGAACAACTGTCTGATGGAATCTTCATTCATCCTCAGACAAAGTATGTAAAGGACGTGCTAGACAAGTTCGATATGACAGATTGCAGTCCTGCATCTACCCCCCTCGCACAGAACCATGGTATTTGTCCTGACGAACAAGGCGTGAAGATGGATGAAACGTTATATCGATCAATCATTGGTTCGTTAATGTATCTCACAGCTTCCCGTCCTGACATCATGTACCCGACATATCTCTGTGCAAGATATCAGTTGAATCCGAAGCAGTCGCACCTGACGATCGTCAAACGCATTTTACGGTATTTGAAGGGTTGCCCAAGCATCGGCTTGTGGTACCCTCGTTCGGGTGACTTTACTATCGGGTTTCGCTGATTCAGATTTTGGTAGCTGTAAGCAGAATGCCAAGTCCACCACTGCTGGGTGCCAGTTTTTCGGAACTCGGCTTGTTACCTGGCAGTGCAAGAAACAAACTGCAGTTGCGCTCTCCACGTGTGAGGCTGAGTACGTCTCAGCCTCTAGCTGTTGCTCGCAGATCCTCTGGATCCAACAGCAGATGCGCGACTTCGGTTTGCAATTCTTGGATACACCGATATTTGTGGACAATGAAGCGGCCATTAATGTAACTAAAAATCCGGTTCACCATTCGAAAACAAAACACATTGAAATCCGTCACCATTTTATACGTGATTGTCACGAAAAGAAATTAATACGGATTGAACATGTGGGCACCGATGATCAGAAAGCTGATTTCTACACAAAACCTTTTGATAAAAAGAGATTTTACTATCTTTTAAGGTTAAATGGGATGAAAAATCTGCAATTTGGGAGGGTAATCGAATGTGAAGCCGAATTGGGCGGCGATCTGACATGAACCGAGTCGTGTTGTCACTTTCTTTTGTACAGTTGTATTTTCTGCTTTTCGATAAAAACAAAAACACAAAAATATGTTTTAGTTTTAGGGGGAGATATTCGCAGAAAAATACAAAAACATGATAAAATCATAAAAAATACAAAAACATTAGAAAACTTAAAAAAAAGAGTTGTGTAGAATAGGGGAAATGATAGTACATCAGCTAGACGGGCACGGTACGCTAAAGAATTGTAATGAAAAAAATGCAATTAAGCAGTCTTGCTAAAGATGTGCCGGTAGGTTTTTACAGAGTTAGTAAATCAGTTTGGGATATAAACCTAAATTTAACTTGCGTTTACGTGGGGAACACCTCCAGGATATATAGGTAACCCCTAAAATCCTGTTTAAAAGGTCTCGTATTCTGAGATACTAGGTCTTTATGCTCAGTGATATCTAGGGTATTATCCCGGGACTTCTGCTGTATGGAAATACTGACCTAGTCCCCGGATAATACTTTCTGCAAAAAGCTTTGAAACATAAGCTTCACCCTCAGCAGGCTGATGAAACAATAAAATTGATAGTCGCTGCTGTTGAAATATAAAAGATCCTCTAAAGGGGACCCACTTTAAAGTCGAACCGTCATCTCTCTGCTGAACGGAAGTTCTGACCTGAGCTCTCACGGTTTCGCATTTACCCCCAACAGATATCAGCTGTGGTATATTCACCTGTAAGACTGAATACTGGGATCCGGATACGGGAGTATATACTGAGGTGGGACACATGTAAACGTTTAAGTCCTAAAACACTAATCACATATCCCGAACATATTGAAAATTTTGTGAAGATTTATGTGGATCAATATATCGGCAATCTACGCAAACTGTTTAATGCTTAAAATGTAATATCAGCTTAACGGTACTTGTGTTCTGTTGGCAGCTGATATGATCCCCTAACACGCTCACAAAAATATTGTGTGTACATAGTTGCAGTTTGTTAGTTAAAATCCAAAAAGATTTTTATTTCTCATCTTAGTTTTCGACAAACGACATTGGGGATTGAAAGTTCAAAACCTTTGTGCAGAACATGTCAGAGATTGATGAGGTTTGGGTAAGCTAGAGATTGCAAACTGAGATTGGTATTGAGTTTGAAAGTTAAAATGTGTGAATAGTTGAAATGTTCAAAAGTTCATTAAATTGAACTGTTTTTTGAAATAAAACATATGTATACTTCATAAATCTGATCATCCAAGGCCATTAACTTGGACTTGGTATGTCAAACAGTTGACCAAGGTCATTGACTTGGACTTAGTCAGCTGGATGGAATAGTGCTTAATCAGTAAATTGCATAAAATGGAATTTTTTGAAAAATCAAGTGTGTGACCGTTTGAAATAAACTCATACCGTTTGAGAATGGGTGACCGTTTGTGATTTGATCATATCGCTTGAAATGTTGTGACCGTTTGAATGTTCCAAACGGAAGGGTCATAGGTATAAATACCTCAGACGTCCGTTTGAAATGTCATTATATCATTTCGTTCATTTCAAACGGTCAAGGCGATTTCAAACGATCTTGTGTTCATCAGTGATTTCATTGAGTTTTCAACCGGATCTTGTGATTTTCTTTGGATTATTCTATTCTAAGCATGGTGAAGGTTAGTTTCTGAACTATTTTCGTCTTATTATTGTCTTATTTCCGTGTCAGCGATGATCTGATATGCATATTAGAAGTTCTAGGGTTTCTGTTATGTCAAAACTTCATATGATCAATAGGGTAGTGTCGGTTTTAATGTAATTTCATCTTGTGATAGTTTGATTGTTCAGATTTGTTGTGTGTATACATCTTTAAAGTTTGCAGGTACTTTGATGTGTAGATTTAGGATGTTTTAGATGATTTGAAATGATGAAATTCATACTAGTGTGCTCGGATTCCAACAAAGAACAAATCCTTACCAGTAATTTGTTTGATTTGATCATTAGATGTTGTTTAGGGTTTGATCAAAATTTCAAACGGAAGGATAGTGACCGTTTGAGAAATGTTCATTTGAACATAGCTCGTTTGAGATCTATTTGTTTGAAAATGGTCCGTTTGAATGTCAGTCGTTTGAAGATCTATTTATTTGAACATGATCCGTTTGAATTTTTGCTCGTTTGAAAATCAATCGTTTGAACATAGTCTAGTTGAATGTTACTCGTTTGAGATCTATTCGTTTAAACATGAATGCCAGTCGTTTGAACATAATCCGTTTGAACATGATCCGTTTGAATGTCAGTTGGTTGAAAGCAATCAGTTTGAACATGATCAGTTTGAATGTTGCTCGTTTGAAAGTCATTCGTTTGAAATTGTTATATTTGTGTTTAACTATGTTGAATGATTGTATTTTTGCAGCCAACTTCGGTATTATTCAATCCTATTCACAATGTTTGCTGCAATCTGGATGAGAAGCAAAATCCGAAGTTTTCAGAATTCAAAGATATTTTGGAATTCATGAGGAGAATACCTATTTTGAAGGCCTTGATAGAGAGACGTTTAGTTTTCAGATCTCATATCAAACGCTTTTGGAAGAATGCTTCTTATGATGATCAAAACAAAACAATTAACTCAGTTGTGAAGATAAATGGTGAGAAGAAACCAATTGTCATTACTGAAGCAGTTATTCGAGAAGTAATCGAGTTTCCGGATGAAGAGAATTCGCCAACAAAATTGCCAGAAAAGATGGTGACGGGTTGCTTACTAAGAATGGGATATGTTGGTGAATTGAACAGTGCCAGTTATTTGAAGTCAAAATTCACAAAGCCTTATAAGTTTCTTATCCATTCAGTACTGATATCAATGAGTCACCAGAAAGGCGGTTTTGATACCATGCGTGACTATTTGATGAACATGGTTGTAGCTCTTGTATTGAACAAAAAATATAACTTCTCTCATATTGTTTTCCATTACATGGTTGAGGAAATAGTTTCGGATAGAAAGACTTGGTTATATCCAAGGTTTGTGCAGATGATATTGGATCATGCATATCCGAATTTGATTAGAGATGAAGAAAATGATCTGTTGGTGTTATCGCACATGGATAATGATTCTATTAGAGCTTTAGCCAAATATCATCCAAAACATCCAGAGCCAACTAAATCTGTTGAACTATTTGGAGCAATTAAAGATAGTAACTATCAAGATCCTGATCCTGAAAATCATGAGCATTGGAGAAACGAAGAAGAAAGAAAAGAGAAAAGTTATGATGAAGAGCTGAAAATTCTTAAAAATTTCATATCTAAGAGAAGTGAATGGTTCTTAAAAGAAGAAAAGAAGAAGACAAGAAAAACTACTCCTACTGTTAAATCAGGCGAAGGATCTTCTTCACAACCGAAAAAGAAACAAAAGAAAGCAGCTTCAATGTCTTTGATTGATGAACCTGAAGATGATGTTCCTGCTGTGAATGTTGAAAAGGAACAAGAGATGGCTGGAGGTGAAGACATAATAATTGATGCAGATTTGTTTACAACAGACACAGATTTTGTTGAAAATGTTGTGCAGACTGTCACTTCTGATATTCAGAAAGAGAAAAAGAAGGTGATCGATGATATTGAAGGTGATGACGTTGATAAAGACACAACTAGTTCTTCAAGTTCCTCAGAAGATGAAGTTGTAGATGAGTTTGAACGTCAGAGAAGGATGGACGAGGAAATTGAAAATGAAAGATTACTCAGAAAAAGGAAGAGGCAAGAAGCGGATGATGATGCTCCTTATATTCCTTTACCAGAGCATGTTTCTGAATCGCAATCAACTCCAAGAGGTAGAAAGAAAGCTGCTGGTCGAAAGAAAACAACTCCAAAGATCAGAGTTTCGAAGAGACCTCAGAAAATTGTACAAAAGAAGCAACCTGAAAAAGAAAATCAAAAACCTCCAACACCTCCACATGATCCAACACCACCACAATCACCTATTCACCAATCCCCACCAAGACAACCTACTCCTCCACAACAATCATCACCACACAGACTTCCCACACCTCCATATCAACCATTACCTACTCCTCAATCAACACCACCACCTCAACAACCATTTGTATCTTCACAAGATATTTTCGGTACACCTCAACTTTCACAATTGCAACCTGGTTCTTCTAGTAAAGGTCTTCACACTCCTCAAGATAAAGTGTTGAAATTGGAAAAGAGAATGGAGAATGTGATAGCTGACAACAAGAAGTTGGCAGCTGAGAATAAGAAGGCAGCTGATAGAGAAAAACTTCTTGTGGATCGTGTACAAGAGTTAGAAAAGAAGGTTGAAGCTAATCAAACAGAGATTGATATCTTAAAGGTTCGTGTGTCTGAGCTTGAAGAAGAAAAGAATCGACGTGATGATCAAAATGAATACTTCAAGTTAAAACATAAAGAACTGAATGAAGCTAAAAGGGCAAGAGATCATGAGTTTTATATGCTAAACAAGGTTGTTGAAAGTATGCTGGGATCTTCTGTAGAAGAAAAGTTTGAAGAGTTGCAAGTCGAAGAGGTTCGGGCGCAACGTCAAGCTGAAATAGAAAGACAAATGAAGGATAAGGGTAAAGGAGTTGAAGGAAGTTCAGCTGAAGTTGAAATGGCTTTAGTACCTTCGATGGTTACAGAGAATCCTGAACCGATATCTGCAGTATCTGGCTTGTTTGAAGAAGAAACACCTATGCAAGAGTTGATAGGTGATAGCGATTAGGAAAATAATGAAGAAGATGATGATGATGACTTTGTGTTCTCTGCTAGCAGTCATAATTCAAAAGGTAACGATGATGATGATGCTACAAGAGGTTCTGGTGTTAGGGTTACAGAAGCTGCTACTGAAAAGGTCGTTGATGATTTGATGAACGACACAGTGAATGAAGAAAGTGGTGAAGCTTCGGGAAAGGGGGAGTCAGGTAAGACGCAGATAGTAGAACATTTTGAACAACTGTTCTTGAGTTTAGATGTGTATAGGGAGATACTAAAAGATGTAAATCCTGAGATTCCTTTTGACTTTGAAGAGGATTTGGAATCGTTTGATATAAATAAACAGCAAGATTACAAGTATGATTATGTTGAAGGGGCTGATCAATATGATCGAGTTGAAGTAGAGGAGTGTTCTGATAGTGAAGATGTTGTTAAGGATACTTCTAAGTATCCTACATTGATGGAATTCTTTGCAGCGGAAAATAGAGAAGAGTTGCGACAAAAAGTGACTGAAGCTGTAAATGAAAATGTGTTTGAAAATCTGAAATGTTGAAAAAGAAGATCGTTCGAAGTGGTTCAAAGACAGTCATGAGAGAAAGTTCAAGAGGCCTTTGAAGTATTTCCAACGTGATAGAAATGTTTCTCTTGGCGATATTATAAGTTGGGGATTTCTGCCACAAGTGAACGCGTATGCTATTCGTAGAGAGTACGGCGTCCAATACTTTAAACGTCTATATGACATTATGTCATTACCGTGGTGGGACGTCGATGAATTATCGAAAGTTAGAAGCTTGGATTACCCTGTGAGGAAGAATGACAAAGCGATGTGGGGTTACATTAAGTACGAGACACTAAAAGGTTTTCGGAAGTGGAAGCCTCATCATTCTAGACGTGTTCAAAGGGTAGATCCTGAGACTGGAGTTACTGAAACGATACTGAATGTTAAGCCTCCAAAAACAATGAAGACAATTCCTATGCCTGAAATGGAGCAGGAGTTCTATAAAGGTTTTATAGATTGGGTATACAGCTGCATAACAACTGAAGCGGTCATATCTTACAGAGCTGGTGGTGAAATTAGAGAAATTCACGTCTATGATCCTATGTGGTTGGTAAACTGCTCAGCGAAAGACATAGAATGCTTGTTCATTAACAAGATCCATTATAAGCCAGCAGACAAAGAGCAAGCACTACAATTTCAACGTGTAGTTTCACTATGTTTTCAGAAAAGCATTAACTCTGAGAGCAAGTGGAAATCTTCATGGTGGTCGTTAGATGAAAAGATGAAGAAGAAAGCGAAGCGTGAGCGCGAACGTGAAAATCAGAGGATTGAAGAAAATAGAGGAAAGTACATGAAACAGCATGCTGATGAAGATAAAACAAAGAAGAAGTCAAATGAAAGAATCAGAGTTGCGCTGAGTAGAAAGCCGAAACCGAAGGAAGAGAAATACAAAGCGGTCTAAAGACCCAAAGACCAAGACTGAAGACTACGGCTCTATCCAAGGGGGAGTTTGTTAGTACATTATGTCTAAAGCCTATGTCTTAAGTCTAGGGTCAAAATATGTCAAGTTTATATAGTTTAGGGGTCGAATATGTAAAGTTTTGATAAGTTTATAGGGGTTCCGTTTGAAACAAGCATGTTATGTTTCAAACGGAAGGGTTTGTGTTCTGTCCGTTTGAAAGTGTGAATGTTACTTTCAAACGGAAGGGTAATGCCTATATATAGGCAAGTTGTTTCTCATTTTCAAACGGTGTAGAATGTGAAGTAAAGTTACTCTGCCAAAATTTCAAGTGAAATTGAATGAGAAGCAAGTAGTTAAAGTATCTGCAAAGTATCTTCATCTATTTTCTACTCTTTCTATCTGATTCTACTCTATTTGAGTGTTTCCGCCACTCAATTAGTGTGTATTACTCAAATTGACTCGTTTCAGAGGTCATACTGATCCTACACCACCTTTCTTCTTTCCATTGGTTTCACAAGAGGTAAAATAGACAAAACATTGTTCTTAAAATGGAGAGGGAAAGACTTGATGATTGTCAAGATTTATGTGGATGACGTCATTTTTGGAAGCACATGTTCTAAAATGTGTGAAGAGTTCAGACAACACATGACAGCTGAGTTTGAGATGAGTGCAATGGGTGAACTCCAGTGCTTTCTTGGTCTCCAAGTAAGGTAACTGCAAAATGGTACTTTTATCCATCAAGGCAAATATGCCAAAGAACTTTTAAAGAAATTTGAGATGGATGATTGCAACCCATGTAGTACACCCATTGCAACCACAAAAATAGTCATGTCTGATGAAAAGGATGATTTGGTGGATCAAACACTATATAGAAGCATGATTGGGTCTTTATTGTACCTAACTGCATCTAGGCCAGACATCATGTTTGCAACATGTGTTTGTGCAAGATCCCAATCAGCCCCTAGAAAGTCTGACCTTATTGCTGTAAAAAGGATATTCAGATACCTCAAAGGTGCTCCCACACTTGGTATCTGGTATCCAACTAATGGAAATATCAAGCTTTCAGGTTTCTCAGATAGTGACTTTGCTGGATGTAATACCACAAGGAAGTCCACTTCAGGAGGGTGCCAATTTCTAGGTGATTGCTTAGTATCTTGGCAAAGCAAAAAGCAAGCAGCTGTTTCAACATCCACTGCTGAGGTAGAGTATATAGCTGCTGCACGCTGTCCAGCCCAACTGTTGTGGCTTCAAAATCAACTGCTGGATTTTGGTATCACTGCCCTAAAGACACCTCTTATGTTGGACAGTCAAGCAGCAGAAAATATAATCAAAAATCCAGTTTCACATTCAACCACCAAGCACATTGATATCAGACATCACTTTGTGAGGGATTGCTATGGATAAGGTTTGATTTCTCTGCATCATATTCCCACTAAGGATCAGCTGGCAGATGTGCTAAAAAAAAGCATTAGACACATCTACCTTTGAAAGCTTGATCTCTAGGATTGGCATGCTGGACATGGAATAACAAGCAAAATCTTGTTTTTATATGAATAAAAGCATTAAAATGTTTTCAGAAATTCAAAAATCCATCCTTAAAAATAGCTAAAAATGAAAATTTTCATTAATCCCTAAAAGTCTGCCATAACCACTGATTTTTTTCAAACATCTGTTCTGTAAAATGCTGTTCACTGCTGAAAGTCAACCTCTGTTTTCTCATTTCCTTGGTAATCACTGTTGATCAAACATCAATGTTTTCAACCACTGATAGGCTATCCACTGATAGTTTTAAAGTCACCCACTGTTTTCTTTATAACCGTTGCAACCACTGATATTGCTCCATCAGTGGTTTCATAAAACAACTGTCTTCCATTACTCATCAGGGGTTGGCACGTGGATAGTACATAGCGGTCAGATCTTTTGTAACCGCTGCCACATCATCATTCACTTTCCCCCCTATAAAACCCTAATCAAAACCCCAAACAGAGTTTTTACTGTCGAATCGAATTCAAAATTCCTTTCTCAAAGCAGTTACCATCAATTTCTCTCAAAATCACTCATCATCTTCATCCGTTCTTCATCACTTTCAAATCACCATGGCTCTTCCACTCAAATCTCCACATAACTACTTGGGCTTACTTGAAAAACCAAGTCATACCGAAACCTTCAACTCCATCATTGATGCTCTGTCGTCTTCAAAGTACAAAACTTTGTTGACTTGCGATGCTCCGATCTACATGGATACCCAGCAAGAATTCTGGAAAAATGCTAAATTGGAAACTAAGGATAAAAAGCCCTTAGCCATCAATTCTTCTATAAAGGGTGTTCCAGTTACAATAACACCTCAATTCATTTCGGAGGTATTTGAACTCAATGATCTTCAAGGTAAAACTCCTTTCCCCAAAATAGAGTATCAAATTGATTTTCTTGAGAGAGGGTATGAAGAGGAAATGAAAAAAGATACTTTACAAAAAGGCAGTTTTCCTCCTGCCATGAGGTTTTTGTTTCATACCCTTCTCATGTGTGTCTCAAATAAAACAACTGCTTTCAATGAGATACCATTGAAGATACAATACCTGAGTTATGCTATACTACATGGAGAAAATTTTAACTATTCTCAGGAGATCTTCAATTATCTTGTTACAAATGTTAATAAGAAAGCATTTTTGTTATTTCCAAGGTTTTTAAGTTACTATTTTAAAAAGAAATTTTCAATGGATAATGCCCATGTGCTTATCCAAGGCAGTCCTTTTTCAATAAACAGCCTAACATCTAAAACTTTTACAAGGCTGTTAAACCTTCCAAAACACAAACAGAGGTTCCTGAGCAGAATTTAGCAGCTACCACTTCTCCTCAGGTATCTGCTGTTGAGCCCACTGCTCAAGGTGATCACAGCAGCAAAATAACTGCTGTGAAACCCCCACCTAAAACCACCAAAAGACCGAAACAGAAAAAAATCTCAAAAGCCCCTCATACCCAAAACAAAGGTAACTCTGGAAGATGAGATCCCAGAGCAACTACCAGTGACAACACAAAAGTCACCAATAACCACTGCTGCTACTTCCTCACAGCAGTTGGAAGAAAGATCTCAACCTAAGCCTCAAACTCCTCCTGCTTCTTCTCAAAAAGAACAGGTTGTAAGAACAGGGACACCAAATTATGATGCTCTAGAATCACTTGATTCCATCATCCACAGCCCACTGCCCGGGGAAAATTCTCTTTCCACTCCTACCCTCACTTCACAAATTCCACCTACCATTTTACCTCTATTGGATGCAGTTGATCTGGCCCAGACACAAATCAGTTCCTCTCAATCACCTATCACTGAGAGTATGCCACAGAAAGTGACTGAGTCTGGTGTTCCAATCACTGTTAGCCCACCAACAGTTGAGGAGGTTACACTGCGGGTAGTACAAGTACTTCCTGTTAGTAGTTCAAGTGGAGCAGCTACTACAAGTGTTGAAACCACTGGTTTACACTTGGGCAGTAGTTTCATAAGTGAGACTCCCTTGAAGGCAATTTCTTCTATGGGAACCAGGGTGTTTCCAGCCTTCACTGGTTCACTAAAACTGGTCACCCCTACTGAAGTTAAAAGTCCCCAGTACCAAGAAAAGGGGGCATCAGTGGATGACTTTTGGGATACATTCCCTAAGTCAACTGCTGATACAACCACTGCCAGTGGGAAATCAGATGATCCCATTAACTTGGGAAATCTGTTGTAGAAATCAAAGACATGCTGCAACAGGTGTTACAAGCACAAAAGGCAACACCCACTGCTGCACCAGCTGCAACATCTGCTCCATCATCTGCTCCTACTCCCACTGAGCTTTGGAGTTTGTTTCAACCTCTGCTTCACCAACAAAGAGAATATGCTGATCAGCAACATGAGATACAAGTTCAAATGATCAGAAATATAATGGAAGCAAGGTTTAAAGATACACAAGCAGACATCAAGGCAATCAAGGCCCATCTGCGGAACACCACTGGCAATGCTACCCAAAAGATGTTGATACAACAGGTGTTTTAGCATCTGTTGGTTTGGAAGGTTGATGAGAGGAGCTTTTGGGAGTTTGGGGAGCATGTTTTGTGAGTGTGCTCCGATCTACATGGATACCCAGCAAGAATTCAGGAAAAATGCTAAATTGGAAAGTAAGGATAAAAAGCCCTTAGCCATCAATTCTTCTATAAAGGGTGTTCCAGTTACAATAACACCTCAAACCATTTCGGAGGTATTTGAACTCAATGATCTTCAAGGTAAGACTTCTTTCCCAAAAATAGATTATCAAATTGATTTTCTTGAGAGAGGGTATGAAGAGGAAATGAAAAAAGATACTTTACAAAAAGGTTGTTTTCCTCCTGCCATGAGGTTTTTTTTCATACCCTTCTCATGTGTGTCTCAAATAAAACAACTGCTTTCAATGAGATACCATTGAAGATACAATACCTGGGTTATGCTATACTACATGGAGAAAATTTTAACTATTCTCAGGAGATCTTCAATTATCTTGTTACAAATGTTAATAAGAAAGCATTTTTGTTATTTCCGAGGATTTTAAGTTACTATTTTAAAAAGATATTTTCAAAGGATAATGCCCATGTGCTTATCCAAGGCAGTCCTTTTTCAATAAACTGCCTAACCTCTGAAATTTTTACAAGGCTGTCAAAACCTTCCAAAACACAAATAGAGGTTCCTTAGCAGCTACCACTGCTCCTCAGGTATCTGCTGTTGAGCCCACTGCTCAAGGTGATCACAGCAGCAAAACAACTGTTGTGAAACCCCCACCTAAAACCACCGAAATACCAAAACAGAAAAAATCTCAAAAGCCCCCCAAACCCAAAACAAAGGTAACTCTGGAAGATGAGATCCCAGAGCAACTACCAGTGACAACACAAAAGTCACCAATAACCACTACTGCTACTTCCTCACAACAGTTGGAAGAAAGATCTCAACCTGAGCCTCAAAATCCTCATGCTTCTTCTAAAAAAGAACAGGTTGTAAGAACAGGGACACCAAATTATGATGCTCTGGAATCACTTGATTCTATCATCCATAGCCCACTGCCCGGGGCAAATTCTCTTTCCACTCCTATCCTCACTTCACAAATTCCACCTACCATTTTACCTCTATTGGATGCAGTTGATCTGGCCCAGACACAAATCAGTTCCTCTCAATCACCTATCACTGAGAGTATGACACAGAAAGTGACTGAGTCTGGTGTTCCAATCACTGTTAGCCCACCAATAGTTGAGGAGGTTACACTGCAGGAAACTGAGTCTGGTGTTCCAATCACTGTTATCCCACCAATAGTTGAGGAGGTTACACTGCAGGAAGTACAAGTACTTCCTGTCAGTAGTTCAAGTGGAGCAGCTACTACAAGTGTTGAACCCACTGGTTTACACTTGGGCAGTAGTTTCATAAATGAGACTCCCTTGAAGGCAATTTCTTCCTTGGGAACCAGGGTGTTTCCAGCTTTCACTGGTTCACTAAAACTGGTCACCCATACTGAAGAAAGAAGTCCCTAGTACAAAGAAAAATTGGCATCAGTGGATGACTTTTGGGATACTTTCCCTAAGTCAACTGTTGATACAACCACTGCCAGAGGGAAATCAGATGATGCCATTCACTTGGGTGATGGTTTAATGTACCGGGAATTGACGGAGAGGGTAGACAAACTTGATACATCTGTTGCAGAAATCAAAGACATGCTGCAACAGTTGTTACAAGCACAAAAGGCAACACCCAATGCTGCACCAGCTGCAACATCTGCTCCATTATCTGCCCTTACTCCCAATGAGCTTTGGAGTTTATTTCAACCTCTGCTTCACCAACAAAGAGAATATGCTGATCAGCAACATGAGATACAAGTTCAAAAGATTAGAAATATAATGGAAGCAAGGTTTAAAGATACACAAGCAGACATCAAGGCAATGAAGGCTCGTCTGCTGAACACCACGGGCACCGCTCTTCCCACAATAATATTTGTTGATAATCCTCCACCCAATGATGCCAAAAAGGGGGAGAAAATGAGGCAGTTGAAGAAAAAGGGATAAGAAGATGATTTGTACATTGCACCAGATAATTCAAGTATGCTTGCAGACATCCCTAAGCCAGATGGTTCCAAAAAGGTTGATGTAACCTTAAATGCAATTGCTGATGCAAGAAAAAGGATTTGGAGGCAAAGGGAAAATCAAAGTTTGAGCAGGAGAAGAAAGTTTATATGGAGTTGGATGTGCAAGGTGTTTTTGAGCCAATGGATGAAGAAAATCCTCAGCCTAAAAGAAAACAACTCACTAGAAAAGTGAGGAAACCCAAATCCACACCTTCTAGACTCACAAAACATGCTCCCTAAACTCCCAAAAGCTCCTCTCATCAACCTTCCAAACCAACAGATGTTAAAACACCTGTTGTATCAACAGCTGTTGGTACTTCAGTGGTTTCAACAGCTGTTACCCAAACAACTGCCACCACTATTTCAACACACACTACTTCCACTGCCCTACCTAAAATCACATCACCACCAAAAACAACTTCATTACCACCAACACCACCTGCAAAAAAGCAGAAAACATCAGGTGACACATCATCTGTTGTAATGACAACAGTGGTTGAAACACTAGTTGTTTCAACAACTGTTAGTCAGCCATCTACCACTCAAATCACCACCACTCAACCCACCAAAACACCACCAACCTCTCCTAAACCCAAAAGGAGAAGGGTAATATTCAATGATGAACCTTCACCACCTCCTACATCTTCACAACCATTGACCATTGTTACCATTCCAAACCCTGTTCCACTCTCTTCAGCACAAGCCTTCAATCCAAACACTACCATTACTCCTGCAGGTGTCAAGTATCCATTAGATCTTCCAGCAGTTAGAGAGGAGATCAAATCCTTCTACTCTGAAGATGACCCTGCTAAAAGGAGTTTACCATCTCTTCCAGGTTATCCTAGGCCTAATAACATTGAATAATATTTGAAGATAAAGGCACAACAAGCAGAGGATATCTCTAAAAGAAATTCACAAGGAAAATCTGACAAGGAGATTCAAAGATACTATCAATACCTGCTCACTCAGGTCAGTACTTTGGAAAGGTTTTCAAAAAATCTTTGTCAGCAACTATCAGAAAGAGATAATGAAAGCATGAGAAAAGATTACATTGAACACATCATGGCTTTCAAGAAATACAAGGCAGAAAAGGCACAATATAAAGAATGGACTATTGGTGAGCTCAAAGAGGAGTTAGAAAGAATTGAAAAAATGAACAAAGACAAAGTGAAACACACTACTCCTGTCTGGTCAAAGTACATGAAAAATGTATCAGACAAGGTGTTAAGGCTGCAGAGAATGAAAGAAGAGCTCATTACTGCTGATTTTGGGTCAAGGAATCAGGTGACAAGGTGGAAAGAAGATAAGGGCATAGCCAGCTACAAAAAGTTGGAAGAATTAAGAAAGAAAAATCCAAATATTCCACAAAAGCCTGACTATCTTGAAGCAGTGGTTCCAGCCAAGCCACAAAAACTGCCTATCAGGAAACCCACTGTTCCACCTGCTGCCATCCTTTATCAAAGAAGGAGACAAAAGCAGATGGATGCAGAAACACCAGAAGATGTAGCAGCAGGGGATGCCGTTATAAAAATGGTCCTTCAGCAGATGATAGCAGAGAACCCTGAATTGGCAAACACTTCAAACACTGCTCAACCTGTTATCACCAAGCCACCATCTCCAAACTCATCATCATAAAAACTCTCCCAAGAAACCCACTGGATTCAAAAATACTAAAGTGGAAATCTGACAAACAGACCCACGTATTGACTCTGATCAAATCCAGTGGTGATGTGAAGAAAATATCAAGGGAACAAGTAATGGGCGTGGGTGTTGAAGATCTGCAAGATCTCCTTGATCTTACACTGTGCAGGGATGAGGATGACACAGATTCCTTGGACTTTGAATTACAATTCAAAGGACAAGTCAGGGAACTATTGATGAGGCAATAAAGATCCACAATAATGAAGGGTTTTGGCATCATCTGTTCCAGGGGGAGATTGTTGGGATTGAACCCTACAAAGGAACAGTTGATTAAAGCCAAAACTGGATCAGAGCAGTGGATCCAGAATAAGCAGATGTTTGTATTCAATCTTTCCCCTTGGAAGTGGCCCTAACAATTGATGACATCCATCGACTGATCCTCTACAACAACTCCTGTCTTTCAACAACTGCTAGAGACTGATGAAGACAAACACTGATGCTCAATCTACTGTCATGGTTCAAGCACTGCTGAAGAAACAAACTACTGTTGGAGTCACAACAGTGGAAGGAGAAGCAGTAGTTAGTTTATTTCTTTGTAATGCATTGTAATCAGTAGTTAGACAACAGTGCTTGTAATAGATCAGTGGTTGTAGGTTGTTAGGAGGTTAGATGTCACTTTCATGGTGACATCAGTAAAGATGCCACAGTGGTTTGCTCGTGCCTATAAATAGAACAGTACCCTGTACTGTTCTATTAGCTCTTTCATCACTTGTCTTCCTGTACGAACAAACTCTGTGAGCTCAGGCTAAGGGGGAGATTGTTATACATGCATGCAGTTGTAATTGAAGATTGAAATAAATTTAATCTTTCGGTTCAATGATAAACATGTTTGTTTGAAAGCAATTCTCCTGTTTGATTGTGTGTGAACGTTTGTTTCTATTTTAATTCCGCTGCAATTACTCTTTCATCTTTCTTAATTATCAAACAAAAACACAATCATAAGAAACTCCGAGCCTAACAATAAGGACATAGGTTTGAGATGAGTTTCCTCAAGTTTAAACAACTTTATCAAAGTTTGAAATTAGAACAGAAAAATCAGTCCACATTGGAGCCCTTTTGGCAACATTCCAGGCTCTGGTTTTCCAGGGAAACCCCATGGAAATGTAGCTAAGGTCAATACAAAGTAGTAGGAAAAAGAATCGAGTGAATCGGATAAGAATTAAGTGAGTTATGCTCACTTTAGTGAAGTGGTATAAATCTGCTCGAACTTCTGCAATCGGCTATGGTTTAGAGTGTTTCAGAGTGAATGGAGAGTGTTTAGAAAGTGAAAAATGCTTGGAGGAGGCTTGGGTTATATAGGGGATGGATTAGGGTTTCATTGGGTTGGTCTTTGGAAGTGTTTAGTGGGCTAAATAACTCAAAACAAGGAAATCAAGTGGGCTAATGCAAGGCTGTTAACAGCCCTATAATTTTATTTTATTTTATTGATATTAGAAGGTATATATTTGATGTTTAATAAAGTGTTACATGGTGTCTAGTATGTATGTAACTTGTAACAAGGTCCAAAATGCATAAATGACATGTTTTAATTTAGCAAAAAATGTGATAACATAGGTGTGTATAACACATGAAATGTAACAAGTATGTATGGTTTATAGTTTGGTATGATCAAGTGAAAAAAAACATACAACTTAATCTTATAATCGAATAACTAAGTGTTTAAATGTAGAAGAATTAAGGATTACGAATACACAATCATTGTTTAGGAGTTAAGCTTACGTTTATACGAATTACGAACCATGTATCAAACGAGTGCACGTATCAATGTATAAACATGTATAAACGATGTATAGAAGATTCGTTTCATTACGATCAAAGTCTCGGATTTTACAATGATACAACAAAATACAATTACAAGAAATACAAGAGTTCCAAAAAATAGAATTTTAAGCAATGGTTTCTAAATATGGAAAGTATGAAAACGCAGGGCGTTACACTGGTGATTACATTTTTTTATTATTTTTTTTTGTTTTCATCCTTATTCAAATCTATTTCATAATAATCTGATGTACTCGAAAAGGTTTTTGTTAAATACACTTTAATGTAATTTTTGTTTGGAAACAAGGCGAGTCAACAATATAAAGTTTTGTTTTTATGTACATTTTGAGTTGCACTTTGTTTTGTCGTAAATTTTGTTTAGAAACAAGTCGAGTAAGATATAATACATTTTTCATTCAACGGTATGAATTTGGATTGCTCTACGCTTCAACGTAAATTTAGTTCGAAAATGAGTCGGCGCCGCCGCAACGTGCGGCGGGTAAAAAGCCTAGTCCTACAATTAAACACAAAATCAAAGCAACTCCACATCTCAGATAAGTAGAAAATAGTGAATATTATAGACAGAGGATGAGCCTTTGCTGGATCTACATTCAAAGCTGAGGGGAAGTGACCGCAATGGAAGATCACGAATTGCTCTACCCTTCTATGTTTCTCTCACTCTAAGATATCTATGCTTTTCATCATCGATGTGAGGCTTAGATGACATCATTGTCATCATCACGACTTTGATTTTACTCAATATTTACGGTTTATAAAGAGCATGGAAAAAAGAAAACCCTAAACGTTTAACATCAGAGGCCATCGAAGATAAAAAGAGAGAAGATCAAGCTGGATCTACATTCCATGCCGGAGAAATCGGTCGGAGACCGGCTCCATTGCTCTCTCTCTCTCTCTCCATCTTTCTCTCTCTAACGCCAAAAGGAACACATACGCCAACAAGTAGACCAACAGCAGTACCAAAAGTCATTCTCAACAATTTCCTCTCTAGCTTCAAGAAGCTTAAAGAAAGTGAATGAAGGAAGAAGATAATGAATGGAAGAGAGAAGAGAGTATAAGAAGCTATGGTGATAAAGAAGTGAGAGAAAGGGTGAGAGAAACAGGTGAGAGAAAGAGAGTATGATGTTTGTTAAGTGAGACTTGTTAGGATCTGGAACGGCGGTTTAGACAGAAGTTTGGATAAGTTAAAGCTAGTTCGGTAGAAATTTCGGCATAATAACTAGATTAACATGATTGTAGAGGCTTCTCTTAATATCGAAATAGCATACATCATTTTACAAGCTGGAGAGAAATATGTGGCCTCTCCAACCATTCCCAAAACTTATGAACTTCGAACATATGACTTCCTATTTATAGACATGACCATTTCGAGTGGATGACTCATCCGTGCGGATGAGTCCTCATTCGTGCGGATGAGCACTCTTCCTCTCGAAATGTGTTGTCCTCTCGAAAGTCGTCGTCATCTCGAAAGTGCCATCCTCTCCAAAGTGTCTTGTGTTCATATCTCACTCTCAACTATACAATATTCAACACACGCACTATCTAGCCTATTCATATAGTGGCAGACTGATGTCGGTAAAATATACATATTTGTCCCGTGTAAAGTGTATAATTTTTGTGTAGTTTTTATTTGTTTTTTTTAGTTTTAGTATTATATTATATTATTTTGTGTTGGGCCAGATCCTGGTGAAAATGGAGCAAAAACGAGTAATATGGAAATAAGCAGCCAGTTGGACAGAGTAGGGCGCCAGTGACTGAATTAAAATTGCTGCTATTTTCTATGAGTGGGCCAAGCCCACTATCTCTTTGTTATCAAAAAAGGGGCCGCCAAAAGTGTTCCAGCCCAGCTATTACGTAAAGGATTTTTGGGCTTTGAAATAATTATTTAAATAATGTGATGATTAATACTTAAAATCTAATCATACATATGTCAACCTTAATGGAGACGTGAATATAGCTTCTTGGACAAATAAATGCATACAATTTATTGGACCATAAAAGTCCTATGTTGAGTGGGCCAAGAAAGTCTTATGGCCAGGGAATTTGGCATTGTTTACGTGAAGGGAGTTATTGGGTCATGTGGGCCAAGAAAGTCTTATTGCCAGGGAATTTGGCATTGTTTACGTGAAGGGAGTTATTGGGCCATGTGAGCCACATTCATATATATATATTGATTTTTGGAGAATATGCAAGTAATTGGGAACATACAAATTATTATTATTGGGTGTCCACATCAGACAAGGATTCAACCATAATTCATTCAAGTATCTACTGTAATAAAAGAAATCAAGTTTTAAACACGTATCATTAATAGAAAGTATTCTCAAATCTATACTTATTTTATATTAAGTAATAAATAAATAATAAATTAATATTAAATCTTATCATACTTTAATATTATATTATCCTCAAATCTACATTGTTAATTTAATATATTTTTAAAATAAATACCTCTCTATCCTACTTATCTTATATGAAATATATAAATAATAAATTAATATTAAATGTTATCCTGAATTATTAAAAATATAACTTTTTTTATTAATTGGTATACAAAACTATATTTATTCAACTCGTGTAAATGCTGTGTTTTTAAAAATATAACTTTTTTTTATTATTTACTATACAAAGTTACATTTATATAACACGTGTAATACACGATGTTTTTAAAAATATAACTTTTTATCATTTGCTATGTAAAATTAGATTTATTCAACACGTGTAATACACGAGGTTTTTAAGGATACAAATTTTTTATTATTTGGTAGATTTTTCAACCCGACTATACACGGGTTTTTTTTAAAGATACGACATTTTAGTATTTAATATACAAAATTACATTTATTTAATATGTGTAATACACATGGTTTTTAAAGATATAACTCTTTTTTAGATCTATTCAACACGTGTAACATACGAGATTTTTAAGGATGTAATATTTTTATTATTTGATAGATTTATTCAACCCGATTATACATGGGTTTTTTAAAGATACGACGTTTTTAGTATTTAGTATACAACATTACATTTATTTAATTTGTGTAATACACATGGTTTTTAAAGATATAACTATTTTTTATTATTTGATATATAAAATTACATTTATTTTACCCGTACGATATACGGGTTCATAAAGATATAACTTTTTATTATTTAATATATAAAATTACATTTATTCAACCCGTGTAATACACGGGGTTCTAACCTAGTATACTATATAATTATCATCAGTCGCATACAATACATATACTTTGGACGAAAAATCATACACGGCTGGGAGGAGTTCAAAAATTTGGACGGAACAGAAAAAGAGAACACCAGGTGCGATCAAGAAGGAGAGGAGATTGGTTCGAGGTTCAAGCCACTATCAAGATTTAAGTCCGGGTTTGCAATTTATTAGTATTAGCTTTAAAGACTTTGTGTTTTTTTAACTTGATACTATGATTTTTTATTTATTTGAGACTTGTTTCTTGCTCTTGGTTATGATTCTTGGCTAAACGCCCAAACTACCTAGGTTAAGATGAATATTTAATAAAGTTTGGATTTTTATTCGTTTATTATCATGTGTATGGTTTTTTCTTAAAAAGTAAAGAACTTTGGAATCTTTAACTTAGTGCATATGCGTATCTAGTTTTGATTATTGATTGTTTATTCGTTTCACATGAACCGTGGTGAATGTCTTTCATAGGATAGGTTTGTGTTGATTGTTCGAGTGTTTGCGGGTTCGGGTAATCTTTGGGTGAATTGGCCAATATCCCTAGAAATGGTAAATAAAATATATTTAGAACTTGATATTCTGCTAATCTTGTCGCTGAGAGGCTCGAGGTTATTTATAGGTCTCGGTTTGGTATATAGCTAGGATTAGGTTTTGAGAGAAATCGGTCTTAGTTCCCTGATCATATTCGTGTCTATTAAACCAAGTTAAAATCCATAGTTGCCTTAGACTTTCGCGCTGTGAGGTAGATTGTCATATTAAGGCACTTTTAAAGAAGTTAGAGGACTGAGAAGAAGTCTAACCAACAGGTAGTCAAAACAGCTCTGGAGAGTCTCACAAGTTTTTTCCTGAGAAGGGTCGGGAGGTCTTAGTAGGGATTTCTTAGGGTTTAGCACATAAAGATCCCAGTTCCATACCACTTTAATTTCGAATAGAAATCTATTCCTAGTTAAATAGGATTCTAGCCTAGGTAGTCTTCGTCACCACTGAATTAAAACCTTCGTCCAAATTCGTGTCTAATTAATCTATTTAATTTAGTTTAATTTTAATTGCAATTTAGGATTTTTAGTAAACCCCCCCCCCCTCAAATATAAAAACAGTTAGAGTCCGTGTTAGTCTAAGTCTAGATAGAGTCTTAACGTAATTAGAGAGTCTCGTGGGTTCGATACTCGGACTTACTTAGGCTATACTGCATTGACCGATACACTTGCCGGTTGTGTGGTCTAGGTTTAGAGAGTCTTAGTTATAAATTTAAAACTTAGAGAGTGTAGTTTAGGGTTTAATTTAGTTAATTTAATTAGACCACTTTTAGCACATCACAGACACACACAATATGCACTAACATTTTCCCCCTTGTACGTCACTGTCAAATCTTGATCTTCAAATATGAAAGTTGTGTTTGAATATCCTGCAACTTCAATCTAGCATTTGTTGATGTCATAGAACGCATCAACAAATTCCCCCTTGATTGATGATTCGGGCTTGCATTTACAATGGCTTATTCCCCCTGAAATTATTCCCCCTGGAATGACACTTCAGTTCTTTGTTTTCATGGTTCCGGAGCCAATCCTCTGATTTACAAACATGCAATCTTCACGAACATTCACCAACATGAAACTAATCAATACAGCATCTCCATTTCAACGTTAACCACATCTGTATTCAGTTTAACGCAAATCCCATGCTCGATCACGAATCTTCAATACCTCACTGGCAATCTTTAACATTATGCATATCCAAGTTTGGTTTAATGCAACTCTCTTTCTTGATTCACTGATCTTCAAAACTCAACCGACAATTGATAGAAATTTCAAATACCACACTACTTATTTCCAAATCAGTGAATACTAATGAAAATCTGAAATCCCATCTTCCATAACCATCGTTATGCACAACCAATCTTCAAATACTGGTCAGTGTAAACGGTAATCTCATCAATTAGCAAATCTTCATTGGATAACAAATCATCTGGTAACACACTTTAATCTAAGAAAAATTCTTCCACAATCAAATTCACATTCTTCCTCTTTGGTCACGATAGCAAATATATAGCCTTCTATGTTAATCTCGACAGCAACATAGTCAACAAGCATATTCATTCCCTGATGGTTAGTTCGAAAAACAACTCATTTTCTCGAAGACCAAACATTCTGACACTTTAGAGATCACAAAGCTTTCATGTTAATTATAGAAAACTATTTGAAATCTTAGATGTCACACCAGCTCGTAGGCGGAAGCGCACGGTGTGAACTTGATCGGTTTTCATTACATACGATATAAGTAAACAAACTACATGAATGAAAAAGCACGATGTTCATCCATTCAACCATGAAATTAAGATACAAGTCATAAGTTGTTCAAATGTAAAGGACAACATAAGTTATATTGTTTTACAAAAGACATGTTCTAAAATAGAGTTTCTAAATACCAAGGCTTTGCATCCTATATCTCACTTGAGGATGAGATATATGGTTCAAACCCTTCAAAACGAATGACATCGCTTTCTTGACAACCATTTCCTTCGTGATAACCATTGCGCCAAGGTCCACTTAATTCCCTGAAATACATGTAATTTTAAAAAAAACGTCTACAAAAGTTGGTGAATTCATGTGTTTTCAGTTCATATCAGATGAATCTTAAAAACATTTGAAAGTTCAGTATGTAAAAGTGTGGTATGTAAAGCGTCTATGAAATTGTTGATCACTAATGTTTTGTAAGGATATTAATATGTGTGATGACATAGGAAGCACTCAACCCTTGATGATTTAGCACCGATTCACTTCGGCTGGGACAACAAAAGCACTACATGAGGCCACACAAGGACCCAAGAGTGGGGCTCGCCCGTACCCGATAGATCTACCCCTCTAGTTCCTTTGTCTTATAAAAGATTAATGGTGCTTAAGTTCCACCTTATTCGCACATGATCTAGTTGTTTCATTCTATTAGTGCATAATGTCTACAGCCTACGTCAGCGTATCGAGTCATCTATGTATGTAATTGGTTAAAGTGTTAGAGAGTCGTTTTTGAAATGTCAAAGCCTCTTCGTACGAAGGGGTCCTTCGCACGAAGAGGATATGTTCTCCGCATGAATGGGAACTAGCCCATTCGTCCAAAGCCCTTCGCATAACTGGGATTGCGTATACATATGTGTGAGGGTGTTAGCATTTGAGAACTTTTGACACTCAGACAGTGAAGCGCTGTGACGTGTGTCGAAGTGTACATATTTTAGTACCTTTTTACTCTCTAATAAAAATTTAAATTTATAAAACACGATCTGAAACTATCACTCTCTACAACACGCTAGGGCAAGTGCACCTATCGTTGGAGTATTATAGTAATGGTAAGATACTAAGGTCGTCCAAGGACACAAGTACTTTTAATACTGGTTTATCGTCAACGTCTAATTGACCCAAATTTTGAGAAAAAGAGTCTTAAACATATAAAAGAAATAAAGAAAATACAAATAAGTAAAAGAAACAAATAACAAGAAAGAATCACTTGGTTCCAACTTATCTTTTATGTATCCTTTGATGATTTCTTCACTTTGGGTTTTTTTAAGAGATTATCTTAGTTATAGTAGCATGTCACTCTTTTGGAAGCAATGCTACCCTCGGCTATATTGGTCAGAGTTAGCAGGGATATAGTCCCGCAAGGCCGGATTATTGATAGATAATTAAGTAAGTTATTAATTCAAAATGTGGCATGTCCCTCTTTTGGAGGCAACACTACCCTCGGCCATATAGATCCGAGTCAGCAGGGATACAGTCCCGCAAGGCTGGTTTAAAGTTTTAATAGTTGTTTGTTTATAAGGGATTACAAGTCGTTCTTACTTCCCCCGATTTGATGCTATCTGCTTCAAGGGAAGTCCTAATAGGCTTGAATCAGGTCCTCGCATGATCTATACACTGAACGAGGCAAGAACTTTACCCAAACTACCCTTCTAACCCCCTTCCAGGTAGTTAACGCGCTTTATATAGACCGTAAAGACACGAATGAGTGAATCACAAAACATGAAGAATGATAGAATAAATATTTACCTTCAATATAAAAACTAGTTATTAAAGTCATTAATACATACCCAATTAAAAAGTGACCAAATGTTGGAAATCTAAAGTAATACACAAAAGATTTCGTCTTCACCAACTGATGTAAGAGATTAGCTAAGCATGACCATAGTTTGACAAAAGCTCTTACTATCAATCTTGGATCCCGAGACTACTCTAACTCTAACTAAAATGGTGGAAGATAATCGTATTGTGATGGTGGAAGTGAGAAATGGTTTGCCAAGGGATGGTTTGAAAGTAAGGCAACTACCTCTATTTATAGTTGGAAACAGGAGACTCACACAGCCCCGTTCCTGGTGGGCACGGCCCCGTGTCCTTCATTTTCTTTGTCTTCATTAAATGCTTTGTCAGCTCTTCTGCACACACGGCCCCATGTGTCAACGACACGGCCCCGTGTCTCCTGTACTTGTTGTACGAACCTAGATTTACAAATCTGAGAGTTAACCACGACCCGTGATTAGGTGACACGTCCCGTGTCCTTTGTCCTTTGTCGTTTTCTGTTTTTCTTTATTATCTAAGGAATCTTGGCTGGGGCATGACCCCATGTTGGGCTTCTGACTTGTTGCTTTTATTCTTAGGGTGAAGCTTGGAGGGTCGGTATAATGTGTCAAATTCCTTTCTTCGTCTTTTATATCGGTTTTTGTCGTTAATTTGTTCTTTTTGTTTATTTCAGCTTAATTTATCCTGAAAATTAAAAGTAAACCAAAAAAAAAAAAAATACTTTTTCCAACATTAGTACTGAAAAGGGTTGTTTTTATACCGTATTTGATACAATTTATATGTTACTTTTTATGCATATTAAGGACCCCCACACTTGAATCTTTGCTTGTCCTTAAGCGAAACTCTTTATATTTTTGCTTACACTCCCAAATGGAATGGGTAGAAGAGAAGTTTTTGGGTCTTGTGTATAGAGTGTCGGGAATCCAAGTTTATTTATTCTTGTTTTTATTTTATTTACAATCCTATTCGACATGGTTTTATTTAGAACTTTTTAAGAAAAATAAATATTTTTGAGTATAACATAAATTTAAAATTTCATTAAGCTATATATACATTCACATACCTCACAAGTGGTCACTCAATACTCCGCCGAAATGTATAAGTGAAATGCTCGGTCCCGGTATGGAACTTACTCCTACCATAAGCTTGACAATCAATCAAACCTCCTCATTTTTTGACTTAATCTTTGCAAATATCAAGAAGATTTTGAAAGGGTAGGTTGTTGGTTATGGGTAGAGTAGGTTTTATTTAAAGTGGCTAAAAGCATATAAAGTTGGTTTCTTTTAAAAATTTTATTTTGTGACTTTATGAACAAAGTGCTTTTAGGCAATATATTTTCTTATTTTATTTTAAGCACTTTAAAGAATAAGGGTTTTTCTCTATTACCTTAGTCACATAATTTTTTTTGCATTTTTCCAAAAGAACCGTTTTTTACTAAAATAAAGGGTGTAAAATGGAAAGTATGGTTTTCGGGTGATGGTGTGTTGTGGGTTTTGAAATGAAAGGGTTTAGGCTCAAAGTGGTTAACTAGGGGGGATTTTTGTATTTTTGGGAGATAAAAATAAATATAAGGTTGAAATGGATAAAAGTTTTAAAATCCTAATGCCTCAATCATGTACTTACTTGGATTTAGTTGGTAAGGACCGGGAATGTTGTGAATTCGGGATCATGATCGATTCCTTCTCCGTGGAATGCGTACTGAGACGTATAATGTGCAGAATCCAAATACGTGTGTAGATCAGACACTCCGATGTAATTTTCAAATGTTTTCTATTACTGATATAACAGTACAATAACGTGAAAACAAATGAGAAGAGCTTCGCCTCAAAGTTGCTCAAAAGTTACAAATGATCAACACAAGACACATATATATAGATTGTTGGCTTCGTACAAGGCTTGAAGTGGTGCCTTCGTACGAAGCTACTAGCTTCGTACGAAGCTACCTTAGCTTCCCAACTTGCTCTCTTCAGTTCAACACTTGTCTTGTTATCATCTGTTTCAGCTACGTTACGTGATTGATGCAACCGATAGACATATGCACTCATAGACTCCCCCTTGGATATTGCTGCATTCAATCTCGTAGCTTTCTATCTCTCTCTGAGTCTTTTAGTAATGTTGACATTGTCAGCAACCCAGACTCCCCAAACTCTAACAGAATCCCTATGGATCTGCTTTTGACTTCAGCTTTAGCTCTTCCTATCGTTTGATTCCTTTCTTTAGGCTCCCCCTTTCATTAAGCTTCAATGCTTTAGGATCGACACCTGGTTCTACAAGCTCCTCCAGAATCAATATCAGGCTCTTTGAGTACAAACTCCCCCTTGCGATAAGCTCGTCTTCAGACTCCCCCTTAAACTCAGCTATCAGGATCGTAGTCTGGCTCTTTCATCTGCACATCTCAAACATTTGTAAGATATTTAACAATTTAAGGTTTAAAATCCTAGCTCTAAACATATAACAAAAATAAGCTGGAGCATTTCAAATATGTGACAGCACAGGACATCGTTTGTTCACAAAAATTTGTGACCTGGCTCAAAGTATTCTAAAATCGAAAACCTGGCTCACATTTAACAATTTTAAGTCTATTTAGAATTTCTCACAAACGATTACCTAGCCCTTTAACCCACATATTCAGAATCAGTAACCTGGCTCTATGTAACAATATGTTATTTTCCAGGATTTTCTGACTTTCTCTCTCTATCAAATGACTTTTTGTATATAACAGTTTAAGTATCCAAAATCCTCACGATTATCATCCAAGTCCAATTTAATGACCTTGGAAATTTCACAAATTGTTTTAGAAATTTTTCAAACAAACCTCAAGTTTCAAATTAATGAACTTTTTTATACTTAGAAACACGTTCAACATACTCAGATTTTGAAACTCAGCTCTCAGACATTGGTTGTCGAAAATAAAGTAGAAACAAAATCTTTTTGTATTTTCTGAAACACGAAGCAGTAAAGAAATATTTATAGACAATATTTTTGTTTGAGTTTGTGTCAGAGGATCATATCAATTTTTGACAAATCACTAGCACCGTTGAGGTATAAGCACTTTAAGTTCTAAACGATTCACTTAGATTGTCAGTATACTGATCCACTTAAATTTTCACACAAAGTTCAACTGATTCGAGATACGAGATTAGTGTCTTAAGAACTTAACTTATTCCCGTGTCCCACCTTAGAATATACTCCTGTATCAAAATTCCTTAGATTCAGTCTTACAGGTGAATATACTATATTGATATCTGTACTCTGGGTTAGTGCGAGACCTTGAGAGCTTAGGTATGAACTACCGTTCAGTAAATAGATGAAGGCTCGACTTTAGGTGTGTCCCACTTAGGGATCTTCTTTACAACTGCAGTTAATTCATATCTTTCGATACTTTTTAATTTTTATGCAGAGGGTAAGCTTTAAGCGCATAAAGTATTATACGAGGTCTAGACCATTGCTAACGTAAAATCAGAAGACCGGGTATAATACCCCAGATATCAAACATTATAAAAACCTAGTATCTCAGAATCAGGCAATATCTCAAACAAGATTTCGGGGGTTACCCATATATCCGAGAGATGTTCCCCACGGGATAAGCAAGCTAATGAAATTTAGGTTTATATCTCGAAATCAATCTACTAAGCATGTAAAAACCAACTGGCATATCATTACTGAGATCGTTTATCACATTTTACCTTCCGTTTCTTTAGCGTACTGTGATTGTCTTACTGATGTACTATCATTTCCTCTTTTTACACAAAACTCTTTTTGAGTTTTCTATTGTTTTTGGCTTTTTCAAATTTTCAAATGTTTTTGTATTTTCTGAAATTTCTTACTCCCCCTAAAATTCAAAACATTTATAGAAAATTTGACAACCCAATGTAGATAACTTCATCTCGCCATCCATTTTTTGCATCTCATGCTCTGTTAAAGCATATAACATGTAAAGCAGAAAGTACCCCCATGATTTACAACACACTGATTTTTAACCATGTTAAAACCGTTTTCAATTGTGAAATAATCATGTTTGTTCAGACGTGAGGGTTTCAGCATATTCACTCAACAAAATTTTTAAAAGTTTTGAATTTTTGAAAAATTTAAAAACAAACATATTTTGTCATTTTTCATTTTTTGACAGAATAAAAACATATTTTTGGTTTTTAAAATTTTTCTGTTTTTAGGGTTTTTGAATTATGGTTTATCTATGTACAAAAACAAAACAACTCCCTGTTTTCAGTTTCAGGGATTTGCCGCCTCCGGTGCCCTCTGTGCTAGGCTGCTTCCCTCTTTGTGTTGACATTCGGCTGTCTTTAGAAGCACCTGCACATTCAACTAATTCAATTACTTGAACAAAGGAACCCAAGCCTCTTTTGACTCAGGTAGCTGAACATGTATCTTTCCATGCAAAACTGGATAACTTCGTTCATTTTTCACAAAAATATTTTCCTCATTTTTCTCTGTCATAGAAGTCTTTTTCTTCTTAACCACCCAAGTTTTTCCTTTTAAACCATTTCTTTGGTAAAATCGTGACTCGTTTTGAATGTTTTGTTTTAACAAATCATCTTTTGGTTTCCAAAATTGGTGTGGCTTTGTTAAATCAGCTGTTGTTTCCCAACTTTGTTTAGTCACAAATCTGGGTGTTGTTAGTTTCCAGGTTTCTTGTGATTCATCCTTGGATTTTTTCGGCTTCCAAGTTTAATTCGACTCAACCGTGGTTGACTTTTGTTTCACAACATTAGACTTCTTTGTTTCTTGGACAATATCAACAGGCTTTAGATTTTGTGGACATTTACGACTAACATGTCCGACTTGTTGACATTTAAAGCATGTTTTCTTTGAAACATCTTTAGCTTGCTGTTATTGTTTCTTTTGAGCATAGAACTCTTCATTAGACTGTCGTCTAAATTTGAGTTCTTTCTCTTCTTCTGAATTTGTTCCATGAACAAAGTTCGTCTTTTTCTGATAATTTTTCTTTTCAAAACGTTTCTGATTGTGTTTCTTCTTATAACCCAACCCAGCTCTCATGTTTTCCTTCTTGTAACTAGGTTTGTTATTGTCGCAACCCCCGTCCCCCTATACAAACACCGGAATGGGCGGTCGCGGCCAATTTTGGTGGTATCTTATTTTTATCTAATTTGGCAGCGGAATTTTCATCAGGACCGTAGTTAGGAAATATTTGATCAGAGTAAAATACCACACTTTCATAATATTAAACACATGGGATAAAACCCAAGTTTTCAGTACATACTTTTTCATAGGAATAAATCCTATTTTTATTTAATAAAACATCTATTTTAGTTTAGGTAACTTTATTGCCACTTTTCCAAGCCTTCAGTGCTGTCCAGCTGGCTTCTAATTGGCTTTCACATTTTGTTACCTGAAACGCGTTTAAAACATTTTGTCAGTGGGAAATACTGGTGAGTGAATCCCAGTTCAATCAAGTTTTAATAAAAACCATTGTACAGTATTGAGGGCGGTCTCGCAATTACATTTGTTTCCAAGTCATACCAATTACCACCCACGGTACTGTCAAACCCGACTTGTGGAAATGTTACCCCTCGCAAGGTAGTAACAAATTTTGTATACAAAACCCCAACATACCGACGATAATTGTATCCTTACAAATACTTAATAACTGTTTAATATATAATTAATTAAGTGTGGTTTTGTAAAAACAATTTGCAAATAGGAGATTACTCACATTGCTGTCTTAGATTTTCTGTAAGGGTTCCCTAGAAATTATATATAATTTATACAAATGCACACGTGTTAGTATAATAACCCATTTTAACATTAGTAATACCCTCCCCGAGAAGGCATTCCAACGACTACGTCGGGCAGAACCACGACAGCCGTTACGGAACCCTAGATCAATCGGGCAGAGTATCTAATACGTATCCAGGGGTTATAATACTTACAACGGAGCAGAACTTCGTTAATTAGGGGGGTATTATACCCGTGTATAATGCCTACTATAAGAAATTTTGAGAGAGAAAGTCAAAATTTGAACGATGAAACTGAAGGCCCGAGCTCCAGCTTTATAGGGGCTGATTCTGGGTTCGTCGCGCCCCCCGTAGCCCACATCCAGGGCCTTCGCGGCCCGCGACTAGGTGCGTAGGGCCTAGCTTTGACTCATCACCCGGTATTGCTTCGCCACGTGTCGCCACGTGGCGGCTTCCGGAGGAGGGCGGGTGGCCAGCCTCGTCGCGGCTCGCATCGACTAAAGACAAGGGGCGTCGCGCCCCGCGACGACCCAATTATTTTTGTTTTTATTTATTTTTTAATGTTTTAACGTATTTTGGGTTCGGTTTTCACGTACGGGGTATATTTTAAGATATATTGGGATATTTTAAAATATTTTAGCGTATCGAAAATATTTCGAGGGTGTCGGTTTTCGCATACGAGGTGTTATATCCTCCCCACCTTGTTTTACAGCCCGTCCTCGAGGTCTACTGGAACATGTGTGGATATTTCCTTTGCATTTCTGATTCGAGCTCCCATGTATTCGGGTCCTCTTTTGGAGTCCCATTTCACTTTGACCAGAACTAATCTCTTATGCTTGAGGTTCTTAACCTTCATGTCTTCAATCTGTAGAGGCCTTTCTACAAATTTGAGTTGTTCATTTACCTCTATGTCCTTAAGAGGTACCATAAGTGATTCATCAGCTAAGCATTTCTTGAGATTTGATACATGAAATACATCATGTATTCCTGCCATTTCCTCTTGCAGTTGTAGCTGATAAGCTACAGGTCATATTATTCTAATAATCTCAAAAGGTCCAACATACCTGGGACTTAACTTTCCCCTCTTGATGAATCTTACTACTCCTTTCCAAGGAGAGACTTTTAACAATACCTTGTCACCTACCTGAAATTCTAATGGCTTACACCTGTTATCAGTGTAGCTCTTTCGTCGATCACGTGCTGCTTTCAGTCGTTCCTTGACTTGAATGATCTTGTCGGTTGTTTCCTACACTATCTCAGGTCCTGTTAGCTGTTTTTCCCCAATTTCTGCCCAACAGACTGGGGTTCTACACTTTCATCCATAAAGTGCTTCAAATGGGACAACATTGATACTTGTGTGATAACTGTTATTATAAGAAAATTCTATTAATGGTAAGTAATCGTCCCAATTACCTCCGAAATCAATTACACAAGCTTTAAGCATGTCCTCCATTATTTGAATTGTCCTTTCGCTTTGTCCGTCTGTTTAAGGATGATAAGCTGTGCTTAGATTTAACTTGGTTCCCATTGTTTTTTGGAAACTTGCTCAAAAATGAGAGGTAAAACGGCTATCCCTATCAGAAACAATTGATAAAGGCATTCCATATAATGAAACGATTTCATTTACGTACAATTTGGCTAATTGTTCCATACTAAAAGTTTCCTTCATTGGTAGGAAATGAGCTGATTTAGTTAGCATGTCTACAATCACCTAGATTGTATCATTACCTTTTCTTGTTTTGGGTAATTTGGTAACAAAATACATTGTTATCAATTCCCATTTCCACACTGGCATCTCTAACTATTGTAACAAACCTGAGGGTTTCTGATGTTTAGCTTTGACTTGTGAACAAGTTAAACACTTAGAAACATAAGCTGCTATATCCTTTTTCATTCCTATACACCAGAAATTTTTTCTTAAATCCTGATACATTTTATCACTTCCAGGATGCATTGTATACTTAGACTTATGGGCTTCTTCTAATATACGGTGGCGTAGATTTCCTAATTTAGGTATCCATATTCTTTTCTTATGGAATCTCCAAATTCCATCTGTTCCTTGCTCTAATTCCTTAATCATTCCTTTTAGTTTTTCAGTATCCTCCTTGATTACTGATTCTTGTGCTTTTCTAATCTGTTCATTTAAATCTACTTGTAGATTTAATTTAAGAGAATGTACCCTTTTTGGCTTTTCATGATATTTCCGGCTTAAAGCATCAGCCACTATATTGGCTTTCCCTGCATGATACTGGATATTACAATCATAATCACTAAGTATCTCCATCCAGCGTCTTTGTCTCATATTTAGCTCTTTTGCCCAAAAACATACCTTAAACTTTTATGATCAGTGAATATGGTAAACTTACTACCATAAAGGTAATGTCTACAAATTTTAAGGGCAAAAATTATGGCTCCTAATTCCAAATCATGGGTTGAATAATTTTCTTCATGATTCTTAAGTTGTCTAAAGGCGTAAGCTATTACCTTTTGACGTTGCATCAACACACATCCATAACCTAACTTAGAAGCATCACAATAGACTACAAAGTCTTCAGTTCCTTCTAGTAACGCTAGTATGGGTGCATGGGTTAGTCTTTGCTTAAGAATTCTAAAGTCTTCTTCTTGTTTTGGTCCCCATTCAAACTTAATGGATTTACAGGTTAACTTGGTTAAAGGAATGGCTACTCTAGAAAAATCTCGAATAAATCTTCTATAATAACCGGCCAATCCTAAGAAACTTCTAACCTCGGTTGGGGATTCAGGGGTTTTCCATTTTGTAATCGCCTTGATTTTTGTGGGATCCACATGAATTCCTTCATGGTTAACTAAGTGTCCAAGAAACTATACCTGCTCTAACCAAAACTCGCACTTTGAAAACTTAGCGTAAAACTTTTCCTTTCTTAATAGACTTAGAAGTGCGTGCAAATGCTTTGCATGATCCTCTTTATTTTTAGAATAGATGAGAATATCATAAATAAAAACAATTATGAATTTATCCAAATATGGCTTACATATTCGATTCATCATGTCCATAAATGTAGCTGGGGCATTGGTTAAACCAAATGGCATGACAGTAAATTCATAATGGCCATACCTTGTTCTGAATGCGGTTTTAGGAATGTCCTCTTCCTATACATTTAATTGATGATATCCTGATCTTAAATCGATTTTAGAGAAAAATCGAGCTCCTTGAAGTTGGTGGAACAGATCATCGATTCTTGGTAATGGGTACCAATTCTTAATCGTGACCTTGTTCAACTCACGGTAGTCAATGCACATACGCATCGATCCGTCCTTCTTTTTAACGAATAAAATCGGTGCTCCCCACGGTGATGAGCTTGGCTGTATGAATCCTTTCTCTAATAATTCGTCTAATTGTTTCTTCAGTTCCTGCATTTCTGCTTGTCACACCCCTTTCTGCGGCGGAAGCACGAGGTGTGATCATGAAAGGTTCTCATTGCATACGAAGAGTAAACATACTACATGCTCATGAAAATAACTTCAAATACCATAATTTGAAACATACGTTTAGCGTTTACATCGCTAAGTCGCATAAAACATTGTCTTAAAAGTTTACAACTTTATTTAAAGATAAATATAAGCGACATCCAAGAGCATAAGCAAGACCGCACGCACATCCATCCTAGTTACCTGAAATACATGTGAGTTTTGGAAAAACGTCAACATAATGTTGGTGTGAATTCATGCAGTTTTTGTATTTCACGTTTGTATACTTTGTATGAAAACATAGTTTGAGTCATGTATAAATCAAGTTTTCATATATAAATCAAGTATTCATGTGTACACCACGTACTCATGTTTAATTCAAGTTTTTCTTGAGTACCCCACGTACTTCAAGCATAATTCCCGTTTTCTTGAGTACCCCAAGTACTTTAAGTATTAATCAAGTTTTAGTATGGTATGAATTTTATGTAAGTAAAGTATTCCTGTAAATATCCGGATTGTTAATGGGTTGCAAAGCCATTAACATGTGACACGACATAGGAAGTCACCAAACCTTAGGCATTTAATTGGTATGTTCTGAGACACAAAAGCACTACTCAATTCTCGCCCTCACCGAGAGTGTGGCTGCCCGGCACGCATTAGATCTAACCTTTTGTTCTGCGGTCTAGGTATATTGTTGATTAATGGTGCTTATGGTACCCTATCCGTGACACGATTTTCTCGTATCAATTCCCATAGTGCATCATACTTGGTACTCGTTCTCACCAAGCGCGCTTCTTGTATTCTTATATCTCATCACACTTGGTACTCGTTCTCACCAAGTGTGCTTCTTGTTATCATACCACTAAACATATTTGCAACATGTATTTCACCCCCGAAGTTATAAAACTGAAAACAGTTAAGAGAAAAGGGGGAGCATGAACTCACAACTTTGCGTTCCTAGCGTCGTAAACTTCACCGGATTTGCTTAATTAACGTCGTGACCTATACGCGTTTTCTTAACGTTAGTCACTAGACTTGCGTCGCAGAAGTACAGTCACTCTCTTTTGTATTTGTATTGTTGTGTTAAAAATATGAGTGTCTTACTTATATTATTTTCTCAAAAAATAAATATAAGTCTTTTGTGTTTTGCACTTTGCACCCGAATTATGTTGTATGTTGTATCTGTATTTTATGTTTATACTCCTCATGAGTATTTAGTGTATTTTTAAGTCTTAATACACTAGCACGTATAACACATACTATATACACTTAGCGCACAAGTTGGTGATCAAATAATATATATATTTTCTCAAAAATATACATACTTAATATCCATTTTTATTCTTGAAGAAATCACCATTTCTTATCACCAAAAATTAGGGAAACCTTGGTAATGTTTTTAAATACATTTTTAGGGAATAAGTTCCTCAAAAACTTATATTTCTCTAAGTGTCAAAATTTATAAAAATTTTGACAGAGTTTCCCTTAAAAATGGAGGTTTCCCATGTTTTCAAAACATGTGTTTATTTTCTTTTAAGTCGTCAACAATCATCAACGACAATTATCAACAATAATCATCAACAATAATCACTAATTTCTCCATTTCATGAACTTGAATATTTACAAAAATGTGTAGTAACTTACTAGCACATTTAGTAAGTCTTTCCATCTCTAAAAATAAAATCATTATCTCGAAAACTTTATTTTTAAAGAATATGAAGTTTTACAACTTCTAGTCGGTATTTACGAAAATATTTCTTGGTTAAATCCTTTTGTTTCACAAGTGTCTATACACTTTTTGGTTCTCAAAAATGTCTTTATTTTGAGAAAGATCCGACTTTTTAAACATGATTTCATCATACACTTGGTTCTTCAAAAATACCACTTGTAGATCCGTAGATCTACTAGTTTAGAACTCCATTTCATAAGAAAAATCGTTTTTACACAAGTTCATGTTTGTGAGTGAAAGGGTTCGTCATCTAGTTCTTTTTACACTAAACATAGCGCTAGTTCATGTTCCATGAACATGACCTAGCGTGGTTAGATGACGATCCGTTCCCCTATTAGCATCGAACAATAATAAATAACTATAACAAAACAAGTTCCATAAGTTTTACACTAATATTTACTCATTAACCACCGTGTTTATTATTTTTAGTAGACTTTTAATTTTGTTCTCTAGTGTTCATAATTTCTACCCGCTAAATCTCTTATTAACCACTTTAAACAAGATCAATAGGGTGTTTAGAGTCACTTACTGCTAGCTCGTGGCTAGGGAAGAAACTAGACGAAAAATAGGCGGTTAATAGCGTTGTGGTGAGGTCCTTGCGATCCCGTATGCACCGGGTCTCCTCGAACGAGCTCTAACACACTTGTTTGTAGATGGATTTTATAATATCACAATTGAAAAGTGGGTGGATGTGTGGCTTGGCTCTCGGCCGAGAGTGATGAGAGGAAGAGAGTGGTTTTTTTTTTGTTTAGTGGGTTGTGTAAATGAAATGTAGTCTTGCATGTCATTATAAAGTCCATACATTACCATAATCCATAGTGTAATATGCCCTCTTGATACTAGACATAACTCAATATAATATTCAAGGTGTAAGAATTGTGTCCCACATGGGGGAACTCGATCAAGTGGGGGGGAAAAGGGTTATGGTTTGATTCCAACTAACTAGTTAGGTTCTAGTTAGATTAGTTAGGACTTTTAATTAGGTAATTAGCGTGTTATGAAATATAAAGGGTGTTAGGGTGTTCGGGGACCCTAACTAGCTCAGAAAAAGAAAAATAATGTCAATGACAATATTTTTATGTTCCGGGTAAAGTCCGGTTGTTCGATTGGATATCAATCCGTTAAAGTGCTTAATTACACTTTTTAGTGTCTTTTAAGTACCTTTCTTGTACCCTTTCGATTCCCAACACTTCTGCAAAAGATTCATATGTTTAAATGCTGCATTATTGCTGAATTATATAAATTCTGAACTTAAAGTGCGTTTCGGGTGCTTTTTAGTGCTTATTTTTGCTTCCGGAGAGTATATATATTAAACACTTATATGTACTCTTGGGTTTTAATCTATTCTTGTCGTTGGACCTACACATAGGCTCCACTTTTATTGTCTGACTGCTTTCTGCAGTTCCGTTGACACAGTGTGTCTTACCGGTGAGTTTACTAATATTTCTGACGCAACGCTCTCGTTTATGCATAAAGCAATATTTTGTAGTATACAACATGCATGAATTCACTTGTTTAGCATGTAGTTAGTCAATGTTGACATTTAAGCACATAATCGCAGTCATTAAATAATAATTAAAGTGTACGGAAATTACCGGTTTTGTGCCAGTTGTCACAGTCTCCCCCCGTTAAAGGAATTTCGTCCCGAAATTCAGACTGAACTAACTCTCGCATAGGTGGGGATACTTTTCCTTGAACTGGTCTTCTTGAATAGGTGGGGATACTTTTCCTTGAACTGGTCTTCGCGTTCCCATGTGTATTCGGGCCCATTCTTAGAGTTCCAACGTACATTGACAAGTTTCACACTACTCCTCCTGGTCTTGTTGACTTTCCAGTCAGTAACCTCAACGGGTTGTTCTGTAAATCGAAGAGCGTCATCAATATGCACTTCATCCGCGGGGATGATCACGTTCTCTTGTGTTGGGCTCTTCTTGAGGTTGGACACATGAAACGTATCATGTACTCCATTAAGTTCTTCCGGTAACTCCAACTTGTATGCCACGGTACCAATTCTCTCCAAGATTCTGAATGGTCCAATGTATGGTGGATTCAGCTTCCCACGTTTTCCGAATCTGGCTACGCCCTTCCAAGGTGAGACTTTTAACAACACTTTGTCCCCCACCTTGAATTCTAATGGTTTTCGTCTTTGATCAGCGTAGCTCTTCTGTCGATCTCGAGCAGCCTTAATGTGCTCTCGGATCTGCGTAATCTTGTCGGTTGTCTCTTGTACAAGTTCAGGACCAACCATGCGTTTATCTCCGGCGTCTGCCCAACATAAGGGCGATCGGCACTTGCGGCCATATAGAGCTTCGAACGGTGCGGCTTTTATGCTCGTATGATAACTGTTATTGTAGGAAAACTCAACTAACAGTAGATGAGTATCCCAGCTGCCGCCTAGATCCATGACACATGTGCGAAGCATATCTTCCAATGTTTGTATAGTCCGTTCGCTCTGGCTGTCTGTCTGTGGATGGAATGCCGTGCTTATGTCTAGTTGAGACCCAAAGGCTTCCTGAAAGGATCGCCAGATTCTTGAGACAAAGCGTCCATCTCTGTCTGAAATAATTGAAATAGGCACTCCATGACGCGTCACAATTTCTTTCAGGTATATCTCAGCAAGCTTTCCAGTGCTGTCTTTTTCTCGGATCGGAAGGAAGTGCGCAGACTTCGTCAACCGATCAACTATTACCCATATCATATCGTGCCCTCTCGGGGTCCTGGGTAATTTTGTTATGAAGTCCATCGAGATTTGCTCCCACTTCCACATGGGAATCTCTGGTTGTTGTAGTAGGCCGGATGGTTTCTGATATTCAGCCTTAACCTTAGCACAGGTTGGGCACTTTCCAACATAGACAGCAACGTCGCTTTTGAGTCTTGGCCACCAATAATATTCTTTCAAGTCTTGATACATCTTGTCCGATCCTGGATGGATCGAGTATCTTGACTTGTGCGATTCATCAAGGATGACTTCTCGTAGGCCACCATGGAGCGGAACCCAAATACGCTTTTTAAAGTATAAGGCGCCCTCTTCATTTGGCGCCATGTACTTCAATGCACCCCGAAGGTATTCAGCTTTGCGGTTTTCCACCTTAAGGGCTTCTTGTTGTGCGTCACGAATACGTGAAGTGAGGTTCGTTCGAATAGTCATTTCCAATGCTCGAACCCTTAGGGTCTTAACCCTTTCTTTTCGGCTCAACGCGTCCGCTACAACGTTTGCCTTTCCAGAATGGTACTTGATCTCACAGTCGTAATCATTTAGCAGCTCGACCCATCGCCGCTGGCGCATATTCATTTCCTTCTGATCAAATATGTGTTGCAGGCTTTTGTGATCTGTGAAGATTGTACATCGAGTACCATATAGATAGTGTTGTCAGATCTTCAAGGCGAATACTACCGCGCCCAGCTCCAGGTCGTGAGTGGTATAGTTTCTTTCGTGCACCTTCAATTGCCTTGAAGCGTAAGCAATGACCTTTTGGCGTTGCATGAGCACGCAACCCAGACCTTGTCGTGAAGCGTCGTAGTATACCACGAAGTCTTCCGTGCCTTCGGGTAGTGACAGTATTGGTGCATCGCATAGCTTGTTTTTGAGTAGCTGAAAGGCTTCTTCCTGCTTAACACCCCAGTCGTACTTCTTGTCTTTTTACGTAAGGGTCGTTAGCGGCTGAGCTATTTTTGAGAAATTCTCTATGAATCGCCGGTAATAGCCCGCTAAGCCCAAAAATTGCCGAACTTCAGTCGGGTTTTGGGAGCTTCGCAATTCTTTATGGCTTCAATCTTGGACGGGTCTACATGAATGCCTTTCTTATTCACCAAGTGACCAAGAAATTGTACTTCGCGAATCCAGAATTCGCACTTTGAGAACTTTGCATACAGTTTCTCTTTCTTCAGTAGTTCTAGGATGGTTCTGAGGTGTTGCTCGTGCTCATCTTTCGTCCGTGAGTAGATCAGGATATCGTCGATAAATACAATCACGAATTTATCGAGATATGGTTTGCATACGCGGTTCATCAGATCCATAAAGACCGCTGGTGCGTTCGTCAGTCCGAATGGCATCACAAGAAACTCGTAATGCCCATAGCGTGTTCTGAATGCAGTCTTTGGTACGCTTTCTTCTTGTATCCTTAACTGATGTTATCCAGATCGAAGGTCGATCTTGGAATAGTAGCTTGATCCTTGCAACTGATCAAATAAGTCATCAATGCTCGGTAGTGGGTACCGATTCTTGATAGTGAGTTTGTTCAGCTCCCTGTAATCAATACACATCCGCAGTGTTCCATCCTTCTTCTTCACGAACAATACTGGAGCTCCCCAGGGCGAGAAGCTTGGCCTTATGAATCCTTTATTCAACAACTCCTGGAGTTGTTTAGATAATTCTTGCATTTCGGATGGTGCAAGTCGATAGGGCGCCTTGGCTACTGGAGCGACTCCTGGAACCAAGTCGATACGGAATTCGACTTGTCGTTGCGGAGGTAGTCCTGGCAGATCTTCGGGAAAGACATCAGGGAATTCTTTCACCACAGGAATATCTTCGAGTTTCGGCTCCTCAGCCTTCTTATCTACAACGTGTGCTAGGAAGGCAACACATTCTTTCCTTAAGCACTTCTGTGCCTTCATGCAACTGATGATTCGAAGAGGCGCGTCTCATTTTTCTCCATGTACGATGAGAGTTTCATCATTCGCCAAAGGGATGCGAATGCTTTTCTCATGACAAATAACTTCAGCTTTGTTCTTGGACAACCAGTCCATTCCGACTACTACATCGAAGCTACCTAATTGGATAGGTAAGAGGTCGATGCTAAACCTTTATTCACCAAGTTCTAATGTGCAACCTCTAACAACTTTGCCCGATTCAACAAGTTTACCATTGGCTAGTTCTATGGAGTATGGAATATCCAATCTACTAGACTCTATCCCAAGCGTACATTTAAATTCCACAGACATGAAACTATAATCGGCACCAGTGTAAAATAACATGGAAGAAAAGTGATTGTTAACGAGAAACGTACCGGTGACCACGTTAGGGTCCTCGCGTGCGTCCTTTGCTCCAATCACAAATGCTCGAGCCTGAGCATTGTCTTTCCTTGGGCAGTCTTTCATGAAATGATCATTGCTTCCACAACGGAAGCATCCTTGGTTCCGCCCCTTCCCGTTACCATTCTTGCTACCAGCACCGTTTCCATTTCGATTCTTTCCCTTACCCCAACAGTCTTCCGTTTGATGACCCAGTCTACCACATTTGTCGCACCTTGGAATGCGACAAGCTCCTTCATGATGATACTTACATTTTTGGCATTTAGGCATGGTGCCTTGGTATCCTTTGGCTGCAGTATTTGCCTCCTTAGGGGGGTTGGTGTCACGTTTCTTGTTGGAACCCTTGTGGTTGCGAGTTGCTTGATTCAGGTTTGAATGCTTTCTTTTCTTGTCACCGGACGACTCAGCATGCGTCTCGGTGTTTTCTGTTGGGTTCAGTGATAGCTTCTGTATGCGAACACAGTCTTCAGTAAGGCTGACAGCCAGAGTTACAGCCTCAGTGATTGTTTGGGGTTTGGCTGAAATCACCATGCTGCGAAATTCAGGGGCCAATCCCCAAATGTAGCGTTCAACGCGCTTAAATTCCGGAGTCACCATATAAGGAATCACCCTGGACAAATCATGGAACCTTCGAGTATACCCAGTGATGTCAGCACCCACCATAGTCAAGTGCCAGAACTCTGTCTCCAACCTTTGGAGTTCGGCACGAGAGCAGTACTTCTCTCTCATTTTCTCTTTCAGTTCATCCCAAATCATGCCGGCAATCATGTCCGGAATCATCTTGGCTTCATCACAGGTGGAGCTAATTTCGGACAATTTGGCTTGATGTGACCTTTTTCTCCACAGTTGAAGCACAGTCTATTACTAGATTTCCTCCTGCAATCTTCTTCCTTGTGTCCTGGTGCTTTGCAGAAATTGCAGTGAGTAGAGCATTTTCCTGAATGCTTCTTCTTACAAGCTTTGTAGTGCGGTGCAGAGGTAGAACCTAAGTTCCTATGGTTGGAATTTCCAGAACAGAATTCTTAAGTAAGCCTTTGGGCTAGGTTTCTCCTCTGGTCTTCTTCTCTAGTACGGATTAATTCATCTGTCAAGGTGTTTGCTAGTTCTACAGCTTCTTCTATGGTTTGGGGCCTAGCTGCCTTGACTACATGTCTAATGTTGGTGCATATGTCTGTCGACTTCATCTTATATCGAGTCTTGTATCTAAATAGGATAAACTAGAGCTCGGTAGTCAAAGAAATAGGGTTTTAGTGCTGATTGACCAGTTCATGCGAAATGGCCAGTCCACACGAAATGGCCATTCCACACGAAATGGACATCTCAGTTTCATAGGGAATGGAAATCCTATAAATAGGTGACTTGAGATTTCATTTGTAACTTTGCAATTCCAGTAGCGAAGCTCTGCTGAAGTGTCGGATCGATCTGTAACTTTGTCAAATCAATACAAACGACAATTAAACTACTTCTACATGCAAATCAAGCTGATTCAACATCAAAACGTTTGTTTCCGCCTCTCGTTTTGATCAAGAACTCTTATGATCGACTCATTTGATCGATTTAATGATCCTACAAGTGGTATCAGAGCTCAGGAGGAAGAATTCTTACTGATTCAGCTTGATTTCATCCGAAAATCTCACTTCTACTCACTTTCTTCACATTTTTTCAAAATTAATCGAGATTTTACGGTCAAAATGAACTGATTTTCACATATTACATGCGAAACATGGTTTTAATAAATCCGTGAACATATTAGACCCCAATTCAGCCTAAAAGTTGATTAATTTGTCAAAAAAATCATCCGATCGTTCGTCAATTTCTCCAATTCGCACGAAATGGACTTTCATTTCGCTTGAAATTGATCCAATTCGCACGAGATGGACTTTCATTTTGCTTAATGGATAAAGGTCATTTCGTTTGAAAATAATCAGTCCACGTGAAACAACAGATTCTGAATAAGTCATCTGATTCATTAATTGAAATTGAATACATGTGATTAGCGGTGCAATCAGAAAGGTTTTGATGATCAATTGTGTCAGATATTAATTCAAAAGGTTGCATGGGTTGATAATTGATAGTATGTCGGCCATGTTCTATTTGAGTTAATCAAGATTGCATGTGAAACTTATCAGCCCATGTGATTCAGATTGATGGAGTGGTCCAATTGAAATCAATTGATATATACTGTTCGTGATTTGATTCATGGTTTGCATGTGAATATTGAAAATTGTCGACCATTGTGATTAATATCGATCCAATCAAAATATTAAAATCAACAGTGACATCATATGCATTCTGCATTCTTTTACCAATCGATTCAGAAACGACTTGTTGGCCATTTAAATAAACATTTAAAGAAAACAATCAATTGTCGGCCATTTTAATTTTGATCTGATCTAAAACTGTGAAATCCAATCATGTTGATGTATATCATGTGTTTTCCTGAATTCGTATTATGTGAAAACCTTAATCTTTACACATCCCAAGTGCAAGGGTTAGATTAGTATAGGTTTAAAGTTAGTTATACGACAGTTACAAAGTATAGGGGCTGAAAGTGTCAAGACAGAAGATGATAACCGCTCACTAAAGGAAAGGATGTGTCTCCATGGACACACCCATTCGCGATCGGCTGTAAGGAAAGGAACAAGGAGACGCGACTCTTGGACAAGAAGACATAACCATTCAAGTTAAATCTCATCCACATATTCAAGAGTCACACCCGTTCGTGAAGAAACACGTCTCTACACTCGCAACTGTTCGTTTAGTATAAATAGGGCTTGTATGTTTCATTTGTAATCATCAGAATCTTATACTTTCACATTCAATATAGTTATTCGTTCGATTGTTCATAGTTTATCATTGTGTTCGTGTTCGTGTTCGTAAGGGTTCTGACCAACAGTGGTATCAGAGCGCATGTTTCAAGTCTGGGAAGAAGAAGAAGAAACCGATAGGAATCATCACAACCAGAACCTTCGTGGTGACAAGACCTGTGTGGCAAAGCAAGAAAGAAAGACCTGTGTGGCAAATCAGACCTGTGTGGCAAAAAAGGACCTGTGTGGCAATAAAAAACCTGTGTGGTGCAAGCAAGAAGAAAGATTGAAGTAAAGCAAGGAAGATAGGAAAGAAAAAGTCTAAGAAAGCAAATCAGAAAGGAAGTATGTCAGGAAAAGACGACAAAGAAAGCACGTCAACGTCAATTCGCGAGCAAGGAAATATATCCCTTCAATGCCCAAAGTTGACTGAATCGAATTACACTCAGTGGGCAATCTTGATGGAAACGATCTTAAAGGCATATAGTCTTTGGGATACGGTTGTCTCAAAGGAAGGGGTAGATGAGAAAAAGGCGCATACAACGAAAGCAATGATCTTCCAAACGTTATCGGGAGATATTCTAATGCAAGTTGCGCAATATGAGAGTGCAAAGGAAGTTTGGGATGCAATTAAAGTTCGATATCTTGGAGCCGATATGGTTCAGAAAGCGCGCCTGCAAACTTTGAGAAGTGAATTAGAAGCCTTAAAGATGGGAGAAAACGAAACAATAAGTAGTTTCGCAAGCAAGTTGGGTGGTATAAAATCTAAGTTTAAAAGCCTCGGTACCACCATTAAAGATAAGAAGATTGTAAGAAAATTACTTATCTCTGTTCCGAAGAAGTTTCTACCGATTGTGGCATCTATCGAGCAGTATTCAGAAATAGATAAAATGACATTTGAAGAAGCAGTGGGTAGGATTACAGCATTTGAAGAACGCCTCAAGAGCCAAAATGAACCGGAGAACAATAATCTGTTAATGGCAAGTTCAGACAATCATTCCGGAAATTGACATCATGGAAAAGGACGTGGCGATCAAAGTCAAGGTAGAGGACGTGGAGGAAGCTCATTTAGAGGAGGAAGAGGATGTGGACGAAATATGAATCGAGGAAATAGAGACAAGAGAGAGTTAAAGTGTTACGAATGCGGTGAGTTCGGTCACTTCGCATTCGAGTGTAGCATGCGAAAAGATGAAGAACAGGAGAAGGACGAAGAGGCTCATCTTGCATTGGAAGAAGAACCAATGATATTGCAAGTCAAGCAAGTTCAAGACCTGCAACAACTCAAGGATGTTCAAGATTAGGGGGGTGAATGAAAACCTTAATCTTTACACATCCCAAGTGCAAGGGTTAGATTAGTATAGGTTTAAAGTTAGTTATACGGCAGTTACAAAGTATAGGGGCTGAAAGTGTCAAGACAGAAGATGATAACCGCTCACTAAAGGAAAGGATGTGTCTCCATGGACACACCCATTCGCGATCGGCTGTAAGGAAAGGAACAAGGAGACGCGACTCTTGGACAAGAAGACATAACCATTCAAGTTAAATCTCATCCACATATTCAAGAGTCACACCCGTTCGTGAAGAAACACGTCTCTACACTCGCAACTGTTCGTTTAGTATAAATAGGGCTTGTATGTTTCATTTATAATAATCAGAATCTTATACTTTCACATTCAATATAGTTATTCGTTCGATTGTTCATAGTTTATCATTGTGTTCGTGTTCGTGTTCGTAAGGGTTCTGACCAACATTATGACCCATGTGTTTTGACTGAATATATAGCTCTGCCCAATCACTTTATTAAAAATAAATTTAGCGTTCCAATTGAATTGTGTTTAGTGTATATTTGATTGATGTCCAACAAAGATTCACGTGAACATGTGAGTTGAATCAAAGTCACATGTGGTGACAATAATTTCAAGAAGATAAGGTTTAAATAGATTTGGTTCATATCTCTTGGCCCAACAAGTCACAAGTGTGATCATTCTCTGTGATATTAGCGGCCCACTAATATTTGTAGACACCAAATTTTTGTCGGCCATTTGCATGTGATTAGTTGCTTGTGATTAGTTTTAATCAATAACATCTCACCCGATTCATTACATAGCTTGTTAAAATTTGATTTTCGTTGACCTTCCTGTTTGGGTCACAATCCGATTCAAGAGATTTTATTTGTTCAAAGCTTTAAAGTGTAATGAATCAAGTGGCAATCCGAATCGATTACCACCCGATCCTAATCAGTTCTATTTGTCTGTGTTTCAGGTGATTTGTCAAGCATCGGATACCCGCCCGAGCGAATCTCCAACCGATCAGTTGTCACCTGATTTTTGTCACTCAATCGGATATTCATCTGATTCAGTTGTTTGATAAAGTGATTGAACTAATCTTAGATTGTGTGAATTTTCGTATCGTTTGAAAATCTGTCTTTGTGAATCTTTCAATACCGAAACATGGATTCTGAGTTTTATAACTCGTTTTTCGGAAATGGTATGCCTGCTCAGACTCCAGCGAGTATTGCACAGAAGAAGTTTGATATCTTTACAGCTATCAGGGGAGAGTCAACAAAAGTGTAACACCCCAAAAATATAAAACTTTATATTGAAATTATAAAGTGTAAAATAAACAAAAAAATAAACTAACTAGGAATAAATAACCTAGTTAGTCATGAGCCTAGTCATAACAAAGAAACTTGGTTGAAAACATGGAAAATCTAACTTGATATTAGTAGGAGGGCCAAAGGTGTTAAGTTGAAAACTTGGTTTTTATAAAACAAAAAAATCAAAAACCTAAACACACACTGATGTGTGTTCTGGTCGAAATAAACACAGGGGCGACACAGGGTCCCTCACAAACCCTAGTTCATGCAATTTTCTCCAAATTGAAAGTTCTAATCTGTTCTAAATCGATTTCCAAGCACAAATTAGTGATATCCTCTGAAAAAGGATCACAAGGTATGTAATTCCCATGGAAAACCTTCATCTAAATTTCTGAATGAATTCATGAAATTCAGAATTGATGTTGCATGTTAGTTGTTTGGAATGAAATAGTGTCTAGGGATAAACCCTAGTCAACTACTTGTTGAAATTTCGCCTATTTCTTGTGAAATTCATAATCACCATTGAAAGTGATAAGTGGGTCTTGTAGAATTATGTTAAACACTAGGATTATCTTTGTTAACTTAGTGTATTTGAGCTCTATGGAGCAAATCCAGATTGGTTGATATGAAAATTTGTCATGAACATGTGAAATAATGTTTAAATCTTGGTTAAATAGTTAGTCAAGAACTTGATTTTTGAATTGTATGAAATCATGCTTATTAGGTGTTTGATATAATGCCTAAGAGAAGATAAGCGTTGAGAATTTGGACTAAAAACGCATATTTGATTAGTGTGGTAAATTATGCGTTATATACTATAAGAGAGTTCTAAACATCTATGGTTGAACTCTATAGGAAAGGAAATCGGAACGTCAAATGGACGAGCTAGTGGCAATACGCGTTTGAAGGGAACGCTTTGAAGGTACGTAACTGTGGTTTCGTTAAGTTATGTTCGATTATGTGATTTCGTTAGTAGACTTTAAAATTAGCATAATATATGAAGTTGATATTAGTCGAAGTGACGAAGATCACTAGATAAATAAACGGGTCAAATATCGGTTAGAATAAGTTTGTTGTGTTGTAAAATGGTGGTTCCATTAAACAACCAAACGGGTCGAACAACGGTTGAAATTGTAGTGTTGAAGTGACTAAAACGTCACTCATTAAGAATTGAGTTATAAAAGCGTAAACCATGGAACGGACGTGATACGCTGAGGTTAACAAGCCCGGGTATGGGTAATCATGGTTAGAGACCAATGTTGATGATTTGTGCAAGTATGTAATTCGACTCGTTACATTGAGTAATTTGATAGCTTGAATATGTGTAGTTGCGTTATAGAATAAAGGTTGTGGAGATTAAAGTGGAAATGTTCGTTACTTGAAATAATAAGATAAGAATTGGTTAGAAGTCGTTTGGTAGTCATTGTAATGGAGGATATCCGTAGATGAGCCAAACGGGTCGAATAATGGCGAGTTAATTAGTAATGAGTTGACTTAATAAGTTAACAAGGGCGGTAACAATCACAAGAGCATGAAGCCATAAGTTTGGTAGTGAAGTGCCGGTGATAATAAGCCCCGGAAGTTTGGGTAAAAAGCGCCCTATGTTAATATTAAAGAAGTAGCAAAATAAGCGTAACTAGGATGGGTCGAATAATTGCATAGTGATCTTTAGTTGTCCGGTCCATAAACCAAAATTTTTGGTATGGCAATCATCATAGGTACGTCGGTATTGAATTTATAGACATATAGGAAAAAGAATCACCTAAAACGGACCTATGGATCGAAAGTTATGACCAATTGAAGTTGAAATTGGTGAAATCCGGAGCAGGCAGGAAATGCAGGTCAGCAACCTGCACCTGCTGGAAAACGTTATCCCTCGCGCCACGCAACAGGATCACTTAGATCCTGCGCGACACGCAAGAGCCGTCGCGCCACGCGAGGATCTGTCGAGACACGCGACAGACAGGTTTTAAATTTTATTATTATTTTTTTTTTGTGATTTGAAGCTGGAACTTGTTTTTACGCACTATATCAATGTCAAAACTAACGTTTAAAGTGGTTTTGACTTTAGGTGACAATGGGGATTTTTCGGCTGGGGATCAAGCATGTTTTTAAGAACCTAACACACTCTTTTGAAATTTCCGCAATAGTTTAACTTTGTTTTAGACAATGTTGTGATGTAAACATTTTACTAATCATGTCATGAATGTTTAAGCTAGTCGGTAGTTGACTAGTATATGATTACTTAGAACTTTGTTTTGGTAACTTATGTTTTAATTAAGACACTTTTTATGTAAAATCCTATTAATTATTATTAAAGTCGAGTAGTAATTAGACGGGTGTTACAAGTTGGTAATCAGAGCTTAAGGTTGTCAACAAAGTGTTCGGTTCAAGCTTGATCGATCGTCCGGTAAGGATTAATTATTTATTTCAGTAGATCTTATCCTATGTAAGTGAAAGAGATGGAAATTAATGTGCACGGGAAGAGTGCGTTAATACATTCAAACCCGGAAAGTGCACTAAATGAGAACGGGCAAAGCAAGTTACGAACTTGGCTAAACCGAAGCAAACAAAGTTATGTTATAAATGAGATGTTTAATAATTGATGTAAACGATTTGAAATATGTGAAAAGTGTATGGGAGGAGTGTATAAATACGCTCGAACCTGGGAAATACACTAAGTAAGAAAGGTAAGGCAAGATATGTACTTGACCAAACCGAAAAAGAATAACACATTACTTATGATTAAGTGAGTGTGATATAAATTTCCGTATAATAAGATGGAAATGAATTAAATAATTATTGATCAACCATTAGGGATGTTTCAGTTAAAGAAATGTCTGGAGTAACCGGAGATGATTCGACATCTCAATTGATTGAACAAATGAAAGCTAAGATTTCCGAGGCAGTCAGAAAAGCTCTAGAAAATAGTCTATCACATTATATTGATAGATTACAAACCACAATCGTGCCGGTGGTGGACGATATGATGGATGAATTGAAAGGCAGCATATTACAAGAAATAGAAGAAATGAGGGTGTTGGATATGAATCGAAGTTCCATAAAGAAATCCAAGTCTAATAAAGCTCCCAAGAAAGGAGTTACAAAAAGTGTGTTACATAAGTGCAAATTTTGTGGAAAAATTCACAAGGGCACATGTGGTAAGCCAAGACATAAGAAGTCTAAATGTCCAGAGAGGCTTGGAACCAAAGACACAACCGACACAATGTCTGATGCCTAGAAGTCAAGGACAAGGTCGTTTTATATAACAGCCACAGAGGCTAAAGCTGAACCTGATGTCATTTCAGGTATGTTTCTTGTAAATTTAATTTAACACAAATTTTATTCGATACGAGTGCGAATTATAGTTGCATAAGGACATATATGAGTAATGAATTGGGTGAATTATGTAAAAGAAATACCTATATAAATGTGTGTATATATATGTGTGTAGATAAGAAAATAAATAATGGTGAGCATGTGAAGCCGAGACAAAAAGTAATCCCGATCAAAATTGCAATGGGAAGGAGTGCGCGTACACTCGAACCCGGGAACTTAATGAAGTAAATAAATGTTGTAATGGGAAGGAGTGTAATTACGCCCGAACCCGGAAATTGCAATAGTATTAAATAGCGAAGACAAGGTTATAGACTTGGCCAAACTAAATAAAATGTGTAGAAGCATCATTTACATCAACAAACGATGTAGATAAATTTCATTCAACAATAAGGAATAATAAAATTAAATGAATTAATTTTGTTAACTAAGGTTAAAGATGAGAAATTAAGACTCGGACCGAGAATATCCGCGAAAAAGAAGTTAAATGGATGATACGTATTATTCGCTACCATGAATAATAAAGTATCAATAAATGCAAATTTAGAAACTTTGGTATGGGTAACCATCCAAGTAATACATTATTAATCAAATCCTCATTAAGAAGAAATATGATCGCAATGATGGATGTGATTATATAAAAGCCTAGTAAAATAAACTTTATGAAAGTGTTAGAATAAGAACGGGTAAACCCCAAAAGCCGTATAACCATAACAGTGGTTTTACTAAATAAGACTTAAGAAATGGGCCTTCGGAACATTAGTAAAAGAAACAGACCTAAGGGTCGCTAACAACAGAAAGGTGACGTTCGGATTAAATAAGCAAAATGCTTAATAATAAAGGTAAACGGAAGTCGGATGACGGGAGCGTGTTACATTAAGGTAATAAGCCCAAGGGAAGGGATAAGAATTAAGGTAAATAAAAATATAAACCAATAAACAAGAATGTTAGGGAATAGGGGTAAAGTTTGACTATCATAAGCGATGAAGTACACACGAACAAGTCAAACAAGATGAATGAAAGAATAAAAGACTTGGTGGAATAAGGGCGACGGAATACGCTAATACTACTGAATAAATCAAAACAAAGTCTTAACACATGCCGGAATGGCTGCTTTGATAATGACTTCGGTAAAATACCCGATAGATGGGTAGGAATACGGATCTATACGTAAGCCAAGAGACGGTGGTGCAGATTATGTTTTGGTCAAAAATTACAAAAGCAATTTAGTGATCAAATTAGTTAAGTGAGGTAGTGTGCTAGAAATATGCGTTGTAAATATGCCGATTAAGTTATTTGTAAAAACAGTTGGAGGATACGGCTCAGGATATAGAGCTGTATCAATGCTCAAACGATGAGCAAAAAAGGTAAAGGTTGACACCGGATATACGAGGAAAGCCCTTGATTAATCTAGATCGCCGGCACAAAACCTCGGGAGCTGACAATCTCAACTGCCTTGTTCTTCAATTATTCAAATATCAGGATACAGTGCAGGATGTGATGCGGATCAACTAGGTGTTACAAGATAATTCGAGTACAAGTGTTTATGTGTAGTGATTGCTAGCAGCTAGAGTGTAAATTGTGCGAATGAAAAAGTGAGTGCCTTAACTTGATCCGATCCATCTATTTATAGTAAAGAAATTTAACAAACTACCCTATTAAACCGGGATTCGGCGGATATTCCCCATTCGAACGTTGTAGACCTGGTCCTTCGGGCTCAATGTCTCCATTCCAACTGATTTGCCCGAGTCTTAAGGGGAAGAAGTCTTCTTGAACGTTGGCGACTTGTAACTCTTAATCTGCACGTGGTTAATTCATTTAATACCAGGATATCGCACAAGGATGTTACCAATATCCTGATCCGGTATCCTGATCACAAGTAAACAATCAAAAGCAGAATATTGGTCAGGATATATGCTCAGAAAATGACCCATAACAATTGTCCCCAAAATATATCTGTTGGTATACCGATCCAACGGATATATTTTAAAACTCTACCACCTGGATCGAGGCAATCAATAAGACGAGACCCTTGAAGTGACAATGTGCAACTTCCAATGTACTATTTACTCTTTACCCCCCTATATTCAGCCTATATTAACTGAGGGATTCTTCATTATAATTATCTCTATCTTCAAGCGAATTTCAGGTATTTTCTCTCTCTATCTTCCCTGTTTTCTTCGTTTATGTCCGTTATAACCTTCCATGGCTACCCGCACATAGATCACAAACGGCAGATTCCGTTGTCACACCCCAACCAATGGCGGAAACATCGAGATGAGACGAAGTGTGAAGATTGCTAGAGACATCATAACGCTATTTGTGACAATATTTAATAAACCGATTTCATTTCATAGATAGATTGTCAAACATACAAGGAAATTCAAATAACAACATGTTCAAAGGAAATACGTAACAACATAATCAAAATTGATACAACATATTAAACCTAAACGTCTATATGTGTATCTAGGCATCAACGCTACTTCTTTTCATAGCATCGTCATCATCAACCTGTAACATGTTTAAAATACAATTCAATGCAAAAGCAAAGGCGAGTATACAAGTTTAAGCATAAGTATAAGTATAAGGGTAAAAGTTTAAAAACGAATCCACATGGCAACTTAGTTTATACGAGATCAACCTAACATGGCATGCAATATTTCTAGCCAATCCTCTGTTTACGCAAGAAAGTTTAGTTAATTCAACATGACCCAAGTTTAAGGGGGGCGGTGCGTTACTCCTATAGCGCTATACATGTCAAATGGAGGCTCGTGAAAGCTAATGACTAAAACATATCACATAAGTATGGTCCACGTAAGCATCAAGTATCATAGCATAGTATTCATGTATAAGGATTGTTTTGTGCATTGCATAAAGAATAAGTTTAAGTGTAGTTTAATAGTTAAACATGTTACACCCCAAAAAGTGGTAAACATAAAAAGGGGGTTGCGAGTATACTCACAGTTTTGCAAGTCTTCTACTTGAATCCGCGAGTGAGTTGGTTGATTAGGAAGTTGGAACACAAAGTCCTTCTACACAAAGGAAACATAGGTGCGTGAGTTTGGGCATTCGGAGGATTTAGGTATTTTAGGAAGTTAAAACACAAGAATGTATATATTCGAAAGTAATCATCCTTCAACATTAAGTACTTGTTCTTGACACTATGAAACCTCAAGGGTTAATGTTTTCATGAGTAGTATACTCATTAGAATCGTAACAAGTCTTGTGTTTTAGATGATGTATTCTAATACCTTGACGAATGAACACCAGTCCATCATCAAGAGTTCGAATAGTAAATATATGTATAAGTATTATATGGATCATTTAGTCTAATAATCAAGCATGAGGTAGAAGATAAATCTTCATTTAGGTACCTCTATTGTGTCATAGAATTCATGTAGGAGGTAGGAAGAACAAGCTTCCATTTAGGTACCTCTTATGGTTCACCACTACACTTGATGTAAAAACATACAAGGAGGGTCATGAACTAATATCAATACAAGAATAATAAACATCTACACTATGAGAAATCATCAAGTAATGTGGGGATTTTACGTTGGACAACCCAAGTTAGTCCACAATCACACCTTTATCAAGCTTGAAGCTTGAACACCACTTGTGGGTCAAAAACCCTAAACAAAACATAAAGTATTTGAGGATTAACCTCTGATTTTGTATGTCTCAACCTTGTTTTTAAGCCTAACTAACCATAGAAGTGGTTATAAGCATAAGGACATAGGTTTGAGATGAGTTAGACTCAAGTTGAACAAGTTTAGTAAAGAATAGATGAAATCAGAAATGAACAGTGAACTTTGGAGCCTTTTTGCCGGAGTTCCAGGGACTTATTTACTGTGAAAAACCCATGGAATCGAAGGTAAGGTCGATCCAAGCACATAGGAATAAGAATGGACTAAATCGGACAAGTATTGAGTGAGTTATGCTCACTTTAGTGAAGGTTGCTGAATCTGTCCGAAATTCTGATTATAGCTGCGAATTTAGGGAGTTTGAGAGAGTTCTGAGAGTGAGATTTGAGTTTGTAAAGTGGAAAAGTGGCTGGGATTAGAATGGTATTTATAGGGAAGGATTAGGGTTTAAGTTGGGTGGCATTAAAGATAGTTAGTTGGATGCTACACTAATTAAAAAAAACAACCTAGAGTGCCTTTAAGGCTTCCGACCGAGAGAGAGGCTGTTACATCCAAAATTTTCCCTCCTTTTTGTGTGTATGACATATTAAATTAAATTAGGTGTTAATATTATATTAACATATAAATTCTATTAAATGTATAACAAGGTGAGGTGGGAATGTTTATTATAAAAAAAAAACACAGAAACAATGTAAAGTTGGCAGTTCAATCGCAGGGCTGTTGCCTTTCTTATTTTTTTCTATTTATTATTATTATTATTTTTTTTTATTAATTTAATAGTAATGAAAATTACATCAACGTAAGTTGATGTTTTCTATATTATTATTATTATTATGTTATTATTATTATTATTATTATTATTATTATTATTATATTATGTTATTAGGATTATTATTATTACTAATATATTATTAGAATTAACCACGTACCTAATAGTTAACAAGCACGTATAAGTTATGAGTACTAGTATGTCGGGTATCGGTTGCGCGTATGAATCGAGATTGGTAACATATAACCCAAGTATTGCAACACGTATAAGCATGTATATATAAAAACAAATAGCATTCCATATAAAGGATTTATTTCATTACGATCGAAGTCTCGGATTTACAATGGTTTGAAACGAAATACGAAATACAAAAGGAACAAGCTTCCAAAAATAGAAATGCGAACAAGACTTGCTATAAATGGAAAGTACAAATAAGCAGGGCGTTACAGTCTCCCCTCCTTTAGGGAATTTCGTCCCGAAATTTAGGAAGAAGTAGGGAAAAGATGTGGATACTTCGTCTTCATTTCACTCTCGAGTTCCCAAGTAAATTCAGCGCCACGTTTTCCTTCCCATCGAACCTTGACAATAGGAATTCGACTGCGCCTTAGTTGCTTGCTCCTCGGTCCATGATTTCGACCGGTTTTTCCACAAAGTGAAGCGTTTCGTTGACTTGCATGTCTTCGAGAGGAACGTGGAGTCCTTTGTCAGCTAGACATTTCTTTAAGTTGGACACGTGGAAGACAGGGTGTACGTTGCTGAGTTCTTCGGGCAGGTCTAGTCTATACGCAACCTCGCCAATCCTCTCGAGAATTTTGAAAGGACCAACGTAGCGAGGTGCGAGTTTCCCTTTCTTGCCAAATCGAACCACGCCCTTCCAAGGGGATACCTTGAGAAGCACGAAGTCACCTGTCTCGAATTCCATAGGTTTGCGTCCTTTGTCAGCGTAACTCTTTTGTCGGCTCCTGGCTTTCAATAAGTTGTCTCGAACCTGTAAAATCTTGTCCGTCGTCTCTTGTATAAGCTCGGGACCGGTGATTTGGGCCTGCCCAATCTCGTGCCAACAAATAGGCGAACGGCACTTGCGACCATACAATGCTTCGAAAGGTGCCATTTGAATACTCGCGTGATAACTATTATTGTACGAGAATTCGACCAAGGGCAAGTGTGAATCCCAGTTGCCACCAAAATCTATTACGCATGAACGAAGCATATCCTCTAAGGTTTGGATAGTACGCTCGGTTTGACCGTCAGTCTGAGGATGGAAGGCAGTGCTAAGGTTGAGTTTAGTAACCATAGCAGATTGAAAAGTTTGCCAGAGACGAGACGTAAAACGAGCATCACGATCAGAAATGATGTCGATGGGAATACCATGACGACAGATTATCTCCTTCATGTAGACCTTAGCCAATTTCTCGACTTTGAAATCTTCACGAATAGGGAGGAAGTGAGCTGACTTGGTCAATCGATCAACGATTACCCAAATGCTGTCAAGACCAGCAGTAGTGCGAGGAAGCTTAGTGATAAAATCCATGGCAATGTGTAACACCCGTCTAATTTTACTTTAGTTTAATAATAAATCATGCCATTTTTTTTTAAGGATATCTAAATTAAAACCTTAGTTTCAAGAACTAAGTTCTAAGGTAACAAACATAGTTGTCTACCAACTAATTAAAACATCCATAAGTTGTTTAACAAACGGTTTACATCACAACATTGTTTAAACAGGGTTAATTTACGCGGAAGCTTTAAATGTTTGTGTTCGGTTCTTCAAAAGCTAGCTTGACCATCATCCGTAGTCCTTGGATACCTAAAAACTGAAATGTTTTCATTAAACATTAGTGTTAGAAAACTTAGAAATAATACATATTCGAAACTACGTCTAAAACGGATTCGATTTAACAAAGAAATACAAAATTCATCATAATTTTTAAAGCTCTACCGTAACTTACGGTAGGTACCGTAAGTTACGGTAGCTTCTGGGAATTTCTAGTTCCGCCGTAACACAGGGGAAACCCACCGTAACTATTTGTAGTCTACCGTAAATTACGGTATGTGCCGTAATTTACGGTAGACTCTGGGATGTTATGCTTTTGTTTGATTTGCTTATTTACTTGGAACAATTTCTCGGATTTCATTCCCACAACCCGTCATGTTAAATCATCGTATCCCAATATGTCATTTGTCTATAATAACAAGACTGAGTAATCATACTACAATGTATTTCCATGCCTTATTTGGTTATTCGACCCGTTTGGCTCATCTAAGGAATTCTCCATTTTGATGACTACCAACGAGGTCTGACCAGATTCTTGGCCTATTATTCGATATAGCGACTATCATCGCTTTAATCCAACTCAACTTTTAATACACAATCCAACTACAGATATGCTAAATATCAAAATTTACCCAAATGTAACGAATCAAGTACATACCTTCATAATTCGTCGACATTGCTTTGTAATCATTATTACCCATTCCCGGGCTTGTCGACCTTAGCGTATCCCTTCTAATCCTCGGTTTCTGCTTTTATAACTCTATTTAACGGTTAATGTTCGAGTCACTCCAAACACTACCATTTCGACCATTATTTTATCACCTTCTTCATCTAGTGAATTACATCACTTTACTCACGTCCCATTATGACTAATTAAGCGGCATTATCAATTAACATATTTAACCAACTATTTATTTTGACCCGCTTGGTTTGTCGAGTGAATTCCATCACTTCTTAGACTTACCAAAAAGGGTTTCAATTCCACTATTTCGACATCATACCTATTTCAACTATTTCTTTTGACCCGTTTGGTTTGTCGAGTGAATTCCATCACTTCTTAGACTTACCAAACGCAACTATTTTCGCTATAACAACATTAGACATATCTACGACTATGCTTATCTACGTAAATGTAACGAAACGACAAGTCGCGTACCTTTAGTGCTTTTCCTTCAAGCGTGTATCAACTCCGGCTCGCCCGCTTAAAGATTCAATTCTTTGCCTATAGAGTTCAATCATCAACTTGTTTAGAACTCTTATTATTTCGTATAACGCATAATTCACTATAACATTCACATATGTGTTTTTACTCAAAATTTCAACATCTAGTTTTCTTTTAGGCATTTCAACAAACACCTAGAGGGCATGATTTTACCAAAATCAATAATCAAGTTCCTTGACTAGTTATTTGGCCAATTTTGAGTATTTTTCACAATTTCAATATCTAGTTTACACGTCAACACTTAGGCTTATTTCATTGAGTTCGAATAACACTAGATTAATAGTTATAATTCTAGTGTTCATCATCTTTCTACAAAACCCATTTAACTCATAAATGGATGATTATGAATCTCATGTTTATTGACACTAATGCATCAAACTATTGACTAGGGTTTGTTCTAAATCATGAATTTATCATAACTTCATTCAAAAAATCAAACATGCAAGTTCAGATTTCTACTTCATGTGTTCATCAAGTAATCAAATCGAAACCAAAAGACTAAACTCGACATACCTTGTGATCCCCTCACTTGAGTGATCACTAGTTTGTGCTTGGTTTTTGATTTGAACTTGATTTGGCTTCTCAATTTGAAGAATTTGTAGATTAGGGTTTGGGTTTTAGGGAGCTCTCCTGGCTTCTGTGTTGTACGCGACCAGAACACACACTTTGTGTGTGTTTTGGTGTTAAATCTTTAATAATTAAAATCCATTTTAACTTTTGTCAACTTTAGCCCCTTTACTTGTTCAAGTTTTATTAAGGACCTTTCTTAACTAGATTTCTTATTAAATCCAAGAACTCAAAACTAACTAGGTTATTTTTCCTAGTTATTTTATCTTGGCTTTTACCGAGTTTTATTGCGTATATATATAATCTATATTTTTGGGGTGTTACAAGTCTACCCCCCTTAAAGAGGTTTCGTCCCCGAAACCTTCTTTTAAGTAGTTATTTGGCTTGGATTAAAACAACCTAGTTTTGTTTTTAAGGCATTCTTTCTTTTAGCCAAAAGTTATCCCTTGCCTTGACGCATGCGTCTTTTACGTGTAAGTCCTCACGGACCATAACTTGTGTCTCGCATTTCTTATCTTGTCGCCTATTTGTCCCGATTGCCACTTGATTACCCAATAGTATGAGTTTGCCAATATGCTTATTCCATACTACCCTATGTTGACAAGTGTTTTATATAATTCACAACACTATTTTGACTTTGGATGATCTAATCAGCGAGACTGGCTAGTCACCGTCACCTCATGCCCCGTTAATTTGGGTATATCCCTTTTGCTATATTCGGATTTACGCGAGTTTATGATCTCCTATCCCATAACTCACGCTACAACATGATTATATTCTATATCACTCCTTGTGACCATGATTGCCTCGCATCACGTCATGTTTAAGTTTTTTATAAACTTTTCATTATCAAAATCTTCTTTCTAACGTATCGCATTACGTATTACACCTATTGGTGTTAAGACCCACATTTTTTTTTATTTATTAACTGTTTCCTAATTTGCCTCATAGTATTCATATTCGTTAAATGTTGTCTCTCACTAAAACTGAATTTTAGTTTAACGTTTATCTCTTCAACTTATGTCAATTACTCATACCCATGAATTAATGACGAGAATTTATTCTCTTCCGCTATTATATTACGCGGGGGATCGTAACAAGTCCTCATGCTTAATCCCAAAGTGACCCGTAGGTTCCTTTACTTAGTCTCATAGGCTATTTTATTAGATTTTTTTACCCTTTTTAAGGTGAGGCCCTATAGTTTGTTTCTTTGTATTTGTGACCCGAGGATCAATTTGGTCTCGTAGACCTTTATATTGTTTATAACCCAAGGTTATAGTGATCCCATAGGTCATCCTCTACTCGTATCTTTATTTAATTGTATATATGTATATACACATGGCGTCTAGGCACCCCCTTTTTATGTTTAGAATAATTTATTTTCGCTTTTGAAACTCGTTTGACCTTGACCGTAGTCTAAGGCTACATTCTTTTTCTTTCGAGTTATCCTTCCGACTCTTTGACTTCTTACATCGCTTTCGCGTCGGTTTATCCTACTCATTCCGTCATTTGGTTTATGCCCCTACTTCCTTTCAACCCGTTACCCGGGTTCGTTATCATAATGTTTTTTTTTTTTTTTAACACTTTTGTTTCACTGGTTTGCATTTTCCTTTCTATAATCTTTTACGACCTATCACGTAGATTCACTAATATTTTGCACTTTCACTATTTGGTTTGCGCTCGCTTGAAATAGCAAGTACTATACTTTATTCTAGCCCGTCCAACATTGAAATAGTTGAACACAACTATCTAAATTTCTGTTTTGCAGAATTTCAGCATCTTTTAGTCATAACTCTTAATCTGAGTCTTTTAACTTTTAATCTGCATCGCCGTCTCTTTTATTAATGTCCTGAGGGTTCATTTCTTAGGCCTTGTTTGGTAAAACCATTGCTACCGTTATATAGCTCTTGGGGTTTACCCGTTTTCGCTCTAACACTTCTAATATTTTTATTTTACTAATCTTTTATTCAACTACACTTAACAATGTAATTATTGTTCTTCCTCATACGGTTTTGGTTAATAATATGTTACTTGGATGGTTACCCATACCCAGTTTTCTAAATTCGCATTTGACGATACTTTCTTATTTGTAGTGGCGAATAATATGTATCGTTTATTTGGTTTAACCAAGTGTACAACCTTGCCCTTGCCATTCGCTACTAATACAATTTCCGGGTTCGGGTGTAATTACACTCCTTCCCAACCCAACATTTATTCACTTCGTTAAGTTCTCGGGTTCGAGTGTACGCGCACTCCTTCCCGTTATGACACTTGTCTTTCATTGCATTCCCGGGTTCGAGTGTACATGCACTCCTTCCCGTTGAAATATTTACCGAGATTACTTTTACCTCGGTTTCACATACTCTCCATTATTTATTTTCTTATATATATATATATATATATATATATATATATATATATACCTTCATATAGGTATTTCTTTTACATAATTTTCCCAATTCATTACCCATATATGCCTTTATGCAACTATCATTCGCACTCGCATCGGATAAATTTGTGTTAAATTAAATTTACAAGAAACATACCTGAAATGATATCGGGTTCAGTTTTAGCCTCTGCGGCTGTTATATAAAACGACCTTGTCCTTGACTTCTGGGCATCAGACATTGTGTCAGTTGCGTCTTTGGTTCCAAGCCTTTCTGGACGTTTAGACTTCTTGTGTCTTGGCTTACCACACGTGCCCTTGTGAATTTTTCCGCAAAATTTGCACTGATGTAACACAGTTTTTGTAACTCCTCTCTTGGGAGCTTTATTAGACTTGGACTTCTTTACGGAACTTGGATTCATATCCAATACCCTCCTCTCTTCTATTTCTTGTAATATGATGTCTTTCAATTCAGCCATCATACCATCCACCACCGGTACGATTGTGGTTTGTAATCTATCAATATAATGTGATAGACTATTTTCCAGAGCTTTTCCGACTGCCTCGGAAATCTTAGCTTTCATTTGCTCAGTCAACTGAGATGCCGAATCATCTCTGGTTACTGCAGACATTTCTTTAACTGAAACATCCATAATGGTTAATCAATACTTATTTAATTCATTTCCATCTTATTATACGGAATTTATATCACACTCACTTAGTCATAAGTAATGTGTTATTTTCCTTCGGTTTGGTCAAGTACATATCTTGCCTTACCTTTCTTACTTAGTGTATTTCCCAGGTTCGAGCGTATTTATACACTCCTCCCATACACTTTTCGCATATTTCATTTTGTTTAATCTCAATTTTAAGTAACTCTTACCGGATGTCTTGAAACTGAAATGTTTACATCAATTATTAAACATCTCATTTATAACATAACTTTGTTTGCTTCGGTCTAGCCAGGTTCGTAACTTGCTTTGACCGTTCTCATTTAGTGCACTTTCCGGGTTTGAGTGTATTAACGCACTCTTCCCATGCACATTAATTTCCAAGAAATGTTTACATCAATTATTAAACATCTCATTTATAACATAACTTTGTTTGCTTCGGTCTAGCCAAGTTCGTAACTTGCTTTGACCGTTCTCATTTAGTGCACTTTCCGGGTTTGAGTGTATTAACGCACTCTTCCCATGCACATTAATTTCCGTCTCTTTCATTTAAATAGGATAAGATCTACTAACATGAATAATTAATCCTTACCGGACGATCGATCAAGCTTGAACCGAACACTTTGTTGACAACCGTAAGCTCTGATTACCAACTTGTAACACCCGTCTAATTTTACTTTAGTTTAATAATAAATCATGCCATTTTTTTTTTAAGGATATCTAAATTAAAACCTTAGTTTCAAGAACTAAGTTCTAAGGTAACAAACATAGTTGTCTACCAACTAATTAAAACATCCATAAGTTGTTTAACAAACGGTTTACATCACAACATTGTTTAAACAGGGTTAATTTACGCGGAAGCTTTAAAAGTTTGTGTTCGGTTCTTCAAAAGCTAGCTTGACCATCATCCGTAGTCCTTGGATACCTAAAAACTGAAATGTTTTCATTAAACATTAGTGTTAGAAAACTTAGAAATAATACATATTCGAAACTACGTCTAAAACGGATTCGATTTAACAAAGAAATACAAAATTCATCATAATTTTTAAAGCTCTACCGTAACTTACGGTAGGTACCGTAAGTTACGGTAGCTTCTGGGAATTTCTAGTTCCGCCGTAACACAGGGGAAACCCACCGTAACTATTTGTAGTCTACCGTAAATTACGGTATGTGCCGTAATTTACGGTAGACTCTGGGATGTTATGCTTTTGTTTGATTTGCTTATTTACTTGGAACAATTTCTCGGATTTCATTCCCACAACCCGTCATGTTAAATCATCGTATCCCAATATGTCATTTGTCTATAATAACAAGACTGAGTAATCATACTACAATGTATTTCCATGCCTTATTTGGTTATTCGACCCGTTTGGCTCATCTAAGGAATTCTCCATTTTGATGACTACCAACGAGGTCTGACCAGATTCTTGGCCTATTATTCGATATAGCGACTGTCATCGCTTTAATCCAACTCAACTTTTAATACACAATCCAACTACAGATATGCTAAATATCAAAATTTACCCAAATGTAACGAATCAAGTACATACCTTCATAATTCGTCGACATTGCTTTCTAATCATTATTACCCATTCCCGGGCTTGTCGACCTTAGCGTATCCCTTCTAATCCTCGGTTTCTGCTTTTATAACTCTATTTAACGGTTAATGTTCGAGTCACTCCAAACACTACCATTTCGACCATTATTTTATCACCTTCTTCATCTAGTGAATTACATCACTTTACTCACGTCCCATTATGACTAATTAAGCGGCATTATCAATTAACATATTTAACCAACTATTTATTTTGACCCGCTTGGTTTGTCGAGTGAATTCCATCACTTCTTAGACTTACCAAAAAGGGTTTCAATTCCACTATTTCGACATCATACCTATTTCAACTATTTCTTTTGACCCGTTTGGTTTGTCGAGTGAATTCCATCACTTCTTAGACTTACCAAACGCAACTATTTTCGCTATAACAACATTAGACATATCTACGACTATGCTTATCTACGTAAATGTAACGAAACGACAAGTCGCGTACCTTTAGTGCTTTTCCTTCAAGCGTGTATCAACTCCGGCTCGCCCGCTTAAAGATTCAATTCTTTGCCTATAGAGTTCAATCATCAACTTGTTTAGAACTCTTATTATTTCGTATAACGCATAATTCACTATAACATTCACATATGTGTTTTTACTCAAAATTTCAACATCTAGTTTTCTTTTAGGCATTTCAACAAACACCTAGAGGGCATGATTTTACCAAAATCAATAATCAAGTTCCTTGACTAGTTATTTGGCCAATTTTGAGTATTTTTCACAATTTCAATATCTAGTTTACACGTCAACACTTAGGCTTATTTCATTGAGTTCGAATAACACTAGATTAATAGTTATAATTCTAGTGTTCATCATCTTTCTACAAAACCCATTTAACTCATAAATGGATGATTATGAATCTCATGTTTATTGACACTAATGCATCAAACTATTGACTAGGGTTTGTTCTAAATCATGAATTTATCATAACTTCATTCAAAAAATCAAACATGCAAGTTCAGATTTCTACTTCATGTGTTCATCAAGTAATCAAATCGAAACCAAAAGACTAAACTCGACATACCTTGTGATCCCCTCACTTGAGTGATCACTAGTTTGTGCTTGGTTTTTGATTTGAACTTGATTTGGCTTTTCAATTTGAAGAATTTGTAGATTAGGGTTTGGGTTTTAGGGAGCTCTCCTGGCTTCTGTGTTGTACGCGACCAGAACACACACTTTGTGTGTGTTTTGGTGTTAAATCTTTAATAATTAAAATCCATTTTAACTTTTGTCAACTTTAGCCCCTTTACTTGTTCAAGTTTTATTAAGGACCTTTCTTAACTAGATTTCTTATTAAATCCAAGAACTCAAAACTAACTAGGTTATTTTTCCTAGTTATTTTATCTTGGCTTTTACCGAGTTTTATTGCGTATATATATAATCTATATTTTTGGGGTGTTACAAGTCTACCCCCCTTAAAGAGGTTTCGTCCCCGAAACCTTCTTTTAAGTAGTTATTTGGCTTGGATTAAAACAACCTAGTTTTGTTTTTAAGGCATTCTTTCTTTTAGCCAAAAGTTATCCCTTGCCTTGACGCATGCGTCTTTTACGTGTAAGTCCTCACGGACCATAACTTGTGTCTCGCATTTCTTATCTTGTCGCCTATTTGTCCCGATTGCCACTTGATTACCCAATAGTATGAGTTTGCCAATATGCTTATTCCATACTACCCTATGTTGACAAGTGTTTTATATAATTCACAACACTATTTTGACTTTGGATGATCTAATCAGCGAGACTGGCTAGTCACCGTCACCTCATGCCCCGTTAATTTGGGTATATCCCTTTTGCTATATTCGGATTTACGCGAGTTTATGATCTCCTATCCCATAACTCACGCTACAACATGATTATATTCTATATCACTCCTTGTGACCATGATTGCCTCGCATCACGTCATGTTTAAGTTTTTTATAAACTTTTCATTATCAAAATCTTCTTTCTAACGTATCGCATTACGTATTACACCTATTGGTGTTAAGACCCACATTTTTTTTATTTATTAACTGTTTCCTAATTTGCCTCATAGTATTCATATTCGTTAAATGTTGTCTCTCACTAAAACTGAATTTTAGTTTAACGTTTATCTCTTCAACTTATGTCAATTACTCATACCCATGAATTAATGACGAGAATTTATTCTCTTCCGCTATTATATTACGCGGGGGATCGTAACAAGTCCTCATGCTTAATCCCAAAGTGACCCGTAGGTTCCTTTACTTAGTCTCATAGGCTATTTTATTAGATTTTTTTTACCCTTTTTAAGGTGAGGCCCTATAGTTTGTTTCTTTGTATTTGTGACCCGAGGATCAATTTGGTCTCGTAGACCTTTATATTGTTTATAACCCAAGGTTATAGTGATCCCATAGGTCATCCTCTACTCGTATCTTTATTTAATTGTATATATGTATATACACATGGCGTCTAGGCACCCCCTTTTTATGTTTAGAATAATTTATTTTCGCTTTTGAAACTCGTTTGACCTTGACCGTAGTCTAAGGCTACATTCTTTTTCTTTCGAGTTATCCTTCCGACTCTTTGACTTCTTACATCGCTTTCGCGTCGGTTTATCCTACTCATTCCGTCATTTGGTTTATGCCCCTACTTCCTTTCAACCCGTTACCCGGGTTCGTTATCATAATGTTTTTTTTTTTTTTAACACTTTTGTTTCACTGGTTTGCATTTTCCTTTCTATAATCTTTTACGACCTATCACGTAGATTCACTAATATTTTGCACTTTCACTATTTGGTTTGCGCTCGCTTGAAATAGCAAGTACTATACTTTATTCTAGCCCGTCCAACATTGAAATAGTTGAACACAACTATCTAAATTTCTGTTTTGCAGAATTTCAGCATCTTTTAGTCATAACTCTTAATCTGAGTCTTTTAACTTTTAATCTGCATCGCCGTCTCTTTTATTAATGTCCTGAGGGTTCATTTCTTAGGCCTTGTTTGGTAAAACCATTGCTACCGTTATATAGCTCTTGGGGTTTACCCGTTTTCGCTCTAACACTTCTAATATTTTTATTTTACTAATCTTTTATTCAACTACACTTAACAATGTAATTATTGTTCTTCCTCATACGGTTTTGGTTAATAATATGTTACTTGGATGGTTACCCATACCCAGTTTTCTAAATTCGCATTTGACGATACTTTCTTATTTGTAGTGGCGAATAATATGTATCGTTTATTTGGTTTAACCAAGTGTACAACCTTGCCCTTGCCATTCGCTACTAATACAATTTCCGGGTTCGGGTGTAATTACACTCCTTCCCAACCCAACATTTATTCACTTCGTTAAGTTCTCGGGTTCGAGTGTACGCGCACTCCTTCCCGTTATGACACTTGTCTTTCATTGCATTCCCGGGTTCGAGTGTACATGCACTCCTTCCCGTTGAAATATTTACCGAGATTACTTTTACCTCGGTTTCACATACTCTCCATTATTTATTTTCTTATATATATATATATATATATATATATATATATATATACCTTCATATAGGTATTTCTTTTACATAATTTTCCCAATTCATTACCCATATATGCCTTTATGCAACTATCATTCGCACTCGCATCGGATAAATTTGTGTTAAATTAAATTTACAAGAAACATACCTGAAATGATATCGGGTTCAGTTTTAGCCTCTGCGGCTGTTATATAAAACGACCTTGTCCTTGACTTCTGGGCATCAGACATTGTGTCAGTTGCGTCTTTGGTTCCAAGCCTTTCTGGACGTTTAGACTTCTTGTGTCTTGGCTTACCACACGTGCCCTTGTGAATTTTTCCGCAAAATTTGCACTGATGTAACACAGTTTTTGTAACTCCTCTCTTGGGAGCTTTATTAGACTTGGACTTCTTTACGGAACTTGGATTCATATCCAATACCCTCCTCTCTTCTATTTCTTGTAATATGATGTCTTTCAATTCAGCCATCATACCATCCACCACCGGTACGATTGTGGTTTGTAATCTATCAATATAATGTGATAGACTATTTTCCAGAGCTTTTCCGACTGCCTCGGAAATCTTAGCTTTCATTTGCTCAGTCAACTGAGATGCCGAATCATCTCTGGTTACTGCAGACATTTCTTTAACTGAAACATCCATAATGGTTAATCAATACTTATTTAATTCATTTCCATCTTATTATACGGAATTTATATCACACTCACTTAGTCATAAGTAATGTGTTATTTTCCTTCGGTTTGGTCAAGTACATATCTTGCCTTACCTTTCTTACTTAGTGTATTTCCCAGGTTCGAGCGTATTTATACACTCCTCCCATACACTTTTCGCATATTTCATTTTGTTTAATCTCAATTTTAAGTAACTCTTACCGGATGTCTTGAAACTGAAATGTTTACATCAATTATTAAACATCTCATTTATAACATAACTTTGTTTGCTTCGGTCTAGCCAGGTTCGTAACTTGCTTTGACCGTTCTCATTTAGTGCACTTTCCGGGTTTGAGTGTATTAACGCACTCTTCCCATGCACATTAATTTCCAAGAAATGTTTACATCAATTATTAAACATCTCATTTATAACATAACTTTGTTTGCTTCGGTCTAGCCAAGTTCGTAACTTGCTTTGACCGTTCTCATTTAGTGCACTTTCCGGGTTTGAGTGTATTAACGCACTCTTCCCATGCACATTAATTTCCGTCTCTTTCATTTAAATAGGATAAGATCTACTAACATGAATAATTAATCCTTACCGGACGATCGATCAAGCTTGAACCGAACACTTTGTTGACAACCGTAAGCTCTGATTACCAACTTGTAACACCCGTCTAATTTTACTTTAGTTTAATAATAAATCATGCCATTTTTTTTAAGGATATCTAAATTAAAACCTTAGTTTCAAGAACTAAGTTCTAAGGTAACAAACATAGTTGTCTACCAACTAATTAAAACATCCATAAGTTGTTTAACAAACGGTTTACATCACAACATTGTTTAAACAGGGTTAATTTACGCGGAAGCTTTAAAAGTTTGTGTTCGGTTCTTCAAAAGCTAGCTTGACCATCATCCGTAGTCCTTGGATACCTAAAAACTGAAATGTTTTCATTAAACATTAGTGTTAGAAAACTTAGAAATAATACATATTCGAAACTACGTCTAAAACGGATTCGATTTAACAAAGAAATACAAAATTCATCATAATTTTTAAAGCTCTACCGTAACTTACGGTAGGTACCGTAAGTTACGGTAGCTTCTGGGAATTTCTAGTTCCGCCGTAACACAGGGGAAACCCACCGTAACTATTTGTAGTCTACCGTAAATTACGGTATGTGCCGTAATTTACGGTAGACTCTGGGATGTTATGCTTTTGTTTGATTTGCTTATTTACTTGGAACAATTTCTCGGATTTCATTCCCACAACCCGTCATGTTAAATCATCGTATCCCAATATGTCATTTGTCTATAATAACAAGACTGAGTAATCATACTACAATGTATTTCCATGCCTTATTTGGTTATTCGACCCGTTTGGCTCATCTAAGGAATTCTCCATTTTGATGACTACCAACGAGGTCTGACCAGATTCTTGGCCTATTATTCGATATAGCGACTGTCATCGCTTTAATCCAACTCAACTTTTAATACACAATCCAACTACAGATATGCTAAATATCAAAATTTACCCAAATGTAACGAATCAAGTACATACCTTCATAATTCGTCGACATTGCTTTCTAATCATTATTACCCATTCCCGGGCTTGTCGACCTTAGCGTATCCCTTCTAATCCTCGGTTTCTGCTTTTATAACTCTATTTAACGGTTAATGTTCGAGTCACTCCAAACACTACCATTTCGACCATTATTTTATCACCTTCTTCATCTAGTGAATTACATCACTTTACTCACGTCCCATTATGACTAATTAAGCGGCATTATCAATTAACATATTTAACCAACTATTTATTTTGACCCGCTTGGTTTGTCGAGTGAATTCCATCACTTCTTAGACTTACCAAAAAGGGTTTCAATTCCACTATTTCGACATCATACCTATTTCAACTATTTCTTTTGACCCGTTTGGTTTGTCGAGTGAATTCCATCACTTCTTAGACTTACCAAACGCAACTATTTTCGCTATAACAACATTAGACATATCTACGACTAGGCTTATCTACGTAAATGTAACGAAACGACAAGTCGCGTACCTTTAGTGCTTTTCCTTCAAGCGTGTATCAACTCCGGCTCGCCCGCTTAAAGATTCAATTCTTTGCCTATAGAGTTCAATCATCAACTTGTTTAGAACTCTTATTATTTCGTATAACGCATAATTCACTATAACATTCACATATGTGTTTTTACTCAAAATTTCAACATCTAGTTTTCTTTTAGGCATTTCAACAAACACCTAGAGGGCATGATTTTACCAAAATCAATAATCAAGTTCCTTGACTAGTTATTTGGCCAATTTTGAGTATTTTTCACAATTTCAATATCTAGTTTACACATCAACACTTAGGCTTATTTCATTGAGTTCGAATAACACTAGATTAATAGTTATAATTCTAGTGTTCATCATCTTTCTACAAAACCCATTTAACTCATAAATGGATGATTATGAATCTCATGTTTATTGACACTAATGCATCAAACTATTGACTAGGGTTTGTTCTAAATCATGAATTTATCATAACTTCATTCAAAAAATCAAACATGCAAGTTCAGATTTCTACTTCATGTGTTCATCAAGTAATCAAATCGAAACCAAAAAACTAAACTCGACATACCTTGTGATCCCCTCACTTGAGTGATCACTAGTTTGTGCTTGGTTTTTGATTTGAACTTGATTTGGCTTCTCAATTTGAAGAATTTGTAGATTAGGGTTTGGGTTTTAGGGAGCTCTCCTGGCTTCTGTGTTGTACGCGACCAGAACACACACTTTGTGTGTGTTTTGGTGTTAAATCTTTAATAATTAAAATCCATTTTAACTTTTGTCAACTTTAGCCCCTTTACTTGTTCAAGTTTTATTAAGGACCTTTCTTAACTAGATTTCTTATTAAATCCAAGAACTCAAAACTAACTAGGTTATTTTTCCTAGTTATTTTATCTTGGCTTTTACCGAGTTTTATTGCGTATATATATAATCTATATTTTTGGGGTGTTACACAATGCTCTCCCATTTCCAGATAGGTATTCTTGGTTGTTTGAGTAAGCCAGAGGGACGTTGATGTTCAGCTTTCACTTTGGAACATGTGAGACATTTTGAGACGAAGGTGGCTATATCCTTCTTCATTCCAGGCCACCAATAGGATGTAAGCATATCATGGTACATCTTGTCGGCACCAGGGTGAATAGAATACTTCGTGTTATGGGCCTCCTTCATCAGGAATTTGTGAAGATCATCACGGTTGGGAATCCAGATACGATTGAGATAGTATAAAATGCAATCAGATTTGGACACGAGACTATTTTCAGCACCACATTGCATCTCGTTGTAGAGGTTACCCTCATTAACGGATATGTACTGAGCGTTACGTATGCGATTTTGAAGATCGTGGACGAGTTGGAAACAACGGATACTTTTGACATGAGTTTTACGACTAAGAGCGTCAGCTACTACATTCGCTTTTCCTGGGTGGTATTTGATTTCGCAATCGTAGTCGTTTAACAATTCCACCCAACGACATTGACGCATGTTTAGTTCCTTTTGGTTGAAGATGTGTTGAAGGCTCTTATGGTCGGTGAAGACCACACATTTAGTACCATAAAGGTAGTGTCGCCAAATCTTCAATGCAAAAACGACTGCACCAAGTTCAAGGTCGTGGGTAGTATAGTTTTTCTCATGAATTTTGAGTTGTCTCGATGCGTAAGCGATAACCTTGTCACGTTGCATAAGGACGCAACCAAGGCCAAGGTTTGAAGCGTCGCAATACACGACAAAATCATCGTTACCATCAGGAAGCGTTAGGATAGGAGCATTGCAAAGCATGTCCTTGAGCGTTTGAAAAGATTCCTCTTGTTCGGGACCCCAAACAAAAGGTCTCTCTTTTTGAGTCAAGGAGGTCAAAGGAACAACGATTTTTGAAAAGTTGGAGATGAAACGATGATAGTAACCAGCAAGTCCAAGAAACGAGCGAACTTCAGACGGAGATTTAGGTGTGATCCAATTTTTCACAGCTTCGATTTTTGCGGGGTCAACGTGAATTCCAAGTTCGTTGACAGTATGACCAAGGAATTGAACCTCTTTTAGCCAAAATTCACACTTGGAGAATTTGGCGTATAGACGTTCAGCACGAAGGAGTTCAAGGATAAGGTGCAAGTGTCGCTTATGCTCTTCTTGCGTCTTGGAATAGATGAGAATATCGTCGATGAAGACGATCACAAAACGGTCCAAGTATGCTTTGCACACGCGGTTCATTAAATCCATGAAAACAGCAGGTGCGTTGGTCAAACCAAAGGGTATGACCACAAACTCGTAATGACCATAACGTGTACGGAAAGCGGTTTTAGGTACATCTTCTTCGAGTACTCGAAGTTGATGATACCTAGAACGAAGATCGATCTTTGAAAAGTAGGTCGCGCCTTGCAATTGATCGAAGAGGTCATCAATGCGAGGAAGAGGGTATCGTTTTTTGATAGTAAGCTTGTTGAGCTCACGATAGTCAATACACATACGAAATGATCCATCTTTCTTTTTGACAAACAAAATGGGAGCGCCCCAAGGAGAAGTACTAGGGCGTATAAAGCCTTTGTCAAGAAGCTCTTGAAGTTGACTCGAGAGCTTTTGCATCTCAGAGGGTGCTAGACGATAGGGGAATTTAGCAACGGGCGTAGCGCCAGGCACTAAATCGATTCGAAAGTCGACCGAACGAGCAGGAGGCGGACCAGGAAGATCGTCGGGAAACACATCAGGAAAATCACGTACGACAGGGACATCGCTTATACTTGGGCCTTTGTCCTTCTTTTCCACAATGTGGGCAAGAAAAGCGAAGGTACCCTTGCGTAAGCATTTGTTCGCTTGGATACACGACATAAGCTTGAGACCTTGGGAAGGTTTCTCACCATAGATGTGTAGAGAATCACCGTTTGGAAGAGGAAGGCGGATAAACTTTTCAGAACAAACAACTTCAGCACGAACTCGCCTAAGCCAGTCCATGCCTACTATGATGTCAAAGCTACCCATTTGCATAGGTATAAGGTTGATCGAAAACGTATGATCGTTGAGAATCAAGGAACAATTGGGAAGAACGGAATCAACAGTGACGGATTTACCATTAGCGACTTCGACAGCGAAAGATTTTGGCAACTTAGAGCGTTTACACTTAAGCAATTGCTCGAATTCTAGCGACACAAAACTCTTATCGGCGCCAGTATCAAATAGACAAGAAGCGTAAATATGGTTCACAAGAAACGTACCGGTAATGACGTCGTTTGCGTTTTGAGCCTGAGCAGCGGTGATGACAAAAGCTCGGCCTCTAGCAGGTTGCTGGGCTTGTTGTTGCTGATGTGGTGGTTGTTGCGGTTGCTGTAGTTGCTGCTGTTGTTGAGGTTGATAGCGTTGGGGACAAACATTGGCGAGATGATTGAGGTCGCCGCACTTGTAGCATGCTCGCACAGGGGCAGTTGAAGCTTGCGGGAAGTTTCGGCATCGGTTATCAAAATGACCATACCTCTGACAGTTGGCACATTTGCGACAGGGTACGTTGGCAGGATGATGGAACAGACAGGTGGTACATTTGGGATGGGTTCCAACATAACCTTGTTTTGGTGGTTCGGTGTTTGCGGGTGCAACGGCGGCTAAAGCTCGTAAGGGTTGAGGGTTTGGCGGAGTGACGACCGCACAATTTTGGCTCGAAGCCTTCCGCTTCTTGCCTTGGTTTTTCTTGGACGATTGGGAGGGTGAGGGCTCAACAGTGGTAGTTTCAGTTGTAGCTTGGCGTGCATTCTTCGTTGAAACTTTATCATAGGTTCCATGGATAACGCAGTTGTTGTAAAGTTCCGTGGCTATACGAAAAGCATCTTCAATGGTTTGGGGATTAGCAGAGGCAAGGTGGTTTGTCAGGGAAGGTGCAACACAACGGACGAATTTGGCTACGGTTTTGGAAACGGTCTCGACTTGTCCAGGACAAAGAACACTGAGTTGTTTGAAGCGCGTAATCAGGCCATCCATGTCACTCCCCTTCTGAGTAAGGTTCCAAAATTCGTTCTCCAATTTTTGGAGTTCATGAGGAGGACAGAAGTGGTCTTTCATAAGCTGTTTGAGATCGTCCCAAGGCATAGCATGTGCGACCTCGTTTCCTCTTTTGTTACGTTCAGTCGTCCACCACTCGAGTGCCTTTTCACGAAACACCCCAGTTGCATTCAAGGTTCTTAGTTCGTCAGGGCAACCACTTTGCAAGAAGGTAAGCTCGATGGCATCAAACCAGTTCATCATGGCGGTAGCGCCATTCTTGCCAGTAAATTCTAAGGGTTTACAAGCCATGAATTGCTTAAACTGGAAGGTCGGTTTGGGTTTGTCTGCCTTTGAGTCAACAGAGCCATGCGGTGAATCGGTTTGAATCTTGCTAACGATGTCGGGTAGAACTTTAGCAAATTGCTTGGCCATAAATTTCATGCAATCTTTTTGAGACATGGCGGTGGAAGTCGGACCCTTCTTTGACTTGCGTCTCTTGGAGGAACTAGACGACATCTAAAAGATTGAAAAAGAGAAGGAAAGGATGAGACTTGATCATTAGTTGAAAATAAGGTTTGTGTATGTAAAAGCAAGTAAATGTTCATGTATCAAGTAAAGTTCACATAGGGCATAAGTTTCCACATGCATTCAACAAGTATAACACATAAGTTGCGTAAAGAGGGTATAAATTTAGTTTGTTCATGAGAATTATTATTGTTTGTGATTGCGGTAACGTGCGAAATGATTAAAACGACATTTTGAAATGAATGAACGTTCAAGTATAAAATCACATATAAATTGAGATACATAAAAGAGAGGCTCAATAAAACATAGGATTGTTTCGGGTAGAGAAACGTCGACAATTCCAAAGTGGGTCGAAAGTCCTTTCGATTTAGAGATATTGTGCTTTGGCCTATAAGTAAGATACTCTCGTCGAGAAGCGATTAACGGTATCTTACCCTTCCGGTTACTACACATCTCTAAATGATTGGAACATTCGGGACTTTGGCGAGAATAAAAATCAAGGAATGGGACTTAGTAGACAAGATGCGGGTTTCACCCCTAACTTGACGATTTCGTACCCTAAATGTGGTTGGTACTTGTCGGCCAAAATTTTAACACTTTGACAAGGGTCCACTAGAGTTGAAATGGAAATTACCATTAAGTTGTGGATGTCACTCCTAGCTTAATGGTGAAATTTCGTGCAAAAATAGATTAAAGGTAGAGTGAGAGTCGTTTACCAAATTGTGGGTTTCACGCCTATTTTGGTAAAGTTGTCTCGTTGATGTTACAAGAGTATAAAATAGCATAAGTGTATTCGTGTTAGCCTTAGGAAAGGCGCATAAATTTAATAACAAGAAGTGTAGCTAGGAAGCATGCATGGTAGAGTACAAAAGTTTTAAACAACAAATAAGAGACAAAGTTCCTAAAACTATATACTAGGGCAAAAGCATAGCAATTTTCCTAATTCCCTATAGTTATGGCTCTGATACCAATCTGTCACACCCCAACCAATGGCGGAAACATCGGGATGAGACGAAGTGTGAAGATTGCTAGAGACATCATAACGCTATTTGTGACAATATTTAATAAACCGATTTCATTTCATAGATAGATTGTCAAACATACAAGGAAATTCAAATAACAACATGTTCAAAGGAAATACGTAACAACATAATCAAAATTGATACAACATATTAAACCTAAACGTCTATATGTGTATCTAGGCATCAACGCTACTTCTTTTCATAGCATCGTCATCATCAACCTGTAACATGTTTAAAATACAATTCAATGCAAAAGCAAAGGCGAGTATACAAGTTTAAGCATAAGTATAAGTATAAGTGTAAAAGTTTAAAAACGAATCCACATGGCAACTTAGTTTATACGAGATCAACCTAACATGGCATGCAATATTTCTAGCCAATCCTCTGTTTACGCAAGAAAGTTTAGTTAATTCAACATGACCCAAGTTTAAGGGGGGCGGTGCGTTACTCCTATAGCGCTATACATGTCAAATGGAGGCTCGTGAAAGCTAATGACTAAAACATATCACATAAGTATGGTCCACGTAAGCATCAAGTATCATAACATAGTATTCATGTATAAGGATTGTTTTGTGCATTGCATAAAGAATAAGTTTAAGTGTAGTTTAACAGTTAAACATGTTACACCCCAAAAAGTGGTAAACATAAAAAGGGGGTTGCGAGTATACTCACAGTTTTGCAAGTCTTCTACTTGAATCCGCGAGTGAGTTGGTTGATTAGGAAGTTGGAACACCAAGTCCTTCTACACAAAGGAAACATAGGTGCGTGAGTTTGGGCATTCGGAGGATTTAGGGATTTTAGGAAGTTAAAACACAAGAATGTATATATTCGAAAGTAATCATCCTTCAACATTAAGTACTTGTTCTTGACACTATGAAACCTCAAGGGTTAATGTTTTCATGAGTAGTATACTCATTAGAATCGTAACAAGTCTTGTGTTTTAGATGATGTATTCTAATACCTTGACGAATGAACACCAGTCCATCATCAAGAGTTCGAATAGTAAATATATGTATAAGTATTATATGGATCATTTAGTCTAATAATCAAGCATGAGGTAGAAGATAAATCTTCATTTAGGTACCTCTATTGTGTCATAGAATTCATGTAGGAGGTAGGAAGAACAAGCTTCCATTTAGGTACCTCTTATGGTTAACCACTACACTTGATGTAAAAACATACAAGGAGGGTCATGAACTAATATCAATACAAGAATAATAAACATCTACACAATGAGAAATCATCAAGTAATGTGGGGATTTTATGTTGGACAACCCAAGTTAGTCCACAATCACACCTTTATCAAGCTTGAAGCTTGAACACCACTTGTGGGTCAAAAACCCTAAACAAAACATAAAGTATTTGAGGATTAATCTCTGATTTTGTATGTCTCAACCTTGTTTTTAAGCCTAACTAACCATAGAAGTGGTTATAAGCATAAGGACATTGGTTTGAGATGAGTTAGACTCAAGTTGAACAAGTTTAGTAAAGAATAGATGAAATCAGAAATGAACAGTGAACTTTGGAGCCTTTTTGCCGGAGTTCCAGGGACTTATTTACTGTGAAAAACCCATGGAATCGAAGGTAAGGTCGATCCAAGCACATAGGAAAAAGAATGGACTAAATCGGACAAGTATTGAGTGAGTTATGCTCACTTTAGTGAAGCTTGCTGAATCTGTCCGAAATTCTGATTATAGCTGCGAATTTAGGGAGTTTGAGAGAGTTTTGAGAGTGAGATTTGAGTTTGTAAAGTGGAAAAGTGGCTGGGATTAGAATGGTATTTATAGGGAAGGATTAGGGTTTAAGTTGGGTGGCATTAAAGATAGTTAGTTGGATGCTACACTAATTAAAAAAAACAACCTAGAGTGCCTTTAAGGCTTCCGACCGAGAGAGAGGCTGTTACATCCAAAATTTTCCCTCCTTTTTGTGTGTATGACATATTAAATTAAATTAGGTGTTAATATTATATTAACATATAAATTCTATTAAATGTATAACAAGGTGAGGTGGGAATGTTTATTATAAAAAAAACACAGAAACAATGTAAAGTTGGCAGTTCAATCGCAAGGCTGCTGCCTTTCTTATTTTTTTCTATTTATTATTATTATTATTATTATTATTATTTTTATTAATTTAATAGTAATGAAAATTACATCAACATAAGTTGATGTTTTCTATATTGTTATTTTTATTATGTTATTATTATTATTATTATTATTATATTATGTTATTAGGATTATTATTATTACTAATATATTATTAGAATTAACCACGTATCTAATAGTTAACAAACACGTATAAGTTATAAGTACTAGCATGTCGGGTATCGGTTGCGCGTATGAATTCGAGATTGGTAACATATAACCCAAGTATTGCAACACGTATAAGCATGTATATATAAAAACAAATAGCATTCCATATAAAGGATTCATTTCATTACGATCGAAGTCTCGGATTTACAATGGTTTGAAACGACATACGAAATACAAAAGGAACAAGCTTCCAAAAATAGAAATGCGAACAAGACTTGCTATAAATGGAAAGTACAAATAAGCAGGGCGTTACATCCGTCTCCTTCTTCGACAGACAAAACCTGCTCAAAAGTCCTTCAAAAGAGGTATGCTCATTCGATAATGCTGATATCGCGGCTTTACAAGCTTCTGGTGCCTTTCCCGCCGGTACAGTCTTCCGTCCATTTGACCGAGAGGTCCGATCGGATTTTTGTTCCGATGAGTGGTTATGCTTTTTTGCTTATCCTTTCTCCATCGGTCTTCAATATCCGTTTTCACCCTTCATCTCTCGATTCTTCGAGTTGACTGGCCTTAGCTTCGCCCAAACCATGCCCATGGTTTGGCGCATCCTAGTCACCCTGGAGCAGATTAAGGCTCATCATATGCCGGACTTGTGCATCGAAGATCTTCCGATGGCCTATCGTTTAAGATCCCACGGTTCTAGTCGGTTTTTTTATTCTCTATCTCCAAAAATCCCCTCATTCTTAAAGCTACCAAGAACGAGGATAAATGGACAAGAAAATTCTTCTTCATAAAAAGGGACTCCATCGATAGGGGTTCTGACCTTCCTAAGAGATGGTTAACTTCTGGTAGGATTTAGGGCTTTAGGAATATCCCCAATCATATCCCGAAACTATATCCTGAACTGATATCCTGATACGTTTATCTTTTGCAGCAAATTTTAAAGAACTAGCTCCACCCAATGCTGAGTCGGTAGAAAGGATAAAAGAAATCTACAAGCTTCCAGAAAGTGAGAGGACCTTCACCCTGCTATCTACAAGTTCAAGTCAAAGATCAAGTTCCAGCATGTCTGGTAAGTATATTTATCTATCAAACTGATTATATTTCAAAAGTGTAACAAGATTAATCGCATCTTCCCTTATACAGTGCCGGTTATCAATCTCGAAGGCTTCCAACTCAATGAGTTGGACAGTTACTCAAGCCTTGCACCTGTCAAGCAAGAATCCAACCCAAAGTCATCTGTCACACCGAAGCCTACCAGTTCGAAGACCATTACTACTCCCAAAGCTCCTCCAGCATCCAGAACTCGGGCCTCCAGCTCCCGAAAGAGAAAGGAAACAGAGCCTCCTGCTACCCCCAATGTATTCCCATTTGAAAATCATGGGTTTGCAGAGTCCAGCAAATTCATGACCGGCTTCCTCAACCAGGTAAAAACCTGATCCATATCCTGCAACACATGCTGGTTACTAAACTTAATTAAAGTTAATACCTGTTTCTTTATTTTGCAGGGTCTTGAACGTTTGATTTTCCGTTACGAGGATGCATGTGGTTCGAACGTCATGCTTGAAAGTCAGCTAAAAAAGGCCGAAGCTACTATTGCAGACCAAGCAGCGATCGCCACCGCCAAATCGGAGCACTACGAGGCCAAATACAAGGCAATGGCCCAAGAGCAGCAGTCCACCATCCAAAAGGTCACCCAAGAAGCTCAAGCCAAGATTGACGCCACCCAAGTTCAGCATGAGCAAGCTATGGCTTCGTATCGGGAGAGCCTCAAGAACTCTGTTGTCATCTCCCTTCTCCAGGCCAGACTGAAAATGGCTTATGAGGCGATGTCTTTGGGCTTTCATTGCCCCTCTTGGAACACCATGGCCTAGGAGGCGAAACTGAAAGATCTTGGGGGAAATCCCGTGGAGCCTCCTGCCAAATCTGCTGTGGAAGAACCTGCTACGATGCCTGATGCTAGTGCTTCAAAGGATGCCGGGGGTGATGCTGGAGAGAATGCTGGTGGAGAGGATGCTGCTGATGATGCTGAGAGGAATGCTGGGGAGAATACCGGTGAAGATGTCATGGTGAAGGATGGAGCTGCCCCTTAAATGCAGCGATGTGGGCGATGATGGATATACGTGCCAAGGCCAGAGCCCACTTTTTTAGTTTGATGGTCGCAGCTTTGTTGAACAATTTACTTTTTCAGTCTTCGAACAATTTATATTTCCTGCATTAGAACAATTTGATAACCAAAGGTGGATGGGTCCTGGGTTTCAGGATGAAGCCATTGGTTATCAATTAGTATAATTTGTTTTGAATGATGCAACGGTTGGAGGCGGATGGGTCTTGTTTTGAGATGAAACCTTCAACCGTTGCGTAAATATGGTAAACACTAACTGTGCTTTTGGCGGATGGGCCTCGGTTTGAGGTGAAACCAAAAGCACAACTTTTGTTATGTTAATAATATAACCCTGTTTAGACTTATTTGTTGTCGCCTTTTAAATTTTTGCCATGCATTACTTAGTTTAGATTTTAGCTTTGTAAAATTGGTGTTATCATTTCTATGAAGATATCCTGATCAATATACTAAGTGATATCCTACACAGACTTTCGTAAAGTAAGACTTCTCAATATCTAAACAATTCAGACAAAGTTTTTCAAAATAGTTTATTTTTCAAAATCTCAACTAATTTAAATAAAGTTTTCAAAGGAAAAAGATAATTTACTCAGAATTTATAAATCTTACTCTGATCTTTAAACCCAAGTATCGTATCCCAAAGGTTCCAACCAAATATCCTGATTCATATCCAAAGAATTTATTTTGAGAATATATCCTAAAGATATATCCTGATCAGGATACTTAAATTTTAAACATGGTTTCAAAAGTTCAAACAAGTCATGTAAGATTCGCAAAGGAAAGATCATACCAGGAATATGATGTAACCCTAGTACCGAATTTCAATCCTTCTTGCAACTCCTTCCACTAAGATGTCCCCAGTCTTAGTATAGTAGGTTCAAATTTGATTCTTTGAGCCTTACATAGTCGTCTTAGGAGGAATGTCCCCTGTGCATGAACACTTAGAAAATTTTTGAATATCAGTTCCAACTGTTTAGACAATTCTTGTGTTACAGGGATAAGACCCAAAAATATACTAGAGATAAATCCTTAGTATCCTGGGGATAATCCCAAATTTTCATGCGCTACAGGCAGGAGTGTATAAACTCCAAGACTTAGAAAGGTGATAACCTTTAAATCTTAGAGAGTATGAAAATACCCTTTCGTGAGAGAGGGTGATCAATCCTTATAGACCTTTAGGATTCAGGATATAGCCAATAGTAATGAAATTGTCAGCCACTTTTACATGAACTGGTCCCGCCACCTTGAACTATTCCCGAATAACTTGCGCTCCAGGCGGGGTGTTTAAACCCAATTCGGAAGAAAGGTGAATACCTTTAAACCTGTGAAGGGATTAGGATCCCTTAAACGTGAGAGAAGGGGCCAATCCTCTAATCTTTCGAAGTATCCTGAATGTATATCTCGGAGCTATATCCCGAAGCATATACTGCAAAAGATCAGTAAACTAAGGTGGGTGTTAGCTGGGCTAACACCCCTCCGATGCTTAAGTTAGTAATGGGTTCAAAATAGTAAATAATATCAAAATTTAATAAAAGAGATAGAATCCATACCATCCAGACTTAGAATTTAAATTCCGTACTCACTTGAAATAGAGTTTTAGATGTATAGCATTCCAGGATCTTGAAATAAATCTGTTCAACGCTGCTACTCGCCCCGTTAGTCATTGAACATCCTTCATGTTTGAAGGTGACTTGATATCTAAGATGGCTTTGATCTGTTCCGGGCTTGCTTCAATCCCTCTTTTAGTCACCATATATCCTAGAAACTTTCCTGCCCCCACTCCGAAATGGCACTTAGCAGGATTTAGCTTCATGTTATACTGATCCAGGATATCAAATGCCCCTTTAATATCCTGGAGATGATCCTCCGCCTTCTTGGATTTGACTACCAAATCGTCAATGTACACCTCCATGGTGTCCCCCAGTTTGTCTTTAAACATCATGTTCACCATTCTCTGGTACGTCGCACCTACATTTTTCAAACCAAAAGGCATAGCAGTATAACAGTAAATACCCGTTGGTGTCATGAAAGCAGTATCCTCCTGGTCTGAAGGTTCCATTTGGATCTGTTGAAATCCTGAGGATGCGTCCATGAAGGTTAACATCTCATGACCGGCAGTGGCATTCACCATCGAGTCTATATGAGGCAGAGGGAATGGGTCTTTAGGACATGCTTTGTTCAAGTCTGTGTAATCTACACAAACTCTTCATTTCCCATTCTTCTTTTGAACCACAACCACATTTACTAGCCACTTGGGAAATTTGACTTCCCTGATCATCTTGGACTCAATAGTCTTTCAACCTCTTCCTGAATAATTATGTTTCGTTCTGGGGCAAACTTCCTTCTTTTCTGTTGGACAGGCTTGAATGACCTGTCAATACCAAGCTTCTGTGCTATAATATCCTTGGAACTACCTTGTTAGGGGAGGATTTTCTAACAATTAGTGATCCTTACTTGTTATCCTAATAGTGATCCTTACTTCTGTGACAGATGGTGATCCTTAGAAGACCTCCAGGATCAGGATCATGGATCACCCTAAGGATCCTCATACTAACGATTGTTTGTTTATGTTTCGTATTCTTTTGCAGGAGTAATAAGCTTGACTTGGTCTTGGCAACGTTACTATGGAATATTCCACGGGTATTTCGCACACGTTTGAATAGAAATGGACGTTGTGGATAATGTGGGAGCATGGCACAAAAGTTGGACAGTTTGTTAGCTTAGTTAGCTTTTATTTTTAAAGGGGGGACGAGCTATTTTTAGAACACTTAGCCACTTTCAGCTACCCACACACTCGTACAACTGCATTCTCGAAGCTTTCAGCAAACACTTAATAGTTTTCACACACTTTCACACAATTAGCCATAGTGATCCTTGTACCTAGCTCATCACTATCCGAAGTTGTAAACATTTATTGATTTATTTGAGCTTGGTGATCGGTAGTTTCCATCACCCGAGGTTTTTTATGCCAGAGATCATTCATTGATCAAGGGCTTTTTCCTCGTATAAATCCTTCTGTTGTTTGTGCAATTTACATCGAAGTGATCCTTATTATTGTTCTTCATTTCAAGCATCATTCCCCGTAACTAAGAGTTTGGTTGCATTATCATCATTAGATTTTTGACCAAAACAGTTTGGTGCCCACCGTGGGGCGATTGGTGCTTCATTCCTAAGAAGTTTTTCTGTTGGTGATCATTCCGGTTCATTGCATACAAGTACATGGCTTCATCATTGAAGAATACCTCTACTGCAATGTCTGCGGTCAATTCGTCTCAGGGCATTCCACCTTTGCCTCCACCACCTGTTGGATCTCAGAAAAATGCTGAGAAGAAACCAACTCCCATTTTCTCCAAACCTCCAACTTCTTCTGCTTCTTACACTCCCACTACTAGTGACATGTTTACTTTGATTTTGCAGATGAAGGATCATATACAGCAATAGGATAAGACCAATGAAAAGATTCTCAAAGAAATCGGAGATCTCAAGAAACAAAAGAAAGCGGCAGAGGATCATTCCCCACTGGTGCCTAGATCTTTGAATTTTGATATTCCGGTGATTACTTCTCAGCCATCAGTGGTTCCAGATGTTCAATATGTGGGTGGACCAAAAGGAGTGCACTACGGATCAGCAATAGTGACTCAGGCATCAGGTTCATATTTCCAGCCAGCAGGATCCTATCCTCAGCATATGGAATCCTTCATGAATTCAGGAGGATACTCAGGAGCGCAGCAGAATCAAGGATCTTCCTTTGTTCCAGGATCATCCCAGGTTCAAGGATCCTCCTTTGTTCTAGGATCATCCCAGGTTCAAGGATCCTCCTTTTTTCCAGGATCATCCCAGGTTCAAGGATCCTCCTTTGTTCCAGGATCATCCCAGGTTCAAGGATCCTCCTTTGTTCCAGGATCATCCCAGGTTCAAGGATCCTCCTTTGTTCCAGGATCGTCCCAGTTTCAGGGATCCTTCCAGATGCCAGGATCCTTGAGGAGTTTGCAAACTGGAAGTTCCGATGTCCATCAAGGAGATTTTATTCCGATGTAGACCATTGCTTCTACTGGCCCTTCGTTCATTCCAGAGTCTCAACAATATGGGTTCAAATTTGGTGTTCCTAATTTGAACCCGGCGGGAGGTAACACTCTTAATAACTCTCTTACAACTAACCATGGATTCATGCAGGATACAGGTATCAACCATGCCATGGCCAGAGAATTGCAAAAGTTAAAGGATATGATATCAAGTGTTCCAGGAGTGGTCAAACCTATCCCAGAGATTGCAGATGGAAGTCATAAGATATCTCGTTTTGCACCACCAATTTGTGATGCTGAGATACCCAAGAGGTTCCATGTGCCAACCATGAAGCTGTATGATGGTTCGACGGATCCTGAAGAGCACATAGCACAATACAGGGAGAGGATGGAGATCATCCAATCCCGGAAAGGTTGAAGGAAGCATGCCTATGCAAGGGATTCGAATCCACTCTTACTGGATCAGCTCTCAAATGGCTGCTAAGTCTTCCCCCTAACTCTATTACCTCATTTGCTAATCTAGTTAACTTATTCAATAATCAGTTTTCTTGTAGTAGAAAATTTGAACGATTAACTAGTGATCTATATAGGATAACCCAGGGTCATAATGAATCATTAAGGGATTACATTACCAAATTTAGTAAAGAATCCTTAGACATTCCCAACTTGGATATAGCCACGGGTGTTGAGGCCTTCAAAATGGGATTGCTTAGGGATTCATTGTTCTATGATGATCTTGTTATGACACCATGCAGGAACTTAGATGAGGTAAGAACCCGGGCACTCAGGTTCATCCGGCTAGAGGATGACAAGAGGATCCAGGAGAGGCTAGCAGGATCCTCAAAGCAAGAGAAGCAAGTATCCTCGTTTAAGAACAACAAGTTCAGATCCTTCAATAAATCTGATAACTAGAATGTGCATGCTGTTGAACAAGAAGAGGATGATGAGGATTATCCTCCAATTTCTGAATATTGTTTTTCTGTTGATAACAATGAACTAATCTTTGCGATGCAGAATTTAGGTGATAAGGCTAGATGGCCTAGGAAAAACGACAGACCAGCTGCAACGAAAGATAAATCAAAGTGGTGTGCATACCATGAAGATTTTGGGCATCTAACAGAAGAATGCATTGCATTGAGAAAGGAAATTGGATACTTGTTGAGCAAGGGGCATCTAAAAGAGTTATTGGGGAGAAAGAAGTCAAGGACTCAGGATCCTGAAAGGATCCCAGAGAAAGCTCCAGCCCCTCCAGCGGATGCACAAGTTATAAACTTTATTTCTGGAGGATCAGACATTTGTGGAACATCCTTCTCTGCAGCTAAAAGGCATGCAAAGGAAACTAAAATGGAATGGAGAAAGACCTGTTCGAACATCAAGCGTCTCTAAAGGAAAAGTCATAACCTTTGATGAGGATGATCGTGTTGATATCCAGGATCCTCATCACGATGGTTTAGTTATTACTCTTTTCATTTCTAACCATTTTGTCTGCAGGATCCTTATAGACGGAGGAAGCTCAGTAAACATTATCCAGCTTGATATTCTAAAGAAGATGGGTATACCTGAATCAGATATCATACCAAGATCCTCCGTGCTCGTGGGATTTAGTGGCGAAACTAAGAATACCCTAGGGGACATTAAACTCCCAATATACATAGAAGGCCTACATTCTTATCAAAAATTTTGTGTTATTGACTGTTTATCTTGTTGTGATGTTATCCTTGGCAGGCCCTGGATACACGATATGAAGGCAGTCCCATCTACCTACCATCAATGTGTGAAGCTCCCTAATCCTTGGGGAATAGTCAAGATTGACAGTGACCAGCAGGAGGCTAAGAACTGCTACACTTCATCGATGAAACCAGCCTCGAAGTCAAGGGAGCAATAGCAATCAAAGTATCCTCCAAGGGATGTCTTGGAGGCAAGAGAGCAGGATGTGGTAGAAATCCTCATGGTTCCTGATGATCCTGAATCCAAAATCTATATCGGATCAGGGATCCTTGGCAAAATGAAAGAAGATCTCGTATCCTTCCTCAAAAGAAGGAAGACTACCTTTGCATGGAAACACGAGGATATGACAGGTATATCTAAAGATATTATAACTCATAAACTTGGCATTGACAGGTCATTCAAACCAATCCATCAAGAAAGGAGAAAGTTTGCACCGGAAAGAAATGCCATTATCCAGGAAGAGGTAGAGAAATAGCTCTGGGCAGGTATGATTAGAGAGGTCAAGTATCCAAGATGGTTGGCCAATGTGGTTGTTGTTCAAAAGAAAAATGGAAAGTGGAGGGTATGTGTCGATTTCACAGATTTAAATAAGGCATGTCCCAAGGATCCTTTCCCATTACCCCACATTGACTCCGTGTTGGATGCAACGGCGGGTCATGAACTGTTGACTTTTATGGATGCTTCATCTGGATTTCAACAAATTCAAATGGAACCATCTGATCAAGAGGATACGACTTTTATGACTCCAACCGGTTTATATTGTTATATTGCTATGCCGTTTGGATTAAGGAATGCAGGTGCAACATATCAAAGGCTGGTGAATATGATGTTCAAGGATCAGATTGGACAAACTATGGAGGTTTACATAGATGATATGGTGGTAAAGTCCGTAAAAGCTGAGGATCACCTGAGGGACTTGGAGGAAGCATTCGATATCCTTGACAAATATAACATGAAACTTAATCCTTCAAAGTGTCACTTTGGTGTTAAAGTAGGTAAATTCTTAGGATACATGGTGACCAAGAGAGGCATTGAAGCTAGCCCGGAACAGATCAAAGCCTTAGTGAATATCAAATCTCCTGCCAATGCTAAGGATGTCCAAAGGCTAACAGGAAGGATAACAGCTTTGAACAGATTTATATCCAAATCCTCAGAGAAGTGCAAAGAATTCTATGATATCCTAAGGAAGAACAAGAAATTTGAGTGGACTGAGAAGCATGAAAATGCCTTAAGAGCTCTCAAAGATTACCTATCCTCAGCCCCGGCCTTGATGAAACCAGAAAAAGGCGATGTGCTATCCTTGTATCTAGCAGTATCCTCAAAAGCAGTAAGTGCAGTCCTTGTTAAGGATCACGAAGGTACACAACATCCTGTCTATTATGTAAGTAAAAGTTTACTTGATGACAAATCCAGGTATTCACACCTTGAAAAGCTTATTCTTGCATTAATTATGGCATCTACTAAGTTGAGACATTATTTTGAAACTCATGTTATTGTTGTTAAAACTAATTTTCCAATTAAGAATGTCCTCAGGAAACCAGAGATGTCAGGAAGGATGGCTAAGTGGGCAGTGAAGCTTAGTGCTTATGATATAAGATATGAGCCTAGGACAGCCATCAAATCCCAAGCATTGGCCGAATTTGTGGCTGATTTCAGTAGTGATTTACAAAAAGAAGCTGAGTTAGAAGAAGTCCAGCAGCTAGAGGAGACCAAGGATCCTTAGATACTCTATACTGATGGATCCTCAAACGTCAAAGGCACAGGGCTTGGAATACTACTAAAATCGCCACAGGGGGACATAATATCCCACTCTATAGCTTGTGAGTTTCAAACCACTAACAATGAGGCTGAGTATGAAGCCTTGATTGCTGGTTTGCAAATTGCTAAGCATATGAGGATCAGGTATCTTGAGGTACATGTAGATTCATTATTAATTACAAATCACTTTAATGGATCCTATACTGTTAAAGGTGAAAAGCTAACCAAATATTTAGAGATAGTCAAAGAGTTGGCACTCTCTTTTGTTTCCTTTAGTTTGACACAGGTACTGTTTTGGTAAAAAATCACACAAGGATAATGCAACCAAACTCTCTGTAACGGGGAATGATGCTTGAAATGATGAATAAAGATAAGGATCACTTAAATGTAAATTGCACAAGTGACACAAAGATTTATACGAGGAAAAAGCCCTTGATCAATGAATGATCTCCGGCATAAAAAACCTCGGGTGATGGAAACTACCGATCACCAAGTTCAAATATAATAAATAATGTTTACAACTTCGGATAGTAACGAGCTAGGTACAAGGATTACTATGGTGTAGTATGCTAGAGCGTGTAAGAAATGTATTGTCCCCTGCCAAATGCTCGAGAGTGCACTTATATAAGTGTGTGTAGCTGAAATTTGGCAAGTCTCCTAACTACTAGCTCGTTACCCCTTTTAGAAATAGAAGTAAATTTAGCCTAACAAACTATCCGTAATTTGTGCTAAGTTTCCATATTCTCCACAACTTCTATTTCCGGTTATGCATGTGCGAAATTAGCGTGGAAGATTCCTTAATAACGTTGGCAAGACCGGGTCCAACTCGTAATTCCTGCAAAACAACATGAAATTCAAAGAGAGCAATCGTTAGTATGAGGATCCTTGGGATGATCCATGATCCTGACCCTGGAGCTCTTCTGAGGATCACTATCTGCCATAAAAACAAGGATCACTGTTAGGATATCATGTAAGGATCACAGGTCATTAAAAATCCTGCCCTAACAATTGCCCCCAAAATATAAGGAGTAATTGTGAAACGTTGACGAGTTATATTTTGCTGATCTTATCTGTAACTAACTCAACGGATATATAGCCGTTGTAAACGAACTATCTGTTGCAATCCTGACGTCACGGAGGTGACAGCCCTGCACAAATCATGATTATAAATAGAGATAGGGATAGGATCGTTTGTATTTAAAATCAAGAACTTCTCCCTTTATAACCGCATTCAGAGGATTTGAACAGGTATTCTCCCCTTCATCTTCTTTCTTGCTTGCTCTGTTTTTCTTCTCGTATCTATTTCGTTCAAAAATGTTGCTCCGGAATTCCCCTGCCAAGGGTCTTCAGAAGGAAAGCCCCTTCAAGAGTCAAGGGATCATTACAGACTCTGCTAAAGAACGCTGTATCTTCACTGATCCTCAAATTGACAGGGTTCGGTGCTGTTTTCCTACAAATACTGTGTTCAAACCCCATGATCCTTCTGCTCTGAGCGATCACACTTCTGATTCGTGGGTTGCTTTCCCTGTGACCCCGTTTGCCATAGGTTACACGTATCCCTTTCCAGCCTTCACCCAATCCTTCTTCTCCTTGACCGGCATATCTTACATTCAGGCCATGCCGAGGATCTGGAGGGTTTTGTATACCCTTGAGAGGATCATCGAGCAAGAGGGGATAGACTTAGGCATGGCCGAGTTAGGTGAGCTGTATGATCTGACCACCTTTGGTTCCCATCGTTATCTGTTCAAACGTAGACCTGGGGAGGAGCATCCGATCTTCAAGGCTACCAAGAATGATACTAACTGGAAGCGGCGGTTCTTTTTTGTGAGGAGAGATACTATCCCTGATGGGAAGGATTTACCCAAGAAGTGGGCTACCCATGGTAGGATAGAGGATCCTGGGAAGGATCACCGTAGAACTTATCCTTTAGTATAAGGATCACTGACATTCTTTTGTTTTCTTGTTGTGCAGCTATCTCCGTTTCACATCTTAGGTTGATTCCTGCTGCAAAAGAGAGACTCTTGGCCTTCAAGAAGCTTGATCCTGAAATAAGAACTTTCAAGATTACCACCCAGGATTCTCAGGAAGTATCCTCTGCTTCTGTCACAATGTCAAGTAAGTATCCTTATTTAAAGAGTAATTATATACTGGAATTCAAATTAAGTTAAAATACTTATCTTGTTTTGGTTGTGTAGGTGCTGGAAAATCCACCAAATCTGCCTCGAAGTTCAGCATCACTGATCTTACTAACATCAGATCCTCTAAGAAGAAGACTCCTGCTGCTAGCCCAACTGCTTCGGTCCCTAAAGCACCCCTCATAGGAAAGGGAGGCAAGAAGAGAAAGACCTCCGAGGCTGAGGAGATCTTGACGCTTGAGGCTAGAGGCAGTGGCAAGGATCAGGGTGGTGAGGCAAGTGGAGCTGGTGGTGATGATGCAGCGAAGGATTAAGCTGCAGGATTGGGCGATGAAGGAAATTTCTAGACATAGCCGGAGCCCAATTTTTTTGTTTGTTTGTTTGGTGGTTGTTTGAACAATTTATGGTCTGTACTTATGAAAAATAGTTTTAGGGTTAATGATCAAGGATTCTTCAGACAATAGGTAGGATTGCATATGGTGGAGGGATCCTCTTTTTGGGGGATGAAACCATTGTGATCCTGCCGCCTTTACTTTCCTGCACAACTTGAAAACTATTATCATGGACACCCTTTACCTACCCCAGCGGACGGGCCACGTATTGCTGGTAGATGCTCGGGGTAGGTAATTTTGACAACCTATGAAGGGTTAGTCTTTATGCTTAACAAATAAAATCTTAACTTTTGTCGCTTATCCTGTGTTGTTATCCTTTAAGTTCTTTTAATTTTTAATTGTCTTGATGTATACTTATTAAATAAGTTACTTTGAATAACTCAGATTGAAAGCATTTAGGATATGATCCATGATCAAATATCCTATAGTCGAAAAATCCCAAAAAGTAGTGTATGTTTTAAGGATCATAAGTTCAGTTGTCAAAGTATAAGGGTTATTCAAATAAACAATGAATAAGATAAAAATAGTTAAGGATCATACCTGAGGATCCAAGTTAGGATCCTAACCATAATCAGGATAACTATAAGATAAACCTTAGAGAGAAATAAGGATCAGGGATCCTTAGTTGTTTAACTTCAAGGACCTGAAATAGAGCATAACTTGGGACTAAGCCAATATAAGATAAGAGTTAGTAACTGGGGACAAGCCCAAGGATAACTGGGGACAAGCTCAAGGATAACTGGGGACAAGCCCAAGGATAACTGGGGACAAGCCCAAGGATAACTGGGGACAAGCCCAAGGATAACTGGGGACAAGCCCAAGGATCGTATGTAAACTGGAGTATGGCCCTTACTAGAGACTATCCAAACTTAGTGACATGATAATGCCAAAACCTTAGCTAACATGAAAACGTTAGAAACCTTAGGAACGGATGTATGGTACGTCTACCATGTAGGATCCTAGGTATAGACAGTACAATGGAATTATCAGCCCCTAAAGCGAGTACTGGTCCCAAAGACTTGAACTATACCAGGATCATCATGCGCTACAGGCGAAACTGGGGACAAGCCCAAGGATAACTGGGGACAAGCCCAAACAACTGGGGTTAAACCCAAGGATCTGAATTGCTTCTGAAGATTATCAACAATATGCTAAGGATACCTGGATTATCAAAACTCAAAATCTTGTGAGGGAAGGATAAAGGATACATGATCCTTATCCTTAAATAAGAAAATAAGAAAATGAAATAGTTCAAGATTAGGATATTACCAGAGTAAGGATCATTGACACCTTAAGGATCCTTCAAGGATACCTCTAATGTAAGGATCATATGTGCCAGGAGGATCCTGCTCACATGAAATATTTCTTCAAGTGGACAGCATTCCAGGCTCTTGGTAGCAAATCACCTTCCATGGTTAGCAATCTATATGCCCCCTTTCCTGCTTCAGCTTCAATCAAATAAGGGCCTTCCCATTTTGGTGCCAATTTTCCATCAGCAGGATTGGTGGTATTCTGGAATGCTTTTCTCAATACCATATCCCCAACTTTGAATTTCCTTATCCTGACATTTTTGTTGTAAGCACCAGCCATTCTTTGTTGGTAGCAAGCCATCCTTATCCTAGCCAAATCCCTGATTTCCTCAATAGTATCCAAGTCTTGAACCAGGTTCTCATCATTTTCCTCAGGATCACGGGTACTTGTTCTAGCAGTTGGAACCACCATTTCTGTTGGGATCACTGATTCTGCCCCAAATACCAAAGAGAATGGTGTTTGACCAGTAGCATTCTTGGGGGTTGTCCTATCAGCCCAAAGCACATAAGGTAATTCTTCTGCCCATTTCCCCTTCTTGGATCCAAGTTTCTTCTTCAAATTGTTGATGATGATCTTGTTGGATGATTCTGCTTGACCATTAGCTTGTGGGTGGACTGGTGTTGATGTTATCATCTTAATCCCCCAGCTGTCACAAAAGTTAGTAGTTCTGCCCCCAATAAATTGGGAACCATTATCACATATAATTTCAGAAGGAATGCCAAATCTAGTTATAATATTTCTCTTAATAAAGGATATAACTTCCTTCTCTCTGACTTGGGCAAAAGCTTCAGCCTCTATCCACTTGGAGAAGTAATCAGTCATAGCAAGCATGAACACTTTTCCACCCGGTGCCTTAGGGAGCTTGCCAACTATATCCATCCCCCATCTCATAAATGGCCAAGAGGAGGATATAGGATGTAGAAATTCAGCCGGCTGATGAAGGATATTGCTGTGTCTTTGGCAAGGATCACACTTCTTAGCATACTCCACAGCATCCCTTTTCATAGTTGGCCAGTAGTATCATGTCCTTGAGATCCTTGAGAACAATGCCCTGCCCCCAGTGTGGTTTCCACAATCTCCTTCATGGAAGTCTTTTAAAACTTCTTGAACTTCAGGATCCTCGATACATCTTAAATATGGTCCTGCAAGAGATCGCTTATACAACATATTATTTAAGATTGTGAATTGAGATACCTTAATTCTGAAAGCCCTAGGGTTTTCACCCATAGGAATCTCTCCGAGTTGTAAGTATCTCATGATTGGTGAGATCCATGATCCTGAACAAGATTGAGTATCCTCACTAGGGATCATTGCAGAATCCTCTTCTATTTCCATGGCCTCTTGATTTTCAATAGCAGGAGCCAGGATATGGATGATGGGGATACTTATATCCTCTGGGAACTTCAAAGATGATCCTAGATTAGCCAATGCATCAGCTTCTGTATTTTCTTCCCTTGGTACCTGTGTCAAACTAAAGAAAACAAAGGAGAGTGCCAATTCTTTGACTATCTCTAAATATTTTGTTAGTTTTTCACCTTTAACAGCATAGGATCCATTAAAGTGATTAGTGATTAACAATGAATCCATGTATACCTCAAGATACATGATCCCCATATGCTTAGCAATTTGCAAACCAGCAATCAAGGCTTCATATTCAGCCTCATTGTTAGTGGCTTGGAACTCACAAGCTATGGAGTGGGGTAAAATGTTCCCCTGTGGCGATTTTAGTAGTATACCAAGCCCCATGCCTTTGACATTTGAGGATCCATCAGTATGTAGTATCCAAGGATCCTTGGTCTCCTCCAGCTGCTGGACTTACAATTCGGCTTCCTTTTGTAAATCACTACTGAAATCAGCCACAAAGTCTGCTAATGCTTGGGATTTAATGGCTGTTCTAGGCTCATATCTTATAACATAGGCACTAAGCTTTACTGCCCACTTAGCCATCCTTCCGGACATCTCTGGTTTCCTGAGGACATTCTTAATTGGAAAATTAATTCTAACAACAATAACATGAGTTTCAAAATAATGTCTTAACTTAGTAGATGCCATAATTAATGCAAGAATAAGTTTTTCAAGGTGTGAATACCTGGATTCAGCATCAAGTAAACTCTTACTTACATAATAGACAGGATATTGTGTACCTTCATGATCCTTAACAAGGACTGCACTTACTGCTTTTGAGGATACCGCAAGATATAAGGATAACACCTCTCCTTTTTCTGGTTTCATCAACGCTGGAGCTGAGGATATGTACTCTTTGAGGGCTTGTAAAGCACTCTCATGCTTCTCAGTCCACTCAAATTTCTTGTTCTTCCTTAAGATATCATAGAAATCTTTACACTTCTCTGAGGATTTGGATATAAATCTGTTTAAAGCTGCTATCCTGCCTGTTAGCCTTTGCACATCCTTAGCGTTGGCAGGAGATTTGATATTCACCAATGTTTTGATTTGTTCCGGGCTTGCTTCAATGCCCCTCTTGGTTACCATATATCCTAACAATTTTCCTGCTTTAACACCAAAGTGATATTTTGAAGGATTAAGCTTCATGTTATATCTGTCAAGGATATCAAATGCTTCCTCTAAGTCTCTTAGGTGATCCTCAGCTTTTATGGATTTCACCACCATATCATCTATGTACACTTCCATAGTCTGTCCAATCTGATCCTTGAACATCATATTCACCAGCCTTTGATATGTTGCACCTGCATTCCTTAATCCAAACGACATAGCAATATAACAATATAAACTGATTGGGGTCATAAAAGCCGTATCCTCTTGGTCAGATGGTTCCATCTGAATTTGTTGGAATCCAGATGAAGCATCCATAAAAGTTAACAGTTCATGACCCGCCGTTGCATCCACCATGGAGTCAATGTGGGGTAATGGGAAAGGATCCTTGGGACATGCCTTATTTAAATCAGTGAAATCGACACATACCCTCCACTTTCCATTTTTCTTTTGAACAACAACCACATTGGCTAGCCATCTTGGATACTTTACTTCTCTAATCATACCTGCTCGTAGCAATCTCTCTACCTCTTCCTGGATAATGGCATTTCTTTCTGGTGCAAACTTACTCCTTTTTTGATGGATTGGTTTGAATGACCTGTCAATGCCAAGTTTATGAGTGATAACATCCTTAGATATACCTGTCATATCCTCATGTTTCCATGCAAAGGTAGACTTTCTTCTTTCGAGGAAGGATACAAGGTCTTCTTTCATCTTGCCAAGGATCCCTGATCCGATATAGATTTTGGATTCAGGATCATCAGGATCCATGAGGATTTCGACCACATCCTACTCTCTTACCTCCAAGACATCCCTTGGAGGATACTTTAATTGCTATTGCTCCCTTGATTTCGAGGCTGGTTTCATTAATGAAGTATAACAATCCTTAGCCTCCTACTGATCACTATCGATCTTGACTATTCCCCAAGGGCTAGGGAGCTTCACACATTGATGGTTGGTGGATGGGACTGCCTTCATATCGTGTATCCAGGGCCTGCCAAGGATAACATTACAACAAGATAAACAGTCAATAACACAAATTTTTTGAGAATTATGTAATCCTTCCACATAAATTGGGAGTTTGATGTCCCCCAGGGTTCTCTTAGTTTCGCCACTAAATCCCACAAGCACGGAGGATCTTGGTGTGATATCTAATTCAGGGATACCCATTTTCTTCAGAACATCTAGCTGGATAATGTTTACTGAGCTTCCTCCGTCAATAAGGATCCTGCGGACAAAATGGTTAGAAATAAAAAGAGTAATAACTAAACTATTGTTTTGGTCAAAAATCACACAAGGATTATGCAACCAAACTCTTTGTAAACGGGGAATGATGCTTGGTATGCTAAACAAAGATAAGGATCACTTAAATGAAAATTGCACAAGTGACACAAGGATTTATACGAGGAAAAAGCCCTTGATCAATGAATGATCTCTGGCATAAAAAACCTCGGGTGATGGAAACTACCGTTCACCAAACTTCAATATAACAAACAATGTTTACAACTTTGGATGGTAACGAGCTAGGTACAAGGATCACTATAGTATCGTATGCTAGAGCGTGTGAGAAATGTGTTGTGTCTTCCGAATGCTGTAGAGTGCCATTTATATAAGCGTGTGTGGTTGAATTTTAGGCAAGTCACCTAACTACTAGCTCGTTACCCCTTTAGAAATAGAAGTAAATTTAGCCTAACTAATTGCCCGTAATTTGTGCTAAGTTTCCATATTCTCCACAACGTCTATTTCCGGTGATGTATGTGCGAGATTTACGTGAAAGATTCCTTAATAACGTTGCCAAGACTAGGTCCAACTCGTAATCCCTGCAAAACAACATTAAATTCAAAGAGAACAATCGTTAGTGTGAGGATCCTTAGGATGATCCATGATCCTGATCCTGAAGCTCTTCTGAGGATCACTATCTGCCAAAGAAACAAGGATCACTCGTTAGGATATCATCTAAGGATCACAGGTCATTAAAATCCTACCCTAACAATTGCCCCCAAAATATAAGGAGTAATTATATAATATTAACGAGTTATATTTTCCCGGATCTTATCTATAACTAACTCAACGGATATATAGCCGTTAAGAATGAACTATCCGTTGCGATCTGACGTCATGGAGGTGACAGCCCTGCACAAATCATCATTATAAATAGAAATAGGGATATGATCGTTTGCATTTAAATTCAAGGACTCTTCCCTTTATAACCGCGACCAGAGGATTGAACAGGTATTCCCCTTCACCTTCTCTCTTGCTTGCTCTGTTTTTCTTTTTTCGTTCAATGTGTTGCTCCGGAACTCTCCCAGCAAGGATCCTAAGAATAACAGCCCCTTGAAGGGTCAAGGGATCATCAAGGATTCCCCCACCGAGAGGTGTTGTTTTACTGATTCTCAAATTGACAAAATCCGTCACTGTTTTCCGGCGAACACCCTCTTTAAATCTTTTAGCCCTACCGTTCTGAGCGATTACATCTCTGAGACTTGGGTTGCTTTCCCGATCACTCCTTTCATGATAGGATACTCGTATCCTTTCCCTCAGTTCACCGAGTCCTTTTTCTCTCTTACCGGCATCTGCTATATCCAGGCTATGCCGATGATTTGGAGGGTTTTATACACCCTTGAAAGGATCATCGAACAAGAAGGAATTGATCTGGGTATGGCGGAGCTGGCTGAGATGTATGATCTCACAACTTTTGGATCCCACCGATACTTGTTCAAACGAAAGGCTGGAGAAGAGCACCCTGTTCTCAAAGTTACCAAAAATGATATGAACTGGAAGCGGCAGTTCTTTTTTGTGAGGAGAGATACCATCCCAGACGGGAGGGATCTGCCCAAGAAGTGGGCTACCCATGGTAGGATAGAGGATCCTGGAAGGATCACCGTAGAACTTATCCTTTAGCATAAGGATCACTGACATTCTTTTGTTTCCTTATTGTGCAGCTATATCCTTTTCTCATCTTAAGTTGACTCCTGCTGCAAAAGAGAGACTCTTGGCCTTTAGGAAGCTTGATCCTGAAATAAGAACTTCCCAGGTCACCACCCAGGATTCTCAGGAAGTATCCTCTGCTTCTGTCACAATGTCAAGTAAGTATCCTCTTTTAAGGAGTATTTATATAATGAGAGTCAAATAAAATTAAGGTACTTATCTTGTTTTGGTTGTGCAGGCGCTGGAAAATCCTCTAAGTCTGCTTCGAAGTTCGGCATCGATGGTCTTACTAATGTCAAATCCTCAAGGAAGAAGACTCCTGCTGCTAGCCCAACTGCTTCAGCCCCTAAAGCACCTATCAGGGGAAAAGGAAGCAAGAAGAGAAAGGCCTCTGAGGATTTGCAAGGTCTGCCCCTGCTCCGCCAACAGTGTCTGGATTACATCAACGAGGTAAGGATCACTGTCCTGCTTGTGTATCCTGCTAGTCTAAGGATCACTTGATTTCTGAGGCCATTCCTTGTCTTCCTTGCAGAAATTTGCTGAGGTAGAGACATATGTTGGCCACGTTGAGGATTAGGATCGCCAGATTGCTGACCTTCAACAGGTTGGGGTGTTGAAGGACCTCAAGATAGCTGATCTTGAGAAGGAGCTTCGAGCCACCAAGGATGATGATGCCAAGATGCTGATCAACATTGACTATGAAAAGCATGATATCACCCAAGATGCCAAGGTCTCTGCTGCAATAGCTATGTACAAGATCCTGCTGCAAATGGCTATGGAGGCTCAGGATCCTGCTTTCGACAGGAGCACATGGGACGTGGAGGGCTGGAAGGCGAGGCTGGCAGAGCTGGAGGATGATGAAGAGGCTGAGGAGATCCCGATGCTTGAGGGTGGAGGCGCTGGTAAGGATCATGGTGGAGAGGCAAGTGGAGCCGGTGGTGATGGTGCAGTGAAGGATTGAGCTGCAGGATTAGGCAATGATGGAAATTTCGAGACTTAGCCGGAGCCCAATTTTTTTTGTTTGGTGGTTGTGATGTTTTAAAACAATTATGGTCTGTATTTGAACAATAGGTTTAGGGTTGAGGATCTAGGATCCTGTGAACAATAGGTAGGATTACATATGGTGGAGGGATCCTCTGTTTGGGGGATGAAGCCATTGTGATCCTGCCGCCTTTAATTTCCTGCACTTGCTATGACCGCATGAACAATGGACACCCTTTGCCAACCCATGTGGACGGGCCACGTTTTGCTGGTAGAAACGTGGGTTGGCAATTTTGACAACTTTAAAAAGGGGTTAAATATTTAATGAATAAAACTTTTAACTTTTGACTTATCCTGTGATGTTATCCTTGTATATCTTTTGAAGTTTCAATTGTTTTGATTTATACTTGTATAAGTAAGAAAGGTTAAGCAAATTATGTTTAAGAAATTTAGGATATGATCCAGGATCAAATATCCTATAATCGAAAACCACCAAAAAGTAGTTAATTTCAAGGATCATAGGTTCAGTTGTCAAAGTGTAAGGGCTATTCAAAATAATGAATGTAATCAAAACAGTTAAGGATCATACCTGAGAATCCAAGTTGGGATCCTAACCTTTAATCAGGATAACCATAGGAAGAACTTTAATGGATAATAAGGATTGAGGATCCTTAATTGTTTATCTTTGAAAACCTAAAAATAGAATATAACTTGGGACTAAGCCAATTTCATAGATAAGTTAGTAACTGGGAACATGCCCAAAGGATAACTGGGGACAAGCCCAAAGGATAACTGGGGACAAGCCCAAAGGATAACTGGGGACAAGCCCAAGGATCGTATGTAAACTAGAGTATGGCCCTCACTGGCGACTATCCAAATTTAGTGACATGAAAATGCCAAAACCTTAGCTAACGTGAAAACGTTAGAAACCTTAGGAACGGATGTATGGTACGTCTACCATTATACGTAGGATCCTAGGTATAGCCAGTACGATGGAATTATCAGCCCCTAAAGCGAGTACTGGTCCCAAAGACGTGAACTATACCAGGATCATCGTGCGCTACAGGCGAAAATTGGGGACAAGCCCAAGGATAACTGGGGACAAGCCCAAACAACTGGGGTTGAACCCAAGGATCTGAGTTGCTTCTGAAGATTGTCGACAATATGCTAAGGATACCTGGACTATCAGAACTCAAAATCTCGTGAGAGAAGGATGAAGGATACATGATCCTTATCCTTAAATAAGAAAATATGTAAATAAGAGTTCAAGCTTAGGACATTACCAGAGTAAGGATCATCGATACTTCAGGGATCCTTGAAGGATACTTCTAATGTAAGGATCATATGTGCCAGAAGGATCCTCCTCACATGAAATATTTCTTAAAGTGGACAGCATTCCAGGCTCTTGGTAACAAATTACCCTCCATGGTCAGCAGTCTATATGCCCCATTTCCTGCTCCGGCTTCGATCAAATAAGGGCCTTCCCATTTTGGTGCCAATTTCCCATCAGCAGGATTGGTGGTATTCTGGAATGCTTTTCTCAATACCATATCCCCAACTTGGAATTTTCTTATCCTGACATTTTTTTATAAGCACCAGCCATTCTTTGTTGGTAGCTAGCCATCCTTATCCTAGCCAAGTCCCTGATTTCCTCAATAGTATCCAAGTCTTGAACCAAGTTCTGGTCATTTTCTTCAGGATCACGGGTACTTGTTCTAGCAGTTGGAACCACCATTTCTGTTGGGATCACTGATTCTGCCCCAAACACCAAAAAGAAGGGTGTTTGACCAGTAGCATTCTTGGGAGTTGTCCTATCAGCCCAAAGCACATAAGGCAATTCCTCTGCCCATTTCCCCTTCTTGGATCCAAGTTTCTTCTTCAGATTGTTGATGATGATCTTGTTGGATGATTCTGCTTGACCATTAGCTTGTGGGTGGACTGGTGTTGATGTTATCATCTTAATCCCCCAGCTGTCACAAAAGTTAGTAGTTCTGCTCCCAATAAATTGGGAACCATTATCACATACAATTTCAGAAGGAATGCCAAATCTAGTTATAATATTTCTCTTAATAAAGGATATAACTTCCTTTTCTCTGACTTGGGCAAAAGCTTCAGTCTCTATCCACTTGGAGAAGTAGTCAGTCATAGCAAGCATGAACACTTTTCCACCAGGTGCCTTAGGGAGCTTGCCAACTATATCCATCCCCCATCTCATAAATGGCCAAGAGGATGGTATAGGATGTAGAAATTCAGCCGGCTGATGAAGGATATTGCTGTGTCTTTGACAAGGATCACACTTCTTAGCATACTCCACAACATCCCTTTTCATAGTTGGCCAGTAGTATCCTGTCCTTAAGATCCTTGAGAACAATGCCCTGCCCCAGTGTGGTTTCCACAATCTCCTTCATGGAAATCTTTTAAAACTTCTTGAACTTCAGGATCCTCGATACATCTTAAATATGGTCCTGCAAGAGATCACTTATACAGCATATTATTTAAGATTGTGAATTGAGATACCTTAATTCTGAAAGCCCTAGGGTTTTCTCCCATAGGAATCTCTCCGTGTTGTAAGTATCTCATGATTGGTGAGATCCATGATCCTGAACAAGATTGAGTATCCTCACTAGGGATCATTGTAGAATCCTCTTCTATTTCCATGGCCAACTGATTTTCAATAGCAGGAGCCAGGATATGGATGATGGGGATACTTATATCCTCTGGGATCTTCAAAGATGATCCTAGATTGGCCAATGCATCAGCTTCTGTATTTTCTTCCCTTGGTACCTGTGTCAAGCTGAAGAAAGCAAATGAGAGTGCCAACTCTTTGACTATCTCTAAATATTTGGTTAGTTTTTCACCTTTAACAGCATAGGATCCATTAAAGTGATTAGTGATTAACAATGAATCCACGTATACCTGAAGATACCTGATCCCCATATGCTTAGCAATTTGCAAACCACCGATTAAGGCTTCATATTCAGCCTCATTATTAGTGGCTTGGAACTCACAAGCTATGGAGTGGGGTATTATGTCCCCCTGTGGCGATTTTAGTAGTATACCAAGCCCCGTGCCTTTAACATTTGAGGATCCATCAGTATGTATCCAAGGATCCTTGGTTTCATCCAGCTGTTGGACTTCCAATTCGGCTTCCTTTTGTAAATCACTACTGAAATCAGCCAAAAAGTCTGCTAATGCTTGAGATTTTATGGCTGTTCTAGGCTCATATCTTATATCATGGGCACTAAGCTTTACTGCCCACTTAGCCATCCTTCCGGACATCTCTGGTTTCCTGAGGACATTATTAATTGGAAAATTAGTTCGCAAGATATAAGGATAACACATCTCCTTTTTCTGGTTTCATCAATGCTGGAGCTGAGGACATGTATTCTTTGAGGGCTTGTAAAGCATTCTCATGCTTTTCAGTCCATTCGAATTTCTTGTTCTTTCTTAGGATATCGTAGAATTCTTTACATTTTTCTGAGGATTTGGATATAAATCTGTTTAAGGCTGCTATCCTGCTTGTTAGCCTTTGCACATCCTTAGCGTTGGCAGGGGATTTGATATTCACCAATGCTTTGATTTGTTCTGGGCTTGCTTCGATGCCCCTCTGGGTTACCATATATCCTAAGAATTTGCCTGCTTTAACACCAAAGTGACATTTTGAAGGATTAAGCTTCATGTTATAACTATCAAGGATATCAAATGCTTCCTCCAAGTCCCTTAGGTGATCCTCTGCTTTCTTGGATTTTACTACCATATCGTCTATGTATACTTCCATAGTTTGTCCAATCTGATCTTTGAACATCATGTTCACCAGCCTTTGATATGTTGCACCTGCATTCCTTAATCCGAACGGCATAGCTATATAACAATATAAACCGGTTGGAGTCATAAAAGCCGTATCCTCTTGGTCAGATGGTTCCATCTGAATTTGTTGGAATCCAGATGATGCATCCATAAAGGTTAACAGTTCATGACCCGCCGTTGCATCCACCATGGAGTCAATGTGGGGTAATGGGAAAGGATCCTTGGGACATGCCTTATTCAAATCAGTGAAACCGACGCATACCCTCCACTTTCCATTTTTCTTTTGAACAACAACCACAATGGCCAGCCATTTTGGATACTTCACTTCTCTAATCATACCTGCTCGTAGTAATCTTTCTACCTCTTCCTGGATAATGGCATTTCTTTCTGGTGCAAATTTCCTCCTTTTTTGATGGATTGGTTTAACTAACCTGTCAATGCCAAGTTTATGAGTGATAATATCTTTAGATATACCTGTCATATCCTCATGTTTCCATGCAAAGGTAGATTTTCTTCTTTTGAGGAAGGATACAATGTCTTCTTTCATTTGTCCAAGGATCCCTGATCCGATATAGACTTTGGATTCAGGATCATCAGGATCCAGGAGGATTTCGTCCACATCCTGCTCTCTTGCCTCCAAGACATTCCTTGGAGGATACTTTAATTGCTATTGTTCCCTTGATTTCGAGGCTGGTTTCATTGATGAGGTGTAACAATCCTTAGCCTCCTGCTGATCACTATCAATCTTGATTATTCCCCAAGGGCTAGGGAGCTTTACACATTGATGGTAGGTGGATGGGACTGCCTTCATATCGTGTATCCAGGGCCTGCCAAGGATAACATTACAACAAGATAAACAGTCAATAACCCAAAATTTCTGATAATTATGTAATCCTTCCACGTAAATTGGGAGTTTGATGTCCCCCTGGGTTTTCTTAGTTTCGCCACTAAATCCCACAAGCACGGAGGATCTTGGTGTGATGTCTGATTCAGGAATACCTATTTTCTTCAGAACATCAAGTTGGATAATGTTTACCGAACTTCCTCCGTCAATAAGGATCCTGCGGACAAAATGGTTAGAAATAAAGAGAGTAATAACTAAACTATCATGATGAGGATCCTGGATGTTAATTCTATCATCCTCATCAAAGGTTATGATTTTCCTTCCGAGACACTTGATGTTCGAATAGGTCTTTCTCCATTATCCATTTTAGCTTCCTTTGCATGCCTCTTAGCTGCTGAAAAGGATGTACCACAAATGTCTGATCATCCGGAAATAAAGTTTATCACTTGTGCATCTGCCGGAGGGGCTGGAGCTTTTTCAGGGATCCTTTCAGGATCCTGAGTCCTTTGCTTTTTTCTTCCCAACAACTCTTTTAAATGCCCCTTGCTCAACAGATATCCAATTTCCTTTCTTAATGCGATGCATTCTTCTGTTAAATGCCCAAAATCCTCGTGGTATGCACACCATTTTGATTTGTCTTTAGCTGCGGCTGGTTTGTCATTTTTTATTGGCCATCTGGCTTTTTCTCCTAGATTCTGCATTGCAAGGATTAGTTCATGGTTATCAACGGAAAAACAGTATTCAGAAATCGGAGGATAATCCTCATCATCTTCTTCTTGGTCAACAGCATGCACGTTCTGGTTGTCCGTTCTATTGTAGGATTTGAATTTGTTGCTTTTGAAAGAGGATCCTTGCTTTTCTTGTTTTGAGGATCCTACTTGTCTCTCCTGGATCCTCTTGTCATCCTCTAGCCGGATGAATCTGAGTGCCCGAGTCCTTACTTCGTCTAGGTTCCTGCATGGTGTCATAACAAGATCATCATAGAACAATGAATCCCTAAGCAATCCCATTTTGAAAGCCTCAACACCTGTGGCCACATCCAAGTTGGGAATGTCCAAGGATTCTTTACTAAATTAGGTTATATAATCCCTTAATAATTCATTATGACCCTGAGTTATCCTATATAAATCGCTAGTCAATCGTTCAAATTTTCTGCTACAAGAAAATTGATTATTGAATAAGTTAACTAAATTAGCAAACGAAGTAATAGAGTAAGGGGGAAGACTTAGCAGCCATTTAAGAGCTGATCCAGTAAGAGTGGATCCAAATCCCTTGCATAGGCATGCTTCCTTTAACCTTTCCGGAATTGGATTGATCTCCATCCTCTCCCTATATTGTGTTATGTGTTCCTCAGGATCCGTTGTACCATCATACAGCTTCATAGTAGGAATATTGAATCTTTTGGGTATCTCAGCATCACAAATTGGTGGTGCAAAACGAGATACCTTATGGCTTCCATCTGCAATCTCCGGGATAGGTTTGACTACCCCTGGAACACTTGAAATCATATCCTTCAGTTTCTGCAGTTCTCTGGCCATAGCATGGTTGATACCTGTATCCTGCATGAATCCATGGTTAGTGGTAAGAGAATTATTAAAAGTGTTACCTCCCATCGGGTTCAAGTTAGGAACATTGGATGTGAATCCGTATTGCTGGGATTCTGGGATAATGGAGGGACCAGTGGAAGCAATGGTCTGCATCGGAATAAAATCTCCTAGATGGACATCTGAACTTCCTGTCTGCAAACTCTTCGAGGATCCTGGTATCTGGAGGGATCCTTGAAACTGGGATGATCCTGGGATGAGAAAGGATCCTTGACCCTGGGATAATCCTGGAACCAAGGAGGATCCTTGAACCTGGGATGATCCTGGAATAAAGGAGGATCCTTGAAATTGTTGCGCTCCTGAGTAGGCTCCTGAATTCATGAAGGATCCCATATGCTGAGTATAGGATCCTGCCGGCTGGAAATATGATCCTGATGCCTGAGTCACTGTTGATGAGCCGAAATGTACTCCTCTTGATCCACCCACATGTTGAATGTCTGGGATCTCTGATGGTTGAGAAGTAATCATCGGAGTATCAAAATTCAAAGATTTGGGCATCAGTGGGGAATGATCCTCTGCCGTTTTCTTTTGTCTTTTGAGATCTCCGATTTCCTTGAGGATCTTGTCATTAGTTTCATCCTGCTGGTGCATACGATCCCTCATCTGCAAAATCAAAGTAAATATATCACTAGTACTGGGAGCAGAAGAAGTTAGAGCAGAAGAAGATGAAGGTTTAGAGAAAATAGGAGTTGGTCTCTTCTCAGCATTTTTCTGAGATCCAGCTGGTGGTGGCAGCAAAGGTGGAGTGCCCTGAGATGAGTTGACTGCAGACATCGCTGTGGAGGTATTCTTCAACGATGAAGCCATGCAACGCTCCGGAATGATCACTAACAGAAAAACTTTCTTATGAATGAAGCACCAATTGCCCCACGGTGGGCGCCAAACTGTTTTGGTCAAAAATCACACAAGGATTATGCAACCAAACTCTTTGTAAACGGGGAATGATGCTTGGTATGCTAAACAAAGATAAGGATCACTTAAATGAAAATTGCACAAGTGACACAAGGATTTATACGAGGAAAAAGCCCTTGATCAATGAATGATCTCTGGCATAAAAAACCTCGGGTGATGGAAACTACCGTTCACCAAACTTCAATATAACAAACAATGTTTACAACTTTGGATGGTAACGAGCTAGGTACAAGGATCACTATAGTATCGTATGCTAGAGCGTGTGAGAAATGTGTTGTGTCTTCCGAATGCTGTAGAGTGCCATTTATATAAGCGTGTGTGGTTGAATTTTAGGCAAGTCACCTAACTACTAGCTCGTTACCCCTTTAGAAATAGAAGTAAATTTAGCCTAACTAATTGCCCGTAATTTGTGCTAAGTTTCCATATTCTCCACAACGTCTATTTCCGGTGATGTATGTGCGAGATTTACGTGAAAGATTCCTTAATAACGTTGCCAAGACCAGGTCCAACTCGTAATCCCTGCAAAACAACATTAAATTCAAAGAGAACAATCGTTAGTGTGAGGATCCTTAGGATGATCCATGATCCTGATCCTGAAGCTCTTCTGAGGATCACTATCTGCCAAAGAAACAAGGATCACTCGTTAGGATATCATGTAAGGATCACAGGTCATTAAAATCCTGCCCTAACAACTATCATGATGAGGATCCTGGATGTCAACACGATCATCCTCATCAAAGGTTATGACTTTTCCTTCCGAGACACTCGATGTTCGAATAGGTCTTTCTCCATTATCCATTTTAGCTTCCTTTGCATGCCTTTTAGCTGCTGAGAAGGATGTACCACAGATGTCTGATCCTCCAGAAATAAAGTTTATCACTTGTGCATCTGCCGGAGGGGCTGGAGCTTTTTCAGGGTTCCTTTCAGGATCCTGAGTCCTTGGCTTTTTTCTTCCCAGCAACTCTTTTAAATGCCCCTTGCTCAGCAGATATCCAATTTCCTTTCTCAATGCAATGCATTCCTCTGTTAAATGCCCAAAATCCTCATGGTATGCACACCACTTTGATTTGTCTTTAACTGCGGCCGGTTTGTCATTTTTTTCTAGGCCATCTGGCTTTTTCTCCTAGATTCTGCATTGCAAGGATTAATTCATGGTTATCAATGGAAAAACAATATTCAGAAATTGGAGGATAATCCTCATCATCCTCTTCTTGGTCAACAGCATGCACGTTCTGGTTGTCAGTTCTGTTATAGGATTTGAATTTGTTGTTCTTGAACGAGGATCCTTGCTTTTCTTGTTTTGAGGATCCTGCCAGTCTCTCTTGGATCCTCTTGTCATCCTCTAGCCAGATGAACCTGAGTGCCCGAGTCCTTACTTCATCTAGGTTCCTGCATGGTGTCATAACAAGATCATAATAGAACAATGAATCCCTAAGCAATCCCATTTTGAAGGCCTCAACAGCCGTGGCTATATCCAAGTTGGGAATGTCCAAGGATTCTTTACTAAATTTGGTTATATAATCCCTTAGTGATTCATTATGACCCTGAGTTATCCTATATAAATCACTAGTTAATCGTTCAAATTTTCTACTACAAGAAAATTGATTATTGAATAAGTTAACTAGATTAGCAAATGAAGTAATAGAGTAAGGGGGAAGACTTAGCCGCCATTTGAGAGCTAATCCAGTAAGAGTGGATCCAAATCCCTTGCATAGGCATGCTTCCTTTAACCTTTCTGGAATCGGATTGATCTCCATCCTCTCCCTGTATTGTGCTATGTGTTCCTCAGGATCCGTTGAACCATCATACAGCTTCATAGTTGGAATATGGAATCTTTTGGGTATCTCAGCATCACAAATTGGTGGTGCAAAACGAGATATCTTATGGCTTCCATCTGCAATCTCCGGGATAGGTTTAACCACCCCTGGAACACTTGATATCATATCCTTCAGTTTTTGCAGCTCTTTGGCCATAGCATGGTTGATACCTGCATCCTGCATGAATCCATGGTTAGTGGTAAGAGAATTATTAAAAGTGTTACCTCCCATTGGGTTCAAGTTAGGAACACTGGATGTGAATCCATATTGCCGGGACTCTGGGATGAAGGAGGACCAGTGGAAGCAATGGTCTGCATTGGAATAAAATCTCCCTGATGGACATCTGAACTTCCTGTTTGCAAACTCTTCAAGGATCCTGGCATCTAGAAGGATCCCTGAAACTGGGATGATCCTGGAACAAAGGAGGATCCTTGAACCTGGGATGATCCTGGAACAAAGGAGGATCCTTGAACCTGCTGCGCTCCTGAGTAGGCTCCTGAATTCATGAAGGATCCCATATGCTGAGGATAGGATCCTGCTGGCTGGAAATATGAAGCTGATGCCTGAGTCACTATTGCTGAACCGAAGTGCACTCCTCTTGGTCCACCCACATGTTGAATATCTGGAACCTCTGATGGCTGAGAAGTAATCACCGGAGTATCAAAATTCAAAGATTTGGGCACTAGTGGAGAATGATCTTCTGCCGCTTTCTTTTGTTTCTTGAGATCTCCGATTTCTTTGAGGATCCTGTCATTGGTCTTGTCCTGTTGCTGTATATGATCTCTCATCTGCAAAATCAAAGTAAATATGTCACTAGTAGTGGGAGTATAGGAAGCAGAAGAAGTTGGAGGTTTAGAGAAAATAGGAGTTGGTTTCTTCTCAGCATTTTTCTGAGATCCGGCTGGTGGTGGAGGCAAAGGTGGAATGCCCTGAGATGAATTGACCGCAGACATCGCAGTAGAGGTATTCTTCACCGATGAAGCCATGTATTCGTATGCAACGATCCGGAATGATCACCAACAAAAAACTTTCTTATGAATGAAGCACCAATTGCCCCACGGTGGGCGCCAAACTGTTTTGGTCAAAAATCACACAAGGATAATGCAACCAAACTCTCTGTAATGGGGAATGATGCTTGAAATGATGAATAAAGATAAGGATCACTTAAATGTAAATTGCACAAGTGACACAAAGATTTATACGAGGAAAAAGCCCTTGATCAATGAATGATCTCCGGCATAAAAAACCTCAGGTGATGGAAATTACCGATCACCAAGTTCAAATATAATAAATAATGTTTACAACATCGGATAGTAACGAGCTAGGTACAAGGATTACTATGGTGTAGTATGCTAGAGCGTGTAAGAAATGTGTCGTCCCCTGCCAAATGCTCGAGAGTGCACTTATATAAGTGTGTGTAGCTGAAATTAGGCAAGTCTCCTAACTACTAGCTCGTTACCCCTTTTAGAAATAGAAGTAAATTTAGCCTAACAAACTATCCGTAATTTGTGCTAAGTTTCCAAATTCTCCACAACGTCTATTTCCGGTTATGCATGTGCGAAATTAGCGTGGAAGATTCCTTAATAACGTTGCCAAGACCGGGTCCAACTCATAATTCCTGCAAAACAACATGAAATTCAAAGAGAACAATCGTTAGTATGAGGATCCTTGGGATGATCCATGATCCTGGCCCTGGAGCTCTTCTGAGGATCACTATCTGCCATAGAAACAAGGATCACTGTTAGGATACCATGTAAGGATCACAGGTCATTAAAACTCCTGCCCTAACAGGTACCAAGGGAAGAAATACAGAAGCTGATGCATTGGCTAACTTAGGATCATCCTTGAAGATCCCGGAGGATATAAGTATCCCCATTATCCATATCTTGGCTCCTGCCATCGAGGATCATGTGGCCATGGAAATAGGGGAGGATTCTGCAATTATCCCTAGTGAGGATACTCAATCTTATTCAGGGTCAGGATCATGGATCTCACCAATCATGAGATACTTACAACACGGAGAGATTCCTACAGGAGAAAATCCTAGGGCTTTCAAAATTAAGGTATCTCAATTCACAATCTTAAATAATATGTTGTATAAGCGATCTCTAGCAGGACCATATTTAAGATGCATTGAGGATCCTGAAGTCCGAGAAGTTTTAAAAGACTTCCATGAAGGAGATTGTGGAAACCACACTGGGGGCAGGGCGTTGTTCTCAAGGATCCTAAGGACAGGATACTACTGGCCAACTATGAAAAGGGATGTTGTGGAATATGCTAAGAAGTGTGATCCTTGTCAGAGACACAACAATATCCTTCATCAGCCGGCTGAATTTCTACATCCTATATCCTCCTCTTGGTCATTTATGAGATGGGGCATGGATATAGTTGGTAAGCTCCCTAAGGCACCTGGTGGAAAAGTGTTCATGCTGGCCATGACGGATTACTTCTCCAAGTGGATAGAAGCTGAAGCTTTTGCCCAAGTCAAAGAAAAGGAAGTTATATCCTTTATTAAAAGAAATATTATAACTAGATTTGGTATTCCTTCTGAAATTATATGTGATAATGGTTCCGAATTTATTGGGGGCAGAACTACTAACTTTTGTGACACCTGGGGGATTAAGATGATAACATCAACACCAATCCACCCACAAGCTAATGGTCAAGCAGAATCATCCAACAAGATCATCATCAACAATTTAAAGAAGAAGCTTGGATCCAAGAAAGGGAAATGGGCAGAAGAATTACCTTATGTGCTTTGGGCTGATAGGACAACCCCTAAGAATGCTACTGGTCAAACACCATTCTCTTTGGTATTTGGGGCAGAATCAGTGATCCCAACAGAAATGGTGGTTCCAACTGCTAGAACAAGTACCCGTGATCCTGAGGAAAATGATGAGAACTTGGCTCAAGACCTGGATACTATTAAGGAAATCAGGGATCTGGCTAGGATAAGGATGGCTAGTTATCAACAAAGAATGGCTGGTGCTTACAACAAAAATGTTAGGATCAGGAAATTTCAGATTGGTGATATGGTATTAAGGAAAGCATTTCAGAATACCACCAATCCTGCTGATGGAAAATTGGCACCAAGATGGGAAGGCCCTTATTTGATTGAAGCTGAAGCAGGAAAGGGGGCATATAGATTGCTGACCATGGAAGGTGATTTGTTACCAAGAGCTTGGAATGCTGTCCATTTGAAGAAATATTTCATGTGAGCAGGATCCTCACGGCACAGATGATCCTTACATTAGGGGTATCCTTGAAGGATCCTTAAAGCATCAATGATCCTTACTCTGGTAATGTCCTAATCTTGAACTATTTCATTTCCTTATTTTCTCATATAAGGATAAGGATCATGTATCCTTTATCCTTCTCTCACAAGATTTTGAGTTTTGAAAGTTTAGGAATCCTTAGTAAAGCGTTTATTATCTATAGAAGCAATCCAGTTCCTTGGGTTTAACCCCAGTTATTTGGGCTTGACCCCAGTTCCGCCTGTAGCGCACGATGATCCTGGTATAGTTCAAGGCAGTGGGACCAGTACTCACTTTAGGGGCTGATAATTCCATTGTACTGGCTATACCTAGGATCCTACGTATAATGGTAGACGTACCATACATCCGTTCCTAAGGTTTCTAACGTTTTCACGTTAGCTAAGGTTTTGGCATTGTCATGTCACTAAGTGTGGATAGTCGCCAGTTAGGGCCATACTCCAGTTTACATACGATCCTTGGGCTTGTCCCCAGTTATCCTTGGGCTTGTCCCCAGTTATCCTTGGGCTTGTCCCCAGTTATCCTTGGGCTTGTCCCCAGTTGCTAACTCTTATCTTATATTGGCTTAGTCCCAAGTTATGCTCTATTTCAGGTCCTTGAAGTTAAACAACTAGGGATCCTTGATCCTTACTTCTCCCTAAGGTTTATCTTATAGTTATCCTGATTATGGTTAGGATCCTAACTTGGATCCTCAGGTATGATCCTTAACTCTTTCAATTCTATTCGTTGATTATTTGAATAACCCTTGTAATTTGACAACTAAACTTGTGACCCTTAAAATGCTACTTTTTGGGATTTTTCAACTATAGGATATTTGATCATGGATCATATCCTAAATGTTTTCAATATGACTTATTCAAAATTGCTTATTTAAACAAGTGTACATCAAAACAATTGAGAATTAAAGGAACTAAAAGGATAATAACACAAGATAAGCCACAAAAGATTAAGATTTTATTTATTAACAAAAAGACTAACCCTTCAAAGGTTGTCAAAATTACCTACCCCGAGCATCTACCAGCAATACGTGGCCCGTCTGCTGGGGTAGGTAAAGGGTGTCCATGATAATAGGTTCAAAGTAGTGCAGGAATATAAAAGCGGCAGGATCACAATGGCTTCATCCCCCAAACAGAGGATCCCTCCACCATTTGCAATCCTACCTATTGTCTGAAGGATCCTAGATCCTTAATCCTAAAAACTATTGTTCAGTACAAACCATTAAATTGTTCAACAAAACAACTATCAAACTAAAAAATTGGGCTCCGGCTATGTCTAGAAGTTTCCATCATCGCCCAATCATGCAGCCTAAACCTTCGCTGCATCACCACCTCCGGCTCCACTTGCTTCACCACCTTCACCCTTGCCTCCAGCCTCAATGGTCAGGATCTCTTCAGCCTCTTCTTCATCCTCCAGTTCAGCCAGCCTTGCCTTCCAGCCCTCCACATCCCAGGTGCTCTTGTCAAAAGCAGGATCCTGAGCTTCCAGGGCCATTTGCAGCTTGGTTTTGTACATTGCTATGGCGGCGGAGACCTTGGCATCCTCGGTGATCTCATGCCTCTCGTAGTCAAAGTTAATCAACACCTTGGCCGTCTCGTTTCTGGCATTCTGGAGATCCTTCTGAAGATCAGCAATCTTGAGGTCCTTTAGCAGTGCAACTGTTGAAGATCAGCAATCTTACTATCCTGATCCTCAACGTGGCTAACGTAGCTCTCAATCTCAGCGAATTTCTGCAAAGAAGACAAAGGATAAGGTCAGAACCGAGTGATCCTCATATCAGAAGGATATATCAGCAGGATATAGGAGCAGGGACAGTGATCCTTACCTCACTGAAGTAGTCAAGGAATTGTTGGCGGATCAAGGGGAGACCTTGCAGATCCTCAGCTTTAGAGGCTTTTCTCTTCTTGCCTCCCTTTCCTTTGAGGGGTGCCTTGGGGACCGAAGCTGATGAGCTGGTAGGAGCTTTTCTCTTGGAGGATCTGACGGTGGTGAGATCGGTGACACTGAACTTTGAAGCAGACTTGGTGGATTTTCCAGCACCTACACAACCAAAACAAGATAAGTATCTTAATTTCACTTGTATTTCGTTATTTATTTGAATTTTTAAGCAAAGATACTTACTTGACATCGTGACAGAACCTGAGGATACTTCCTGAGAATCTTGGGTGGTTGTCCTGAAAGATCTTGTTTCAGGATCAAGCCTCTTGAACGCGGCGAGTCTCTCTTTAGCAGCAGGAGTCAGTCTAAGATGTGAAACGGAGATAGCTGCACAACAAAAAAGCAAAAGAATGTCAGTGATCCTTATATCAAAGGATAAGTTCTCTGGTGATCCTTCTCAGGATCCTCCATCCTACCATGGGTAGCCCACTCCTTGGGTAGATCCTTCCCATCAGGGATAGAATCTATCTTGACAAAAAAGAAACGCCGCTTCCAGTTGGTATCATTTTTGGTAGCTTTGAAGATCGGGTGTTCCTCACCAGGTTTACGTTTGAACAGATAACGATGGGAACCAGAGGTAGTGAGTTCATACAATTCTCCCAGTTCTGCCATGCCTAAGTATATCCCCTCCTGCTCGATGATCCTTTCAAGGGTAAACAAAACCCTCCAGATCATCGGCATGGCTTGGATATAAGATATGCCGGTTAGGGAAAAGAAAGATTGGGTAAAAGCTGGAAAGGGATATGTGTAGCCTATGGTGAACGGGGTAACAGGAAACGTAACCCAGTTATCAGAAATATGATCACTGAGGGCGTTGGGATCAAACGATTTAAACACAGTGTTCGCCGGAAAGCAGTAGCGGATCCTATCAATTTGCGGATCGGAGAAGCAACATCGTTCTTTTATGGAATCTTCGATGATTCCCTGGCTCTTTAGTGGGCTGTTCTTCATGTGATCCTTAGATGGGGATTTCCGGAGCAACATTTTGACAGAATAATGAAAAGAGAAGGAAAACAGAGCAAAAGAAGGAAGAAGATGAATACCTGTTTATCTTCGGAATGCAGTTATAAAGGGAGTAACTCTGGAATTTAAATGCATACGATCCTATCTATATCTCCTATTTATAAACATGATTCTGTAGGGATGTCACTTCTGTGACGTCATAGTTGCAACGGATAGTTCTACATCAATGGCTATATATCCGTTAGTTAGTTACGGATAAGATCAAGAAAACATAACTCGTTCATTTTACATATTACTCCTTATATTTTGGGGGCAATTGTTAGGGGAGGATTTTCTAACAATTAGTGATCCTTACTTGTTATCCTAATAGTGATCCTTACTTCTGTGACAGATGGTGATCCTCAGAAGACCTTCAGGATCAGGATCATGGATCACCCTAAGGATCCTCATACTAACGATTGTTTGTTTATGTTTCCTATTGTTTTGCAGGAGCAATAAGCTTGACTTGGTCTTGGCAACGTTACTATGGAATATTCCACGGGTATTTCGCACACGTTTGAATAGAAATGGACGTTGTGGAGAACGTGGGAGCATGGCACAAAAGTCGGACAGTTTGTTAGCTTAGTTAGCTTTTATTTTTAAAGGGGGGACGAGCTATTTTTAGAACACTTAGCCACTTTCAGCTACACACACTCTCGTACAACTGCATTCTCGAAGCTTTCAGCAAACACTTAATAGTTTTCACACACTTTCACACAATTAGCCATAGTGATCCTTGTACCTAGCTCGTCACTATCCGAAGTTGTAAACATTTATTGATTTATTTGAGCTTGGTGATCGGTAGTTTCCATCACCCGAGGTTTTTTATGCCGGAGATCATTCATTGATCAAGGGCTTTTTCCTCGTATAAATCCATGTGTTGTTTGTGCAATTTACATCGAAGTGATCCTTATTATTGTTCTTCATTTCAAGCATCATTCCCCGTAACTAAGAGTTTGGTTGCATTATCCTCATTAGATTTTTGACCAAAACATACCAGTCATATCCTCATATTTCCACGCGAATGTCGACACCCTGCACTTCATAAAGTTCGTTAATTGATTTTCAATATCCTGAGGGATATTGGTTCCTACGAGCACCGAGATATCCGGATTATCTTGATCCAGGATAATTTTCTTTACATCCTGCTCCGAAGCCTCCATGACATCCTGGGCCCGCATCTTTAATTGCTATGCTGCATTAGGCTTAGTTGAGGATTTCACTGAGGATGAGTAACATTCCTTCGCCTCATGTTGATCACTATCAACCTTGACAACCCCCCAAGGGGTAGGGATCTTGATGCACTGATGATAAGTCGATGGCACATCCTTCATATCATGGATCCATAGCCTGCCTAGTATGATGTTATAGCAGGATAGGGAGTCCATCACACAGAAACGTTGTATTGAATTGATCCCTTCAACATATACTGGCAACTTTATCTCTCCCACTGTGTTCCTGGCTTCCCCATTGAAACCAACAAGTACAGTGGACTTTGAGGTGATATCCATCGGAGTTACATTCATCCTTTTCAATGTCTCTAGTTGGATTATGTTGACGGGGCTGCCATTATCCACCAGTATCCTGCGTACAAAATGGTTAGCGACATATAAAGTAATTACTAGAGCATCATGGTGAGGATCCTGAACAGTATCCCTGTCATCACTATTTAAAGTGATCAGTTTGTCAGTTGTGAGCGTCATCATCCTGGTCGGCTTTTCTCCTCTTTCGGCCTTAGCCTCCTTTGGGTGTCTTTTGGCAGCAGAATATGAAGTCCCACAAATGTCGGATCCTCCTGAAATAAAGTTAATTATCTTGCGTCCGCAGGATGTGATGCTGCTCGTTCAGGATCCTTCTCAGTATCCTGACCCTTATTCTTCTTTTTTCCCAGAAGATCCTTCAGATATCCTTTGCTTAGGAGATAACTTATTTCTTTCCTCAGGGCAATGCAATCCTCAGTAACATGTCCGAAATCCTCATGGAAGGCACACCATTTGGACTTATCCTTCCAATCAGCTTTTTGTTGATTCTTCCGAGGCCACCTGGCTTTGTCTCCTAAACCCTGCGTAGCATACATTAGTTCAGGTATATTAACAGAAAAACAGTATTCAGATAATTCAGGATACTCCTCAGGATCCTTGTCTTCAATAACATTCACTTTCTTGTTGTCATTTCGGTCGTATAGCTTTGAGCGATATGGTTTATACGAGGATTCTGATTTCCTGTTGGTTGACTCATAGGTTGTGGATGAATTCATTCTTTCTTGCATCTTTTTGTCATCTTCCAGCCGAATGTATCTCAATGCCCTGTTACGAGCTTCATCCAGATTCCTGCAGGGATTCATTACAAGATCCTGGTAAAATTGAGAATCTTTCTGCAATCCCATCTTGAAAGCCTGTACAGCTATTGCAACATCAAGGTGCGGGATATCTAAGGATTCCCGGCTAAACTTATTCACATAATCCCTCAAGGATTCTTGAGGTCCTTGAGTTATCCTGTAAAGGTCACTGGTCAATTTCTCAAAACTCCGGCTGCAAGAAAACTGACTATTAAATAAATTAACCAAATGAGCAAACGAAGTAATTGAGTGAGGAGGAACATTTAACAACCATTTTAAGGCTGATCCTGTCAAGGTAGAACCAAAACCCTTGCACAAGCATGCTTCCTTGAGATCTGGAGGGATAGGATTAATTTCCATCCTTTCCCTATATTGGGCGATATGCTCCTCAGGATTCGTAGTTTCGTCATAAAGTTTCATATTAGGGGTTTGAAATCTTTTTGGGATTTCAGCATCACAAATGGGATACGCAAACCGCGATATCCTGTGGCTATCCTGGGATACTTCAGGAATCGGCTGCACCACCCCAGGTACACTGATATCATGTCTTTCAGCTTTTGAAGCTCTTTAGATAACGCTGATGTCATTCCTGCATCCTGCAAAGATCCAACACCATTAGTAGTAAGAGTATTATTATTATTAGATACATTACCGTTCTGAGGGTTTTGGCCATATCCTGAAGCATATCCTGAGCTTCTCACAGTTGAAATTCTAACTGATGAGGGTATCTCAGGAGTATGATTCTGGGAATGGCTAGGCACAATATTTCCTCGGTTATCCTCAGTATAAACTGTAGAACTGAAGTTCAAAGCCCTGGGTTGCAAGGGACTGAAAGTGTCTTCAGCAGGCCTGCTCGAGCTTGACTTCAAGAGTTGTATCTCTCTCATCAGCATCTGATTAGTCTTCTGCTGCTACCTCATCTGTTCCTGTACACTACCAAACAAATTTAGAATTTTCTCATTAGAAGCTAAAAGAGGACCGGACCCCTGGACATTGCGGGTGGGGATAACATCCCGAGCCACATGAATTTCAGTTCCTTGAGAAGAAGCTTGAGATCTCGGAGGAGGTGGTGGAAGCACCGAACCAATTGTTGCAGAGGTTGAAGCAGACATGGTGGAAGAGCTCATGTTTGATCTTGAGGCCATTGAAAATAATTTTGAAAAGAATTTCGAAATCAGAAAACTGAATAGCGATTTTGCAAAAGCTTTTAATAAAAATAGCACCACTTGCCCCACGGTGGGCGCCAAATTGTTTTGGTCAAAAATTACAAAAGCAATTTAGTGATCAAATTAGTTAAGTGAGGTAGTGTCCTAGAAATATGCGTTGTAAATATGCTGATTAAGTTATTTGTAAAAACAGTTGGAGGATACGACTCAGGATATAGAGCTGTATCAATGATCAAACAATGAGCAAAAAAAGGTAAAGGGTGACACCGGATATACGAGGAAAGCCCTTGATCAATCTAGATCGCCGGCACAAAACCTCGGGAGCTGACAATCGCAGGCGCCTTGTTCTTCAATTGATTCAAATATCAAGATACAGTGCAGGATGTGATGCGGATCAACTAGGTGTTACAAGATAATTCGAGTACAAGTGTTTGTGTGTAGTGATTGCTAGCAGCTAGAGTGTTAATTGTGCGAATGAAAAAGTGAGTGCCTTAACTTGATCCGATCCATCTATTTATAGTAAAAGAAATTTAACAAACTACCCTATTAAACCGGGATTCGGCGGATATTCCCTATTCGAACGTTGTAGACCTGGTCCTTCGGGCTCAACGTCTCCATTCCAACTGATTTGCCCGAGTCTTAAGGGGAAGAAGTCTTCTTGAACGTTGGAGACTTGTAACTCTTAATCTGCACGTGGTCAATTCATTTAATACGAGGATATCGCACTAGGATGTTACCAATATCCTGATCCGGTATCCTGATCATAAGTAAACAATCAAAAGCAGAATATTGGTCAGGATATATGCTCAGAAAATGACCCATAACAGATTAAAAGTCAAAAGACTTAGATTAAGAGTTCTGACTAAAGGACAATAAAATTTCGCAAAAACAGAAATTTCGATAGTTATGTTCAACTATTTTAATATTGGACAGGCCAAATAAAGTATAATACTTGATATTCCAAGTAAGTGCAACCCGAATAATGAAAGTACGAAATATTTCTGAACCAATGTGATAGGTCGTAAAAGATTGTCGAAAGGAAAACGCAAACCAATAAAACCGGGGTGTTAAAAACATTAAGATAACGAACCCGGTAACGGGTTGAAAGGAAATAGGGGCATAAACCAAATAACAGTATGAGTAAAATAAACCGACGCGAAGGTGACATAAGAAGTTATAGAGTCGGAAAGATAATCCGAAAGAAAATGAGTGTAGCCTTAGACTATGGTCAAGGTCAAACGAATAGAAGATGATCCATGGGATCACTATAACCTCCAGATTATAAACAATGTAAAGCTCTACGGGACCAAAATGACCATTGGGTCGCAAATACAAAGGAACAAACTATGGGTCTCACCCTATATGTGACACATGTGTCACCACGACCATCAAACAAATACCAAGCCAATGAAATATCGTATTTCATACTTGGGATCTTGTATAAATATGTGTATCTATTGCACATATCAGTTCTTGTTCAATTTCAAACTTTATGTCGCTTTCTTGAGAATTATACGGAAACTGGTGCGTAAACGTACTCAGTTTAAATGCGACAAATACTCCGGGACATCAACATATACTTAACATACCTTAAATAATCTTTACATAACTTAGAAATAAGTTTTGAAGGCTTTGGTATGGCAAAAACAAGTTAATTCGCTTACAGGGACTAAACTTGACAAACTGCGAAAGTATGCCAATTTGAACTGTAACGAACATTCCAGAACATGTCCATAAGTTAAACATACCATAAATATCCTTTACATAGCTTAGAAATAGGCTTTGAGGGGTTTGGTATGCTAAAACAAACTTTTGGATCATTCAGGGACTGAAAGTGTCAAAAAGTGCACAAGTTTGCACTTTCACACATAACTTACGTTCTGAATACACCCGCACATCCAAAAATTTATGTAAACATCCTTATATTATGCCTTAGTGTATGGCATGAGAAAAATCCATTCGTCGCGCAATTTGGATCGTCTTTCGCGCTTATGCACATTCCGTCGTAATTAACCGAACATCGCGACCGTACGACCAAACGAACCGACATCCGAGATATTTTTGAGCACATTCTATGTTCCCTATACTTTAACTTCATTTTAGAGCTTTGAAATGGGGTTAACGGGGCTTAAATGTGTCAAAAATGCATCAAATACCAAGTTTTGGGGCTGCAGGGACCAAAACTGTAAATATGCCAAACTAAGGACTTACGGACCGTAAGCCATCACCCATACGGTCCGTAAGGAGTCCCCAGTACAGCAGATTCAACTTTAAATGCAGTTGCCTCTTCATGTAGTGAAAGGCCAAACTTGCACTTGTCTCTTCAGGCCAATTAGGGGCAAATCTGATGTACCATAAATGTTACAACAAGCGTATGGACAAGATCAAAGCACGTTAATCGATAAACGATCCTAACGGTCATGCTTTTCCTATAAATACCCCCCCTTGGTGTAAAACCCACAAGAATCTGATCTAAAACTCTAAGTTGGAGCCATTGCTTCATACCTGAGTTCCTTGGATCGAGATTAGCATTCGGGGATCCTTTGTAAGTGTTCTTTCGTTGTTTTATCGCTTTTCGAGTCCGAAAGTCGAACTATGTTTGACTTTCTGCATTGACCAGTTTATGGTCGATGCAAAGTTCGTTGGAACTTCATAACGTGAGCGTGATCACGATGGTTATAGTCCGTAGTGACTATACCTACTGATTACCACGTTATCTAGGCTTAGTGACGAGTCGTAGTTTCGGCCAAAATGCGCATTCTTGCGTATTTTGTAACCAAACTACTCGTGAGCATCAAAGCCGTTTGTTTTGATGCCAAACCTGTTTTCTAAACTTAGTTAAGCATGTTCTAACATGCTTAGCTCGTCACAATTTTTGTTTAGTGCATATGTAGGGTCGTAAGATAAGCGATCTAAACCGTCGCTTATACTTTCGAACACGACCCATTTGGTCGATCATTAGGATCCGACCAAACACATTAGGTGACCATAGCTGTAACCTTCCGAGGTTATACCTTGTGGTCACGATGTTAGGCGTTCCAAACGCGTTCTACACGAACGACGCATTAAGGTAGCATAAGCTACCTAAACGGGTCGTAATGGGCCGCAAGCACTTAGGATAGGTTTCATTTTAGTATGTAGGCTTTGTTAAACCATATTTCACGAGTCTCCATACTCGTTTGGTTTACGAACCCGCATACTATCCGATCCTTCCGATTTTGGTCCGGTATATTAATATAGCTACCTATTAGGTGCCGTTTGATATTCCGTGATCTCTAGCATTATTTGGTCATTATACAAGAACTACAAAGCAATCTCAGGTGAGTACATTGAACCCCTCTTTTATTGTTTTCCAAACTGTTTTGGGGTTAAACGCATGTGCCTACTTGTTACTTTCATGCTTTCCGGTTTTCACATCATATACTTGCTATGTTCGATAGTACATATATAGTACATGATTTCATTGTGTTCATGCTATGTATGCCCATTGTGTGCGTACTTAGTACATTGCTTTACATTACATGCTATGTATGCCCATTGTGTGCGTACTTAGTACATTGCTTTACATTACATGCTATGTATGCCCATTGTGTGCGTACTTAGTACATTGCTTTACATTACATGCTATGTATGCCCATTGTGTGCGTACTTAGTACATTGTTTTACATTGCATTTCTGTTGCATATGCTCATCCAGCCTATGAACACATTATGCTACATTTTGAACCGTTGTGACCATTTGACTATGTGAACAGTCTAAACCGTTTTGATTATATGAACCGTTTGTAACCATTGAACCGTGTGAACCAGTTATATCCGTTGACATGATTTACATTTGACAATAGACATTTGACTATACATGAACATTTCTACAATTGTTAAACACTTCATCTCGATGGTTTGGTTTGAGTAAGTGATTAAGTAACGAGGCGTGTGTAATATGATACAAGCATGGTGGAAATGCCGCTGGTACTTCCTATATATAAGTGTTTGTATGGTATTACATATCGTAACGTTATTTGAATCATTTCAATTTGAGACATATGACATTTTATACAAATAACACACTTTTCACGAGACATTGTTTTACAAACGACTTATCTTATACAAACACATTTTACATGGTTATCCGTTTAACCATACAGTGTCTTCTTATTTATACATATCATCTGATTTTATCGTTTTTCAATTGATTTACAAGACAAAGCAGATTACAAGGTTCATGACTAAACATTTTCTCAAACATAAGTCATGAGTTCCGTTTTCACAAAACCAATGTATCTCACAGGCATTTTTATGCTGACGTACCTATTTTCACATGTGTTTTCAGGAAATGATGCATAGGACTTATCAAGACATACTTAGGCGGACTTGTGCCTTAGTGACTTATAACGAGACAAGAACTAGTTAATTTATGTTATGTACTCTTTGGTTCTTGTTTAAACAATGTAAACATTCATGTTTGATTAATAAAACGAAACTTCAATTACCATGGATTTGTAACAATTGATTCTGTTACAACACTCCCCGACGTTTCCGCTACGTTCTGTATGTTCTACGTGGTCGGGGTGTGACAGAAAAGTTTGGTATCAGAGCCAATGGTTATAGGGAATTAGGTTATTAGTAATGCTTTGACCTAGTCTATAACCTTCCTAGGACCCTAACGCGAGTTTACTTGCGTTTAGTCATAAAACAATACCGTCACCTATCCTTAGGCGACAACCACAACAAGAACATAAATTTCAAAACCGCTTTGAAAACTAATCATCTGTTCTAGGATGATTGATTACTAGGTTTTGAACCCTCTGTTATAAGGTTTTGAACCCCTTTGGGTTTTCAAAATCTCGTCAAGGTTTTGGGTCCTAAATAGTGTGAACACGTGCGAACTGGAAGAGTGAATGCCTGTACCCTGGGATTTCTGTCGAAGGTTAGAGTGTTCGTACAAATCCACATAATCGGACCAGTCACTCTTACCTGGGAACTCTTGGGGTGAGTGTTCACTTATAGGCGAGCATGTCTTCGCGATGCACTATGAGGATCTATTTGCTTTGACTCAGCCTTGGTGTTGTTTGTTTGCTTCGTGGATTCAAACAAATTACCCTCAACCATGATTATGGCCGGTAATTGTAACATCCTATTCTTACCCAATGCCATTTCATTTGTTTTCTTTCTTGTCTCTCATTTAGAATGCCACCTCGACGCGAAAACCAGATAGCGACTGCAGAACTGGCAGAGATCATTGCGCAGCAAATGGCTGCTCAATTCCCAAACCTCTTTGCTCAATGGAACCAAGCCAACAACAACAATAATGCCCACTGCAACTTCAAGACGTTCAACTCAGCTAAGCCATCAAAGTTTTCTGGGTCTCAAGGAGCGACTGCACTTCTACAATGGTTCGAGAGTTTAGAGAACACCTTCAGACATGTTCAATGTCCAAACGAGCGAAAGGTAGAATTCGCATCTAGCGTCTTTGAGAGACGAGCTTTGACATGGTGGAATGGTGTGATGAGAGATAGGGGTGCCGATGTGGCACTGGCTCAAACATGGCAAGAGCTTCCAGCTCTGATGATGAAGGAATTCTGTCCTCGTAACGAGATCAGGGCTTTGGAAACGGAGTTCGACGATCTTAAGCAAGTTAGCAGTGAGCATCGAGCCTACACGGACCGTTATGAGGAGTTAAGTTTGTTATGCCCGGATATGGTTACACCTTTGGATAAGGCAATCGAAAAGTACATTGATGGCCTCCCTGACTCAATACAAGACATTGTGACTGGTAGCAACCCTACTACAGTCAGACAGGCCATTGAGCTATCTGCAACCTTGACTGAATCAAAGATCAGGAAAGGTAAACTTTTCCGAAAAGGTGACAAGAAACCGTCGGGGAATCGAACCCAATCGAGGAATCAAAGACCATGGATGAACAGACTGAATCCCCTAAGAAGTCAAAGAAGCGAAAGGCTTCTCAGAACTTCGCCGTGGTCGCTCACAATGGTCAAGCCAACCAACCAGCTCAACCCCCTGCTAGAAAACCATACAATGGAACTGCACCCTTGTGCAACCAATGTAGCCTCCATCATCACGCCAACGTACAGTGCCGCAAATGCCAAACTTATGGACTCATAGGCCATACAACAAGAATCTGCCCAGCTGCAGCTGCACCAAACCAAGTTGGCAACAATCCCGCTCAAGGTCGTTTCCTACCAGGTTCTTGTTTCAACTGTGGCGAGATGGGTCATTTCCGAAGAAATTGCCCAAAGCATGCTATTGCAAATCCAGCACAAGGATGATCATCTGACTGACTAGAAGACAACATCGTTTAGAAATAATCACGTCTTATGTATTATTTTCTTTTGTTGTCAAGATCCAAGAAACAGTTGTTATCACTGTTTATAAATAAATCTTTTATTTGCATTGCAATATATTTCTGTGGTTGCATGTATAAACGACATATCCTTGCATGTATAAACGACATATCCCTTACAATACCGACAATCAAAGAACCGTATTCCTTGAAGAAAAAACTACCCCCAAAATTCTCCCATTCTATGACCTCTTGCGTCTTCCACAAAATTCCTAAGAACCGGTTTATTCTAAGGAAACGAAGTACAAAGCGCAAGTTACAACATGAGACGAATACCCAAGGTACCACTATAAATCCTTAATAGGGTACCTAAGGATTTCCCGTAAGTCCTTAATTGTTGTATACCTTAATTCGAATGTGATGATTCCTTGTAATCAAAAATCGAATTTTGGGAGATCTTCCTATCTTCTCAGATAGATTCCAGTGAACATTGAGACCCGTCGACTGGTTTCCATATCCGTGTTCAATCAATAACAAGTTAATAACAAATTATAATCAAGTTAAACAATTATGTGACCATGTGCTTATGTGTTCCCTTATGTGTTGTTGTGTGATCCAAATTATGTTATCCAAATCTTCGTAGAATGTTACATATCCTTGTACAAGAGATTCATAGTAGGATACCCAAAGGTATTACTTAAAATCCTCAATGGACTTCTATGTTATAGTTAAGTCCCTTGGATTATAAAGTACTACTTCATAATTAGACCCCTTGAGTGGTCTAGTTAAACAGATTGATCCAAAAATCTGGCTAAGGATATCATGTGATGATGTAGCTGAAAGGACTCCTTGGTGGCCAAACTAAGAAGATCCCCTGTAGATCTAATTAGAGGGAACCGATGGAAGTCTAGTCACCCTCATCACAAGTTTGATATCCTTCCCCAAAACATTACAAAACAAACTGTGCGGACTGTGCAAGGGATTACGTAATTATGGATGCATACATAATTATGGAATTTAGTGCACAGAAATCACAGCAAGTTCTGTCATGTGTCTAGAGTTAACCCTGTTCATTTCCAACTCTGATGAAGCAACCGTTGAGAATGAATCCGTTAGTTCATTTTCATTTCTGAAGATATACCCGTTGAGGAAATGAATATCCGTTGTGTAATCCTTCATTTCCAACTCTGATGAAGCAACTGTTGAAAATGACTCCGTTAATTCATTTTCGTTTCTGAAGATTTACCCGTTGAGGAAATGAATATCCGTTGTGTAATCCCTCATTTCCAACTCTGAGGAAGCAACCATTGAAAATGACTCCATTAGTTCATTTTCGTTTCTGAAGATTTATCTGTTGAGGAAATGAATATCCGTTGTGAAATACTTCATTTCCAACTCTGATGAAGCAACCGTTGAGAATGAATCCGTTAGTTCATTTTCGTTTCTGACGATTTATCCGTTGGGGAAATGAATATCCGTTGTGTAATCCTTCATTTCCAACTCTGATGAAGCAACCGTTGAAAAAGACTCCGTTAGTTCATTTTCGTTTCTGAAGATTTACCCGTTGAGGAAATGAATATCCGTTGTGTAATCCTTCATTTCCAACTCTGATGAAGCAACCGTTGAAAATGACTCCGTTAATTCATTTTCGTTTCTGAAGATTTACCCGTTGAGGAAATGAATATCCGTTGTGTAATCCATCATTTCCAACTCTGAGGAAGCAACCATTGAAAATGACTCCGTTAGTTCATTTTCGTTTCTAAAGATTTATCTGTTGAGGAAATGAATATCTGTTGCGTAATCCTTCATTTCCATTTCTGATGAAGCAACCATTGAAAATGACTCCGTCTGTTCATTTCGTTTCTGAAGAATGACCGTTAAGGAAATGACAGGATATTACTTTGCATATCGCTGATGGTTATTTGGCAAAGTCACTAATAGACTCCTACGAATAAATTTCGGGACGAAATTTCCTAAAGTAGGGGAGACTGTGACACCTGTGTCACCACGACCATCAAACAAATACCAAGCCGATGAAATATCATATTTCATACTTGGGATCTTGTATAAATATGTGTATCTATTGCACATATCAGTTCTTGTTCAATTTCAAACTTTATGTCGCTTTCTGGAGAATTATACGCAAACTGGTGCGTAAACGTACTCAGTTTAAATGCGACAAATACTCCGGGACATCAACATATACTTAACATACCTTAAATAACCTTTACATAACTTAGAAATAAGTTTTGAAGGCTTTGGTATGGCAAAAACAAGTTAATTCGCTTACAGGGACTAAACTTGACAAACTGCGAAAGTATGCCAATTTGAACTATAACGAACATTCCGGAACATGTCCATAAGTTAAACATACCATAAATATCCTTTACATAGCTTAGAAATAGGCTTTGAGGGGTATGGTATGCTAAAACAAACTTTTGGATCATTCAGGGACTAAAAGTGTCAAAAAGTGCACAAGTTTGCACTTTCACGCATAACTTACGTTCTGAATACATCCGGACATCCAAAAATTTATGTAAACATCCTTATATTATGCCTTAGTGTATGGCATGAGAAAAATCCATTCGTCACTCAATTTGGATCGTCTTTCGCGCTTATGCGCATTCCGTCGTAATTAACCGAACATCACGACCGTACGGCCAAACGAACCGACATCCGAGATATTTTTTAGCACATTTTAAGTTCCCTATACTTTAACTTCATTTTAGAGCTTTGAAATGGGGTTAACGGGGCTTAAACGTGTCAAAAATGCATCAAATACCAAGTTTTGGGGCTGCAGGGACCAAAACTGTAAATCTGCCAAACTAAGGGCTTACCGACCGTAAGCCATCACCCATACGGTCCGTAAGGAGTCCGCAGTACAGCAGATTCAACTTTAAATGCAGTTGCCTCTTCATGTAGTGAAAGGCCACACTTGCACTTGTCTCTTCAGGCCAATTAGGGGCAAATCTGATGTACCATAAATGTTACAAGTGTTTGGACAAGATCAAAGCACGTTAATCGATAAACGATCCTAACGGTCATGCTTTTCCTATAAATACCCCCCCTTGGTGTAAAACCCACAAGAATCTAATCTAAAACTCTAAGTTGGAGCCATTGCTTCATACCTGAGTTCCTTGGATCGAGATTAGCATTCGGGGATCCTTTGTAAGTGTTCTTTCATTGTTTTATCGCTTTTCGAGTCCAAAAGTCGAACTATGTTTGACTTTCTGCATTGACCAGTTTATGGTCGATGCGAAGTTCGTTGGAACTTCATAACGTGAGCGTGATCACGATGGTTATAGTCCGTAGTGACTATACCTACTGATTACCACGTTATCTAGGCTCAGTGACGAGTCGTAGTTTCGGCCAAAATACGCATTCTTGCGTATTTTGTAACCAAACTACTCGTGAGCATCAAAGCCGTTTGTTTTGATGCCAAACCTGTTTTCTAAACTTAGTTAAGCATGTTCTAACATGCTTAGCTCGTCACTTTTAGTTTAGTGCATATGTAGGGTCGTAAGATAAGCGATCTAAACCATCGCTTTTACTTTCGAACCCGACCCATTTGGTCGATCATTAGGATCCGACCAAACACATTAGGTGACCATAGCTGTAACCTTCCGAGGTTATACCTTGTGGTCACGATATTAGGCGTTCCAAACGCGTTCTACGCGAACGACGCATTAAGGTAGCATAAGCTACCTAAACGGGTCGTAATGGGCCGCAAGCACTTAGGATAGGTTTCATTTTAGTATGTAGGCTTTGTTAAACCATATTTCATGAGTCTCCATACTCGTTTGGTTTACGAACCCGCATACGATCCGATCCTTCCGATTTTGGTCCGGTATATTAATATAACTACCTATTAGGTGCCGTTTGATATTCCGTGATCTCTAGCATTATTTGGTCATTATACAAGAACTACAAAGCAATCTCAGGTGAGTACATTGAACCCCTCTTTTACTGTTTTCCAAACTGTTTTGGGGTGAAACGCATGTGCCTACTTGTTACTTTCATGCTTTTCGGTTTTCACATCATATACTTGCTATGTTCGATAGTACATATATAGTACATGATTTCATTGTGTTCATGCTATGTATGCCCATTGTGTGCGTACTTTGTACATTGCTTTACATTACATGCTATGTATGCCCATTGTGTGCGTACTTAGTACATTGCTTTACATTACATGCTATGTATGCCCATTGTGTGCGTACTTAGTACATTGCTTTACATTACATGCTATGTATGCCCATTGTGTGCGTACTTAGTACATTGTTTTACATTGCATTTCTGTTGCATATGCTCATCCAGCATATGAAGACATTATGCTACATTTTGAACCGTTGTGACCATTTGACTATGTGAACCGTCTAAACCCGTTTGATTATATGAACCGTTTGTAACCATTGAACCGTGTGAACTAGTTATATCCGTTGACATGATTTACATTTGACAATAGACATTTGACTATACATGAACATTTCTACAATTGTTAAACACTTCATCTCGATGGTTTGGTTTGAGTAAGTGATTAAGTAACGAGGCGTGTGTAATATGATACAAGCATGGTGGATACGCCGCTGGTACTTCCTATATATAAGTGTTTGTATGGTATTACATATCGTAACGTTATTTGAATCATTTCAATTTGAGACATATGACATTTTATACAAATAACACACTTTTCACGAGACATTGTTTTACAAACGACTTATCTTATACAAACACATTTTACATGGTTATCCGTTTAACCATACAGTGTCTTCTTATTTATACATATCATCTGATTTTATCGTTTTTCAAATGATTTACAAGACAAAGCAGATTACAAGGTTCATGACTAAACATTTTCTCAAACATAAGTCATGAATTCCGTTTTCACAAAACCAATGTATCTCACAGGCATTTTTATGCTGACGTACCTTTTTTCACATGTGTTTTCAGGAAATGATGCATAGGACTTACTTAGGCGGACCTGTGCCTTAGTGACTTAAAACGAGACAAGAACTAGTTAATTTATGTTATGTACTTTTTGGTTCTTGTTTAAACAATGTAAACATTCATGTTTGATTAATAAAACGAAACTTCAATTACCATGGATTTGAAACAATTGATTCTGTTACAACACTCCCCGACGTTTCCGCCACGTTCTGTATGTTCTACGTGGTCGGGGTGTGACACTATAAAGGTGAAGACCTAATAAAATAGTCTACAAGGCTAAGTAAAGGAACCTGCGGTCGATAATATAAAGCGTGGGAACTAGTTATAATTTCTCGCGTAAAATGATAACGCAGAAGAATAATCCTTGTCGTCAATTCCTTGATATGATTAATCGACATGTGTTAAAGAGAAAAAACATTAAACTAAAATTCAGTTTTAGTAAAGAAACAACGTTCTAACAAATATAAATATTATGAGAGAAGTTAGAAAATGGTTAATACTAAAGAACATAAGACTTAACGCCGATAGGTGTAAGACGATGCATTTAAAAGAAGATTCATAATAATGAAAAACTGACGAAAATCTAAACATGACGTGATGTGATCATGGACCCAAGAGTGGTACAGAATACAGCCATGCTGTAATATGAGTTACTAGATATGAAATGATAAACACGCAAAGGGCCGATGACGGCAATATAGCATACCCGAATGGCGCGGTATGAGGTAAAATGGTGACCAATTAGTCTAGGCAATAAAACAAGTTGTAGTCAAAATAATGCTGTGACTTATGTAGAGCGCTAGTCAATATAAGACTAGCGTGAAGCAAGTATGTTGACGGACTCAGTGATAGGATGGTCAAAAGACAACCCCGTCAAAAAGGCTACAAAGATAGGAAATAAGTGATAAAAGGTTACGGTCCAATAGGACGTGTGCCTAAAAGACGCACATGTCAATACGAATGAAAACCTTGTGCCGGAAAAAGAAAGAATGCCTTGGAAAACGAGACAAAGATAGTTAGGTCTAAATCAAAGGACTACTTAAAGAAGGTTTCGGGGACGAAACCCTTTTAAGGGGGGTGGACTTGTAACACCCCGAAAATATAAAACTTTACATTGAAAAAAAAAACCTAACTAGGAATAAATAACCTAGTTAGTCATCAGCCTAGTCATAACAAAGAAACTTGGTTGAAAACATGGAAAATCTAACTTGATATTAGTAGGAGAACCAAAGGTGTTAAGTTGAAAACTTGGTTTATATAAAACAAAAAAAAACCTAAGCACACACTGATGTGTGTGTCTGGTCGAAATAAACACAGGGGTGACACAAGGTCCCTCACAAACCCTAGTTCATGCAATTTTCTCCAAATTGAAAGTTCTAATCTGTTCTAAATCGATTTCCAAGCACAAATTAGTGATCTCCTCTGAAAAAGGATCACAAGGTATATAATTTCCATGGAAAACCTTCATCTAAATTTCTGAATGAATTCATGAAATTCAAAATTGATGTTGCATGTTAGTTGTTTGGAATGAAATAGTGTCTAGGGATAAACCCTAGTCAACTACTTGTTGAAATTTCGCCAATTTCTTGTGAAATTCATAATCACCATTGAAGGTGATAAGTGGGTCTTGTAGAATTATGTTAAACACTAGGATTATCTTTGTTAACTTAGTGTATTTGAGCTCTATGGAGCAAATCCAGATTGGTTGATATGAAAATTTGTCATGAACATGTGAAATAATGTTTAAATCTTGGTTAAATAGTTAGTCAAGAACTTGATTTTTGAATTGTATGAAATCATGCTTATTAGATGTTTGATATAATGCCTAAGAGAAGATAAGTGTTGAGAATTTGGACTAAAAACGCATATTTGATTAGTGTGGTAAATTATGCGTTATATACTATAAGAGAGTTCTTAACATCTATGGTTGAACTCTATAGGAAAGGAAATCGGAACGTCAAATGGACGAGCTAGTGGAAATACGCGTTTGAAGGGAACGCTTTGAATGTACGTAACTGTGGTTTCGTAAAGTTATGTTCGATTATGTGATTTCGTTAGTAGACTTTAAAATTAGCATAATATATGAAGTTGATATTAGTCGAAGTGACGAAGATCACTAGATAAATAAACGGGTCAAATATCGGTTAGAATAAGTTTGGTGTGTTGTAAAATGGTGGTTCCATTAAACAACCAAACGGGTCGAACAACGGTTGAAATTGTAGTGTTGAAGTGACTAAAACATAACTCATTAAAATTGAGTTATAAAAGCGTAAACCATGGAACGGACGTGATACGCTGAGGTTAACAAGCCCGGGAATGGGTAATCATGGTTAGAGACCAATGTTGATGATTTGTGCAAGTATGTAATTCGACTCGTTACATTGAGTAATTTGATAGCTTGAATATGTATAGTTGCGTTATAGAATAAAGGTTGTGTAGATTAAAGTGGAAATGTTCGTTACTTGAAATAATAAGATAAGAATTGGTTAGAAGTCGTTTGGTAGTCATTGTGATGGAGGATATCCGTAGATGAGCCAAACGGGTCGAATAATGGCGAGTTAATTAGTAATGAGTTGACTTAATAAGTTAACAAGGGCGGTAACAATCACAAGAGCATGAAGCCATAAGTTTGGTAGTGAAGTGCCGGTGATAATAAGCCCCGGAAGTTTGGGTAAAAAGCGCCCTATGTTAATATTAAAGAAGTAGCAAAATAAGGGTAACTAGGATGGGTCGAATAATTAGATAGCGATCTTTAGTTGTCCGGTCCGTAAACCAAAATTTTTGGTATGGCAATCATCATAGGTACGTCGGTATTGAATTTACAGACGTATAGGAAAAAGAATCACCTAAAACGGACCTACGGATCGAAAGTTATGACCAATTGAAGTTGAAATCGGTAAAATCCGGAGCTGGCAGGAAATGCAGGTCAGCAACCTGCACCTGCTGGAAAACGTTATCCCTCGCGCCACGCGACAGGATCACTTAGATCCTGCGCGACACGCAAGAGCCGTCGCGCCACGCAAGGATTTGTCGAGACACGCGACAGACAGGTTTTAATTTTTTTTTTTTTGTGATTTGAAGCTGGAACTTGTTTTTACGCACTATATCAATGTCAAAACTAACGTTTTAAGTGGTTTTGACTTTAAGTGACAATGGGGACTTTCCGGATGGCGATCAAGCATGTTTTGAAGAACTGAACACATTCTTTTGAAGCTTCCGCAATAGTTTAACTTTCTTTTAGACAATGTTGTGATGTAAACATTTTACTAATCATGTCATGAATGTTTAAGCTAGTCGGTAGTTGACTAGTATATGATTACTTAGAACTTTATTTGGGTAACTTATGTTTTAATTAAGACACTTTTTATGTAAAATCCTATAAATTATTATTAAAGTCGAGTAGTAATTAGACGGGTGTTACAAAAAGAGTTGATCGAAAGGTATTGTCATTTTGTTGTAGACACTTTTTATGTAAAATCCTATAAATTATGAAGCGTTTGAACATTAACAAAATAGATGTAGAGTGGGTTGACATGTTGGCAGATTCTTTACCGCATGATGAGCGGGGCACATATTTGTTGGTTTGGAAGAAAAACTTGGAATATTTTGGCTTCAATGTGAGCACGTTCATCGAGAAGATTGAAGCTCAAGAACTTGAACTCCGAAAGATTAGAAAAATGAACGAATCAGAAGAGGAGTCTGAGTCCAAGTCCGAAGAGATTGGTAAAACAGGAAGTAAAATTGACAAACAAGAAAAGGTTTTTGAAAAGATTGAACCAATTCCTGAAACACCATGCAAAAACTGTTTAAAACCCTACATGGATTGTCTTGAAAAAGACAAACAGTTTCAAGAATTGAAGAAATATACTGACCACGTAAAATTTGATCTTAATGATGTGAAAGAAGCTTGTGACACTTTATCACGTTCACTCAAAATGATTCAAAAGGAAAGTATAGAAAATGATAAAGCTACTAAGCTGTTCAAAGAAACTATCACGGAAAAGCAGATGGAGATTAACATTCATCTGGACATAATCACATCTTTGAAAAAGGAACTTGAATTGATGCGTATTGAAAAAGAAAGAGTTGATAAGAAATTGATCAGTTAAATTGCTTCATCTTATATGATTGATCAAATTGTTCCTCAACTACCTGATGCTAAACTTGCTTTCAACAACGTTCCACCCCCAATGTGAAATCATAACACTCAGAAGTATCCAGATGGGTTGGAAGAAGTGTTGAACCTCAAATTGAGGACAGAGGAAAATGAATTACCGGAGAGCATAGATGTTACATTTTCTCCGTCTGACACCGACAACGAGTCACAACGTGTGAAAACAATTGTAGACCAAGTGTTGGATGAAGAAAGTGATAAACCTGATTTCAAAACGGTTAAAAAGGTTTATAATAATGAATTTCTGACATCTAAAAATATTTTAAATGACGAGACATTCAAAGTAGCATAAACTTTGAATGATTCCGACAAGTTATTTTCTGATGAAGAATTTCCAATAAGAAGTGTCAAAACTGAAATGATCAACCAGGTTTTCAAATTAACAGAAATTAATATTTCTGAAATAAAAGATGTAAATCTTACTGAAAAACCTAAAAAGTAAAGTTCAAGAGTTCAACAAAGATTGAACAAGAAAAAGGGTTACAGTTCTGGTTCAGGTTATCGAAAGAAACCAAACCATAACGGTAATTTCAAAAAGAAAGGATTAGGTTTTGATGCAGAAAATCATAAAAATATGAAAAATTTTAAACCAAAAACAATGTTGTTTCATGAACAAGTTCAGAAGAAGAGAAAGAGAAACCATGTTGGGATTGAACCCTACCAAAGGAACAGATAATGAAAGCCAAAACTGGATCAGAGCAGTGGATCCAGAATAAGCAGATGTTTGGTTGCAAGTCTCTCCCCTTGAAAGTGGTTTCAACATCTGCTGACCTCCTATCTGCTGATCATGCAATCTGCTGACCTACAATTGCTGATCAAGTCAACGTCTGTTGAAGAACTAAAGCTCTGCTACTCAATCTACTGCCTTGCTTCAAGCACTACTGATCATGACAAGTACTGCTGGGTTCACAGCAGTGGAAGGATGCAGCAGCTGTTTATGTTTACTTTATGTATTGAATTGTAACATCAGTAGTTAGCATAGCAGTGTTTGTATAGGTCAGTTGTTAAGAGTTTGTTAGGAGGTTAGATGTCACATTCATGGTGACGTCAACGTTGATGCTCAGTTGTTTGCTAGTGCCTATAAATAGAACAGTGCTCTGTACTGTTCTGTTGAGCTCTTTCACCATCACTCGTCCTGCACGAACAAACACTGAGCTCGGGCTGAGGGGGAGTTTGCAAATCATACATGCATTGTAATCAAAGTTTGAAATAAATTTAATCATTTGATTCTGTGTTGAAAATGTATGATTGAAAGCATTTCTTCTGTTTGATTGTGAAAAGTTTGCTTCCATTTAATTTCCGCTGCACTACTCTTTCATTGATCATCTAAATTCAAACACAAATCACAATCAATCCAAACTCAGATCCTAACAATTGGTATAAGAGCTTGGACAGTCAAATTTGATTTAACAATCATTTTGACGTAAATAGTTCAGCTCGAAATCGTTGATACTGATAGTTTGTTCGTTGTGTTGAAAAACAGAGCAAGGTTTAATCACTGATAAAGTTGATTAATCAGTGCCTGTAAAACAACCAGGATGTCGTCATAGTCTCAAGATGATAAGAATAACATTGGCTCGCTTTTTAAACCTCCTATGCTTAAATGAAATGGATACAACATCTGGGAGAGAAGGATGTGTCACATCCTTGCTCAACAGAACACTGGATGTTGGAGGTCGGTTGTTTTCGGTCCTCATGTTCCTATGGTGCCAAGTGCTGAGGACACCAAAAAGTTCGTTCCTAAACCAACTGAAAATTATACTGAATCTGACTTTCAGAAGTTCGAACTTGATGCCAAAGCATTTAGCATCATAGCCTCTACATTGTCCAATGAAATCTATGCTGGGCTGTTACGCTGTAACAGTGCCAAGGAATTATGGGATACATTGAAGGAACAATTTGGGGGGACGGAAGAGGTTATCGAAAACAACAAGGAAATTCTGAATCAGCAGTATGAAACATTTTGTCACATCAAAGGGGAATCACTTACCTAACAATTTGAACGTTTCAGTTGTCTCATCAGTGAACTAAGGCTTGTTAAGGTTACTTTTCCAAATGCAACCCAAAATAGCAGGTTCCTTAGATCACTGCCCGAAAAATGGGACACAATTGCTTTTGTCACCAGGAATTCAGCTGAGTTCAAAGATCTGACCCTGACCCTGACCCAACTCCATGGTAGACTCCTGACCTATGAAAGAGAGTTAAACTAGAAAAGGAAGTTGCAAGAATCTGGAAAAGTTACTGATGACTATTTATTTGGAAGCACAACTCTATTTGGTCAGGAAGAATCTGGTAGCAGCAGTAAGGATCAGAGTTATGATATTTTTATTGACATAACTGTTGGGGGTAATTTTAACAACTCTGATTCTCACTCTGCAAGTTATGCTTTCACTGCAAATACTGAAAACCAGATGTCAGATAACTTGTGTTTTGAACTGAATGATTTGGAACATTTTGATCCCACTGACTTAGAAGAGATGGACATCCTCCATCAATTGGCTTTGCTTAGTGTTAGAACAAGCAAATTCTACAAAAGAACAGGGAGAACATTCCCAGGGCTTCATGGGAATTTAAGGGTGGGGTTGGATAAGTCAAAAATCAAGTGTTACAAGTGTAATAGGCTAGGTCATTTTGCTAGGGAATGTAGGAGTCAACCCACTGGTCCCATAATCACTCACCCTGGCTCAAACCCTAGACCACAACAACAAAACACTGTGCATTATACCCAATATGCCCCTGCAGCACATGTTAACACTGCTCATTATGCTGCAACCCATGTGCCTGTGCATTATGTTCGAACCACTGTTCCACAAATTCAGTATGTTCAGGCCCCTGTTCCTAAGGAACAAGTGCAACCTGTTGCACCTCAACAAGCTACTCCAACAGTAACACAACCAGATCAGCAAAGCTTTTTCACACAAGGCTTTGTTGATTGGAGCAGCATGCCTAATGAACTTGGTGATAAAAATTTTGCTCTCTATGCTTCTAATGATGCTTTTGATGATGAATTTTCTTTGATGGCATTAGAGTCAATACCAGAAGGGGTTGAAACTGAAGGTGAACAGCTAAGTGCTGAAACAGTGGATGAAGTTGCTGAAGCAGTGGTTACTGCAGTTGCTGGTGAACTACTGTTGGGAGAAAATTCAGAAACCCTGCTTGAACCACTGTCTGACCCCTGGTCCAAAGAAGACAAAAAGGAAGAAGAAAAGAAGAGAGCTAGTGAGGAAGAAGTTAGAGCTGATGAAGAAGGTGATCATCAATGTGACTGTGCCATGATGGCTGCTGCTAAGGTATCACCTCAAGTTCTTGAAAAACTGTGTTCAGACAAATGTATTATTGCATTTGCTAACATCAAAGAGGTAAATGAAAACCTTAGGAATAAGATCTTATCTGATGAAGTCAAATTTGAAAAGTCATTAAAAGAACTTAGAAACAAATTGGCTGAAAAAGATAAAGAGATCAGCAGTTTAAAAGAAGAGCAGAGCATAACCAAAACTCAACTCCAAACTATGGTAGAAAAATACCAAGTTTGCAAAAAGGAGTTGGAGTCTACCCAGATCACCTGTGAAAGATGGGTGGAGTCTTGTAAAGGGTATGAGGTTATGCTTGCAAAACAGCTTGAAAGCAATGTCAAGTTTGGAATAGGACATAGAAAATATGACGAACTTGTAAACACTGCTGAAAAACAAGCTGGTTTAACTGAGATAATACCAACCAACAAAAATGGCCAAGAGGTTAAAATAACTGACAAACTTGGTAACAAAATTACTCTAGAAAGATCTGTGGGATCCTCAACTTTTGAGGAAATTGAGAAATACCAATTTAAACCCACATGGTCTGATGAGTGTGATATCCTGGAAAACTTCAAACCAATGGATTTCACAACCACTGATGGTGTAAAAGCTCCAAAAGCAAGAATCATTCCTATCAAAGATATCCCAATAGAGGTTCAAAACTCTGTTGCAAAGGAATCTGAGAAAAGGAAGAAAAGAGAAAAGATTAAAAACCTGTTTTGTGATTTTTGTGAAAAGAAGAATCATCTAACAAAAGACTGTTTTCATCTTAAAGCACATGATCTAAACAAAACAAATGTTATTGTTTCTGCTGAAAGCTGCACCATCTGTGGTAAAAATAACCACAAAACTAAGGAATGTGTGTATCTCAAAAACTTTGATGAAAAGAAGAAAGAGTACACTGCAAAAACATTCTTAAGTTCATCAGCATCATCTGCTAAGTTCACCAAGAAACAACCACTGTTCGTCCCAGTCCAAACAGCTGTCACAAAACAGCTGAACCAAACATCTGTTTAAAGAGATGTTCAGGTGACTGATGCACCCCCTGCCAATCAATTCAAAAGAGGTAAGGGACAACCATCATACCATAGGATCCCACATGTTTATGAGACTTACACAAAGCCCTCTAAACCCAAAGTGAACAGTTATCCTTTTGGTTATCAACAGATGATTGGTCAAGACCCCCAACAGTGGTTAGAGAAAAACATTCTCAAAAATGTTCAAACCCCTGAGCTAACCACTGTCCATGCATCTGTCATCAGACCAGATACTGTTGAGACCCCATCCAAAGCCTTATTGGCTTTGGAAACCTTAATGAACTAATCCTTTTACTTCATGTGCAGGGAGCTTCTGCATGCTTAGATAGTCTTTGGTATGTAGACAATGGAGGCTCCAGGCACATGACAGGATGTAAAGCCCTACTCAAAGATTTCAAAATCCATGGAGGTTGTGATATATCCTTTGGGAATAATAGTAAAGGGAAAGTTCTGGGGTCTGGTACAGTTCAGTCTGGTAATATAAAATTTGAAAATGTCAATCTGATAGACAATCTGAAGGTTATTCCCTATACAACTATGGTCACCTAATGTGTTTGGTCGGATCCTAATGATCGGCCAAATGGGTCGGGTTCGAAAGTATAAGCGATTGTTTAGATCGCTTACCTTTACGACCCTAGACAAGCACAAATCTAAAAGCGACGAGCTAAACATGCTAGAACATGTTTAGTAAAGTTAGAAAACAGGTTTGGTATTAAAACAAACGGTTTTAATACCCTAGAGTAGTTTGGTTACAAAATACGCGAGGAAACGCATTTTGGCCGAAACTACGACTCGTCACTGAGCCTAGATAACGTGGAAATCAGTGGGTATAGTCACTAGGGACCATAACCATCGTGATTACGCTCACGTTATGAAGTTCAAACAAACTTCACGTTGACCATAAACTGATCAATGCAAAAAGTCAAACGCAGTTTGACTTTAACGCTAAAACGAACGATAAACGCGAAAGAATACTTACAGAAGGTCCCCGCAAGATTCGAACCCGATTCACTCTCAGGTAGGAAGCATATACTTCCACTTAGAGAGTGTAGAATCAGATTCAAATGTGAGGAAGAATGAAATGGGTGTGGGGTATTTATAGATTTCATGGAACTGTTAAGATCGTTCGTCGTAAAACGTGATTTAATCTCAACCGTACACATGTGCCCATGGTTTTGTAAAACCATGGGAGCCCCTAATATGAGCCCATAGAATTGTAATAACCATTAAATATCAGCCCATGGTATTGCAAAACCATGGGTTTAAAACCATCAAATCTCAAAAGTGGACCAAGTTCAATGTATCTGCAAGAAATTTCAAAAATGGTCCCTGCACTTGTAAAACTTGATTGTTTTGCACTTTTAAGCCCCGTTAACCCCATTTCAAGGCTCTAAAATAAAGTTAAAGTATAGGGAACTTAAAATATGCTCAAAAACATCTTGGATGTCGGTTTGTTTGGTCGTACGGTTGCGTTGTTCGGTTAATTACGACGGAAATCGTAATGAACGCAAAAACGATCCAAATTACGCGACAAATGGAATTTTATTATGCCAATCACTAAAATAAAATATTTTAATGATTACATAAATTTTTGGATGTCCGGATATGTTCAGGATGAAAGATATGCGCGAAAATGCAAACTTATGCACTTTTGACGCTTTTAGTCTCTATTGATCAAATAAGTTTATTTTAGCATATCGAACCCCTCAAAGCCTATTTCTAAGCTATGTAAAGGATATTTAGGGTATGTTTAACTTATGATCAAGTTCCAGAATGTTCGTTACAGTACGAATCGACATACTTTCGCAGTTTGTCGAATTTAGTCCCTGTAAGCGAATAAACTTGATTTCGGCACACCAAACCATCCAAAACTTATTTCTAAGTTATGTAAGGGTTATTTAAGGTATGTTAAGCCTATGTCACTATTCCGGAGTGTTTGTTGCATTAAACTGGTTATATTTACGCAACAGTGCACGTATAACCTTCCAGAAAGCGATTTAGAGCCCGAAATCGAACAAGAGTTGATATGTGCAAATGATACACATATTTATACAAATCCCAAGTATGAAATACAATATTTCATTGGTTTGGTATTTTTGTTTGATGGTTGAAGTGATACAGATGTCACAGTCTCCCCTACTTCAGGAAATTTCATCCCGAAATTTATTTAGAGGAAACTTGTGAGAGCTTGAAACATGAAGTTGAAAAGATCGAACAACACTGGTTAGAGTCCTGAACTTCTAGTAACTTTAATTAACATCATGCTTGTAATGTGAGAGGGTCACTTATATACAAGTATATAAAGCGTTATTGGTGCGTCCACCGTACCTCTATTACACTGTTCACATTTCGTTATGGTTGTCACTATCGGTTCTAACACATAATAAGTCTTACCGTGGTTTCCGTGCACTGAACTTCGTAATTATGTATGCATCCATAATTACGTAATTCCTTGCATAGTCACGTAGTGCATTTTATAATGTGTAGGGAAAAATAACGAACGAATAAACCTGTGATGAGTGTGACTAGACCATACTGGGGTCCTTTTTAATTGAGTCAATAAATGATCTCTAGACCACCAAGGAGTCTTTTCAGCTTATATCATCACATGCCATTCTTAACTAGATTCTGAATCAATCCTTTGACTAGACCACTCAACGGGTCTCTTTTTGAATCATGGAATGGTACTATATAATCCAAGGGTCTTGACTATCATGTATAAGCCCAATAAGGATTTAAGATAGTACCTTCTTGAATATCCTACTACGAATCCCTCATATGAAGATATGAAAGGTTCTACGAGGATTTGGATAACGAATATCCAGAGTATACAAAAACACAAAATGCATAAAAGAAAACACAAAATGCATAAACACATAATCACATAATTGTTTAACTTGATTTTGGATTTGTTATCATTTTGTTAATTTGTTCTGCTAACCGAGGACATGAATTTAAAGCACACCAGGAATCCAAATCGTGGATTTCGATTGGCACTTTAAATATTTCCAAGAATCTAACTATAAGATAGATAGATTTTAAAAATTCGATTTCGATTATAAGGAACCGAAATGTTCGAATTAAGATACACAAGGAATCCAATTAAGGACTCTGATTTGAATGATAATCAACCACAAGGGTCTAATTGTAAAGATAAAAAGATCCCATATGGATTTTAGAAGTTGAATATGTTTTGAAACCTTGCACTGGATGTGCTTTAAGTCAAAACATGAAGTAAAAATGCTTATGAAGTTGAGATGCTGGATATGTCAAGGCGACATATGAAGCAGAATTTGAAGGTTAAGTCAATGTATGAAGAAAATATTTTTGAAAACTATGCATGGGGTTCTAAAAAAATGTGTTCAATGTTTTTGAAACCTTATATATAATATTTTTGAAATCATAAAGTAGGTGTATTAGGTAGGTAAATATAAAAAAATGTTTTAAAATCATGCGAGATGAATTTTGAAATTATGTATAAGGTTTTTTTTTTAAAAACATAAATGATGCTTTTGAAATCATGCACGTGATAAAAATATACTGTGTTAGACTATCTGAAACATTTTGAAATCATGATGGTTGTTTTTGAAAACATAGACAATGTTTTTGAAATCATAGAGGTTGTTTTTGAAAACATAGACAATGCATTTGAAAAATTGTTTTTGAGAACATAGACAATGCTTTTGAAATCATGGATTTGATACGTTAAGTAAATACACTATATTAAAAATGTTTTTGAACTATATATAAAATGTTTTTGAAATCATGAAGGTTGTTTTGAAAACTTATGTTATGCATGCTGAAAAAATCAGAACGTAATGGGAATGAGATTTGAAAATACCCTTAGTTATCTAACTAAGGATTCAAAGGCACAGATGTACAAAAGCACGATTACTCATAATTTCGCTTTATTTCTTGTACTTCGTCTCCCATAATGAAACGAGTACTTAAAGTTTTCGAGGAAATCATGAGCGATCACTTGGAAGGGAGAATCACAAGAGTAGTTTGTAAAGAACATAGTTCCTTGATGTAGGTATCATAGGGAAATGCCATACACACATGTTCTGTACTGTTCAGTTGAGCTCTTTCACTATCACTCTTCCTGCATGAACAAACACTGAGCTCGGGCTGAGGGGGAGTTTGCAAATCATACATGCATTGTAATCAAAGTTTGAAATAAATGTAATCATTTGATTCTGTGTTGAAAATGTATGATTGAAAGCATTTCTTCCGTTTGATTGTGAAAAGTTTGCTTCCATTTAATTTCCGCTGCACTACTCTTTCATTGATCATCTAAATCCAAACACAAATCACAATCAATCCAAACTCATATCCTAACAAACCATTCTAGAGACAGTCAAACAAGGAGTTTCTCGCTGAAAAGAAAAAGAATATGTTGAAGGAATCTGAACAAAGAATCGAAAGGATAACCTGTTTCAAATGCCAAGAGGTTGGACACATTGCTTGGAATTGCTCAAAGCCAACCAACACAAAACAGGGAGTTTCTTCTAATTCGAAAATGAAAGAGAAATGGGTTGATAAAAAGGAACAACCAACAGAGAAGTTTAAAGAGTTCAAAAATTCGACTTTCAAAGTTGGTGAAAGCTCGAAACATTTTTACAAAAGAAGAGCCAATTTAAACAAACAAAAATGGGTTGTTAAAAATTCAGATGATAGTTCTGGCAATGAATCTGATTCGTCAAAGTCAGAGGAGCCACTAGTTGAACCAAAAAGAGAAAAGTCAGTACCGCAAATGGATGAGGTCAACTTTCCACCATTGCGGACTGAAAATTTTAAACAAAAAGTTAGAAAAGTGGAGATTTCGAATCAATTCTATTCTGAAAAGAAAGATTTTGATGTCGAAAAGGCTTTTAATGGGAAAGTAAAAAATATTTTTGAAAGAATGGTCGATGGGAAGAAAAAAGGGGTAAAAGAATTCTATGAATCAAAAAGGAATGTTTAAACCCCGAGTGAAATTAAACCGGTTACACCCAAGGCTGGTCAGGCTTGGGTGCCTGCATTCTTTGCTTAAAATCCTGACTTGCCGGAGCTCCCAAGTTGGTAATCGTGGAGCATGAATCGGCATCTTTCTTGTAAAATGTTTTTGTGAAAAATCTTAAAGTGTTAGATTTTACAAGTGATGAAAGAAAAGGAAATGTGATCTTACAAGTGGTAATGAGAAAATGATGTGATGAAACCCCACAAACAAATTTTCCGGAAAAACCATTTTGATTAAAACAAACTTAAGTGCTTTGAAATCATAATGGGAAAATAGTTTGTTGTCAGGGGGAGTTCTGATTGTTTAAGCCAAGAGAATGGCGAAATTGAAGCAATTTGACATCAGTTTGTCACTTTATTTGTACAGTTTACTGTTTTTATTTTCAAATTTTCCTAGAAAATAAAAAATTGAAACATATTTTTGATTTTAGGGGGAGTAAAAAATTTAAAAATTTTGAAAATTTGAAAAAGCCAAAAACATTGAAAATTTCAAAATGAGTTTTGTTGTGAAAAGAGGAAATGATAGTACATCAGTGGACTATCATAGCGTGCTAAAGATTTGGAAAGTCAAATGTGATAAACGGTCTCACTGATGATATGCCAGTAGGTTTTACACACTTAGTAGATTGTGTTCGATATATAAACCTAAAAATCAAGATTTACTTATCTCGTTGGGAACATCTCTCGGATATATAGGTAACCCCTGAAATCTTGTTTGAAGGGCTTTCTATTTCTGACATACTAGGTCTTTGTGCGAGATGATATCTGGGGTATTATACCTGGACTTCTGATTTTGCGGAAGCAGTAGCCTAGTCCTCGTATAATGCTCTGCGCTGCTTTAATTTTAAAGCCCACCCTCAGCATAAAAAATGGTGAAACATTGAAAAATGCTGATCATGTGCTGTTGAAGAAAAGATCCCCAAACAGGACACACCAAAAGACGAGCCATCATCTCTCTGATAGAACGGAAGTTCTAGCTTGAGCTCTCATGGTCTCGCATTTACCCGTTTACAGATATCATTAGTGTACACTCACCGGTAAGACTGAATATAGAAGTCTGGATACAGGAGTATATTCTGAGGTGGGACACGCGAATAAGTTTAAGCCATTAAAACACTAATTCTCGTATCTCGAAACAATTTAAGTGGATCAGTATACTGACAATCTAAGTGAATCGTTTAGAACTTAAAATGATTAAAGCTTAACGGTGTTAGTGATTTGTCTCAAAAACTGATATGATCATCTTACACAAACTCACAAAAATATTGTCTGTAAATATTTCTTTATTGCTTTTCATTAAAAACAAAAATCCAACAAGAATGTGTTTTAGCACTAAAATTTTGAAAAATTCAAAAAGATTTTATTTCATCTTATTTTCGACAACTGATGTTGGAAAACTGATTTTCAAAATTCCAAGTGCTAAACATGATGGACAACAGGTTTGGGAGAGTTTGTTTGAAAGATACCCAAAACATAAGATTTGAAAAATGAAGTCAAATTTTGAGATAATTTGAGAAATGTTATACGATATCTTCAAATGATTTCTAAATTTGTCAAATTTTAAATTTGTGAAATTTATTTTGAGGTAAAGTTTTTGCAGATAGTGAATTCCAGACTGCGATCCCAGCTTACCGAGAGGGGGGGTCTGAGGACTTAAGAGCCAGATTCAGATCTTGGAACAAAGCTTGAGATAGAAGCTGCTGATACTGAAGAATTTATGGAATCAACATCCAAGGAAGAATATAGCTGTTGAGGATGATAAAGAGAAGAGAGAAGATTGAGGATGCTTACAATGTCAGACACTTTGGAAAGAGCGTGAAGACTGATCAAGACTGAAGACTTGTGATTCTGAAGACTAGACACCGAAACACTGATCCAAGGGGGAGTCTGTTTGTGCATATGTCTGTCGACTTCGTCTTGTATCGAGTCTTGTATCTAAATAGGATAAACCAGAGCTCGGTAGTCAAAGAAATAGGGTTTTAGTGCTGATTGACCAGTTCATGCGAAATGGCCATTCCACACGAAATGGCCATTCCCCACGAAAAGGCCATTCCCCACGAAATGGCCATTCCCCACGAAATGGACATGTCAGTTTCATGGGGAATGGAAATCCTATAAATAGGTGACTTGAGATTTCATTTGTAACTTTGCAATTCCAGTAGCGAAGCTCTGCTGAAGTGTCGGATCGATCTATAACTTTGTCCAATTAATACAAACGACAACTAAACTACTTCTACATGCAAATCAAGCTGATTCAACATCAAAACATTTATTTCCGCCTCTCGTTTGATCAAGAACTCTTCTGATCGACTCATTTGATCGATTCAACGATCCTACAAGAATATTTCATTCACATCATACTTCATGCAAAATGACATTCAAACGAAATGAGTTTCAAACGATATGACATTACAAGCGAAATGGTTAGTTCAAGCGGAATGGCCATTTTCAGACGAAATAAATTTCAAATGGAATGGCCATTTCGTTTGAGTTTGAAACTTTTAACAAAGTACCATTTCGTACGAAATGGCTTGTCATTTCGTTTGAAATCTGCAGTGATGAATAGCGTTTTTACAGAATTCAAAACTTGATTTGATGATGAAATTGAAGCCCTAGGAATGTTCTATGACAAATTCTGAGTACATGGTATGTTTATTGTTCATTTTTGACCACACAATCAACCTAGATCTAAGTTCGAAGTCCCTGATCTACCGAGTTCATGCGAAACCAGACTTTTGGTTCAAATTGAAACCCTAAATCAGATATACAACACATTCCGAACATACTGATATGATTTCTGTTGATTTTAAACCATTAAACAACCCTAAATTTAAGTTTCAAGTTCTGTACTTCGACTTTCATACGAAATCAGACAAATCTGGGTAAAATCAAACTCAAACTCACCTTTCCCATGATCTAAGTTATGTAAACCAACTTAAATATGGATTACGAGCAACAGATTAACAAGACTCAGGCTAGAATCAATGAATTTGGTGAATTCGTTTGAAATCGCCTTGACAAGGTGTGTCTGAAGCGAAATGGAACAACTGGTCGATTCAAGCGAAATGAGACCCCTATTTATAGACATGTCCATTTCATGCAAAAAGAACATTGAGGCAATGTGACATCTTCAAACGAAATGATCAGTTGAAACGAAATCGCCATTTCGTGCGAAATGGTCATTTCGTTTGAAATTACAATTTTTCAAACTTTTCAAATTTCTATCTTTTTTATTAATGCAAAGAAAGAACATGAAATGTACATGATGAATAAAGTCTTGGAAAGTATGATCGGAAAGACTGTGGAACAAAGATTTGAAGAAATCCAGCTTGAAGAAGTCAGGGCACGACGAAAGGCTGAGATCGAAGCAGAAATGAAGAACAAGGGAAAAGGTGTTCAAGTTGAAGGTGTTTCTGAAGTAACAGGAAGGGTAATCGTTCCGTCAATTGTTCCTGAATCACTTATTCAAAATCCTTGTCCTAGATCTGCAGTTTCTGGTATATTTGAAGAAGATGTAGAAGTTGATGATGTTGTAAATGAAGATGAAGAAGATGATGATGAGGATGATGAAGAAGAAGAAGAAGATGATGAGGTTAAGAAAGATGATGCAGACGATGTGTTTTCTGCAAGTAGTCATGATGATGATGACGATGGGAATGATGACGATGATAAAGGTACTTCAGGTATCAAGGTTACTGAAGAGTCAAATGAAGAAAATGTTGATGATTATCTTCATGACGATGCTAATGAAGAACCAGAGAATGCTGGAAGTGAGGGGGAGCATGTTGAAGATAGTGAAAAATTGATTCTACGTCTTGAACCTGAGATAGAAGAAGGTGAAATCAGGCCTACTTATACTCTGTATGAGATCATCAAGATGACACACATCGAAGTGATTAATTTCAAGTTTGATTTTGAAGAGGAGCTGAATCAGTTCGACATCAATCAGCAGCCCGATTATCAGTATAAGTACGTTGAAGAATCTGATAATTACGACAGGGTTGAAGTTGAAGATTGTAGTGATGAGGAACAATCTGAGAATGTGAATGTTGATACTACTAACTTTCCTACGCTTATTGAGTTTTTCAGTCAAGCAAATGTTGATGAGTTACGAAGGAAAGTTGAAGAATGTGTTAAGAACAAAAGTTTCAGTGAAATGTCAAAGGAAGAACAACAGGAAGATCGTAAGAAATGGTTTAGAAAGGATACTGAAATAAAATTCAAACGACCGCTAAAGTTCTACAAGAGAGACAGAGCAGTGTCTTTGGGTGATATTATCAGTTGGGGATTTCTGCCGTAAGTGAATGCCTACGCAATCCGACGAGAGTTTGGAGTTTAGTACTTTGCGTACATTCAGGATATCATCTCTTTGCCATGGTGGGACGTTGAAGAACTACCAAAAGTCAGAACTTTGTCTTATCCTGTCAGAGAACGCGATGTGCCTACTTGGGGCCTAATGAAGTATGAAGCTTTCAAAGATTTCAAACACTGGAAACCTCACTATCCGAAGAAAGTGAAGAGGATAGATCCAATGATAGGTATTGAAGAGGCGATCTTGCAGATAAAGAAGCCAAGGGTGATCAAGAATATCCCGTTACCGAAAATGGAACAGGGTTTTTACAAAGGGTTCTTGTGTTGGGTATACAGCTGCATGTCTACTGAAGCTGTGATCACATACAAGGTGGAGAATGAAGTTAGTCACATTCACTTGTATGATCCAATGTGGATTGTCAACTGTTCAGCGAAAGATATCGAGTGTCTGTTCATAAACAAGATTTGTTACAAAGCTGAAGACAAAGATCAGGCTTTGCAGTTTCAGAAGGTGGCAACAATCTGTTTTCAGAAAGGAATTAATTCTGAAAATTCATGGTCGTCTAAATGGAGAAAGATTGAGAAAGAAGAGGCTTTGAAAGCTGAGAAAGAAAGAAAGGCACGAGAAGAAAAAGACAAGATTTTAAGACATACAGTTGTGCAAAGGATGGCTGAAGAGGAAAAGAGAGCGGTCGAAGAGAATGAAAAGCTTAGGAAGCTGTTACTGTAGAAACCTAAGCAGAGGGAAGAAAAGTTTAAGTCTCTATGAAAAAAGTGCTGAAGACAACATGTCTGAAGACTCCGGCAGTATCCAAAGGGGAGTTTGTTGGTACATAATGTTTATCGCCTACGTCAACAGTCTAGATCGTGTCAAGTAGCTTGTAATAGGGTCCTTAATGTAAAAAGTTAAAGTTATTTGGTGTTATAACCATTCACACGAAATGGACCTTAGGCCATTTCGCACGAAATGGAATTTGCCATTTCGTGCGGAGTGGATTCTAGTCATTTCGTGCGGAATGGATCTCCTATAAATAGGAGTGTTGGGTTTTTCATTTGGTATGAATTGGAGAAAGCTGTAACGAAGTGCTATCAATTTCTCTCCGTGTATTAACGTTGAAAATCAATGGAAAACAAGTTTTAAACGTATATCTCTGCTTCTACTCACTTTCTATCACCGATTCTCAGTTACTAGATTGTTTCCGCCTCTCTAGTGACTTAGATTTGACTCTGACCGACTCATATTGGTCGAATATCGATCCTACATCTAATCTCCCCGATTAGTCCCCAGATGTAACAGGAGATTAATACTGGCTCAGGTGATGCAAGGGTTGGTACTATTCTAGCATATTCAAAGAATGTAGTAGTATAACCCTTACTATCTACCCTACCCTGGTCATCCTAAGATTCAGAAACTTATTCGCTATCTGTTCATTTTCATTAGGAGGGAAAAATTTCCTTTCTACCATATTTTTGAATTCCTCCCATTCCATGTTATATACCCTATCACTTCCTCTTGACTGGAGGATAGTGTTCCACCATTCTAAAGCTGAGTTTTTAAACAGATTTGAGGCAAACAATATCTTATCTTCTTCAGCACACTTGCTTATTTTTAAAATAGCCTCAGTCTTTTCTACCCAGCGTAGAGCTGCAATGGGTCCTTCATTGCCCGAGAATTCTATTGGTTTGCAGGACCAGAATTCTTTGTAAGAACAACCATAAGGCATGGTTCTTCTTCTTTTGGGAATGGGCACTTGAAGTACGGGTCCATTGTTTACGTTGTGTTCAGGTTCAGTTGGTCGCTTACTGTTATGCTTACTTTTATTATCATTGTTTACTTTTATTATCAGCTTCTTTAATGGTTTGAATAATAAATGGCATCGCATCTATTATTCCTTGTGCCACTATGTGTTGGATGGCACTATTATCCACTTGGTTTCCATTGTTATTGATGTTCGGATTCTCAGTATTCAGATCCTCGTTATTCGGGTGGTTATCGCTCTGGTTTTCATTGTTCAGGTTTTCCTGGTTCACTTCGTGGTCCATCTGAATTTTAAAACATTTACGACACATTAATATCATAAAATAATATTTTAATATAGCCAATCACATGTCACGCACTCTATTCATATAATATGCATCTATTACACACAAGTACTGAAATTAAAATTACAATAACGACTGAAATTTAAAGTTACACTACTAGTAGTAGGCATCCGTAGTTTTTTTTTTCATACACATACACAGATATTTTATTATTATACTACTACTACTACTACTGCTGCTGCTGCTGCTGCTACTACTACATCATTTATATGGATATGGATTCATCCAGAAATCCATATTGCGCTCGTCGTACTTCCAGACGAGTCGCTCTCTCACATGTCTCATCCTTTCACTATTCTCTAAAATTTCCTCACCAAATGTCCTAAGTTCTTGTACGTTTTCTGCACTCATTGGGGGTGCAGGTTCTAGGACTGTGTTCGGAATCTGGGGTGCGGGTTCCTAGTATGGAGGTGTAGGGGCCTGGTATGGGTAAGGATTTTCTAGAATCTCCCTAATGAATACATCATTATCATAATAGGGATCTAGAGGGTCTAACCCTGGGTAGGCTCCTAGGTTCGGTATAGGCATGTCTTCGTGTATCGGGTAACGTTGCACATAGTCCCTATTGTCATCCCACCATGGGTCGTAATTTGGGTCTAAGGATTTGGTGCGGGTACCCTAGGTATCTCCTCCGGGTTGAAATCATGCATTTCTACTTGATTTTCAGGGTTTTCTATCTCCATTGGTTGGTCGGGAAATGGTGGTTGTGGTTGGGGTGCTAACATTTGCTCCAGGTTCGGGTCAGCTGCAGTGGTTGCTAAGATATGAAAATTAGCTAAACCCCTATTAATCATATCCTAGGCATGGGCATTGGTTTCTCTTTTGGCTGCTGCTAGTACTCTCTGTTCTTGTAACTTTTTTATGCGTTTCCTACGCTCGTGTGCTCCCCTACTGAACCATCCCCTCTTTTTCTGAGAAAATGGCTCTTCAGATTAAGCCTTAAATATGAATATTCCTTCTTCCGTATCAGTAGAGTACCCCGAGAGGGCAGGCTGAGAAGAGGCACCTTCGCTTCTAGGCGAACCAGACAATTGACGGTACGCGTCAAATGGTCCTTGGTCGCTCATACTGTAACTAACAAACAGTCAAATAACACATAACAATAAAATACAATTATGCACGTATTCCCGTAATTTATTTCCTAACAAATTGAATTTCGGTGTCAGCAGAACACTTCTGTGGTCGCTATACAAACACGGGAACGGGCGGCCGCGGCCAGTTTTGGTGGTATCTTGTTTTTATCTAATTTGGCAGCGGAATTTTCATCAGTACCGTAGTTAGGAAATATTTGATAAGAGTAAAATAACACATTTTCATAATATTAAACACATGGGATAACCCCAGTTTCCAGTACATACTTTTTTATAGGAATAAATCCTATTTTTTTAATAAAACATCTATTTTATTTTAGGTAACTTTATTGCCACTTTTCCAAGCATTCAGTGTTGTCCAGCTGGCTTCTAATTGGCTTTAACATTTTGTTACCTGAAACGCGTTTAAAACATTTTGTCAGTGGGAAATACTGGTGAGTGAATCCTAGTTCAATCAAGTTTTAATAAAAACCATCGTACAATATTGAGGGCGGTATCGCAATTACATTTGTTTCCAACTCATACCAATTACCACCCACGATACTCTCAAACCCGACTTGTGGAAATGTTACCCCTCGCAAGGCAGTAACAAATTTTGTATACAAAACCCCAACATACCGACGATAATTGTATCCTTACAAATACTCAATAACTGTTTAATATATAATTAATTAAGTGAGGTTTTGTAAAAAGAATTTGCAAAAAGGAGACTACTCACATTGTTGTCTTAGATTTTCTGTAAGGGTTCCCTGGAAATTATCTATAATTTATACAAATGCACACGTGTTAGTATAATAACCCATTTTAACATTAGTAATACCCTCCCCGAGACGACATTCCAACAACTACGTCGGGCAGAAGCACGACAGCCGTTACGGAACCCTAGATCAATTGGGCAGAGTATCTAATACGTATCCAGGGGTTATAATACTTACAACAGAGCAGAACTTCGTTAATTAGGGGGGTATTATACCCGTGTATAAGGCCTACTATAAGAAATTTTGAGAGAGAAAGTCGAAATTTGAACGATCAGACTGAAGGCCCGAGCTCCAGCTTTATAGGGGCTGATTCTGGGTTCATCGCACCCCGCGTAGCCCACAGCCAGGGCCTTCGCGGCCCGCGACTAAGTGCGTAGGGCCTAGCTTTGACTCGTCACCCGGTATAGCTTTGCCCTGTGTCGCCACGTGGCGGCTTCCGGAGGAGGGTGGGTGGCCAGCCTCGTCGCGGCCCGCGTCGACTAAAGACAAGGGGCGTCGCGCCCCGCGATGACCCAATTATTTTTGTTTTTATTTATTTTTTAATGTTTTAATGTATTTTGGGTTCGGTTTTCACGTACGGGGTATATTTTAAGACATATTGGGATATTTTAAAATATTTTAGGGTAACGAAAATATTTCGAGGGTGTCGGTTTTCGCATACGGGGTGTTATAGTTATAAAACTTTTTCTTGCTTATCTCGTGGGGAACATCTCTCGGATATATGGGTAACACCCGGAATCTTGTTTGAAAGATTGCCCAATTCTGAGATACTAGGTCTTTATATTTAATGATATCTGGGGTATTATACCTGGTCTTTTGATAATGCGGAAGCAATGGCCTAGACTTCGTATGATACCTTATGCGCTTTAATAAAGCTTTCCCTCAGCATAAAAATTGAGAAAATATCGAAAGATATAAATCAAGTGTTGTTGTAAAGAAGATCCCTAAGTGGGACACACCTCAAGTCGAGCCATCATCTCTCTGATTGAACGAAAGTTCTAACCTGAGCTCTAATGGTCTCGCACTACCCAGAGAACATATATCAATATAGTATATTCATCTGTAAGACTGAATATGGGGAATCTGGATACAAGAGTATATTCTGAGGTGGGACACGCGAATAAGTTAAGGGCATAAAACATTGATCTCGTATCTTGAATCAGATGAACTCTGTGTGAGGATTTAAGTGGATCAGTATACTGACAATCTAGGTGAATTGTATAAAACTTAGTGTGTTTATAAGCACAACGGTGCTTGTGACTCGTCGACAGCTGATATGATCCTCTAACACAACTCACAAAAATATGTCTGTGAATAGTTTGTTATTTCATTTTCAGACTAACACCCAAAAAGATTTTCAATGTGTTTTAATATAAAGTTTTTAAAAGGGTTAACTTTGTCCAATAGTAACCAAGTTTCAAGAGTGTTCTAATTAGGTCACTCATAATTTTTTTTGTTCCAATTAGGTCATTCAAGTTTTATTTGATGTTTCAATCCTAGATATTTTACCTAATAGAAGGTCATCGATCCTACATGGCATTTATTTAGGTTTTTTATTTAAAAAAATTGTTGACATGGCACATAAATGCCAAATGGGTTAGAAAAAAATGCGAAATAGATTTAATTTTTTTTTAAATTGTAGAAAAGTTAAAAAAAATGGGAAAAAAACAAAAAAAATATGATTTTTTTTTCAAAATCTCTAAAAAGTTATCAAAATTTTTATAAAATCGTGAAAAATAGTTAGATGTCAGTAAATTTTTAATGAAAGAAAGTACTCATTACTCCTACACCAAAATCATTTTAATTAGAGTCATAAAAGAAGATAAACAACTAACCATAAATAAATGCCATGCAGGACTATGACCTGCTATTCAGGTAAAATATCTAGCATTAGAACACCAAAATAAAGTAGAATGATCTAATTAGAACAATAAATTTTATTAGTGACCCAATTGGAACACTCCTAAAACTTCATTACTATTATGTGGCATATTCCCTTTTTAAAATACCAAAAAGATTTTATTTCTGCGTTATTTTCGAAAAACCAGTTTTAGAGAGCTAATCTTCAGATTCTGAGATGCAGAGAAAGATCCTGAATAGACTGGGTGGGAGCTAATCTGAGAATGTTGAGAAACTGAAAAGCTGAACAAGTTCATTAAATTAAAACTTGTCTTTTTGAAAAAGTTGAAAAATTCGATCAAAAATGTCACATGGTTCGTAAATCGGGTCAACCAAGGTATTAACTTGGACTTGGTTGACAAATCGAGTAACCAGGTCATTAACTTGGACCTGGCTACTTGAGTGGATGTTAAAATCTGATTAAATTGAAAAAGTTTGAAAAAAATTGAAAGTTTTGAAATTGCAAAGCCCATCCGGACGAATGGACTTAGTCCATCCGGAAGAATGGTGATGCAAAGTCCATCCGGAGCATGTGCTCATCCGGACGGATGGACTTGGGTGATATATAAAAGGCCATCCGGACCATTATGTGTTCATTCGAACACTTGTACATCCGAACAGAACTCTTTTACTCTCAAAACTTTTTAGTCCAATCCTAGCACGATGGTTATAATCCCTAGCGATTATACCTACAGTTTCGGTCAAAATGCACATTTATGTGCATTTTACGAGGGAACTATTTTCAGGTATCAAAACACTTTGTTTTGATACCAAAACAGTTTTTCAACTAAGTTAAACATGTTTTGACATGTTTAATTCGTCACTTCTAGTTTAGTGATTATTTAGGGACGTAAGACGAGCGGTTTAACCACCGCTTTGACTTTCGAATTCGACCCATTTGGTCGATCATTAGGATCCGACCAAACACATATTTGTGACCATAGTTGTATAGGGAATAACCTCCTAATGTTATATCGCATGGTCACTTCGTTTGGTTAGTTGTATGATAGGTTGTTTATATGCCTTTAGAAAATGACCAAAATGCCCTTTTTGCACATAAATTCATTTTAAGCATATGTAACCTAATTTTTGACACTTAAACTGATATTGCAACTTTATTAAACATGTTTAGGCATATAAGACTTATCATGGGACTAGTTTAACCATCCGAACGCGTAGTTACGCTAATGAAGCGTTAAAGTAGCAAAAACTACGTTAACGGGTCAAAAGCACTTAGGACTTATTCCAAATCAGAATGTAGGCTTTGTTAAACCATTTCATATAAGTTCCAACACTCATTTGGTTTACAAGACCTCATTCTATCCGATTCCTCCGATTATGTACCGTTACTTAAACATAGTTACCCGATGTTAGGACACGTTAGGACACATTTGAAGCTTTATTATCTCATTTGATTCAAGGATACTTTGCAATCCCAAGTGAGTACATAGTCCCTTCTGTTACATTTTGAAAATGTTTTGGGATGATTCATATGTGCCTATTCACCATTTTTATGATTCAAGCTATATGTTTTTCATATGCATAGTAATTATCCTTTGACGAATTGCAACTGTTATCTATGGCTTAAATACTGATTTTCAAAGTTGTAAGACTATTTGTTGGTTCGTATTTTTACTTATACATTCATTAACAATGATCAAGCCGATTGGTAGTACGACATAGCGCTATAGGTTGACACCCGATTCCGGTTGTATGGAATGTCAGAAACCAATGTTTAAACCAAATAGATTTTGCCTTTGTGGTAAATCTATAGTCACCAAAGTGTAGTTTGATACACTAGGTTTGAATGTATTGCCAAATGTCCACAATGTGTTTTTACAAAGGTTTTCTAATTAAGCCATAAAAACTTATCTTTTGTTATTTCCTAAACCAAAGTATAGTTTGATATGCTATTGTTAAACTAAGGGTCATTTAAATTATCCCCTTGCTAAAATCGTTTATTACATATTTACCCAGTCCTTAAAATCAATTACATATTTTCCCTTTTTAAACTATATGTATTACATATTTCTCCTTCCTAAACTATGGTTTTTCGATCTAGTTTCGACTGAGGTTATTAAAATTTAATTACGAAGCTAATTATATTGTAAAATTTAAGTTTGAAAGGTAGTACGCGTACCCGAAGCTTCCATTTCATTGTTAGTGCGTTTCCTGCAGTCGCGTTTCTCTGTCACGTTTACGTTTGTGACGTACGGAAGCACGATAAATTCGCAAAACTAAATTTATAACCATAAAATATTTGTATAAAATTCATACTTGTCGGCGGTGTCAGTATTTTGTTCGGTTTCAATTCGCTACCGTTTAATATTCAACGGTTTCTCCGCATATCGTCATACGCAGGCTGTAAAGCCGAATAGACGTTCCTATGCACTCCAAAGGCCGAATTAAGTTAATCTACGTCTTAAACACTATTTATTATCGTCCTAATGCTTGTTAATCGCGTAATTAGGAGCCGTAAATTACCGGTTATCACACCGTGTCCACTAGGCACGGCCCATGGCCAGCTCCTTCTCTTCCTTCATTAATTGCAGCTTTCTGCAGAGGGCCCCACATGACCCCGTGGCCTTTGGACACGGCCCCGTGGTCAACTCTTCGCTGTACTATCAAGATTCTGCAAATCTGAGAGTTGACCACACCCCATGCTGAGTTGGGCACGACCCCATGGTGGGGGTAGAAGCTGTTGGACTGTGTGCGACCCTAAAAAGTCAGTTAAGGCAGTTCATCTTCATGTACAAAGGTGGAATCAATGTAAACAAAGTCACAACAGCTTTTCCTTTCAATTTCCTTCTCTATTAGTGCTTTCTGAGTAAATTTTGACAGCAATTCGACACCTAGCACATGACCTGATTTCGCTCCAAACGTTACAAATAAGATCACACATAGGGTTTATATATTGATGCCGAATTCGTTCCAAATGACAGGAGTGAAACCCCATGTGACCTATTTCGGGCGAAATCACCAGGCAAGCTTGGAGCGAAATCTCCTATAAACCCTAGGAGCGAAATTACAATGTTTCTGATTTCGCTTCAAATGACACAAGTGTCATTTGGAGCGAAATCACTCACTAAAACCTAAACTTGATTTCCGTGCTCCAATCTAACCTATCTAGACCTAAGACTCGATACAGACGCAGTAAACAGACATTCAGTGCACCAACAGACTCCCCCTTGGATGTTGACGAAGTCTTCGACGTCGAGTCTTCACTCTTGGTCTTTTCTCCAACTCTTTCTCTTCATTGTAACAACTCACTCTTCACAGGTTCAGGGTCTTTTCCAGGCTCTATCTTCAGTCTCCCCTTTGACTGTTGATCCAGACTCTAGACTCCCCCTTTCACAGACTCTCCCTCTCGGTATGCTGAGATCTAGGATCTTTATCTTGTTCAAACTATGACTTTTTGAGCCATGGGGATAATGAAATCCACAACCTATTACTCAACCAATAATATTACAAACCATTGATTTTAACAATAAATCACAAACTCTATCAATTTAGAAATCCACTCAAGTATTCAGGTCCAAGTTAATGACCCTGATTACTCAATTAATCTACCAAGTCCAATTTAATGACCTTGGTTGATCTTTTGACAAACAAACTGATTTTGTTTAACATTCTCAAATATTTTTCTGAAAATAACAAGTATTAAGTTAATGAACTTGTTTTGACCTTTTCAACAACTCAAACTTTATCAAAATAAGCTCTCCTCATTCTCCAGTCCAGAACTTCTCCTGCATCTGCTTCAACTTTCGAGAATCCAACGATCAACTCTCCACTTTGGTTTGTCAGAAAATAAAGTAGAAATGAAAAATCTTTTTGGATTTTATGATGTTTCTAAACTAGGAAATGAAATACAGAAACTTAAATTGCAGAACGTAAACAAAGTAAACTATTTACAAACATATTTTTGTGAGCGTGTCAGGGAATCATATCAGCTTTTTAGACAAGTTACAAGTACCGTTAAGCTTTAATTCATACTCAGAATTAAACAATTCGCATATATTGTCGATATACTGATCCATTTTTAAATTCTCACACAATTTTCAATCTATTCAGGATACGAATTAGATGTTTTAGGAACTTAACTCATTCATGTGTCCCACCTCTTGAATATACTCCCGTATCCAGAATCCCAATATTCAGTCTTACAGGTGAGTATACCACAGATGATATCTGTAAGGGGTTAAATGCGAAGGCCGTGAGAGCTGAGGTCGATACTTCCGTATACGCACAGAGATGATGGCTTCGATTTTTCGGTGTGTCCCCTTTAGAGGATCTTTTGTTTTAACAGCACTGACTATCAATTTTATTGTTTAATCAAGTTGCTGTGGGCGATGCTATTTTCAAGCATTTGCAGAAAGTATTATTCGGGGACTAGGTCAGAACTTCCATTCAGCAGAAGTCCTGGAATAATACCCCAGATATCACTGAGTATAAAGACCTATTATCTCAGAATAAGGGACCTTTCAAATAAGATTTCTGGAGTTACCTATGTCACACCCCCAAAATCCCACCTGCGGAGTACTACCGCTTGGAGGCGTGACTGACCAGGATCCAGCCACCAATCATACTGAACAAGCATATAAACAGTTATAAAAGTTTAACCAATACGATTGGTGTTTCAAAACAAACAAGTTAAGTTGCAAGCGGAAGCATAAGTTAAAGTTATAACATAAGTTCAAATGTTTTCAAATAGAACACGACACGCAGCAATCCGTGTCCCACAACGACTCCCCTCCATGCAAGCTCCAGCTGAGTACCTATGGTCCTGCAAAGCATGTAGTAACGAGTCAACAACTAGTTGAGTGAGTTCACAGTTGGGTGTTCGTTTTAGTTATTTCGAAAACAGTTTCCTTTAACTGGCATCCTGCCGTGGGGGTTACCCCATAGTTTAAAAACGTGACTTGTTCATTCCCAGTTACTCCGGCACTCCAGCCGTGGGGGCTACCCCATGTTAGTTATCAGGCATTTCGGCCGTGGGGGCTACCCCATGCGTACACTAGACTCGTTACCATATCGACTGCTGACTGTAGTCATGTTTATGTGCCCTGAAAACATCAATGTCTATCATCATTGACGTGCCCCAGATCCATTAGTTCACGCCCGTCCTCTGCGGCACGGTGTGAGGTTTGTCAGACCTAAATAGCGCTATCTAACTAATGACCCGCTCGCCATTGGCCCGGCGATTAGTCGATACAAAAAGGAGGGACTTCGTGATAGAGTTTTAGTCTAGTACGAGTTATCCGTCCATCCGGACGAGGAATCACATTCCTGAACCACTGACGTCCTACCCAAGGAGGACGAGGAATCCACGTTCCTTAACCCCGTTCCCAACCCAGGGAATCCCATGCTTTGTAGAGGGTGTGAACTCACCTTGGTTTGCTCGGTAGTAACACAGAAAGGTCAATCAATTGAAGGTAATCAATTAGGTCCTATCACAGATATTTTTCGTATCAGATTCAAGCCAGCAATGCACGTATGTTCAACACGTATGGCAAACACGTTTAACAGTTCACAGTATTTTCAATCAACAGTAGCACATACGGCTCACAAGTTCAGTCCAACTACTTAAGCCCAAAACACGTAATAGCAGTTAACACAGAAGCCCATAAGTCCGGCCCACTAACTTAGGCCCGTAACTAAGCAAGCCCATATTGAGGTTTCGAGTCGCAACCAGACTCGCAAACATGGTTTCGAGTTGTGCCGTCTATGCTGGTCGTTGGTGGTTGCGAGTCGCAACCTATGTCGCAACCACGGTCTCGGCTTATCATGTTTTGGTCTCGAGTCGCAACGGGACTCGTAACCTGTGTCGCAACCTGTGGTCTTGGTTCATCATGCTGTGGTTGCGAGTCGCAACCAGGCGTTCTTGACTCGCAACCGATGTCGTAACCTGAAGGTTTCGAGTCGCAACCAGGGGTTCCGACTCCCCAACAGTTGCTGATTCTGTGCAGATCGTACCATCCAATAGAATTCATGCAGAAATATGTACCAGCCACTAAACATGTTTTGTTGTCCAAAATTTACCAAAAATGGATCAAACAATGCAGGTTTCAAATATTCAACACACTTTTATTGCATATTCAAGTTGTTCTTCATGTATTCAAACACATTTATCAAGTTCTTCATATATTCAAAACATATTCATAATACATTCAACACTTATTCAACCAAAACTATGAACAACCATTAAACACTTGAGCATAACACCACAAGCTTGGCTCTATACTAAGTCGATTACATGATATATGTAAACCGATTTCATGAATCATCAAAATCTAGTAGTTTAAACTCTATTTAACACAAGATATCATAACCCATCATGCAATGTATCCGAAATCAAGATATATCAACCGATTTGTCACAATCATGCATATAGTTTCATCTTTTGACAACAAATAGCTATTTTATCAAATAAACATCTTGATAAACAATCATCTCATGTATAAACAACTTAACCATCAACTCAAACACTAAACATAACATGAATCACCAACATTCAACAATAAACATCAAGAACACTAACCGGTTGAGGGATGGGAAGGGTGAACTCCAAGTGTAGATTCCAAGCTTGAACCGAAAGTCCTAGTACCAACCGATTGGATCCGAGAATGGGGAAGTGTGCTTGTTTTCTAAGGGTTTTAGTAGGAGAGTATGTATGTCGGAGAGTGAGTGTGGTTGTCCAAAGAGTGGTAAGGTTGACAAGGAGTATGCTATATATACTAGTTCCTCATCGCTCACCCTAAAGGGCTTATAAATCGGCTAGGGGTTTACGGCCCAAATGGCCCAACCGGCCAAGGGCCCAAACCGGTTACTGTTCACTCGAGACCTCATGGTCTCGAGTCGGGTCCTTGTCGTCTCTAGTTGGGTTCTCGGTTCACATATACACATACATATATGCATACAACACAACACATAATCACATAAAACTTCACATTTATTAATAAGTTTAATCAGTCAACTAATCACATAACGTACAAGTATGTTACATCGAGGCACAAGAAAGGTTCTAAATTTCGAGTTGTCACAACCTATATATCCAAGTAGTGTTCCCCATGAAATAAGTTTCGTTTTGAAATTTTAGGTATATATCCCGAACAAATCTACTAAATGTGCGAAAACCTATCGATACATCATCAGTGAGACTGTTTAACGCATTAATTCTTTACAAATCTTTAGCATACAGTAACTGTCGAACTGATGTACTATCATTTTCCCTTTTTTACACAAGCTCTTTTTCAGATTTTATATTGTTTTTGAATTTTAAAATTTTATCATGTTTTTGTATTTTTAAATTTTTTACTGTTTTTGTATTTTTCTGAAAATATATTTACTCCCCCTAAATACCAAAACAGGTAAAAAATCGACAAACCATTGCAGATTGTTTCTCATCGTCATCTACAACAGTACCTTCATCAACGCCAATAATGCCATCCGACACCGAAAGAAGCTTCATACCGTTCAGTTTTAAAAGATATTTAAAACGAGTTTTATCAAAAGCTTTGGTATGTAAATCAGCATTCTGTTCGTCAGTGTGGATTTTCTCAATTCGTATCAACTTTTTCTCGAAGCAATCGCGAATAAAATGATGACGAATTTCTATATGTTTAGTTTTAGCGTGATGTACTGGATTCTTTGTTATATTTATTGCGGCCTCGTGATCAACAAAAAGAGGTGTGTTAAGAAACTGCAAACCGTAGTCGCGCATCTGTTGCTGTATCCACAGGATTTGAGAGCAGCAACTTCTAGCAGATACGTACTCCGCTTCACATGTAGATAGTGCCACAGACGTTTGTTTCTTACACTGCCAGGTAACCAAGAAAGGTCAAAAGAACTGGCATCCTGCAGTTGTTGATTTTGAATTGACTTTCCAGCATCCGAAATCCGAATCGGAATACCCTTCGAGCGTAAAGTCGCCTTCTCTAGGATACCACAACCCCAATGAAGGAGTTCCTTTCAGGAAGCGTAATATCCTCTTCACAATAATCATGTGCGAAGCTCTCGGGTTAGATTGATATCTTGCTGCGAGGCACGTTGGGTACATGACATCAGGACATGAAGCAGTTAAGTACATCAAAGAACCTATCATGGAACGATAGAACGTCTCATCAGCCCTGTCTCCGGTGAGATCTGGGTGAATCCCATGATTTGTTGCTAGAGGGGTCGCAGCTGGAGTTGAACTTGACATCCCGAATTTCTCTAGAATATCATGAACATACTTCGTCTGGTGAATGAAGATTCCCTCAGGTAGTTGTTCAACTTCTAGTCCCAAAAAGAATTTCATCTCCCCCATTGATGACATTTCGAATTTTTGCTTCATCACTGATTCGAAATCTTTGCATAGATTCTCATTTGTTGACCCAAAAATTATATCATCCACATAAATCTGTACGATCAGAAGATGTCCGTCGACCTCTTAGTGAAGATAGTGGCATCCACTTTTCCACGAATGAAACTGTTGGCTAGTAGGTGTTGAGACAAAGTCTCGTACCAGGCTCTCGGGGCCTGGTGTAAACCATACAGCGCTTTGTCCAATAAGTAAACCTTGTTCTTGTGGATTGGATCGGTAAAGCCCGGCGGCTGTCCGACATAAACCTCCTCTTTAACCTTCCCATAAAGAAACGCCGATTTTACATCTAACTGATATACTTTGAAGTTCTTCCAAGATTCAAATGCCAGGAAAATTCTGATTGCTTCTAGTCGTGCCATAGGAGCGTACACTTCAGTAAAATCAATCCCCTCCTGTTGACTAAAGCCCTGGACAACGAGTCGAGCCTTGTTTCGTAAACTGAATTGACTTGCTTTGTAGGGTGTGACTTTTTCTTCTGCTTGCCTTTAACATAACTAATACACTCCCCTTCCAGATGGAAACCTTTGACGTGAACTCCTGTAACCAAATCATTGTGCACCAAGTGATTCATTTTTCTGAGATGAATATGCCCCATCTTGCGGTGCCACAATCTCAATTCTTTCTCAGTTGCTCTGGACAAAAAACAATGAGCCTGACCCGTGGTTGTAGTAGCTATGCTCATGTCCAACATGTACAGATCATTGACTCTTGGTGCCCTCATGATAATCCATTCCTCAGGGATAACAAATCCTGGATTCAAGATCAAACATTCTTTGTCAGTGAAGTGAGTGGTATACATCCTGTCACAGATCTGGGAGATACTCAGCAGATTATTCTCCAGCACAGCAATGTAGTTCACTCTTTCAAACGTCACAATCCCATTGGATAACGTTCCTTCACCAATAATCCTACCACCTTGATTACCCGCGAATCCTACGTAACCTCCATTTATATTCCTCACATCATACAACAATGCAGTTTTCCCTGTCATTGTCACACCCTGGCTTTTGCGGAAGCGTGGGTTTGTTTGGTGTGACTTCTTAATACCATAGCAACAATCGCAACATGCTATATGATAAAAACATATGATGTTCATCCACTAAAATAGTTAAAAATGCATAACATATTGTTTTAAAACATCAACCACAAGAATGCGTTACAAAACATGACTTGTTTAAAAATGAGTTCATAAGACTCGATGAAAGACTCCCAACAACCCAAGGATTTGAGACATGCAACTCGTCCAGGAAAGAGTTACACTTCCCAAACCTACAACTCCGGATGACATCCTTATTAAGTATGCAGCTTATCATGCATCACTTGCCAGATCCAAATTAATTCCCTGAAATACATGTAGTTTAACAAATTCAACAAAAAGTTGAGCGAATTCATGTGTAAGTCTGTGTGAATAAACCGTTTAGTATGTATGTAAGTAAAAATAGTCCCTGGTATGTAGCAATAAGGAAAAATGATCACCATTGGGTTGCAAATCCAATAGTATATGTGAATGATGCAGGAAGACTCAAACCTAGCAAATTTGTCTCCGGTATGAAGACATAGTCACCACTATGGGCTCCCGGCCTCATGGGTGTGGGCTCGCTACACCCAAATAGATCTATCACTCATGTCCCGTGGTCATACGATGAGGATTAATGGCCTTAAGTGTCATGCCCACCACTCACTTAATCGCGTAATAAAAACCCCTCCTTAAGCTAATCATACCAATTATAAAATGTCTGAAATAATTTGTAAACATGTATTCCACCCCCGAAGTATAAAACCGAAAACAGTAAAGGAATAGGGGGTCATGAACTCACCGTAGTGCGTCTTGACTCGAATCTTAACTCTTTCCGCTACACGACAACCTACAACGTACTAATGTCTATTAGACGAACGGTCCGTGCCTTGGCTTAGAGTTTAGTGTTTTGATTTGCGTTACTTAGGTATTATTTTGTTAAAATAATAATAATTATTTTAACTTAACTATCGTTCTTAGAAAAATAGTTAGACAACCATTTCGTATCTATTTTTCTTGAATATTTTACTAAGTGTTCGGATTCTCGGAAAATTTCGGCAGAGTCTCCTCTGTAAATAGAGGTGTCCATGCTTAAATAGCATATCATTTTCTTTTACATATATTCAATAGTTCATTTTCAATAACCAAACCGACATATCGACAAACAAAACGTTACATACTTCATTTCAGCTTTATTACTCGAAACCGGACTGTTTTCAAGGATTTTTATAAAATAGTTATCCTTTTCTAAAAATTCTCAAATTTTTACAGAATGTCTCATATGTTCCAAAATTTATTTTGTAAATATAACAAAGTCCACTTCGTTACCCATATTTTATAGAAAATCATTTTATCGACTGCAATTAGATTTGTTACCTTCTGATTGCAGTTTACGGAAATATTCACTAAAAATTAACCGTAAGTCCGTTTGATGAAATTCCAGTTGGAGGGTCGTCCTGACAATGGTGTCTATCTACTGTAAAAATTTCATGAGTTGATTTTACTCAGGTTTTAAGTTATGACTTCGAAAACAACACACTTTTTCGGCAGTAAAAATGCAGCTTGAGCTGCTGTCCGGAAATAGTCTTTTAAAAATAGTAAACGGTCTCGAAAAATTATAATTCCAGTGCCTTTTGTTTAGTTATTCCAAAATACTCATTTTAGGTTTAGAAAATCCGTTTTTCGATTTAAAATGATCCCGTTACAGCCTGTTAAAGTTGGCTGGAAATCCAACTCAGCAAGCTGTTTACATTGTAGAAGTGACTAAAAGTGCATAAACGAAGATCCTAACCATGGTTTATTGATGAACAAATGTTAAAACTTCAATCATGCTTTAACCAACCCTAAACCATTCAGATTTCAACTTCACACAACCTTTTTATATGTAGTTTTTAGGCAGAAACTTAAGTTCATATTTTAGTGTTTAAGCTTTTGTGTGTGATGAACATTCAACAAATCGTAACAAGAATCAAGGTGGAACAAGAGTATGAAGGGACTTACTACTAGCACAAGGCTAGGGTAGTAATTTTAGGATGAGATGATGGTGAAAAGTTGGTGACAAAGCTTGAATCAAACTTCCTTGAACACCTTCAATCTTGCACTTCTATGGATGAACTTCACACTTGAAAGAGAGCTTGTTGGAGAAGAAAATGGAGGATGTGAAGAATGATGGTGGTGATTTCGGTTATGGAGAGAGGGGGGGGGGTATATGAGCCGAAATTTTAGAGAGAGGAAGGAGGAGATTGGTTGTAGTTTTTGTAATGATGGAATTTCCTTGGAAACATGCACAACTAGAACTTAGGGTAATCATACCCAATCTCTTGGCCAATAGTAGTGAAGATGGTAATATCAAATATCTAAACAAAATATTTTCAAATCATTAGGGCAGATTTTCGGTTCGGGGGGGGGGGGGGGTAAAGTGTAAATTTTTGGTAATTAGTAGGTAATTATTAGAAGGTTAAGGGTATTTACAAGTATAGTGGGTGTATGTCATGTTTACATGGTGCATGGGGATTTTTGTGACCATGATTAATTTAAAATGATAAAATAATATTTCTAACAATATTTTCATGTCTCGGGTAATGTCTGGTTGTTCGGTTTCGCATCGTTCCGTTAAAGCGTTTAATTGTCCCGTAAAGCGTCTTTTGTGCATCTTTTTGTAACGAAATTAATTCCAACACTTAGGAAAGTGTCTAGGACCATTTAGTCAATACTCTGTATAATATGAGTGTGTTAAAAGCTGAATTGTTACTAAAAATGCGGAATTCTGTAATTAAATTGCGTTTTAGGCACTTTTCGGCACTCAAACTATCACCTAGTGGCATAGTCTTATGGTCCTCACTTCCCTACACTCCATACTGGTGTAGTGTTTTATTCCTACTGGCCTACAAATAGTATCTGTCTAAGTGCTGGCATTGTCAGCATGTGTCTGAGTTATCCGCTTACTATGCTAATTGCGCTTTGTGCATCAGGTTTGTCACTAAGAGTCTGTATGAAATAAATGGAGTGACTGTACGTAAGGAATGCACATGTATGTATATGACATGAATCAGTAAGCAGTTTAAGGCGTCAGATGTAATCAAGCACAGTCATTAAGCACATAATTAGGGTTAATTAATTTGTACAGTACCTGGAATTATGTGGGTTGTCACATTCTCCCCCTGTTAAGAAAATTTCGTCCCGAAATTTTATGTCCTACTCCTAGTAGTAGGGGTCTTGGGGAATACATGTGGGTACTTGGCCTTCGTGCGATCCTCACGTTCCCACGTGAATTCCGGGCCGTGTCGTGCATTCCACCGAACTTTGACGAGTTTGACACTACTCCGGCGTGTCTTATTAATCTTCCAATCCGTAACCTCAACCGGTTCCTCAACAAAGTGGAGTGTGTCATCGATATGGATCTCGTCAGCAGGAATGACAACTGTCTCTTGAGTCGGACTCTTCTTCAGGTTCGATACATGGAATGTATCATGAACACCATTAAGTTCCGCAGGTAAGTCCAACTTGTATGCTACAAGCCCAATCCTTTGCAGGATTTTGAAAGGACCAATGTAGCGCGGATTCAACTTCCCACGCTTTCCAAAGCGTGCCACACCCTTCAAGGGTGAAACCTTTAACAAAACCATATCCCCAACTTGAAATTCCAAGGGTTTCCTTCTTTGGTTTGCATAGCCTTTCTGTCTGTCGCGAGCTGCCTCAATGCGTTTTCGAATTTGAAAGATCTTGTCTGTTGTTTCTTGAACCATTTCGGGGCCAACCAGCTGTCTATCACCCGCATCAGCCCAGCATAGCGGTGATTGACACTTGCGTCCATAAAGAGCTTCAAATGGCGCAGATCCAATACTGGTGTGGTAGCTGTTGTTGTACGAAAATTCGACCAAGGGTAAGTGTTTGTCCCAGCTACCACCCAGGTCCATTACGCATGCTCTCAGCATATCTTCCAATGTTTGAATTGTTCGCTCGCTCTAGCCATCCATTTGTGGGTGAAATGTTGTACTCAGGTTCAGCTGAGAACCAAATGCCTCTTGGAAGGACTGCCAAATCCTTGATACGAATCGTCCATCTCAATCAGAGATGATCGAGAGAGGCACTCCATGACGTGCAACAATCTCCCTCATGTATATTTCAGCAAGTTTACTCGTGTTGTCCTTTTCCCTGATCGGCAGGAAGTGCGCAGACTTTGTCAGTCGGTCTACAATTACCCAAATTGTATCATGGCCCTTGGGCGTCTTTGGCAATTTCGTTATGAAGTCCATGGAAATCTGTTCCCATTTCCATTGGGGTATTACAGGTTGTTGCAGGAGACCTGAAGGCTTCTGGTACTCGGCTTTAACCTTGGCGCACGTTAAACATCTGCCAACATATACTGCAACATCGCCTTTCATCCTAGGCCACCAATAGAAATCCTTAAGATCTTGGTACATTTTATCCGCTCCTGGATGAATCGAGTATCGTGACTTGTGAGCCTCATCGAATATAACCTTTCTCAATCCTCCAAACAGAGGAACCCAAATTCGTCTCATGAAACATAAGGTTCTTCCTTGTTTGGCACTAACTGTTTCTCCATCCCACGGAGATACTCATCCTCGATATTCCTTTCTTTCAAGGCCTCTCTCTGCGCGGCACGAATGCGCAACGAGAGGTTTGTCTGGACAATCATTTCTAAAGCCCTAACCCTTATGGGCTTAATCCTTTCTTTTCGACTAAGGGCGTCAGCGACTACATTTGCCTTTCCTGGGTGATACTTGATTTCACAGTCGTAGTCGTTCAACAGCTCAACCCAGCATCTCTGTCTCATGTTAAGTTCCTTTTGGTGCTGTAAACTCTTGTGATCAGTGAAGATTGTACATCTTGTTCCATACAAGTAGTGTCGCCAGATCTTCAATGCGAACACTACGGCGCCTAACTCTAAGTCATGCGTGGTGTAGTTTTTCTCATGTACCTTCAGTTGGCGTGAAGCATAGGCTATGACCTTCTGTCGCTACATCAACACGCAGCCTAAACCCTGACGCGAGGCGTCACAATACACCACGAAGTCGTCCGTGCCTTCGGGTAGAGCTAAAATCGGTGCGTCACAAAGCTTGTTTTTCAACAATTGAAACGCTTCTTCTTGTTTATCGCTCCAATCAAACTTCTTGTCCTTCTGGGTAAGTGCGGTGAGAGGTTGAGCGATTTTGGAAAAATCCTCAATGAACCTTCGATAATACCCAGCCAAACCTAAGAATTGCCGAATCTCGGTTGGCGTTTTTGGTGACTCCCAATTCTTGATCGCCTCGATCTTTGTGGGATCCACATGGATTCCACTTCCATTAACCATATGTCCAAGAAACTGGACTTCGCGTAACCAAAACTCACATTTCGAGAACTTAGCGTACAACTTCTCCTTCTTAAGCAGCTCTAGAATAGCTCTCAAGTGTTGCTCGTGTTCTTCCTTCGTCTTCGAGTAGATCAAAATATCGTCAATGAATACGATTACAAACTTGTCGAGGTACGGCTTGCAGACTCTGTTCATCAAGTCCATGAAAACTGCTGGAGTGTTTGTCAACCCAAACGGCATAACCAGAAACTCGTAATGTCCATATCGAGTTCTAAAAGCAGTTTTGGGAATACTTTCCTCTTGTATTCTCAACTGGTGATAACCTGATCTTAGATCGATCTTTGAGTAAAAACTCGAACCTTGTAGTTGATCAAACAGGTCATCGATCCTTGGCAAAGGATATCTGTTCTTGACAGTCAACTTGTTAAGCTCGCGGTAATCTATACACATACGAAAGCTACCATCCTTCTTCTTAACGAACAAAACTGGAGCTCCCCAAGGTGAGAAGCTTGGTCTGATGAATCCCTTGTCTAACAATTCCTGGAGTTGTGTTGATAGTTCTTGCATTTCTGAAGGTGCAAGTCGATAAGGTGCCTTAGCCACAGGTGGCGCCTGGAACTAAGTCAATGTGGAATTCGACTTGTCTTGGAGGCGGCAATCCAGGCAAGTCTTCTGGAAAGACTTCAGGATATTCCTTCACGACAGGAATATCTTCGATCTTGGGCTCAGCGGCTTCCTTATCCACGATGTGTGCCAAAAAGGCAACACATCCTTTCCTCAAACACTTCCTAGCTTTCAAGCAGCTAATGATCCTCAATGGCGTATCGTGCTTCTCTCCGTGAACTACAATCGTCTCTCCATCGGCCATTGGAATGCGGATGGTCTTCTCGTGACAAACCACTTCGGCTTTGTTGCTAGACAGCCAATCCATCCCTATTACCACGTCGAAGCTTCCCAACTCGACTGGCAGTAGGTCTAGCGTAAATTCGTGTCCTCCCAGTTCTATCATGCATCCCCGGATGACTTCACCCGTTTTCACTAGTTTCCCATTTGCCAATTCAATAGAGTACGGAACGTCTAACTTACTAGCAGTTAACCCAAGCATGTTCATAAAGTCTAACAATACGAAACTATAATCGGCACCAGTATCAAAAAGCACAGATGCATAGCGTTGATTTATAGGGAACGTACCAGTGACAACATTCGGATCTTGGTGCGCTTCCCTCGCACCAATGTTAAAAACTCGGCCTTGCGCTTGATTTAGTTTTGGGCATTCCCTTTTGAAATGCCCAACGTCCCCGCAGTTGAAGCATCCTGGCCCTCGGCCATTCCCATTACCATTTCCGCTTCGATTTCTGTTTGTTCCCCGGTTACCAGCTTGATTCGGGGCATTCCCACGATTTCCGCTTCCCCCATTATTTCCTTGCGGCCTGTTTCCATTACCACGGTTGTTATTGTAACCCCTTTGACCACATTGGCCTGATCCAGCCCAACACGTCTCCTTCGAATGGCCTGTCTTCCCGCAAGATTCGCATTTTCTGAGTCGGCACGGGCCGGGATGATGGAACTGACATGTACCACACTTGGGCAGAGTGCCCATGTAACCTTTTCCTCTGTTTTCATCGCCAGTCTTGGCCCTGGTCAGCGCGTTTGATTCACTTCTCTTGCTACCACTGCTAGTTCCTTGCTTGAAGTTGGAAAACTTCCGTTTGTTTTCCCCCGACGACTCCACATGAGTCTCCTTCTTTTTCTGATCATCCTTTGAAAACTTGTTTAGCCTGATGGCCTCTTCAGTCAGTGAGATGCTCAAGTCGATGGCTTCAGTAATGGTTGCCGGTTTAGACGTTGTGACCATGCTCATAATCTGAGGTGCTAACCCCCAGATGAAACGTTCCACGCACTTGAACTCAGGCGGGACCATGTACGGCACCACATGGGACAGATCATGAAACCTTTGAACATACTCAGCAATTTTTGGACCTTCCATCCTTAGGTTCCAAAATTCGGTTTCCAATCTCTAGATCTCGGCTCTGGAGCAATACTTATTACGCATCAGTTCTTTCAATTCAGCCCAAGTCATGGCGTATGCTGCAGCCTCTCCTAAGGTTTGAACTTGAAGATTCCACCATGATAGGGCACCATCAGTAAAGAGCCCAGTGATGTATGTGACTTGTTGTCCCGGTGCACACTTGCTCATTCTTATCGTCGTTTCCGTCTTCTCAGTCCAACGAGTGAAAGCCACGGCACCTCCAGTGCCATCAAAGTTTTGCGGCTTGCAATCTAAGAATTGCTTGAAAGTACACCCATTCGGAGGGTTGTTGTTGTTGTTCGAAACGTTTCCGCTTGAGTCTCCTTAAGAAGCAGCATATTGTGCAATTGCAGCAGCGATGATTCCTTGCAGTTCTGCCTGGTTAGTCGGCATGCGTGCGTCACGTCGTGGAGGCATTTTCTAGAGGATGTTCCATATTGGTCAGGTCATAGTAAGTATGTTAATCATACGTATATGTAGTAACATTCATTTTTCACATAACATCTCATGTCATAATCATAACAAATAATCAACAATGCATGGATTTAAAAGACTTGCGATTTATGTTTCATAAAAAAACCACCAATACTGTTTCACAATTTCACCATGTGTCAAAATATACTAAGGGTTACACCACCCTTGTCTGAGTACAGTAAAAAATAAATCAAAAACCAAAATCGTGGTCTCAAAAAGGTCTTCATAGTCATGGCTCTAGCGCTGCCTTCCCACTAAGAATGGCCGGTCTGTAGATGATCTGAAATCCTTGTTGCCCCGGGCATATCCCTAAGCTGACGGTGGAGGAGGAGGTGGAAAACCAGAGAAAATCAATCGGCGCAACTGCACCAAATCCTCCTCAAGTGCATAGGCAAAACGCAACATGGAAGCAACCTGTCGATCGAGAGGGAGGAAATGAACGTCTGACTCCTGAGATGAGGGAAAAGAAGTGTGTGATGCTGAAAACTGAGTCTGAAAGGGACAGTGAGGATGTGGAGCTCTCTCCAACCGCTGGACACATTGCCTCAAGGCGTCCCGCCGTAACTGCAGCGACGTGAGCGTGTCCTCCACAGAGAATCCGTCACAGAATGGATGATAAGGGTCAGATGCAGGCATGACATGGGGTGCTGACCATAGGGATGGTTCACCCATCGGGGCTGAAACCGGAAGTGTAATGTGTGGGGTAAATACAAATTGTGAAGTGATATGGGGAAACTGGGTCTCGAAAGGTGCAGAAAATGACACTGGTGGAACAAAATCTGAATAAGGGATCTGCGTTAAGAACTGGCTGTCCTCTGGCATGAATGGGGTGTGGCCGAAGGGCTGACTCGACGATCCCTCCCCAGGTTGGGGCGGAGGAATGTCCTGAAGGAAAGTGATTGGAAGGTCGGTGCGGTGAGTATCGGATGTGGATGGAGGAAACAAGGGAGCATCGAATGGTACAGCAATAGGTGCGGGAGGGGGAGTGACTGGGACTACGTACGGAGGGTAGTCATCCTCCTCAATCCACCCATTGCTGGAGTGGGCATACCTCGGGTCCATGTGGGTAGCAAACGGTGCCAAGTCATCAAAAATCGCCATGGGATCGGGTATGGGTGCTACATCGGGTATCTCAACGGCTGGTGGTGCAACAACGGGTGTATCAGTGATAGTAACAGGGTCAATGGTAAGAACAGGCTCGGAAGTGACTGGAGCGGGCTGATAATCAACAAGCATGGCAGGAATCGGATCATCTGGATGAGCAGGAGCCTCAGCAGGCTGCTCCACTCCATCTCCTCATCAGCGTCCATGCGAGGAATGGAACCGAGTCCCAACGGTGGGATATGTGAAGCTATCGACTGAAAGGAATCAGAAGCGGACGAATCAGACTGAACCTCCATACCAGGAAGCTCGACCATGGGAACAATAGGATCAACATCTGGGATATCAACAGGTGGAACACCGTCCTTCACCGGGGCCCCACCATCCTGGTCTCCCTCCGGGGGACCCTCGATGAGTAGGTCGATGTCACCATCGGGTAAAGCCTCGATAGGTTGTTCCTCAAAGGGAACTGCATCGAAGGGGAGAGGGGCAGGGATGGGAACAAGAGGTAGGTCCTCTCCTGGTGGGCCGTCAGCTAGGGGGACGTCGTCTCCGAAGATCGGTAGGGCAAAAGTCTGAAAGTCGTCTTCGTCTGTGCTCGTGGTGTCTGAGGTGTAAACTCCCGAATCAGTGGCCATCTCGTCATCAGAGGTAAGAGTCCTCGGGTCACTCGCGCCGGATACTCCACTACCGGATGATGCCATGGTGTCTGTAACACAACCACAACATATGCACACAAATAAGGTAAGCATGTAAACAAATAATAATGAAATCATGTATGCATCCTAGTCTTCCCAGACTATCCCACCCAATCTCAAAGACTGAATTCCCTTGTCTCCCAGACTAACTCCCTGGCCTCTAAGACCAACCTCCCAGTCTCTAAGACTCAAATTTTCCCCAGCCTCTAAGGCTATACTTCCCCAGTCTCTAAGATTGAATCCCTCAGTCTCTAAGACTGAAACCTCCCTCAGTCTCTAAGACTGATGCAAAAATTTTGAAAAGTGTATTTGTGCCCTTTTTGTTTGTAAAAATGTTTGTGCCCTGGATCTGGACTTTTAGTGTATGCAAATGTAAAAACGTTTGAAAACATTTTCGTGAGAGCCCTAGTGATCATAGTATAGACTCGAGAAGGGATCCTAGTTCGCTATGATCGAGGCTCTGATACCAAGCTGTCACACCCTGGCTTTTGCGGAAGCGTGGGTTTGTTTGGTGTGACTTCTTAATACCATAGCAACAATCACAACATGCTATATGATAAAAACATATGATGTTCATCCATTAAAATAGTTAAAAATGCATAACATATTGTTTTAAAACATCAACCACAAGAATGCGTTACAAAACATGACTTGTTTAAAAATGAGTTCATAAGACTCGACGAAAGACTCCCAACAACCCAAGGATTTGAGACATGCAACTCGTCCAGGAAAGAGTTACACTTCCCAAACCTACGACTCCGGATGACATCCTTATTAAGTACGCAGCTTATCATGCATCACTTGCCAGATCCAAATTAATTCCCTGAAATACATGTAGTTTAAAAAGTCAACAAAAAGTTGAGCGAGTTCATGTGTAAGTCTGTGTGAATAAACCGTTTAGTATGTCTGTAAGTAAAAATAGTCCCTGGTATGTAGCAATAAGGAAAAATTATCACCATTGGGTTGCAAATTCAATAGTATATGTGAATGATGCAGGAAGACTCAAACCTAGCAAATTTGTCTCCGGTATGAAGACATAGTCACCACTATGGGCCCCCGGGCTCATGGGTGTGGGCTCGCTACACCCAAATAGATCTATCACTCATGTCCCGTGGTCCTACGATGAGGATTAATGGCCTTAAGTATCATGCCCACCACCCACTTGATCGCGTAATAAAAACCCCTCCTTAAGCTAATCATACCAAATATAAAATGTCTGAAATAATTTGTAAACATGTATTCCACCCCCGAAGTATAAAACCGAAAACAGTAAAGGAATAGGGGGCCATGAACTCACCGTAGTGCGTCTTGACTCGAATCTTAACTCTTTCCGCTACACGACAACCTACAACGTACTAATGTCTATTAGACGAACGGGTCGTGCCTTGGCTTATAGTTTAGTGTTTTGTTTTGCGTTACTTAGGTATTATTTTGTTAAAATAATAATAATTATTTTAACTTAACTATCGTTCTTAGAAAAATAGTTAGACAACTATTTCGTATCTATTTTTCTCGAATATTTTACTAAGTGTTCGGATTCTCGGAAAATTTCGGTAGTGCCTCCTCTGTAAATAGATGTGTCCATGCTTAAATAGCATATCATTTTCTTTTACGTATATTCAATAGTTCATTTTCAATTACCAAGCCGACATATCGACAAACAAAACGTTACATACTTCATTTCAGCTTTATTACTCGAAACCGGCTGTTTTCAAGGATTTTTATAAAATAGTTATCCTTTTCTAAAAATTCACAAATTTTTATAGAATGTCACATATGTTCCAAAATTTATTGTGTAAAAATATCAAGTCCACTTCGTTACCCATATTTTATAGAAAATCATTTTCTCCACTGCAATCAGATTTGTTACCTTCTGATTGCAGTTTACGGAAATATTCACTAAAAATTAACCGTGAGTCCGTTTGACGAAATTCCAGTTGGAGGGTCGTCCTGACAATGGTGTCTATCTACTGTAAAAATTTCATAAGTTGATTTTACTCAGGTTTTAAGTTATGACTTCGAAAAAATTTCTGCAGTAAAAATGCAGCTTGAGCTGCTGTCCGAAAATAGTCTTTTAAAAATAGTAAACGGTCTCGAAAAATTATGATTCCAGTGCCATTTGTTTAGTTATTCCAAAATACTCATTTTAGGCTTTAGAAAATCCGTTTTTCGATTTAAAATGATCCCGTTACAGCCTGTTGAAGTTGGCTGGAAATCCAACTCAGCAAGCTGTTTACATTGTAGAAGTGACTAAAAGTGCATAAACGAAGATCCTAACCATGGTTTATTGATGAACAAATTCTAAAACTTCAATCATGCTTTAACCAACCCTAAACCATTCAGATTTCAACCTCACACAACCTTTTTATATGTAGTTTTTAGGTAGAAACTTAAGTTCATATTTTAGTGTTTAAGCTTTTGTGTGTGATGAACATTCAACAAATCGTAACAAGAATCAAGGTGGAACAAGAATATGAAGGGACTTACTACTAGCACAAGGCTAGGGTAGTAATCGTAGGATGAGATGATGGTGAAAAGTTGGTGAAAAAGCTTGAATCAAACTTCCTTGAACACCTTCAATCTTGCACTTCTATGGATGAACTTCACACTTGAAAGAGAGCTTGTTGGAGAAGAAAATAGAGGATGTGAAGAATGATGGTGGTGATTTCGGTTATGGAGAGAGGGGGGGGGGTATATGAGCCGAAATTTTAGAGAGAGGAAGGAGGAGATTGGTTGTAGTTTTTGTAAAAATGCAGCTTGAGCTGCTGTCCGAAAATAGTCTTTTAAAAATAGTAAACGGTCTCGAAAAATTATGATTCCAGTGCCATTTGTTTAGTTATTCCAAAATACTCATTTTAGGCTTTAGAAAATCCGTTTTTCGATTTAAAATGATCCCGTTACAGCCTGTTGAAGTTGGCTGGAAATCCAACTCAGCAAGCTGTTTACATTGTAGAAGTGACTAAAAGTGCATAAACGAAGATCCTAACCATGGTTTATTGATGAACAAATTCTAAAACTTCAATCATGCTTTAACCAACCCTAAACCATTCAGATTTCAACCTCACACAACCTTTTTATATGTAGTTTTTAGGTAGAAACTTAAGTTCATATTTTAGTGTTTAAGCTTTTGTGTGTGATGAACATTCAACAAATCGTAACAAGAATCAAGGTGGAACAAGAATATGAAGGGACTTACTACTAGCACAAGGCTAGGGTAGTAATCGTAGGATGAGATGATGGTGAAAAGTTGGTGACAAAGCTTGAATCAAACTTCCTTGAACACCTTCAATCTTGCACTTCTATGGATGAACTTCACACTTGAAAGAGAGCTTGTTGGAGAAGAAAATAGAGGATGTGAAGAATGATGGTGGTGATTTCGGTTATGGAGAGAGGGGGGGGGTATATGAGCCGAAATTTTAGAGAGAGGAAGGAGGAGATTGGTTGTAGTTTTTGTAATGATGGAATTTCCTTGGAAACATGCACAACTAGAACTTAGGGTAATCATACCCAATCTCTTGGCCAATAATAGTGAAGATGGTAATATCAAATATCTAAACAAAATATTTTCAAATCATTAGGGCAGATTTTCGGTTTGGGGGGGGGGGTAAAGTGTAAATTTTTGGTAATTAGTAGGTAATTATTAGAAGGTTAAGGGTCTTTACAAGTATAGTGGGTGTATGTCATGTTTACATGGTGCATGGGGATTTTTTGTGACCATGATTAATTTAAAATGATAAAATAATATTTCTAACAATATTTTCATGTCTCGGGTAATGTCTGGTTGTTCGGTTTCGCATCGTTCCGTTAAAGCGTTTAATTGTCCCGTAAATCGTCTTTTGTGCATCTTTTTGTAACGAAATTAATTCCAACACTTAGGAAAGTGTCCAAGACCATTTAGTCTATACTCTGTATAATATGAGTGTGTTAAAAGCTGAATTGTTACTAAAAATGCGGAATTCTGTAATTAAATTGCGTTTTAGGCACTTTCCGGCACTCAAACTATCACCTAGTGGCATAGTCTTATGGTCCTCACTTCCCTACACTCCATACTGGTGTAGTGTTTTATCCCTGGCCCATACTGGCCTACAAATAGTATCTGTCTAAGTGCTGGCATTGTCAGCATGTGTCTGAGTTATCCGCTTACTATGCTAATTGCGCTTTGTGCACCAGGTTTATCACTAAGAGTCTGTATGAAATAAATGGAGTGACTGTACGTAAGGAATGCACATGTATGTATATGACATGAATCAGTAAGCAGTTTAAGGCGTCAGATGTAATCAAGCACAGTCATTAAGCACATAATTAGGGTTAATTAATTTGTACAGTACCTGTAATTATGCGGGTTGTCACAGTCATATGTCGAGAGGCTCCACTATCCATAATCCATCTCGAAACAAGTTTTGGAAGATCCTGCACATAACCAAAAATTGACTTCAAAACTTCAATAAACATGCCGATTCATGCTTCGCGATCCAGGAAGCTCCGGAAAACACACACACTTATTTAGATTTGGAAGCTACCCAAGCCTGTTTTGACTCAGGTAACTCAATTGGAATGTGAGATTTTGTGGTGTAAAGTGGCGGAAAATTTTTATCATTCATTTTCAGGCTTTCTTCAGACCCAACCTCAACCTTTTTATATAAGAAAAACTCATCCTTTTGAGGTTGACAAGATGGTTGGTCTTTCTTTTCACCATTTTTCTTTTCAGACCTTTGCATTTCTTTCTCTAGTGCCTCATAATAATCCAAAGGAACATTTATCGTTACCGATGTGGTAGAAGATGATTGTTTTTCCAACTCAGAAACCTTTGGTTTTGAAACACTTGTTTTCTTTTCCACAACTTTCGGCTACCATGTTTGTTGAGTTAACGCGACCCATTTGTAAAATTTGTCATTTTTAGTTACCACTTTCTTTACGGGTTCAATTTTGACTTTGATGTTTTCATTTTTCAAAACCTTTTTCTCAAAAACCAATGGAGCTTTGCCCTTAGCATCAACTTTCCTTTTCTGAGACTTCACAACTTCAGTCTTAGGCTTCAAGTTGGTACAATTGCGAGCAATATGTCCAACCAGATTGCATCTGAAGCATGTTCGAATATCAACTACCCAACTTGTGCCATCAGACTGAGACTGTGAAGCTTTTATCTCAAAGAATTCTTCATTTGATTTCGAAAAAATCTTTGCTTCTTCATCAGACAGTGAACTTGAACTGTTCACAAACACCTTTTTTTCAACAAACTTCTTGTTTTGAACATTTCTCTTTTGATAACTCTTACCACCCTGATAACTACCAGACCAGTTGTTTCGATTGTTGTTATAAAAATGTGGTGGAACAACAGGTTTCTTATAGTAAGCCTTATCTTTCTCAAAATTCATTTGTCTCTTTGTTTGACTCAAACTGTTCACTTCTGACAAATCAACTTCAACCAATTTGAAAACATTTGTTAACTTTTTCATATTAACATTCTCAATGGGAAACTCAGAATCCGAAAACAACTTATCAGATCCCGACATCTTGTACATGACAAGAGTAGGTTCATCATTTAACTTGTTTTTGGACTTTTGTTTCGGAATGTAATTGTCCAAGAAACATCCATCATCTTCAGCTGAATCAGACATCAAAACACTTTCAGCTGTGCTTTTAACAATCTCTGTCTGAACACTATCATCAGATGATGAAGAAGAAAATGTAACATCAATTGAATCAGGAAGTTTCACTTCATTTTCTTCTTCAATCGCAACCAACCCAGATTGCTTTTTCGGATAATTGTCAAGAGCAGGTGGTGGAACTTGATGAAAACCCACCCCGGTTCCATCAGAGTAAACATCTCCGCCTGCTTTATTTTTCCCGATGGGTTTGGGAACAATGTGTTGCAAAACAAAGCTTGCGGAGTTGTAACTATTAAGCTTCAACTAGATTCGCTCGTTTTCAATTTTAGCTTCTTGAACTTTAAGTTTCAATTTAGCGATTTCATCCAGTTGTTGGTTGATTGATTCCTTTTTTAATCGAAGCACTGTTTTTAGTTGAACATTTTCTTTATAAGTTTTACCGTTTCTGTCATCATTATCTTTCATTGTACTTTTAAGCTTTTCAAACTTTTCAGTGATCTGACGTTTTTCAAGAACTAACCTTTCATTTTCTTGCCTAACCTTTTCATGGTCAATTTTATCATTTTCAATTTTGTTAGTTAATTCTTTTAATCGTTCAGTTGAAGCTTTTACCCTTTTATCACGATCAAGAATTTGATCCTCAACACTTCTGACTCTCGCAGTCAGATCCTCAATTTTCTTATCATTGAGATAAGTGACTGTCCTACAAACTTTGTATTCCTTGATGCAATTTTTGCAGTCAACATCACCATTGGCTTTCTTACCTGACTCAGTCGTTGACATGTTTGAACTGAACTGGTCTTTAGATTCAGAGACGGATTTAGAATCTACCTCAAGCGCCTTAGCTGCCAGCACCTTGTCAGCCATTTTTCCAAGATTTTCAGCATTCAACTCCTGCGTCGTGTCAATGATCCCAGTATCAACTTTCTTTGACTCTTTCTCTTCTTTCTCCTTTTCTTCTTTCTCTTTCTCCTTTTTCTCTTTCTCTTCTCCGATTCCCCACCATTTCTTCTGCCTGTAATCATCATCATCTTTAATCTCTTTGATTATGGCTTCTATATCAAGAGTGTTATGATCAACAACAATGTTTCCATATGGGTCAAGATAACATTCCCTGTCTGGATCCCATCTTCTTGCTTTTTTTGCTTCAGAATAGATACTAGATATTCTGATTAATCTGTTTGTGGCTAGCATCCTTCTGTGATTATACTTCTGTTCTTCAGTTCTGCTATCTTTCCAAGGAATAGGTTCAGTTTTTGCCATGAAAGCATATCCAACTGCGTCCTCCTCAGGTAACAGCTCACTCCAGTCGTACCCTTCATCGTCGTGAATTACAGCAAGAGCTCTAGACCTCTCTTTGTTCTCCTCGACCTGCTTCAATCTTGGCGGTTCAGATTTATTCTGATGATAAATCGCCTTCTTGTAGTAATCTTCTCTGAACGGATTCTCAGACTCATCGGCTTACGCATTCCGGCATTCATGTTTGAAGTGACCTTACTGCTTACATTTGAAGCACGTCACCTTGGACTTGTCAAACCCCAACTTGGTAGATGGTCCACCAATTGACTTCCTCCCTGTGATCTCCATAAAACGCTGTGCACGACGAACTGCACTAGCCATACACCACCGTATATCGATCAGTTCCATCTCTTCAGGATCAATCTGATCATAATCTTCTTTCATCAGGTTGGTGTTGCCTATCTTCCCAGCTACAAGACTTTCATAAGATTCTAATACCGACGCCAAGAAAACCATCTCCTACTTCGCCGACTCTTCGCTGAAATTCTGAGCGTTCTTTAAGTCTACAGCGATGTTGCATTGAAATAGATTCTTTGCATCAGACTGGTTTTAATTTGATGAACATCCACTGTGAAATCCACTGCTTTGACTTTCTTTGTTTGGAGTGGAAACATTTTCAGCAGAAAAAGCAGTTTTGGGAGATGTATTCTTTGGCATCATGCTCTTTGGATAATACAAATCCAAGTTCTGCTGGTAAGATGAGTGATTGACTTTGTATGTCTTCTTCAGCTCCAACTCGTGGCTCTCGAGTTTCTCAATCAGCAAATCTACAGTCAACACTTCTGGTGCCTTGATAGTATTTTTCAGCATCAATGCATAATATTGCCAATCCATCTCATCTGGCAACGAATCAAACAATTTGTCCACTAGCTCATCTTGAGAATAAGTAATTCCATGTCTAGCTAGTTCCAGCTTCAGGTGCCCAAACCTCTCGATCATTTTACAAACTGATTCGTTCTTTAAACACCCAAACATATCAAACTCTTTCCTAAGAAGTTTCTTTTTGTTTTTCATGATTTCTGTACTTCCTACACATTTGTTTTTCAACTTATCCCAAAGATCTTTAGAACTAGAGTATTCGATCAAAGATATTATATCTTCTCGAACAGACTGAAACAGCAGTGCAATGCATTTTTGCTCAGCGACAAATGCCTCTATCTCTTCAGATGATGATAAAGCTTCACCCTTTTTGCCTCCACTATCGTATCCATTTTTTAGACTCTTCCAGCTAGGGAACGCAAAATCCATCAACCAATCTTCAAACTTCTTTGCCCACCGATTGTATTCTTCGATAGCCATTAACTTCGGGGGTTTGTTATAGGTTCCAAATGCGCTTTCAACTTCCAAAGCATCCGATAACTTTTTCTTTGCATTTGGAGGATTCTTATTCGTGTTACTTGAAGAAGTATCATCATTTCCAGAATTTCTAGCAAATGCATACATGTCACTAAACGGGTTCATGAAAATATCATCCATCTTGAACGTACCTGAAAAATCAGCAAACACTTAGAAAATTTTCAAAATTTTGAAAAACAGTAATTTCGATCGAAATCAGCTTTCGAGCGAAATCAACTCTTGAGCGGAATTAACAGATAAGTTCGAGCGAAATCAAAAAGTAATCTGATTTCGAGCGAAATCAGATATGCGGTTTTGAGCGAAATCAGAAAATTTTGATTTCGAGCGAGATCAGAAGAATTCTCTCGAGCGAAATCAGAAATTTATGCTTTTTCGAGCGAAGTCAGAATTTTACCGAATATCCTTTCGTTCAAAATCAGGTTTTTAGGTTGTTTTTACCATTTTTAATCCGAATTTTAACCTGAATCTTTCTAGGCTTTGTTAATTCTATGTTTTACACGATATACTCAAAATTCAGGCCATTTCAACCGTTGGAACTAGTTCAAATCAGAAAAGTATGATAAGAAGAGAGTAGAAATGAGAAAATCTGGTAGAATCGAGCTGCTATGGTATGAACTCCTCGTCCTGAGCTCTGATACCACTTGTTGGACCGTGTGCGACCTTAAAAAGTCAATTAAGGCAGTTCATCTTCATGTACAAAGGCGGAATCAATGTAAACAAAGTCACAACAGCTTTTCCTTTTAATTTCATTCTCTATTAATGCTTTCTGAGTAAATTTGACAGCAATTCGACACCTAGCACATGACCTGATTTCGCTCCAAACGTTACAAATGAGATCACACATAGGGTTTATATACTGATGCTGATTTCGCTCCAAATGACAGGAGCGAAACCCCATGTGACCTATTTCTGGCGAAATCACCAGGCAAGCTTGGAGTGAAATCTCCTAGAAACCCTAGGAGCGAAATTACAATGTTTCTGATTTCGCTTCAAATGACACAAGTGTCATTTGGAGTGAAATCACTCACTAAAACCTAAACTTGATTTCCGTGCTCCAATCTAACCTATCTAGACCTAAGACTCGATACAGACACAGTAAACAGACATTCAGTGCACCAACAGAAGCTTCTGCAGGTCTTGTCTTTTTGTGTAAGGTCTGACCACAGCCCATGCCTGGTTGGGCACGGCCCCATGGTCAGCTTCTGTTTTCTTGTTTTTGTCATGGGAGATGATGCCGAGGGGTCAGGCATGTCATGTTATTCCGTCTTCTTGTATTTATGTTGGTTTTTGGCTGCTTATTTGTTCCTTTTGTTCTTTTAAGCTCATTTGGTCATGTAAATTCAAAAGGAAGAAAGAAACGCGCTTTTTCCAACATTACTACTAAAAAGGGTTGGTTTTATGCCTCTATTGATATAATTTATATGTTGCATTTTGTACACATCAAGCCGCCACCATTTTTCTATCTCTAAGCCATCCGTAGTCGAAAAGCCTCTTTGTGGGCGTTATGCGACACGTGTCGTGCTACGTCACACAGGGGCTTGATGGGGCGTTATATCACTAGAGCCTGTAGTCATAAAACCCCTACCCATCATTACCTAATTATTAATTTTCAATTTTATTAATTAATTATAAAAACCCTTAACTAATTTTTGATTGGTCAAAGTTTTAAAACTTCCCTCCATCACCCCGCTGTGGAGATAGCGCTGCCCCCTTTTTTTTTGCTCCATAACGCCCACCGTCGTGGTGTGCTAGGCGCCATTGGGGCTTTATAGGCACACATGGCGCCCCACTACACACAACCTAACAACAAAGAACAATCCTCTTCTTCTACTCCTTGCTCTCTCAACACAAATTAAAACACGTAAATAATTTGAAGTATTTGTTGAACTTCTGTTGAAAGTGGTGCTGACGGTTAACGGTGGTTGCAGGGGACTTGTGTGAGGAGAGGTCAATGGTGGAGATGGATCGTTTGGTATTAAAGATGTGGTGGTCGTAGGCGGAAGGAGTCTGCAGGAGGTGAAAGGAGTGGGGATTTTCAGATGGGTAGGCGGCGCCAAGCGTTTCCGGCGACTGGCAACTGGAGCTCAACTTTTCGGTGAAGGCTTGATGTTATGTTATTTTATTTATCTGATAATCCTAACGGTGGAGTTGTTCCATCTGCACCATCTGGTCAAAAGAAAGAAGTTGGTTTGACTACAAGTTTAGCGAGCAAGTCATTGGAAGAGAACCATGGGCTTGCAATGGAGTAACCCGTGATATAAAATGCCCAATTGAGTGAACAAGAAAAGTTGCCAAATGAAAATACTGGGAAAGATTTAGATGTGTTATTTTACTTTGAGAAAACTGCTATAATGGTCACTGAGGTTTGGTCACTTTTACCACTTTAGTCCAAAACTCAAACATTCTGAATCTAGGTCCCCATGGTTTCAATTTTGTTGCCATTTTCATCCAAAAGCAAAATCTAGTCATATTTTTCAGTAAACATCCAGCTTTTTTGTCTTTTTCCTCTCTTTTAATGAATGGCAAAATGGTCATATTTTTTTAATTTATTAAAATTAAATGTTAAAAGACCATTTGCCTTTCATTAAAAGAGAGGAAAAAGACAAAAAAAAAAAAAAAAAAAAAAAAAAAAAAAAAAACTGGATGTTAACTGAAAAAGCTGACCATATTTTGATTTTGGATGAAAATGGCAACAAAATTGAAACCACAAGGACCCGGATTCAAAAGGTTTGGGTTTTGGATTAAAGTGGCAAAAGTGACCAAAATCTAAACGGCCTTTCTAATGATGTGTCAGTAGGTTTTTACACATTTAGTAGACTGAATTCGGGATATAAACATAAGTTTATATCTTGCTTATCTCGTGGGGAACATCTCTCGGATATATGGGTAAACCCCGAAATGTTGTTTGAAAGATTGCCTAATTCTGAGATACTAGTTCTTTATACTTAATGATATCTAGGGAATTATACCTGGTCTTCTGATAATGTGGTAGTAATTGCCTAGACTTCGTATAATACTTTATGCGCTTTAATAAAGCTTTCCCTCAGCATAAAAATTGAGAAAATATCGAAAGATATAAATCAAGTGCTATTGTAAAGAAGATCCCTAAGTGGGACACACCTCTAGTCGAGCCATCATCTCTCTGATTGAACGAAAGTTCTAACCTGAGCTCTAATGGTCTCGCACTACCCAGAGAACAGACATCAATATAGTATATTCATCTGTATGACTGAATATGGGGAATCTGGATACGAGAGTATATTCTGGGGTAGGACACGCGAATAAGTTAAGGGCTTAAAACATTGATCCCGTATCTTGAATCAGTTGAACTCAGTGTGAGAATTTAAGTGGATCAGTATACTGACAATCTAGGTGAATCGTTTAAAACTTAGTGTGTTTATAAGCTCAACGGTGCTTGTGACTTGTCGGCAGCTGATATGATCCTCTAACACAACTCACAAAAATATGTATGTGAATAGTTTGTTATTTCATTTTCAGACTAAAACCCAAAAACATTTTCAGTGTGTTTTAATATAAAGTTTTTAAAATACCAAAAAGATTTTATTCCTGCGTTATTTTCGACAAACCAGTGTTAGAGAGCTAATCTTCAGATTCCGAGATGCAGAGAAAGATCCTGAATAGACTGGGTGGGAGCTAATCTGAGAATGTTTAGAAACTGAAAAGCTAAACAAGTTCATTAAATTAAAACTTGTCTTTTTGAAAAAGTTGAAAAATTTGATCAAAAATGTCAGATGGTTCGTAAATCGGGTCAACCAATGTCATTAACTTGGACTTGGTCGACAAATCTGATGTTCACAAAATGTAACATATAAATTACATCAATAATGGCTTAAAACAAACTCTTTTGTAGTACTAATGTTGGAAAAAGTGTGCCTTTGTCTTCCTTTTATATTTTCAGGATTAAATGAGCTCAAAATAACAAAAGAAGCAAAAAGATAGCAAAATCTAACATAATTACAAGAAAAGGAACAAAAGTGATATGCCGACCCTCCCGACAGCATCTTCCCAAGCAAAACAAAGAAGTCAGAAGACTGAACACGCCCCGTGCTCAGCAAGCACGAGGCCGTGCCCAAGAAGCAGCAGAAAAGACAAACCTATAGAAGCTTCTACTGCCCACCACGGGGTCGTGCCCAGCGGACATGGGGGCGTGGTCAGAGTGCTGCAGGCGCATTTATTGTAATTACGAATTACAATTAATGAAGAAAGAGAGTGTCAGACAGGCACGAGGCCGTGCCCAGCGGACACGGGGCCGTGCCTGGGCTTCTGTTCAGCCTATAAATAGGAGTGCTTGGAGCCATTTCAACTCATCCCTTGGCACACCACCTCTCTCACACTTCACCCACCACCCACCACCACCATAACACCATCATCCACCACCATCATCCATTGTCCATCATAGAGTGTGTGAGTCGTCTCGGGATCCAAGATTGATCGTAAGAGTTCTTGACAATCAAAGGCCATGTTTGCCTAAGTCTCTTACCTCACTTGGTGAAGACAAGTGTTTAGTGTAATACTTTTTATTTTTAATCTTTTGCACTTTTTAATTGGTTTTGTATTAATGACTTTAATTACTAGTTTCTTATGTTGAAGGTGATTCTTCCTTATCGTTTGTCCGTGGTGTCTTGGCATTATTTTACTGTCTATATAAAATAAAAGATTTTCACCATTCATATCTCCACGGTCTATATGGAGGTATGTTGGCTACCTGGTCGGGGGTTAAGGGAACGGTTTGGTAAGAGTCTTGCCATTGTTCACTGTATAGATCCTGCAAAGGACCTGGGTCAAATTTAGTAGGACCTCCTTCAATACCCAAAGGTATTGGATGGCGGGGGTCCAAACTCTTGGACCCCCTCATAAGTTAAACTACTATTAAAACTTTAACCCGGCTTCTTAGGACTGTATCCCTGCTGACTCAAACTACTTAGCCGAGGGTAACGTCGCTTTCAAAAGAGGGACCTACCACATTATGCATTAATAACTTAATTAATTATCTTTCAATAATCCAACCCTTAAGGATTGTATCCTTGCTGAATCAAACTACTGGGTTGAGGGTAACGTCACCTTCAAAAGAGGGGCCTACTACAATAACTAAGATAATCTCTTAAATAATTGCAAAAGTGCGAAAATAATCAAAGGTTAGACTAACACACGAGTCGGATCCAAGTGATTCATCTTGTCTATCTGTTTTTACTTTTATTTTTTATTTTCAGCATTTTAGTTAGTTTTAATTTTCTTAGTTTAAAAATCTTTTTCTAACATTTTGATTTAATTAGACGTTGAGGATAAACCGGTACTAAAAGCTCTTGTGTCCTTGGACGACCTCGGTATCTTACCAACACTATACTACGTCCACGATGGGTGCACTTGCCCATATGTGTGTTTAGTGTTAGTAAATATCGTGTTTTATAAATTTAAAACTTGGCTAGAAATTGTAAAAAGGGCTTAAAATGTGACAACCCTCACTAAACCAGGTATCCGTACGGTTTAATTAATAATTAATTGCTGCTTAATTACTGTGCTTACTTGAAATTACTGATGAACTGCTACTTAATTTCGGATACTTGTACATACCTGCATCATACTTTACATACCGTCACTACATTATTTACATACTGAACTCTAGTGACAAACATGATGCACAAAAGCACAGTAGAACTATGAACGGATAACCTATTGAACATGCTGATAAGCCAGCATCAGGTAGACACTGCCTCTAAGGCCTGTATGAGCCAGAAAGATTTTACTACACCCATAGTGAGTGTAGGGATACAAGGGTTGTAGAACTGCGTCTCTAGGAATAAGTTACAATGACTGGATGTGCCTAAAACGTACACTAAGCACAAAACACAGCACTTTAACGAACAATTCAGCCTCTGGCTAGCTAATAAAGTGCCAAAACATGAGAAAAATATTACTAGACACCTTCCAAAGTGTCGGGAATAAGTTGTGTCACTAAAATGGTATTAACGACACCTAAAAGCTTTGTTAAGCGCTTTAACGGATTACTATCCAACCGAACAACCGGACTATACCCGGGACATGAAAATATTGCCATAAACATTATTTATCTTTTTCTGAGCCAGTTAGGGTCCCTGAATACCCTAACACCCGCCATAAAGCACATCACACAACTAACCGAGTTAACTACTTAACCAACTTACTTAACTGAACTAAACTAACTAACTATTAGTTACATTCCAACTAGAACCCCCCCCCCCATTGAAATCGACCCCAACTAGGGGAGACAAGCTTTGATTTCTTTTGATTATTATAATCCAAATGTTTAATATCTTAATGACATAAGAACCCTTGGACGATAATCACACTTTTGCCTATAAAACACTAGGATGGCACATATGAACATAACACACATCAACACCCACCAAAAACTCTCTCCCTCTTGCTCTACCATTCTCGGCCGAACACCCCCCTCCCCCTACATCCATTGTTCGAGTTTGATCATCCAATTCCAAGCATACACAAGTGTTAAGGATCTCGTATTAGGAAGCTTGGTGCAAACGGAAGGCGAAGGACCTCTTTCTCTAGCTTTTATCCACCTCATTTGCGCTTAGATTCTTCCCTAGCCTCGAGCTAGTGGTAAGTTACTTACAACACCTTCTTGAACTAATCTAGAGTGGTTAATATGATGTGTAACGATTAAAACTCGGAATCTTGCAATTTGATGCATTAAAGTCTACTAAAAACATGAATAATGATGGTTAAAAGCTTACTAGTTGAGTAAATGTTGTAGTAATTGAAATTTGTGATTATTTAGACCCGATCTATGTTGTGGTAGCTCGGATCATCATTTAACCCGGGTTGGTCATGATCACGAATCATGACATAAGGTTGTTTTGAATGAAACAAGGGTTAAAAGGTGAAACTCTACCACACGCGAATCATGAACTTGTGTAAAAGTATTTTACTTGTGAAATAGTATTTAAAACTAGCAGATCTACGTATCTGCAGGTGGTATTTTCAAAGAACCACATATCACAGAAATCATGTTTTCTAAAAACGGATCTTACACTAACAAGTATGATTTTTAGAACACACAAGTGTGTAAACACTTGTGTAACGCAAAGTTTCGACAAAATAACAATTTTTGTAAAAGATGACGAGAAGTTGTGAAGACGGAATTTCTTTAAAAGCAAGGTTTCTACGAAACCGGACTAATTTATATAAAGATCCGCTAAAAGTGATGGGATTTACACGATAGTTTTGGAAAAACTACAAGTTCATGCGATTTAGGCGATTTACATATTTATTAACTAGTTGTTGTGTTGGACGTTGTTTTGATTGAATAAGAAAATTGTTGAATTGATTTGTAAAAGAAAATGATACGCTTGAAAGCGTGGCCACCTCCAGTTACAGAGGAAACTCTGGCGAAATTTTTCCAAAAACCTAACACTTAGAATTATTTTCACTATAAGTGTTAGACATACTTTTCGACGTGTTTTCAAAATATAAGTTTCGCCACGACTTTATAAATATCGGAGGTGGGATTTTCACAAAATTAAACGTGATAAATATATATATTTATTTAGTAAATATATTTTCTCACAACATTATTTGTCACTATTTTGTGAAGTGTATAAATATTATTTTTAGAGTAAAAATAATATTTACGAACGTTAAAGAATCCAAAATAATACGAATGCTTTCACAATAAATATATAAGTTACATCGGTAATTATTATTACCACTCGATCGTTAAAATGTAACTTACGCATTATACGGAAATATTTATATTTTGAAGTTGGAAATAAATATATATTAAGTAAGACTTAATAATATATTTCGAGCACACATGTATTAATCCCCCATCCTTGGGAAGGAAATAATTACCAAGTATGCACAGAATGTAAACACGAAATAGTTGTCTAACTATTTCCTAAAATGAAAACCATAAAGCTAAGGCACGGTCGTCCGTCTAATAGAGTTAGAACTTGTAGGTCGTTGCACAGCTGCTTGCTCTCAGAGACATACTTGGTAGAGACGCACCGACTGTGAGTTCATGTCCCCCTTTTCTCTTAACTGTTTTCAGTTTTCTAAACTGCGGGGGTGAAATACATGTTACAATGTTTATGAATACTTTATACATGGTATGGTTAGCGTAAGGAGGTTTGTTACTTAGATCATGTGAATGGGTAGGCGGAAACTTGAGGTCATTAATCCTCATGGTAGGACCGAGGGGCAGGAGCGATAGATCTATTTGGGTGTAGCGAGCCCAGTCCCAGGCCCAGCATAACGGACCTCGGGATGACTTTGTACCCGACGCATAAATCTGCTAGGTTTGAGCCTTCCTACTTTCATTTCACACATATCAATGGCCTTGCAAACCATTGGTGATCTCTTTTTCCTTCTTTGCTACATACCAGGAGTTTTGATACTTACAAAGGTTTATTTACTCACTTACACATGAACTCGCTCAACATTATTGTTGATTTTTCAACTTACATGTATTTCAGGGGATTAAAGGATCTGGCACGGTATGGCACGTTTTCCCGCTGCACTGTTTTCGAGGTCATCCGGGTTTAGGGAATGTGACTCTTTCCTGGACAAGTCACAGTCCTTAAACTGTGTTTGTGTTATGTTGATGTTTGTGTTTGTTGAACAATGTTTATGTCGTTAGGGTGTGATCCCGTTGAAACAATGTTGTTGTTTTTGGATTTTAAACTTAATTGAATGGATGATCTTGCATGGTTTTTATTCATATAGCTTTTTTATGGTTAAGCTATGGTATTAAGAAGTCACACCAAATTAACCAAGCTTCCGCAAAGCCAGGGTGTGACATAAAATATATATCTAAAAATATAACACACTTCACGCACATCAAGTTTTTGGCGCCGTTGCAGGGGACACAAGGATTTTAAGAAAGTTAGGAATCAATTGCCTAATCAATTTTTTTTATTTCTTTTTAATTTTTTTAGGATTTTTTTTTGGTTTTTCAGCTTCTGCAGAGCTCAGCACGGGCCGTGCCTGGTCGGACATGGGTCGTGCCCAGCAGTGTTACTGGCAGTTTTTAGTTTTCCGAGTTACAGAAGGTTGACCACGGGGCCGTGTCGGTGCAACACGGGGCCGTGTCCATCTCTCCAGTAACAGGGATCCGGAAAACAATCACTGTAACTCCAACCACGGGCCATGTTCACTGAGCACGGGGCCGTGGTGAACTTTCTGACCAACATTCTTTTCTGTTTTTGTTGCAGGACTTGGAACCGGACGTTACCTCTACGTGGTGTATGAGCTCCAGTTCTAATAAAGACATAAAAGAACCTCTAGAAGAACCCGGACGCTTTCTCAGAAAAAGGCTAAAAGCTAAAAACCAAGAGAAGGTTTCGTGTAGGATCGTATTCTGACCCAAACGAGTCGTTCAGAGGCTTTCTCCTTGGTTTCAGGTGCGGAATAACAAGAAACTAAGGTAGAAACAGCAGGCAAATCACTTTAACTACTTGTTTATTGATTTCAAACGTTTACAGCTCAAATCTCGTACCGGCAGAGCTTCGGCACGATTTCTACGCAAATGTTACAAATGAGATCGCCTTTAGGGTATTTATAAGGATCTGGAACCGCTTATTGGACAGGCCCAATAAGCGGCCCATGACATTGGAGCGGCCCAGAACATTGACACAAAAGCGGCCCACATTGATGACACATGAGCGGCCCACCAACGTCCATACGAGCGATCCAACATGTAACACTCGAGCGGACTACACATGACCGTTCGAGCGACCCACAACCCTAATTTGACATATGAGCGATCCATTATCCTAAGATCTATACATTTACACATTTTCTCATATTTCGAGCCCAGATCTAACGTTCTAAGACAATGACTCGATACAAGACGTAATCAGCAGATGTAGTGCACCAACAGACTCCCCCTCAGATGTTGATGGAGTCGACTATCGAGTCACAACAATGCTGTCTTCAGTTCTTCAGTCTTGATCAGTCTTCGGGCTTCTCTCTCTTTATCATTCTATCATTCTAATCGGGCTTCAGTCTTGATCAGTCTTGAATGTTGACGCAATCTTGTTCGGCCTTCTTCAGGAACTCAGCCTGGAATAATATCTTCTTCAGGAATTCCTTCCTGGAATCACATGCCTGGATTATTCTCTGGCTCTAACTTTCATCAGACTCCCCCTATCATAATGCTGGGATCTCTGTCTGGAAATCGTTATCACCATTGAAATCAACTCCTGGCTTTCTCTGTTTAAGCTCTCCTCTGGTTCTGATGTATCTCCTGGCTATTCGTAGCAACAGGATCAGAAACCTGCAAAACTCAACCATACTATTACAAACTGATACAATTTGCAATTCAACTTAATGAATCAGCAAATCATATAAGAAAAATTATGAAGATCAAACTGTAGGTTACCATTCAACTTATTCATCAAGTTAATGAACCAAATTTGCATTTCAAATCTTCACAATTTTACGCTCTCTCTCAAATCACAAGTTCAGCATGTTTAGCACTTGAAATATCAAATATCAGTTTTTCACATTCTGTTGTCGAAAATCTTTTTGAAGTTTTCAAATATCAAACAAAAATACAATATTTTTTGGATTTTTGAATTTAATGAAATACAAAAATGAACACTATTTTTGAGAGATTGTGCAAGAGGATCATATCGGTTTTTTTTTAAACATATCACCAACACCGTTGATCTTGATTAATCAGCAAATGTTAAAAAAACAAATTTACTTCTGATTGTCAGTATTGCTGTCCACTTAAACCTCTACACAAATTTTCAATTGATTCAAGATACGTATTTAATGTTTTAGAACTTAGACTTATTTGAGTGTCCCACCTCTTGAATATACTCCCGTATCCAGATCTCAATATTCTGATTTACAGGTAAGTATACTCAAATGTTATCTGTATATAAATTAGGGGAAAAAATGCGAGAACTGAGGGATCTCAGGTCAGAACTTCCGTTCAGCAGAGAGATATCAGCTTCGACTTAGCAGTGGGTCCCCTTTAGAGGATCTTTTCAGCTACAACAACTGATCATCAATTTTATTGTCTAATCAGCTGAGGGCTTTATGCTATGTTTCAAGCATATGAAGAAAGTATTAGCCAGGGACTAGGTCAGAACTACCGTTCAGCAGAAGTCCCGGAATAATACCCCAGACATCATTTGAGTACAAGAACCTAGTATTTCAGAATAAGAAACCTTTCAAACGAGATTTCAGGGGTTACCTATATATCCAAGTAGTGTTCCCGACAAAATAAGTAAGTTTGATTTTATGTTTATATCTCGAATACAATTTACTAACTGTGTGAAGCCTACTGACACATCATTAGTAAGACTTGTTTAAAAACAATTTTGACTTTACAAATCTCTAGCATGCTGTGATAGTCCACCGATGTACTATCATCTCCTCTTTTTGCAACAATACTCATTTTCATTTTTCAATTTTTTTAAAATTTTTCAAAATTTTATTACTCCCCCTAAAATCAAAATATGTTTCAATTTTGATTTTCTGAAGAAAAAAAATTGAAAACAAACTATACAAGAAACTTGACAACATAACGTGAATTACCTCAATTCACCATTTTCGTGCAAAACAATCAGAACTCCCCCTCACAAAAAACTATTTTCCCATTGTGATTTCAAAACACTTAAGTTTGTTTCAATCACAATGGTTTTTCCGGAAAAATTAGTGTGTGTTCAAACCATTTGTAGGTTCGGGGTTATCTCTTCATCTTGTTTTCTTCAAACATTTTAAAGATTTATCATTTCCAGTTTTAACATAAACCATCTGTAGAAAATCAAGTACAACTTAATGTCCCTGATTTACCACATTTGAAGCGAAAAATCACCAAAGTGAAATTTCTCAAGAAATGTGCCGATTCATGATCCACGATACCATCTTGGGATCTCCGGCAAGTCAGGTTTTTTTCTATTTAAACAATTTCACCCAAGCCTGACTGCCCTTGGGTGATTTTGAATTCTTGCTCAACAATGGTGGAAAGTTTTTCTCATCCATTGTTAAACTAGAATTCTCAACTTTTACCTCAACCAATGGCTCCTATGGTTTTACCATACCAGAATCATTGCCTGCAGGTGGCTTGTCCAACTTTGATCTGTCAGATTCATCGCCGACCTTTTCTTTCTTCTTCTCCTCTTTTGTCCTCAGATTTGTATCTGATGAATTCTTTTTGCTCAACTTTGCAGATGAAGGAGTAGATTCATCAGAACTATTAATCTGTTTGTCCTGTGAACCCGAGGACAAAATCTTCTCGAGATATTCTCTCGCCTTCTTCCTCTTTTTCCTCAGTCTGTCTTTCTGCCCCTGTGAAAGTTTTACTTTCTTTTCTTGAGTTGACTGTACTTGAACTTTAGGTTTCAGAACCTTCTGTTCCTGGGGCTTGACTTTGACTGGTATCTTTGCCGTTTTCTGAGAAATAACCCTCAATCTTTCACTTGATTTTCTTGGGCAATCCCTGGCAATGTGTCCTTGGATTTGGCAGTTATAGCATCTCCTCGCCTCAAATCTCTGTCTCTGGCAGTTAACAGCAATGTGTCCTTGATAGCCGCACTTGTAACACACTCTGTTATCATACCAATCACCATTTTCATACCAAACGCTCAGATCAAAGCACTGTTTGGCTTGGTGATACTCTTTCCTCTTCTTGATTGTTGGATTTGGCTTTTGAGCACTGTGGTCAAACCTGCACCCAACAATTTTTGAATTTTCATTTTTTAAATCTTTTGATTTTTGATTGCGATTGGATGATTGAACTGATGAGCTTTTGTTTTCTTTTTGAACACTTTTCTCATTTTTAAATTTTTGTTTCTGTTCCACTTTCTTCTTCAAAGGTTTTTGCTTAGAGCATTCTCCCTTTTCAGTCGATTGCAGAACAGTTTTCTGTAATTTTCCTTTTAATTTCAAAATTTTTTCCTTTTTCTTAATTTCAGCATCAGATTCTGTCTCAGACTCATCTGCTGAATAAAATTCCTCATTTTCATCATCAGTTTTCTCATCACAATCTTCAACTTTGACAGAGTCAAAGTTTGTGACACAGTCATTAACTGGCACAGAATTGATTGGTTTTGGACAGGGAAAATTCAAACTGTTAGATTTAGTCACAAAACCTATCAATTTCTTCTCAAGTTCATCAATTTTGTTCCTCGAATTCTCAGCTTCACTTTCAAGCTGAGATATTCTCCCAAAATAAGACTTGATTGTTTTTTCATTATCATTCTTCAAATTTTCAAGAACAGATTTTTCATTCATCAAAACTTTTATCTGTTCCTGAAATTTTGATTCATTCGCTTTCAGGTTTTTGTTTTCCAACTTGATCCAGAAATCTTCATCTTCTGATGATTTCTGTTTGCTTTCAAGCTCTTTTTCCAACTTTTTGATTTTCACTTGAGCGTACTCACCTTCTTTTTCAAGTTTAATGATTTTCTGAAGATAGGAATTTATCATTTTCTGTTTCTCAATGTTGTTTTTACTAAATACATTTCTCCCATCTTCAAGAATTTTCAGTTGATTTTGAAATTCTTTTTCACTTTTTGATTTTTCAATTTCAAAATTCTTAATTTTCTCTCCAAAAACCTTTTCTTTTTCTTTCAATTTTTTATTTTCAAAAGTCAAACTGTTCAAACCATCCAACAGTTTGTCATTTTCAGCTTTCAGTTTCTCACAAATACTCTGAACCATAAGAATCTGTTTTTCATCAATTTGCTTTTCATATTTCAGCTTCTTGACTTCGGATGTCAAACTTTCCACATTCTTCAATAGTTTGTCATAGTCAATCTTGAAGCTGTCACACTTAAAGCATACTGTTGCATTCTTCACAGATTCTTTAGCTTTTGAAGTTTCTTCTTCTTTTTCCCTGAATGTACCTGCACAAAATATTTTAATACAATCAAGAGGATTTCCATTATTATCAATATAACAACCTCTTTTGATGTCGTATTTCATCACATATTTTGCTCCAAGACATACACATATTCTTTTATCTATTTCACCAATCACATTCAAACTTAGATTCTCTAGGTTTCCTTTTATTTTGTCAATCAATTCTCTTTTATTTTTATCATTCTCATAACTATGTGTTTTGAGTTTTTTAAAAAGCTCTGATGAGTTCAATTTTGATATCCCAGAGAAACCAGAATTCGATTTTATATTAGTCAAAATATCATCCCATTCTGTAGGTAATGCATCAGCAATCTTTGATACTTTTTCTCCATCTGTCAACCTTATCTCATATTTTTCCAATTTGCCCAGTAAATAGTTAAATCTGCTTTCCATCTCCTCCAAAGTCTCATTCTTTTTGCACAAAAAATTTTCAAGCCGCATAATCCATATCCGTTTATCATCTTGTTGTTCATAACTACTATACCAACCATATCCATCATTTAATCTTTCAAGATGATAGTTCTCCTGTTCATCAAACACCATCGCCATGTTTCGCAAAAACCCGATACGTATTTGTTGACAAATAAGCGAACCAGGTGTGACAGGAAAAGCGAATCAAACAACAATTTTGCCAAATAAGCGGTCCAGATAAGCGATCCAGAATCGGTCCGGATAAGCGGTTCCTGATCGTTCAACCGTCCGGATGAGCGGTTCCCAACCGTTCGAATGAGCGGTTCCCAACCGTTCGAATGAGCGGTTCAAGGGTAGTCCGACCGAATAAGCGGTTCACAATCCGTCCGGATAAGCGGTTCAAGAGCAATTCACGAGCGGTCCACAATTTCAAATCCAAATTTCACCCACTTAAACTTCGAATTTTGATTTGAAACTTTCCAGGGTTTGTCACGATACTATTGCGCACAATCTGTGAGAATTTGAGCGAGTTCCGACCGTGAAATCTTCCCGAATCAGAAAAAAAGGTGTAGAAGTAAGAAAAAGTGACGAAATCCAGCTAATTTCTGCAGAGAACCTTCTCCTGAGCTCTGATACCAATTGTAGGATCGTATTCTGACCCAAACGAGTCGTTCAGAGGCTTTCTCCTTGGTTTCAGGTGCGGAATAACAAGAAACTAAGGTAGAAACAGCAGGCAAATCACTTTAACTACTTGTTTATTGATTTCAAACGTTTACAACTCAAATCTCGTACCGGCAGAGCTTCGGCACGATTTCTACGCAAATGTTACAAATGAGATCGCCTTTAGGGTATTTATAAGGATCTGGAACCGCTTATTGGACAGGCCCAATAAGCGGCCCATGACATTGGAGCGGCCCAGAACATTGACACAAAAGCGGCCCACGTTGATGACACATGAGCGGCCCACCAACGTCCATACGAGCGATCCAACATGTAACACTCGAGCGGACTACACATGACCGTTCGAGCGACCCACAACCCTAATTTGACATATGAGCGATCCATTATCCTAAGATCTATACATTTACACATTTTCTCATATTTCGAGCCCAGATCTAACGTTCTAAGACAATGACTCGATACAAGACGTAATCAGCAGATGTAGTGCACCAACATTTCGGGGAACCCACTTCCAATGGCGGACCAACGTACCCTCATGGATTATCTATGACCCACCGTGGGTAATCTCGGCACCGCTATCAATGCACCGGATGTCGAAGCCAATAACATCGAACTTCGGCCACATTTGATACAGATGCTTCAAAACTCTGCAACCTTCCATGGGCTTGCGGACGAGGATCCCCATCTACATATTACTAATTTCTTAGAAATATGTGATACCTTTCGGATCAATGGAGCATCAAATGACGCCATCCGCCTCCGAATGTTTCCTTTTTCACTAAAAGACCGAGCAAAACCTTGGCTTAACGCCCTCCCAGCTGGATCGGTAAACACCTGGGATGAACTAGCCCAAAAATTTCTATATAAGTATTTCCCTCCTGCTAAAACGGCTAAATTAATGACTGAAATTGATACATATTCTCAAGAGGATGGGGAATCCTTATATGAAACTTGGGAAAGGTTCAAGGAGCTATTGCGAAAGTGTCCTCATCACGGTCTTGCAATATGGCAACAAGTATCCACTTTCTATAATGGGTTGTTGCCACACACAAGACAAACACTTGACTCTAGCTCCGGGGGACTTTTAGGTAATCGCCGCCCGCATGAAATATATAATCAAATTGAGGAAATTGCTCAAACCAATTTCCAGTGGCACACTCCCCGAGGCAATAAATCTATTGCCCCGGGCGCCCATAAGGTTGATGAAAGCACCTCTTTACAAGCCCAAATCGAGGCCCTTTCTTCTAAAATTAAAAAGTTAGAGATGACAAAAGCAGTCTCGGTTATGGCTTGTGAAGGGTGTGGTGGGCCACATGAAAATTAGAGTTGTATGAAAGAAACAGACGATCAACCAGAATCGGTAAACTACATTGATAATAGACCTAGGCCGTCGGGTCCTCCAACGGGCACCTACAACCAAGGATGGCGCAACCACCCTAACCTTGGTTGGAGAGAGCCCGGCAATAGTAGTAACCAACAAAACATAAATCAACGAACAAACTTTCAACAACCAAGAAATGAGTCACAAAATTTCCCTCAACAACAAGGTGGACGAGAAAGGCTTGAAGATACTATATCTCGCCTCATCTCCGACACTGAAAAGAAAAACTCGGATAGGTTTCTACAATTAGAATCAAATATTAGAAATCAACAAGCTAGTATACAAAACATCGAAAAACAAATAAATCAACTAGCTCAAAATTTCTCCGAGAGACAGCAAGGCGCGTTACCAAGTAATACCGAAACAAACCCAAAGGCACAAGTTCATCTCATCACTCTACGGAACCGTACTGTGGGAACCGCGGAAGGGCCACCACCTACTGAGGAGATCGCATCACCGCCCCAACAAGAGAAGGTTACTCCTCCATCACCAGAGCCCACCAAGGCTCCTCCGGTTCCATACCCCGGTAGGTTATTCCGTCAAAAGACCAATTTGCAATTCGCAAAATTCGAAAGTCTACTAAAACAATTGCATGTCAACATTCCTTTCATTAACGTCCTAACCCAAATGCCTAAATACTCAAAATTCATGAGGGACTTCCTCACTCATAAAAGGAAAATTGAAACATTGCAATTAGTTAACTTAGGCGAAGAATGCTCCGCCCTCGTACTCAACAGACTCCCCCAAAAGAAAATTGATCCCGGAAGCTTCACAATTCCTTGCTCGATCGGGGACTCCCCCGTTCATAATGCACTAGCCGACCTTGGGGCTAGCATTAACCTCATGCCCGCATCAATGTTCAAAAGACTCGGCTTGGGAAAAACGAGTCCTACAAAGATGAGTATACAACTTGCTGATCGATCCGTCAAATTCCCGCAAGGTGTCGTTGAAAATCTACTAGTCAAGGTCGACAATTTCGTCTACCCGGCCGACTTTGTCATACTTGATATGGAAGAAGACACCGAAGTCCCCCTCATATTAGGGAGGCCATTTCTAGCCACCGCACAAGCAGTGTTGGACATGAATGATGGAACCCTCACTTTAAAATATGGGGATAATGAAGTGAAGTTCGGGGTTGGGAAGAGAATAGAGGACGATGACCCGGTCAATTACATAAAGGTTATTGATTCGAGGTTGGATGATGCTCTCCGACGGTGCAACATGGGATGCAAAACATCCCGCTCGGAAAACATATAACCTCACCTTGGGTCTAGCCAAGGACCCTTATAAACGTGGCGCACCACGGAGGCATTCCGCGGAACTATCCTTAGTTTAGTTTAATCTTTTAGTTTTAATTTGCAGGAATAAAACACACTCGGGATGGTTGATGTATTGCAAAATACATCATTTATTCGTGTAAAGTTTGTATAGTTTTCGTTATATTTAGTTTTGATTTTCGTTAGAATATGTATACTATTGATCAAATCGTGTTTTGCAGGTCTTGATGCTCAAATATGCGAGAAACCGAGTAAAACGAGTTAAAATGTTGAAGTGTCAAGTCTTGAAGCGTGTTGGAAAGGTCGAGGAGTTGAAATAGAGTTTAAAAGCTGAAGAGTCACCTTCTGGCACCCCATCACCCACTGAGCAAGTTTCTGGCACCTGGCGAGAGTCTAAAGTTAGTTAATGAGCTGAAAAACAAGGTGGCACCCCACCACCCAGTCCCTGATTTTCTGGCGCCCAGCCAGAGCGTTCTGATTGGTAATTATTACGAATTTAGTAAAGGGTTTTTATGGAAAGTCATATATAACCATCAAAAAAGTGGGTAAACCCTAATTTTCGACTAGAGGGACTTCTTGGGCGATTGTTGAGCAATCTTGGAGCGTTTTCGAAGATCTTGAAGCCTAGGAATCATTGGTACGAGTTCGGGGAAGAAGACTTGAAGATCTAATCGGGTTTTCTAGTTCTTTGTTCTTGATTTTTCTTACGAAACTTGTTACAATGAATTCTTTGTTGAACTTCTTTGATTTGTTTTCGTTTATGAACATGCTCGGCTAGATTTATTAACCGCCTAGACTTGATGAATGGATTGATATAACGTTTTTACCTGTTTATTAATTGCATGATTGTTATGGATTAATTGTGTTTAGTAAACGGTTTGGTTTAATGATTTGATGTATATGCGTGCTTTAATTCGGTTTATTGTTATTATTTGCTTTGTATGATTCTTAGTGACGGTCTATATCACAACATAGAGTCATATTAGGGTTTAGGATTTCGGTGAGTGTCTATATCACGTTAGAAAACCTTAACTCTTTAGGGTGAAATTGCGCAATAACCCCTAGAAGTGATTGGTAATAATTTGCTAAGTCTTAGTGTTCTACTAGTCCTAATACTTGGAAAGTGAGGGGCTATTGGTAGGTCTTACCCGGCGAATCGCTTTAGATAGTCCTTGGAAAAGGTCATGTCTTGGTTTACCTGTCGGTCTTATTAGTCTATCAAGTCAAATTAATTACTTCAAACTACCTTAGACCTAGGATTGGAAAAGAATAGGTCAATATTAGGGTACTTACACAATAATTAGACAACTGGAAAGGCGTCTAATAACCGGTAGGATTAACGGCCTAGGTAGTTCCACAGGTTTCTCCTTGAGAAGGGTCGAGGGGCCTCGTTGGTTCTTAATAGGTTTAGTACTTTAAGATCCCGGTTCTATAACTCGTGCATTTAACTTAATCGGTAATTTCTTAAAAAACAATCCAGGATTCTTGTCTAGGTGGTCTCGTTCTCATATAAGAAAAGTCCTCAGTCTTTATTCGTCTTTAGTCTAGTTCTAGTTTAATTTAGTAGTTTAATATAGATTTCCTAGATTTTCCGTAACCCCCCCCCCCCAAACAATTAAACAAGTTAAGTCGTGTCTGTCAGTGTCTATTAGAGTCTAGTTTACGTGATACATAGAGTCCTGTGGTTCGATACTCGGACTTGCTTAGGCTATACTACATTGACCGGTACACTTGCCGGTTGTGTGGTTTAGGTTTTAGAGAGTCTGTTTTTATAAATTTAAAGCTTTGTAGTGTCTAGCTTAGGGAGTCTAATTTAGTTAATTTTTATAGTCTGTTTAGCACACATCAATGGTCAAGGATAACAAGAGAAACGAGAAACATAGCCCCATGCACGAAAACAGGGCCATTCGACAACAATTTCTTCTTTACAGTAAGCTCAGCAGGCTGGACACGGCCCCGTGCTGAACATCCTGCAGAAAATTGCCCAGTTCAGTTAACTAGACACGGACCGTGTTCGCTGAACACGCCCCCGTGTCCAGGCTTCTGTTTCTTTTCTTTAATTTTTGTTACTGGCACCTGAACACGGGGCCGTGCCGGGTCCCCACGGGGCCGTGTCTAGACTGTCAGTAACATAAAATTTTGCTTTTAACACCATTTTACACATTCAACCAACCTAAAAACTTATTTTTGGGACACATTGAGGACAATATGTAATTTAAGTGTGGGGGGGATGCTAAAATCTTGAATTTTGCAAAGTCCTAATAACAAGCCTTACACAAAACTCTATTGGAACCGCTAATCACCCCAAATGTTTTTCAAAAATTTTCATTTTTTTTACTTGTCTAAGTTTAAGTTGGGAATTCAAAGTCTAACAAGGTTATATTTTTATAAGTTTACAACCGATAGCGTCGTGATAAAAAGAACCAACATAAGAAAATTATGAAACGGCATGACAAGCTTAGTTAAAATTTGATTATATATGCTTGATCACATAAAAACCCATTTCCACAAAAGTGAGTTTTGAGCCTTTATTGAGCATACAAATATACATCTTTACACTAAATGCTCATTTTTCGTTTCTTGTGTGAATAGCCGCTTGGTTCTTACGACTCTAGAACTTGCCACGACAATTCATTCCCGGTCCTTACCAACTTAAACCCAAGTAAGTAAATGATGGAGGCGTTAGGACTAACCTTTTTTCTTTTCAAAACCATTATTTTCATTTTTTTTTCACTTACCCAAAAATTCCCCCTAGTTAACCCCTTTGAGCCAAAACCTTTTCATTTCTTAACCCAAAACCCTTTTACCCACCAAAACCCTTTTTTCATTTTTTACCCTTTATTTTAGTAACAAAGCTCGGTTTTCGTGTGCCTTCCTAAAAAAAATAAAAAAAATGATGATGATGATGTTGGAAATAAACAAACCAAGCTCCTCAAACAAAGGCTTGTTTGAATAAATACTTCATCGAAAATAAAAAGTCACAAAAACAAAATGTTTTACGAAAACCGACGCTTTTTACGCCTTTCGCCCTTTTCTACTAACCACTAAACCAACCACCCACCTTTAGCCCAAGCCTAACCCTTCACCCAAAAAGTCCTCTTGATATTTACAAAGGTGTAAAGTTAAAAGGAGGAGGATTGATTGTTTGGCAAGCTTATGGTAGGAGTAAGTTCCATGCCGCTCTCGAGTGATTCACTAAAAATACACCTTCGGCCGAGTGTGAGTGATTTCCCCTGTGAGGTATGTGAACTTGTATATAAATGGAATTTTAAAGAGGTATATTATGCCTTAATAAATAATTTATCTTATGAAATGTTTTTAATAAATCATGACGAATAGGATTGTAAATAAATAAAAATAAAACCTAAACGATCTTGGAAAATCCCGAGACTCTATGACAAGTCCAAAAACCTTCTCTTCTACCCATTCCATTTGGGAGTGAATAAAGCCACATTGTAAAGAGCTTTGCTTGAGGACAAGCAAAGATTCAAGTGTGGGGGTATTTGATGCGCACAAAATGCAACATATAAATTACATCAATAATGGCTTAAAACTAACCCTTTTTTAGTACTAATGTTGGAGAAAGTGTGCTTTTGTCTTCCTTTTGTATTTTCAGGATTAAATGAGCTCAAAATAACAAAAGAAGCAAAAAGACAGCAAAATCTAACATAATTACAAGAAAAGGAACAAAAGTGATATGCCGACCCTCCCGACAGCATCTTCCCAAGCAAAACAAAGAAGTCAGAAGACTGAACACGCCCCGTGCTTAGCGAGCACGGGGCCGTGCCCAAGAAGCAACAGAAAAGACAAACATATAGAAGCTTCTACTGCCCACCATGGGGCCGTGCCCAGCGGACACGGGGGCGTGGTTAAAGTGCTGCAGGCGCATTTATTGTAATTGCGAATTACAATTAATGAAGAAAGAGAATGTCAGACAGGCACGGGGTCGTGCCCAGTGGACACGGGGCCGTGCCCAGGCTTTTGTTCAGCCTATAAATACGAGTGCTTGGAGTCATTTCAACTCATCCCTTGGCACACCACCTCTCTCACACTTCACCCACCACCCACCACCACCATAACACCAGCATCCACCACCATCATCCATTGTCCATCATAGAGTGTGTGAGTCGTCTCGGGATCCAAGATTGATCGTAAGAGTTCTTGACAATCAAAGGCCATGCTTGCCTAAGTCTCTTACATCACTTGGTGAAGACAAGTGTTTAGTGTAATACTTTTTATTTTTAATCTTTTGCACTTTTTAATTTGTTTTGTATTAATGACTTTAATTACTAGTTTCTTATGTTGAAGGTGATTCTTCCTTATCGTTTGTCCGTGGTGTCTTGGCATTATTTTACTGTCTATATAAAATAAAAGATTTTCACCATTCATATCTCCACGGTCTATATGGAGGTATGTTGGCTACCTGGTCGGGGGTTAAGGGAACGGTTTGGTAAGAGTCTTGCCATTGTTCAATGTATAGATCCTGCAAAGGACCTGGATCAAATTTAGTAGGACCTCCTTCAATACCCAAAGGTATTGGATGGCGGGGGTCCAAACTCTTGGACCCCCTCATAAGTTAAACTACTATTAAAACTTTAACCCGGCTACTTAGGACTGTATCCCTGCTGACTCAGACTACTTAGCCGAGGGTACGTCGCCTTCAAAAGAGGGGCCTACCACATTATGCATTAATAACTTAATTAGTTATCTTTCAATAATCCGACCCTTTAGGATTGTATCCTTGCTGACTCAAACTACTGGGTTGAGAGTAACGTCACCTTCAAAAGAGGGGCCTACTACAATAACTAAGATAATCTCTTAAATAAGTGCAAAAGTGCGAAAATAATCAAAGGTTACACTAGCACACGAGTCGGATCCAAGTGATTCATCTTGTCCATCTGTTTATACTTTTATTTTTTATTTTCAGCATTTTAGTTAGTTTTAATTTTCTTAGTTTAAAAATCTTTTTCTAACATTTTGATTTGATTAGACGTTGAGGATAAACCGGTACTAAAAGCTCTTGTGTCCTTGGACGACCTCGGTATCTTACCAACACTATACTACGTCCACGATGGGTGCACTTGCCCATATGTGTGTTTAGCGTTAGTAAATATCGTGTTTTATAAATTTAAAACTTGGCTAAAAAGTGTAAAAAGGGCTTAAAATATATATCTAAAAATATAACACACTTCACGCACATCAAAATCGAGTAACCAGGGTCATTAACTTGCACCTGGATACTTGAGTGGATGTTAAAATCTGATAAAATTTAAAAAGCTTGAAAAAAATTAAAAGTTTTGAAAATGCAAAGCCCATCCGGACGAATGGACTTAGTCCATCCGGACGAATGGACTTAGTCCATCCGGACGAATGGTGATGCAAAGTCCATCCGGAGCATGTGCTCATCTGGACGGATGGACTTGGGTGATATATAAAAGGATATCCAGACCATTATGTGTTCATTCAAACACTTGTACATCCGGACAGAACTCTTCTACTCTCATAACTTTTTAGTCCAATCCTAGCCATTACGCTACCAAAATTTAGTCCTGAGGGTGTTGATTGGCACAACATTCAATATGTTGAAGGTAAACTCTCAAAATTTCATCATTTAATGCTTCAATTGTACATCCGAATTAGCCGACTGCACTTATCCTTAGATCTAGGTTGTTTTAGGACGTTTTTCATGAAATTGATCATAGATTCATGTTAATCGGCACTATTTAAGAGAATTAAACTTCAATTTTATAAAATCTAACAAAAAATCAAGTGTTGATTCTTGAGTGTTCAACTTTATGTTCATCCGGATGAAGTTCCGAATGAGCCCATCCAGACAAAATAGGGTGTGTGATTTGAACAGTAGTGTGTTTGTATCCATCCAGAAGAAATAGGCCATCCGGAAAGACGCTCATTCAGACCAAGTGTATTAATATCCATTCGGACCAAGCCCATCCGGATGGAATGAATGCTATTGAATGGGGAATTTTTTCCTACGTGTTGGAAAATTTTCAAAGTGCAACATTGTCTCGATAAACGTGCAATATCTAATGATGTTATTTGTGCAGGCTAAGAGTTCAGATTTTCACAACAAGCACAATATTTGTTGTGTTCTAGATAAATCATTGTCAAAGATGGGTCCGTTTGAAGAGATCTTAAAGTTTATCGAAGATGGTAGAATACACAAAGCATTGACAGATCAACATAAGTGTTACGAGTCTCATGTGAGGGCATTCTGGAATTCAACACATTACGTTGAAGAAAACAAAGCGATACACGCTGCAGTAAAGATGAAGGATGAGAATTGAAAAGATATAGATGTGGCAGTTAAATTCACCGTTGTCGATATTCGGAGGGTTTTGGATTTAAAAGATAACGACGAAGATCCAATAATTGTTCTAGAAAGATTATGCAAAGGCTTATGGATGAGAATGGGTTATACTGGGTTTGTTAATGATCCAGCATACACAAAGTCGAAGCTGTCGAAGCCTTACAAATTCCTAGTACAATCAGTTGTTCATGCTTTGGGACATAGGAAGGGTTCTTATGATGAATCTGCTGACTACATCATGAACATAATCACTTGTTTGATTCTGAACAGACCGTACAAAATATCACAAGTGATCTTCAATCATATGTTGGATAACATCAAAGGTGAACGTTTCTTGCAATATCCAAGGTTTATACAAATGTTGCTAGACGATCAGATTCCAAACTTACCGAAGGTTGATGGTGACGAGCTGAATTTAGAACATATGGACAACGAAACCTTGAAGAGGTTAGATGTTTATAGAGGAATTGAAAAGGGAAAAGAACCAAAGTTCAGATAGAAATTTGTTGCGATAGAGAAATCAGATTATCAGGCCCTAGAAGATGACAAATGGAGGCACGATAATAGTGGTTCTAATAATGAAACAGAGAAGATGGAGAAGTTTGTGCCTAAGAAGACTAGATGGTGGGTGAAGAAAGATGAAAAGCAGAAAAAGAGAACTCCAATAGCTAGAACTCTGAAGGCTACAACCCCTAAAGCTGCACCAAAGAGAGCTCCAAAGAAATAGAAATCACCACCGCATTTGATTGATGAGCCAGATGAAGATCCTCCAGAGAATGGTAATGTGAAAGGTGAGGATATTTTTAATATGACTTTTGATGAATATGAAACGATTTCAGCTGTTCAAGTTGCTCAAGATGCTGCAAAAGCTACTCAAGAAGCTGAGAAAGCAAAGAATGTAGAAGCTGTAGAAGGTGGTGAAACAGTTAAAGAAACATTAGTTGAAGGTGAGGTGCATACGGATTCAAGTGCAACTGAAAGTGACATAGAGGTTACAAAGATGGCACCAACATCATATGTTAGCGGGAAATTCAGAATGAAAGGTCCTTCCAGGAAGAAGAAAGGTTCTGATGATGAAGATGCAACTTACGAGCCTTTAGCTGTTGAAAAGGAAAAGTTATCGAAGCGTAAAGGTATACAGAAGCGTAAAGCTCAGCCAACAGGTAAAGTTGCAAGAAGAAGGAAAGCCAGAAAGATTACAATTTCTATTCCTAAACAGATTCCAGAAATTGAAAGAGTTGAAAACGAAGAAGTGGAGATTCCTGTTAAGAGTGAATTCAGAATGGCTACACCTCCAACTTCACCAACTCCGGAATCAATTCCAGTTCAAGAATAAGTTCATGTTATAACACCTGAGCAACCTCCAAAGACTGTTGAAGAACCGGGATCTACTACAAAGAAAATTCCAACTCCGATTCAAGAAGGTTCAAGTCAAGGTTTTCCTAAAGTTCCATCAATCCTTGATGCTGGTTCAACAGGTTTAGAAGATTTTGGAGATTTCTTTAATGATGCAAAAGTTAATGAATTGTCAAAGAAAGTTGCTAAATTGGAGAAAACAAAAGCAGAAACAGAGGAGAAGCTGAAGCAGGTTGAAGTAGAAAATGTCGTACTCAAGAATGAGGTCTTTGCAATTAATGAAAGATTGTTGGATGTTGAAGCAGGTAAAAATGCTTTGAATGAAGCAATTGATGAGCTGCTAGTTGAAAATTACGACTTGAATGATGCTAACACGACAATAAGCAATGCTAATGAGATCTTGAAAAAGGAGATAGAAGATCTGAAAGTCAAAGATGAAAACAAGTCCAAGCAGATAGAAATGTTATACACTGTGATAGAAGACAGACTTGGCATCAATGTGCATGCAGCTTTCGATGATATTAAAATCCGAAGAGCTGAGGCTCGAAGGATGGAGAAAGAACAAAAAGATGCTGAAGAAGCCGCTGCAGCTTTAAAAGATAAAGGAAAGGGTGTCGTAGATGATAATGAAGAAATTCTTGGATCATCGAGGCAACAAGAGCAACAACAACCAGATGCTGACGTGAATGCTGCAGATGTTGAAGTTAATGTTGCAGAGGTTGAAGTGAATGAAGAAAATGCTCTAGTTCCACCACAGTTTTTCGTCCTTGTTGGTGAATTGAAAAATGTATCTTACAACAGGGAAGATAATGCTAGAAGAATCGAAGTTGAAAGGCGACGATTGAAAGCAAAAGAAGCTAAGAAAGCTCAGGTTGATGAAAAGGTTGACGAAGAGATAGATGATGAGGATGAAGAGGATGATGATATAAAATACATTGATGACTTTCATGGAAGTGATGATGATAAAGATGATGATGATGATCAGGAAATAATGGAGGTGCACTAATTGTGAGACCACCTGGTGGCCATCAAGTCGATGATTATCTTGATGATACACTAAACGAGGAAAGAGAGGAATAATAGCCTCAGGGGGGTCTACATCGAGTGCAAAGGATGCTAATCTTCAAAAGGTATTTTCTAATACTCCCAAAGTTATTTATCTGAGTCATGAAGTAGAAGAGGGAGAACTAGTCGAAATTGGACTAAGGAGTCGATGTTGGAAGCATTGGGAATGAATGATGAAAACTTGAAGTTTGATATTGAAGATGAGATTCCAACAGCTCCTGATAGTGAATATGTGTTCATGTTTGTGGAAGAGGATGATTTCAATGATGTGATTGTTGAAGATGATTCATTTGATTCTGACCAAGATGCTCCATTTCACTATGTCGGTCAAGATGATAATTTTCCTACTTTTGTTGAATTATTCCGCACTCACAATGAAGATGACCTCAAAAGGAAAGTTGCTGAAAAGATTAGTACAGATGCTCCTCCAAAGACGCTTTCAGAGGAAGAACTTAGAGAAGAAAGAAACAAGTGGTTTAAGCAGCCAATGGTCGAAGAAAGAAAGTTCAAGAGACCATTAAAGTTCTTCACTCGGTATCCGGACGAATCACTTGGAGACATCTTGTCATGGGGTTCTCTGGAAGACACGAAGGTTTACGCTATCAAACGTGAATATGGTGTTCAATACTTCAAGTTTCTAAAAGATATACGAACACTACCTTGGTGGGATGTTGAAGAATTAGTGAAAACAAAGAACCTTCAGCAATGTCTTCATGGTCCATAGGTTAGATTTTAAGAACAAAGATTGTGGAGGTATATAAAGTATCAAGCTACATTGAACTTTCTAGATTGGAAGCCTCATAGACTGAAGCGTACAGTTAAAGTTGATCCAGTTACAGGTGAGAAAGATATCACATTACATGTTAGACGACCACGTTGTATGAAGAACATGCCTTTAAAAAAGATGGAGCAAGATTTCTACAAGGATTTCAAAGGCTGGGTTTTCAATCGAAAGACATGTGAGGCGGTGATAACATTGTTTGAAGGAAAGACTTGGAGATACATTCACGTTCTTGATCCTATGTGGCTTGTGAACTGCTCAAAGAAGGATATTGAATGCCTCTACTTCAACAAGATCATGTATTATGAAGCAGACAATGAGCAGGCATTAAGATATCAGAAATTGGTGAAAGTTTTCTTTGAGAAAGACATTAATTCAGGGTGTTATTGGGAGTCTAAATGGAGGGATCTTAAATTGGAAGAATTTCTCAAAGAAGAGCGCCATAATGAAAGAATGGATAGAAAGATGGCTGAAGCAGCAAAGCGTGCTAAATGGAGACTAGGAATCTAAAGAACGAAAAATTCCCAGATGGTCAAAGACAATGGATGGAATCAAGGAAATGCGTGAATGGTGGATAAATGAAGGGAGACACAAACGAAAGAGAATGCTAGCAGAACGTGCAGAGGAGAGAAAGAGAAAGTACAGGGAGAGAAGACGCAATAGGAAGGATTGATCAAGACTATACATGAAGAAGACTACAGCTACATCCAAGGGGAAGTCTGTGAATGCACTATGTCTGTAGCTTTCGTCTGTATCGAGTCTTTGTTTAACCTGTTTGATGTCTTTCTAATGTTTAAAGTATGTATTGTATAGTGTCCGGATGAAACAAAGGTTTAGTCTTGTGATGTAAGTCCATCCGGACAGATGGACATCCTCATCCGGACGGATGGGCAGTAGTGGTGGTTTCATCCGGATGGGCAGCCTCTATATAGAGGTGCTTGGGTCCTGATTTTGTACTGAACTCTTGGCACCCAAGGCGAAGCCTTGTCGAAATTCTCTCAGGTTCTTATAATCGTTTCTATTATCAATGAGAATGATGTTAAACGGTATCTACGGTGTTACTCTCTCTCCTACTAGTTTCTTGGATTCCGCACAATTCTGTAGGTGTTAGATCCGGTCTGAGCGCGTTCGAAGACCCGAACTCACGGTCCTCACAGATGCACATGTGCATTTTTAATATTGGTAATGTAAAAAAATAGTGTATTACGGATGGTAGTGTAAATGAAAGTGCAATTGTCTAATACTGGTAATGTATTACGAAATTTGTCAAAGAAATGATACATACGCACATGTGCATCGATAATTGTTACTCAATTTTTTTAGGAACGAAATATAGCGATTTTTTTTTAAATATTAAAAAAAATTGTCTGTTTTTTAGGTATTTTTGGTTATGTTCACATTGGTTCTAGCAATTCTCACGATCCTCGCAATAAAAGGTGGTTCCTAACCAAGAGGATCATGAGAAAACTACATCTAAATGAGAAAACTAGAAACTAACTAAAAAAGCCTAAAAAGGCTAAAAAACGTACCCATTTTTTTTACTTTTATAAAAAAAAATTGCTATTTTTTATATATAAAAAAATTTCAAAAAAAAAAAAAACTTTTACTGCACATGTGCATTATATGTGTACTACACATGTGCACTATATCCGTATTAGTGCACATGTGCACTATATCCGTATTAGTGCACATGTGCAGTACAACAAATATTTTCTTCTTTTTTTTGACAATTTTTTTCCATACATAAAAAATAGCCATTTTTTTATAAAAAAAATTGTAAAATAAAATTTGGTGTGTTTTTTAGGCTTTTTTAGTTAGTTTTTTGGTTTTCTCATTTAAACTAGTTTTCTAAGGATCCGTTAGGAACCACCCTTTATTGCGAGAACCGCGAGAACCAACGTGAAGTACGTTAAGCCTTAATGTACGATATACTTTTTCTCTCTCTCTCTCTCTCTCTCTCTCTATATATATATATATATATATATATATATATATATATATATATATATATATATATATATATATATATACAAAGTATAATGTACTTCACGCCTTAACGTACATTAACGTACTTCACGAAATATATAGCAAGCGTAATTATTTTTTTTGACCAAAATAACGTGCGTGATTTTGGATCCCATGCGTGATTATGTGGTCCCATGCGTGATTATGTGGTCCCATGCGTGATTATGTGTTCCATGCGTGATTATACCTCTGATCCAACGGTTACCATTGTCTCCTACGTGAAGTATGATAAGCCGTGAAGTATGTTAACCTTTCTCTCTCTCTCTCTCTCTCTCTCTCTCTCTCTCTCTCTATGTATATATATATATATATATAGGGTCAGGATTTAGAGAAAATGGTGGAAAGTGTGAGAACGGAGAGAACGCTTATGGATCATCAGATCAAAACAATTCATGGACTAGATTGCGCAGTGGGATTTTGGTAAATAACATCAATTTTATTATGTGGGATGCGCTTCATTAAGGGTAAAAGTGTCTTTTACCGCTCAAAACGCCATCAAATGATAACACGCCATTCAAAAAAAATAAAACGCCATTAAAAACAAAACGCCAAAAATTAGTGATAAAACGTGTTGGATATTACAGGAAAAGGAAACAACACAGTAACTGAATTCAGTTATTAACATTTATTAGAAGAAATTACCTCCTAAATTACGCGCCAAAAACATCATTATATAAACGACGTAGAAACATCGCTTCTATAATCACTTCAATCTATCCATTTCTGCAAAAAAAAAAAAAAAAAAAAAAAAAAAACATCTTTAACCAAAAACGCCAATTTAACCAAAACGCCAAAAATGCCAACAATCGTTTGGTGGAGATACACTCTGGCAATCGAGCGATTCGTCCTGCGTTTTGACAACAGAAGGAGGGTGTATGTTAGGACAATCAAGGCAATTTTGAAGACGGAAGACGTGGTACATAGGAGAATCCTATCCTTTAGCATCGCTCTGGACAACGAATGCCATGAAACACATATGCTTATGAAAGCATTAACAAGGAAATTTGGACCAATCAAAGTAGATGTAAAGCCGGACCCTGTCATGACATCATGGCATTTTGAAGATGAAACAGACATGTGACCGCTATATACAACAGCGGAAAGCAGGAAGTCTACTGGCTTGAAAACATCATGAAAGAGCAGGGGCTTGGTTTCATGGAAGAATTGCATAACGCCACTTGTGTGAACACATAAATGGACTCAAAAATGGAGTTAATGCAAAACATGTTCAAGTGGGGGCTTTAGAATATTCAGGAACAAGAAGCCGATGAAGGTGAAGGTGATGACATGGATGAAGATCCAGATGAAGACTCCGAGGAAGAAGATGACGCAAATGATGGATACTTTTCGGATAAAGTACCTTCTGACGAAGGGTTTTAATTTTTTTTTTCTTTTCTTTCTTCTGTGTAATCTTTTATTTTTTAAGAAAACTAAATGATATATTTCTCTATTTATTTGTAAAACGCCAAAAAAATACTAAAAAATGTTATTGCTTACAAAACGCCAGAAATAACAAAAAATATTTTTCCTACTTAATATTTTATTTTCTCTGTTATTGTATTTTGTCATCTTGGTCTGCATAACGCCATTTAAAAAAAAACGCCAAACTTAGAAGATGGGACGTCTATCACCTATAAAACTGATAAAGCTGATCAAACCAGTAAATACAAAAACAATAACTGAAAAGACAGTTACTTTATTACTATCATTTATTACATTAAAAAAGTCCCGCCTAAACTACGCGCCAAAAAACTCCTATAAGAGATGGGTCTATACACAATGAATTGATCACACCCAGAAAAACAAACGCCATATCCTCTAGAAACCACTCACTTTAAAACGCCAAAAAATGTTAGTTAAAATAACCACAAATGGCAAAGCTTTCACTAAATGGATTCTTCTTCTGAAGGTGTTATCTCAATAATATTTTGCTGAATGAGATGGACAAATATTCAAGAAAAAGTGAGACTAATGACAGTGATATGCCATCATGTGAGCTTTGCTCTTGATGAATATCGGCATGGAATAAAGGGATCAACACAAGTGTAAAATGCTATTTTGGACTCCATTATTATAAATAGCATTAAGCAAGAGTTGATCTTCAATGATATGCCACCAAACAAGAATATCACACCAAAACACAGGATGCCACTAAGCAGCTTCGTCTGAAAAAACGGGGTTTATGTAGGAAAGTTGACATCTAGCTAAGGTATTAAAAAAGGTTCAAAATGCCAAAACAAATTCAAGAAGAAAGAGGTTGATGACAGTGAAGATTCGAAAGAGAAATTAGATTACCATTTTTAATTTTTTTTATTTTCATTTTATATTGTTTTGTAATCAAGTTATATGTTGTTTTGTGATCTAATTCTCTACAAATAAAATACATTATTATATAAAACGCCAAAAACTACAAACACCAAAACGCTAGTAGTATGAAAACTCTGAGAACGGGTGAGGCAAAGAACCTAGTCAAATGTATTAAACGCCAAAAAATTCACTAAACGCCAAAAAAAAACATTTGGTCTTATTGTAATCTTATGAAAATATTAATGACTTGTAGTGAATTATTATACAAAACGCCAAAAAAATTGACCAGAAAACGCTATAACGCCAAAAAATTATCTATGTGACACAAAAACAGTTAATTCAACGCCAGAAAGTTTAATAAATACAATTAATGCTAAGAAATCTTAGACGCCAGAAAATGTTATAGCGCGTTGAAAAAGACAAAAAAAAACCCTCGGACCCTGATCATGTCCCGCGCCACGTGTTTGGCCAGAATGCGTTCTCACCGTTCTCACACTTTTGGGCGTTTTCTCCTGATCCCGTTTCTCTCTCTCCCTCTCTCTCTCTCTCTCTCTCTCTCTCTCTCTCTCTATATATATATATATATATATATATATATATATATATAGGGAGCCGCTAGAATGAGAACCACCTCGAGTTGTAAGAACCGCGAGAACTACACCCCACGGAGCGCCGTTCGCCATGATTTTTTTTTTACAAGTAGATGTGTATATTATAAACACAGCCGTAAAAAATCATGGCGAACGGCGCTCTGTGGGGTGTAGTTTTTTACACCACAAGTTTGGTGAAAAAAAAACGAAAAAAGAAAAAAAATTAAAAAACACCAAATTTGTGGTGTAAAAAACTACACCCCACGGAGCGCCGTTTGCCATGATTTTTTACGGCTGTGTTTATAATATACACATCTACTTGTAAAAAAAAATCATGGCGAACGGCGCTCCGTGGGGTGTAGTTCTCGCGGTTCTTACAACTCGGGGTGGTTCTCATTCTAGCAGCCCCTATATATATATATATATATACAAACGAGATCAGGAGAAAACGCTCAAAAGTGTGAGATCAGTGAGAACACATCCTGGCTCAACACGTGTTCCGTGGCATTAAGAAGGGCGGAGGGGTTTTTTTGTCTTTTTATTCTTCTTTTATTTTTACAACGCGGTATAATATTTTCTGGCGTCTAAGTTTTTTTTGACGTTAATTGTATTTATTAAACTTTTTGGCGTTTAATTAATTGTTTTTGTATCACATATATAATTCTTTGGCGTTATATCGTTTTCTGGTTAATTTTTTTGGCGTTTGTGGCGTTTTGTATAATAATTCACTACGAGTAATTAATGTTTGCATAAGATTAAAATAAGTCCAATTTTTCTTTTTGGCGTTTATTGAATTTTTTGGCGTTTTAATACCCTTTTACAAGGTGCTTTGCCAGCAGCTGTTCTCCCAGTTTTCATTCCACTAGCGTTTTGGTGTTTGTAGTTTTTAGCGTTTTATAAAATAATGTATTTTATTTATAGAGAATTAGATAACAAAACAACATATAACTTGATATCAATACAATATAAAATGAAAACAAAAATAATTAAAAATGGTAATCTAATTTTTCTTTCCAATCTTCAATGTTATCAGCCTCTTCCTTCTTGAATTTGTTTTTGGCGTTTTGAACCTTTTTTGAATAATTTAGCTAGATGCCAACTTTCCTTCATAAACCCCGTCTTTTTCAGAAGAAGCTGCTTAGTGGCATCATGTTTTTGGTGTAATATTTTTGTTTGGTGGCATGTCATTAAAGATCAACTCTTGCTTGATGCTATTTGTAATAATGGAGTCCAAAATAACATTTTATTCTTGTGTTGAACCCTTTCTTCCATGCTTATAATCATCAAGAACAAAGCTCACATGATGGCATATCACTGTCATCAGTCTCTTTTTCTTGAATATTTGTCCATCTCATTCAGCAAAATATTATTGAGTTAACCCCCTCAGAAAAAGGATCCATTTCAGTGAAACCTTTGCCATCTTTGGCGTTTTAAATGGAGTGGTTTCTAGAGGATATTGCATTTTTTGTGTTTTTCTGGGTGATTAATTTTATTGTGTATAGACCCCTCTCTTATAGGAGTTTTTTGGCGCGTAGTTTAGGCGGGACTTTTTATTGTAATAAATGATAGTAATAAAGTAAATGTCTTTTCAGTTACTGTTTTTGTATTTACTGTGTTGATCAGCTTTTATCAGTTTTATAGGTTATAGACGTCTCATCTTCTAAGTTTGACGTTTTTTTTAAATGGCCTCATGCAGACCAACATGACAAAATACAATAATGGAGTAAATAAAATATTAAGCAGGAAAAATAATTTTTGTTATTTTTGGCGTTTTGTTAGGGTTAACAATTTTTAGTATTATTTTGGCATTTTCCTAATAAAGATAGAAATATATCATTTAATTATCTTTAAAAAAAGAAGATTATATAGAAGAAAAAAAAAGAGGAAAAAAATTAAAATCCTTCGTCAGAAGGTACTTTATCTGAATAGTATCCATCACTTGTGTCATCTTCTTTCTCCTCGGAGTCTTCATCTTGATCTTCATCTATGTCATCACATTCACCTTCATCAGCTTCTTGTTCCTGAAGATTCTGAAGCCTCCACCCAAACATGTCTTGCATTAACTCCAATTTTGAGTCTATTTCTGTGTTGGTACAAGTGGCGTTATACAATTCTTCCATGAAACCTAGTCGCTGCTTTGTCATGATGTTCTCTAGCCAGTAGACTTCCTACTCTCCGCTGTCGTATGTAACCGTCACCATGTCTGTTTCATCATCAAAACGCCATGATGTCATTACAGGGTCTGGCTTCACATCTCCTTTGATTGGTCCAAATTTGCTGGTTAATGCTTTTATAAGCATATGCATTTCATGGCATTCATTGTCTAGAGCGATGCCAATGGATAAGATTTGCCTCTTTATCTCTTCTTCCATCTTCAGAATTGCCCTGACCGTCTTAACATACACCCTCCTTCTGTTGTCAAAATGGAGGACGTATCGCCTGATTCCCAGAGTGTATCTCCACGAAACGATTGTTGCCATTTTTGGCGTTTTGTTTAAGTTGGCGTTTTTGGTTAACGATTTTTTTTTTTTTTTTTTTTTTGCAGAAAATAGATAGATTGAAGTGATTATGGAAGCTATGTTTTACCTTTGTTTATATAATGATGTTATTGGCGTGTAATTTAGAAGGGAATTTCTTCTAATAAATGTTAATAACTGAAATTCAGTTATTTGTGTTGTTTCATCTTCCTGTAATATTCAACGCGTTTTATTTTTAATTTTTTGCGTTTTGTTTTTAATGGCATTTTATTTTTTGTATGGCGTTTTATCATTTGATGGCGTTTTGAATATGAGCGATAAAAGACCCTTTTACCCTTAACGAAGCGCGTCCCACATAATAATATTGATGTTATTTACGAAAACGCCACCGCGCAATCTAGTCCATTGGTTGTTTTGATCGGACGCTCCATAAGCGTTCTCACCGTTCTCACACTTTTCACCGTTTTCTCTAAATCCTGACCCTATATATATAAACCGGTTCTATATGACACTGTAAAAAATTAATTTTATTTCTTTAGATAATAAATTAATTACCAATTTTAAACCACTATTTTTAGATATACTAATTATAACGTTCGGGATCTACTATATTAAGTTTTTCGACCATGGTTAAGAAACTTTTTTATTACAGTTATGGAACCGTATAAATGTATATCTATTCTCCTATATATTAATTAATTAATTATTATTATTATTTTATTATTATTATTATTATTATTATTAATTAATTTATCAGTGAAATGAACAGTAAATCCTATATATTATTATTAATATTAACATTAACAATGAAATAAACATTAAACTATAATATAATATAATATAATATAATAATATATTATATACAAATTTTTTTATAGTTTTATTATCTTAATATTATAACAATTGTTATCTCCTTTACTTTTTAGGTCTGATAAACTTGGTGTTAATCGGTATTTGTATCGAAAATACCGGTTTGTTATCGGTGCATTAAGGTAAAAACTAACACCAAGCACCAACCTGGTACATAAAACGCCAAAAGTCGGTACCGGATTGACTTTGATAATCTTTTAGTTCGAGAAATTTGGTACTGCTACCCAATACCATTTGCTCATCCCTGATCACGGGTACCGTACGAACACAACTTTTTTTTAGTTTCAGGGGTAGGGATGAGCTCGGTGCCAACTGATACCGAATGGGTATCGAAAATACCGGTTACGGTATCGGTATATAAAGGTAAAAACCGGTAGCGAACCGTTACCAGGAACGCCAAACGTCAGTACCGAACTGGTACTTAGGAACTTACGGTTTAGGAAATTCGGTATCGGTACCCATTACTATTTGCTCATCCCTGACTACGGGCTTCTACCGAACAACATCATTACCATACTACTTTTTTAGTTGATTTTCTTTAGTTTATTTTTTAGTGTTTTTTTCTACATTTTCTTTTTATTCTTGTCAGCGATTCCGTGTGCAACGCGCTCGTAGTGATTTCAAACACATATAAACACAGATAAAATAACAAAAGAAGTTCGCCGCAACGCGGCGACGGTTTTTTAAACTAGTTTTATTAAACAACATTGTTTTTTACTGATACCACTAACTGTTTTATTGAGTTTAAAACATCAGTACAAAATGCTCCTTTTTTGTACAAGTATATATTATATCAAATATTAACATGTGAGTGATATTTAATCTCCTCTAACTAATTCGGTATGGGACCGGTTCAGTACCGGTATTTGAAGGTAAAACGGTATTTTACTTGTACGGTACAGAACCGTTACCAGTACCGAAAATATCCAAAATTGGCTACCGAATTGGTATCGAAAAAATTTGGTACCTGAAATTCGGTAAAGGTACCGGTACCAGTACCAAATACTAGTACCAAATACTAGTACCAAATAATGATCCCTACCATTGAGGACTACATCAATCTATCCACCTTGCGTTTATTATGCAAAAAATGTTTAAAAAAAATGGGCGATTGTTGACAAAAGGTATAAATCACATGTAGAAGCTAAACTTATAAATTATATTTTTATATCTTTTAGAATCTAGAAATCTAATACTTGATAACCTTATTTATCGCATGTGTTTTGAAGTCTAGAATAGTGTGTTTTAAAGTCTAGAATAGTGGTCTAACCATGATAAAATATATATATACTTTTCGAACATAGGTAAAGTAATGATATAAAATGATACCATATGAAAGTGCTATTTTTATCAATTTAATAAATGTCAAAACAATAGCACATAAAAGTATCACCTTTTGTATTACCTTATTTCTATTTTCCAAAGAACACGTCTTTTTTGTTCTTTTTGTGAATCACATATATTAATGTGTGTGCTACAATATTTTACTATTATAAACAACTAGTATCGGAGCCCATGTTTCACGACGAAGTCATAGGAGGGTGCTTGCGAGGATGTATTTTCCAATAATATATCGATGTGTTATTATAGATTATACAAACTTTAATCTAAAAGAAAGGTAACAATTAGCACTCAACACAGTTAAGTAAATATGTCTAGAGTTAAAAGTTATCTTTAACTATAATAAGGTATATAAAAAAAGTAAAATATAAAAAGAATTAAACTTATAGAAGGATAAAAGAAAAAATATATGTTATAAATATGAAAAAATAACTTAATTAAACTTCAAAGCCCGCTTGATAACTCAATTCAAGTGTTGGGGGGTCAAGGCGGAAATCATTTATAAAAAAGAATTATAATTAAACCTCCGTGTAATAAATCTATTAAAGTTCATGGGCATAAACGTAAATCATCTAAAAAAGAATTATCGGATTTCCAGGGTCAGTTGATAACTCAATCAAAGTTCAAGGTAATAATCATAAAATAATAAAAAAAAAACACAATATATTCTAAGCATATAAATGAAAGTAAGATGGACCAATCAAATGTTACAAATATTTTGTTTTGTTATTAGATAGAACGTTGTAAAACTAGGTCTAGAAGCCTGAACCGAGTAATATCTACAACGTACATTGTCAAAGCTATTTTCTCCAACTCTGCCTAATTGCTTATAATCGATCAAAGATGGTCAACTTCAGTCAGAACTAGATTTAGTTAGCTGACTTTTGCATGCATGTAAGATTGATTATTAAATTAATGAATGGCTACTAGGATGTTGCATGAAGCTATCCGACATTTGAAGATGACATTTCTAGTTGGAGAAATTAGTTATTAAATAAATATTTAGAAATTTAATATTAAAATTTCTATTTGTATTTTTCTTATATTTTGGGGATTTTATTTAAGCATTTTCGCTGCTCTTACACTCAGTTTTTTATCGAATTTTTTTTATAAAACTTTCTCATGCTTACACTTTGAGTTTTTAATAAAGATTTTAGTATTTTCGAACAATTTTAAAAGTGATGATCTAACTGGGAGACACTTGATTTTTTTAGGCCTTACAAGATACAAAGATCTTCCCTTGAATTATTGCTCTAATGCATGTAATTTCTCTGTTGTAATGCAAGTACCAGTTTCCTATTAGCTTCTAATCATGTTTTCAAAGACTACAGTACTGATAGTATATGCACAACGAATTTTAGACATGTAAGTTGCATAACGACTAGACATATAAGTATTTCTATGAGTTGGTGACAGATCGTTAAACCTGTATCTTCTTTGTTCAAATACGCACAAATATTATGCTTCTGAAAAAAATAGATTTGCTATATCTACACAAATGAGATATTCATTGTTATAAGTATATATCTAAATATTTTAATTTCAACGAAAAGTATAAACAATTCGTTGTCAATAATTCACTAAAAACCAACTTTTCAAAAACTTGTTAAATAAGTCACCAATTTTGACATTTGTGTCTTTACAACCAATATACAATTCTGAACAATTTCGAATCCAATGAAATCTAGTGTTTCATTCTAGGAATTTGTATAATTACATTTGACAATTACACATTTCAATCCTTGTACCATTTCGAACTCTCAAGAGCTTTTTTCTGGAAGTTATACGTAAACTGTTACGCAAACGTAATCAGTTTAACGCGACATACACTCCAGAATAGTGACATAAGCTGAACATACCCTAAATACCCTTTACATAACTTAGAAATAAGTTTTGAAGGGTTCGGTATGGCAAAAACATGCTTATTCGATCACAGGGACTATTTGCGTCAAACTGCGAAAGTCTGCCGATTCTCGTATTTTTTAATACTAAACACGTACGCACATCCAAAAAATTTTGTAATCATTAAAATCTCATATTTTAGTGTTGAGAATGCAAAAATATCATTTGTTGCATAATTTCGGTCGTTTTCGCGTCCGTTTGAGCGTTTGTCGTAATTAAGCGAAAAACGTGACCGTACAACCGAATGAACCGACATCCATGACATTTCCGGACATAATTCAAGTCCCTTATGCTTTAACGTGCTTATAAAGCCTGAAATTTGGATTAACGGGGGTTAAATGTGTCAAAAACACATAAAATCATGTGTAGAGACCGTTTTTGCCATTTTCTGAAACTGGGCCTCTGGCGGGGCGCAAGAGACTGAGCCCAAACCTCTCACGGGGCATGAGAGATACCCAGTAACAAAATTTTAATTCCAGCAACAGCAGCAGTCTGGCAGCAACTTGTTTTTGATCTTGGAGCCCAAGTTTGTGTGTTCACCAAGCCTAAAACCTAATCTTGACACTTGTTATGCTCTTATGAAGCCTTGGAGAACACTCATAACACTTGGCATGATCCTACACCTCCTAAACAATTATAAATAGCAAGTCCTTTGTCCAACTTCGTTGCTCATTCATTCTCTTCTCATCTCCCACACTCTTGGAGCATACTTCCATACTATACTTTGGAGGCCTCCCATCTGAGATCATAAGTGTTTTCAAACACAAGTAAGTTCTCATCCTAGTCTATTTCAATTATTTTAGCTATTTTAAGCTAAAAGTCAAGCAGATTGACTTTCGGTTTTGACCATGATTTGGTCAAGTCAAAGTTCAATTGAACTTTGCAACGTGATCGTAATCACGAAGGTTATAATCCCTTGCGATTATACCTACTGATTACCACGTTTACTAGTCGAAGTGACGAGTCAAAGTTTCGGTCAAAAGTGCACATTTTGTGCATTTTACGACGGAACTATTTTCGGGTATCAAAACACTAAGTTTTGATACCAAATCAGTTTTCAACTTAGTTCAACATGTTTTGATATGTTTAACTCGTCACTTCTAGTTTAGTGCTTATTTAGCGTCGTAAGTAGAGCGCTTTGACCACCGCTTTGACTTTCAAATCCGACCCCTCTGGTCGATCTTAGGATCAGACCAAACACATGTAAGTGACCATAGTTGTATAGGGAATAACCTCCTGAGGTTATACCTTATGGTCACGTCGTTTGGTTAGTGTTATGCTAAGTCGATTGTTATATGCCTAAAAATGACCAAAATGTCCTTTTTGCGCATAAATCCGTTTTAAGCATATGTAACCAACTTTTTGACATATAAACTGATGTTGCAGCCATATTAAACATGTTTTGGCATATAAGACTTATCATAGCTCATATTAACCATTCGAACATGTATTTACGCAAATGACACATTAAAGCAGCGTAAACTATTTTAACGAGTCATAACGGGTCAAAAGCACTTAGGATTCATTCCAAATCAGAATGTTGAGTTTTGTGACATCTGTGCCTCCAAGACCATCGAACAAATACCAAAACAATGAAATTTTGTGTTTCATACTTGGAAATTTTATAAATATGTGTATCGTTTGCACATATCAATTCTCGTTCGATTTCAAGCTCTAAATCGCTTTCTGGAAAGTTATACGCAAACTGGTGTGTAAACGCAGTCAGTTTAATGCGACAAACACTCCGGAATAGTGAAATAGGCTTAATATACCTTAAATAACCTTTACATAACTTAGAAATAAGTTGTGGATGGTTTGGTATGCCGAAATCAAGTTTATTCGATCGCAGGGACTATTTGCGTCAAACTGCGAAACTATACCGATTCGTATGGTGTCGAACAGTCCGGAACTTGATCATAAGTTAAACATACCATATATAACCTAAAAATGGCTTAGAAATAAGCTTTGATAGGTTCGGTGTGCGAAAACATGCTTATATGATCTTACAGGGACTAAAAGTGTCAAAAACGGCGTAAGTTTGCATTTTCGCGCATATCTTACGTTCTGGACACATCTGGACATCCAAAATTTTTGTACACACTAAAATATTTTTATTTTAGTGATCGCCATGCAAAAATTCCATTCGTCGCTTAATTTGGGTCGATTTTTGCGTTCGTTACGACATCCGTCGTAATTAACCGAACAACGCGATCGTACGACCAAACGAACTGACATCCGAGATGTTTTCGAGCATATTTCAGGTCCCCTATGCTTTAACTTCATTTTAGAGCCTTGAAATGAGGTTAACGGGGTTTAAACGCATCGAAAAAGGCTTTAAACACGTGCAGGGACCATTTCTGTCAATTTTGAAACTTTGCTGAACCTGATACATGCTAGCGTAGCGCGAGCCCTAAGGCCTATGCCCTAGCGCTACGCGAGTGCCTCATCTGGACAGAATGTTCATTTTCAGCAACAGTTTGCAAATTCAGGGGCTGTTTGTGCAATTTCTTTGTGTGGTGGGCAAGTTTGTGTGTTCACCAAGGCTTCTAATCAGCTTGTAACACATGTATGGCTAGGATTATGTAACACTCTACTTAAAATAAGTCATATTTTAACCAACTAGATAAAATATAAACCATAGTCATTTAAAACGTTTAGTACATAAGTATTTGAAAATTTCCACTAAACTTTAAGGACACATAAGTAATTCTTTCATTACAAAGTTTTCACAAAAGAACTTTTAAATAAAAGTGGAGATTATCTTCTTGAGAGTGTTCGGTTCATAAGTCTTGCATTGATCACCACCCGCTTGATTGTCTTACTTGAAATCTGAAATTTTAACAAAATAATAATGTTAGGATCCTTAAATTTTCATATAAATAGGTGTGACGTGAAATGAATTCGATGTACACTATCTACGCAAAACAAAACAGTTTTGACAGGGCTCCACCGTAAATTACGGTGGTCACCGTAATTTACGGTGGGCGCTGGGAGTTTATGGTTCCACCGTAAACCAGAAGGAAACCACCATAAAAGTTTTGCCCTCCACCGTAAATTACGGTAATACCGTAATTTACGGTAGACTCTGCAATTCCCTTCCTTTTGCTGTTTTGACCCGTTTAAGACGATTCCTGCACTTCTCAGCCCTTGAAGTGCAGCGCGGGGTATTTCCTCGCAACAAGTACGACCCATTTTGGATCCCTTGCTTCAACACACACGCTCCCATTACCGGTTTGCGTGATTTTAGCATTACTCCCATTTCCCATACCCGGGCTTATGGTCTACGGATGGAGTACTCCCGTTACCCGGTTTGTACCCATCTTTTATCTACTCATCTGGGTTGTCATCATGAAGTCCATCATTTTAGACAACCAACCAACCAACACGATTCAACATTGTTCAATCTATCACCCATAAGTAAGAAACCTAAAACGTCATCATTATAGTAGCGTCAACTACATACCTTAGAGCTTTCCCTTTTGACGAGCGTCCGCACCGGCTTGACTTCCCGACGCCTCACTAACGTTGCCTAAAACATACAAGCCAATTGTCATTAGAACCATTCGGCTCATGATTAAGCTTGTTACTTTACCAACACCATACTTGTGTCAATTTATGTCTTTTAGGCATTTTATCAAGCATCTTGTGTGCATAATTTCTTACAATTTGTAACTAAGTTTAACATTCATGATTTAGCCATGGCAAACATCAAATTAAGCAATTTTGCTAAATTTTACATCAATAACTTCTGAATTCTTGTTCATAAAACTTGAATTACTCTAGGTAACATCAAAATCCTATTGTTTCATACTTTTCTACAAAACCCACATATCACCTCTAATGGTGATCATGAATTTTACAAGAATTAAACCAAATTTCAACAAGAATCTATTAGGGTTCATCCTTATACACCATTTCAAGTAAAACAAACATCATGCATGACCAGATTTTCAATCTTATGATTTTATCCAAAATCTAAGGTAGAACCAAATCATAAAATTTTGCATACCTTACAATCTCTTAGTCAAGATGATCACAACCCTATATTCAGATTTCAATTCGGACTTGATTTGCACCTTCAATTGATGAATTTTTGTGAATTTTAGGGTTTGAGGGAAACCCCCTTCTTGTTGCCTGGCTTGGATCGATCAAACACACACTTAGGTGTGTGTTTGGTGTGTTAATTTACTATTAGTAAATTAAGTTTCAGAGTTGACACATTTGGTCCCTCAAGTATACATGGGTTATAAAACAAGGGTTTTCAATTATACTTTGTCATAATTTTGTTAAGATTTCTACTAACTAGGTTATTTCCTAGCTCTTTTTATCTTAACTTACTACTAGTATTTTATTTAAATTTTAACATTAATATTTTCGGGGTGTTACAAGTCCACCCCCTTTAAAGAGGGTTTCGTCCCCGAAACCTGTTTATGTACATGGCGGAAGTTCTTATACGTACCGAAAAGTGTAGGGTGTAGTCGTCTCATTTCCTCTTCAGACTCCCAAGTGGTGTCCGATCCTTTTCGGTGTTCCCATTTGACTTTTACTTGATAGACCATCTTGTTCCTTAAGCTTTTCACCTTACGGTCTAGAATTGCAATTGGTCTCACCGCGTAGTTGAGACTATTATCTATCTCGATGTCGTCATGACGAATATACGCGGTTTCGTCAGCTAGGCATTTCCGGAGATGTGATACATGGAACGTACTATGTATCCCACTCAATTCAGGGGGCAACTCGAGACGGTAAGCCACTCTACCGACTCGCTCGATGATTCTAAAGGGCCCGATAAATCTTGGGCTTAATTTCCCCCTTTTTCTAAACCGGATTATTCCTTTCCATGGTGATACCTTCAACATAACCTTATCACCAACTTGGAACTCAATCGGTCTTTTTCGTTTGTCCGCATACGCCTTTTGTCGATCTTGGGCCGCCCTTAGGTGAGCTCGGACTATATCGATCTTTTGATTCGTGAGTCCGATTACATCCTTGTGTTCAAGTTCACGCGGACCTACCTCACCCCAACATACCGGAGTTCGACATTTCCTTCCGTATAGCATTTCATACGGAGCCATGCCGATGCTTGCGTGGTAACTGTTATTATATGAGAATTCAACCAACGGTAGGTGAATATCCCAACTACCCCCGAAGTCAATTATGCATGCCCGTAACATATCTCCCAACGTTTGTATTGTTCTTTCACTTTGACCATCCGTCTGAGGATGGTACGCGGTGCTAAGAAACAATTTGGTTCCCATTTGTTTTTGGAAATCGCGCCAAAAATTTGAAGTGAACCGGGTATCCCTATCGGACACGATGGATATCGGCACTCCGTGGCGTGCTATTATCTCATTAGTGTACACTTCTGACATCTTCTCTGACGTATAAGTTTCTCGGATAGGGATGAAATGGGCACTTTTGGTTAGTCTATCCACCACTACCCAAATGGCATCGAAACCATGGCTAGTTCTAGGCAGCTTGGTTAGCAGGTCCATTGTAATTTGTTCCCACTTCCAAATCGGAATATCTAATGGTTGCAACTTGCCGTAAGGTTTTTGATGCTCTGCTTTGACTTGTAAGCAAGTCAAACATTTCTCCACGTATCTAGCCACATCCCTTTTCATCCCCGGCCACCAATAGTTTTGCTTCAAGTCCCTATACATCTTAGTTGCCCCGGGATGGATCGAATAGCGAGACTTATGTGCCTCGTCAGGCAAAAGACTCTTAACACCACATGTGTTTGGGACCCAAATCCGATCATTTCGGCATTTCATCCCATTACTTCCTTCCGTAAGGTCTTTTACCATCCCTTTTATGCGTTCTTTCTTCCAATTCTCTTCCCTTAACGCTTCGGTTTGGGCTTCTCGAATTCGGTCGAGCAAGCCTGAAGTTACTACTAACTGCATAGATCGTATTCGTATTGGAACGCATTCGTCCTTTCGGCTAAGGGCATCCGCCACCACATTAGCCTTTCCGGGGTGGTAGTGGATCTCGCAGTCGTAGTCCTTCACCACTTCTAACCAGCGTCTCTGCCTCATATTTAACTCCTTTTGATCGAAAAAGTACTTCAAACTTTTATGGTCAGTGAAAATAGTACTTTTCACACCATACAAGTAATGCCTCCAGATTTTCAAGGCAAAGACCACGGCTGCCAACTCGAGATCATGAGTTGGGTACTTGGTTTCATGCGGCTTAAGTTGCCTAGAGGCATAGGCGATCACCCTTCCCCTTTGCATTAGTACGCACCCAAGGCCTAGGTGCGATGCATCCGAGTAAACTACCATATCCTCCGTACCATCCGGTAAAGTCAACACCGGTGCACAGGTTAATTTTTCCTTTAATGTCTGAAATGCCTTTTCTTGGTCGCTTCCCCAGACGAACTTCTCATTCTTGCGGGTCAACTTGGTCAACGGCGTTGCAATCTTGGAGAAATCCTGAATGAATCTCCGATAGTAACCTGCCAACCCCAAGAAACTCCTAATCTCGGATGGATTCTTTGGAGGGTTCCATTTTGACACCGCTTCCACCTTCGACGGATCCACCAATATTCCTTTGGCACTTATGACGTGCCCTAGGAATTGCACCTCTCTTAACCAGAAGGCGCATTTTGAGAATTTAGCATACAATCTTTCCCGCCTTAATACTTCCAATACTTCCCGTAAATGGTCAGCGTGCTCCGCCTCGTTTCTTGAATAAACGAGGATGTCGTCTATGAAAACAATCACCGATCTATCGAGCATCGGCTTGCATACCCGGTTCATGAGATCCATGAAGGCCGCGGGCGCATTCGTTAGTCCGAACGACATTACGAGAAACTCGAAGTGTCCGTATCGTGTTCGGAATGCCGTTTTCGGTACATCACTCTCCTTCACCCTCAATTGGTGGTAACCCGATCTCAAATCGATTTTTGAAAACCAGCTAGCGCCTTGTAATTGATCGAATAAATCGTCAATTCTCGGGAGTGGGTATCGATTCTTTACCGTGAGTTTGTTTAACTCCCGGTAATCAATACACATTCGCATGCTCCCGTCTTTCTTCTTTACAAATAGCACGGGAGCCCCCCAAGGAGACACGCTAGGCCGGATGAATCCTTTCTCTAGTAAATCTTGCAACTGAGACATTAACTCTTGTAGTTCTGAAGGTGCCAACCTGTACGGAGCCTTAGCAACCGGTTTAGCACCCGGGGTTAGTTCAATCCCGAACTCTATTTCTCGCTCTGGTGGTAATCCCGGGAGATCCTCGGGAAAGAAATCTTTAAAATCACGCACCACAGGCACGTCTTCAATTTTGGGCATTTCTTTTTCGACGTCCCGCACATAAGTTAGATATGCCTTACACCCGTGTAGTATACACTTGCGAGCTTCTACAATTGAGCATATCACGGGATTACAAGCCTTCTCCCCATAAATGATGACACGCCTTCCGCTCGGAGACATTAGGTGTATCTCCTTACGTAAGCATATCACCTTAGCATGGTAGCGGGATAGCCAATCCATTCCGACGACCACTTGAAATTCACCCATGGACATGGGTATTAAATCAATGGAGTATTCCTCGTCATCGATATTCAATTTGCATTCCCGACATACATCACAAACAAGAAAACATTTGTTATTACCTACTTCTACTTCCATTGGCATAGGTAATTTTGTTAATGTAAACATGGGGTTTTGAATAAATCTATGTGAAACAAAAGACTTATTCGCACCTGTATCAAATAAAACACGTGCGGGAATCGAATTTATAGTAAATATACCTGTAACCACGTCGGGTTCCATTTTTGCTTCCGCAGCAGTGATTTGGAACGACCTTGCCTTAGCCTTTGGGGTCTCATCCCTAGAGTCGGCACTCTCCTTCTTTCCCACCAATTCCGGACATTCTGACTTTTTATGACCCGGTTGGTAACATTTATAGCACACCGTCACTTTGTCGGGGCAGTTTGCAACCCCATGCCCTATCTTGCCACATGCCACGCAAGGTTTGTTCTTGAAATAGCACTCACCTTTATGAGTGCGTCCACATGTTTTGCAACTCGGAGATCCTCCTTTTGCACTTCCTTTCTTTGAAGATTCAGCTACCTTCGGCTTCTTTGTGGGACTCGGGTTTTCATCCAAGGCCCTCCTTTCACCTCTTTCAACTTGCCTTTTCAGTTCAATCTCGCGTTCTCGCGCCGCATTGATTATATCGGTAAGGCTTTCATAATGTGAGGGAGTCATGAACTCCCTATATTCAGCCCTAAGCATGGTGTGATAATAATAAATTTTCTGTTCTTCAGTTTTAACCAAGTCATCACAAAACTTGAGCTTGTCCATGAACATTCCCGTAATCTTATCAACGGTTTCACCCTTTTGCCTCAATTGCATAAATTCTTCCTTTATCTTATTTATCACCGCCTTAGGGCTGTGATGTTTGAGGAATGGTACTTTAAAAGCTTCCCAAGTCATCGCCCTTATTGTTTCAACACCCCTTTCGTTTCTGAGGTTGTCCCACCAATCCTTGGCTTGGCCTCTAAGTTGGCCAGTTCCATACGCCACGAAGTCACTTTCATCACAATGCGTTCGTTCGAAAACACCTTCAATATCGCTTATCCACCTTTGACAAGCAATTGGATCTACCTCTCCATTGAAAACCGGGGGCTTGCACGCCATAAACTTGTTGTAAGAACAACCCTTCTTTTCCTTAGCTTTGCCCCTATCACCGGTAAGATCTTCTCTTAGTTCACCAATTCTTTCTTCCATAGTCGAAAGTAAGGTGTTTTGCATTCTTTCCACAAATCTTGGTAGACTGACTTCGATGGCCCTACCAACTTCCTCGGCGATTTTCTCTTTCAACTCGTCGGTAGTGAGGGATAGAACATTGTTACTAGCACCTCCCGACATCTTCTTACTGAAATGTTAAAATGATCCATTAAATAATCTTATTCAATCGCTCTCATGCTCTTACATGAGACTTCGTACTTATTTTCCGGCCAAGTATATAACTTTGCCTTATCATCCATACTAAGTGTACTTCCCGGGTTCGAGTATATCACTATACTCCTCCCATACACAATGAATCGTTACCCTTTTTAATCTTTTTAAATCTAATTTACTTTAAGTAAATTCTTACCGGATGTTGATCAAGCCTTGAACCGAACACAATTCTCTTTAACCTTAGCTCTGAATACCAACTTGTAACACTCTACTTAAAATAAGTCATATTTTAACCAACTAGATAAAATATAAACCATAGTCATTTAAAACGTTTAGTACATAAGTATTTGAAAATTTCCACTAAACTTTAAGGACACATAAGTAATTCTTTCATTACAAAGTTTTCACAAAAGAACTTTTAAACAAAAGTGGAGATTATCTTCTTGAGAGTGTTCGGTTCATAAGTCTTGCATTGATCACCACCCGCTTGATTGTCTTACTTGAAATCTGAAATTTTAACAAAATAATAATGTTAGGATCCTTAAATTTTCATATAAATAGGTGTGACGTGAAATGAATTCGATGTACACTATCTACGCAAAACAAAACAGTTTTGACAGGGCTCCACCGTAAATTACGGTGGTCACCGTAATTTACGGTGGGCGCTGGGAGTTTATGGTTCCACCGTAAACCAGAAGGAAACCACCATAAAAGTTTTGCCCTCCACCGTAAATTACGGTAATACCGTAATTTACGGTAGACTCTGCAATTCCCTTCCTTTTGCTGTTTTGACCCGTTTAAGACGATTCCTGCACTTCTCAGCCCTTGAAGTGCAGCGCGGGGTATTTCCTCGCAACAAGTACGACCCATTTTGGATCCCTTGCTTCAACACACACGCTCCCATTACCGGTTTGCGTGATTTTAGCATTACTCCCATTTCCCATACCCGGGCTTATGGTCTACGGATGGAGTACTCCCGTTACCCGGTTTGTACCCATCTTTTATCTACTCATCTGGGTTGTCATCATGAAGTCCATCATTTTAGACAACCAACCAACCAACACGATTCAACATTGTTCAATCTATCACCCATAAGTAAGAAACCTAAAACGTCATCATTATAGTAGCGTCAACTACATACCTTAGAGCTTTCCCTTTTGACGAGCGTCCGCACCGGCTTGACTTCCCGACGCCTCACTAACGTTGCCTAAAACATACAAGCCAATTGTCATTATAACCATTCGGCTCATGATTAAGCTTGTTACTTTACCAACACCATACTTGTGTCAATTTATGTCTTTTAGGCATTTTATCAAGCATCTTGTGTGCATAATTTCTTACAATTTGTAACTAAGTTTAACATTCATGATTTAGCCATGGCAAACATCAAATTAAGCAATTTTGCTAAATTTTACATCAATAACTTCTGAATTCTTGTTCATAAAACTTGAATTACTCTAGGTAACATCAAAATCCTATTGTTTCATACTTTTCTACAAAACCCACATATCACCTCTAATGGTGATCATGAATTTTACAAGAATTAAACCAAATTTCAACAAGAATCTATTAGGGTTCATCCTTATACACCATTTCAAGTAAAACAAACATCATGCATGACCAGATTTTCAATCTTATGATTTTATCCAAAATCTAAGGTAGAACCAAATCATAAAATTTTGCATACCTTACAATCTCTTAGTCAAGATGATCACAACCCTATATTCAGATTTCAATTCGGACTTGATTTGCACCTTCAATTGATGAATTTTTGTGAATTTTAGGGTTTGAGGGAAACCCCCTTCTTGTTGCCTGGCTTGGATCGATCAAACACACACTTAGGTGTGTGTTTGGTGTGTTAATTTACTATTAGTAAATTAAGTTTCAGAGTTGACACATTTGGTCCCTCAAGTATACATGGGTTATAAAACAAGGGTTTTCAATTATACTTTGTCATAATTTTGTTAAGATTTCTACTAACTAGGTTATTTCCTAGCTCTTTTTATCTTAACTTACTACTAGTATTTTATTTAAATTTTAACATTAATATTTTCGGGGTGTTACAGATTAATGCTTAATGACCAAGAAAAACACTTGTGATGATCCTATTAACTCACCACAAGTATAAATAGCCATCCAAACTTCTCATTTCATTGCTCATTCTCATTTCTCTTCTCTTCAATCTGCTTTGGAGCTCTCTCTCAAGCATTTGGGACTTGTCTTCTTTGTAGAAAAGATAGCAAGGACTTGGGTGAGCCTTCTTTCATTCTTTTAGTTGCTTTTTCCTTATGTAGTGCAGAAAGTCAAACAGTGTTTGACTTTCGGTTTTGACCATCAATTGGTCAAGTCAAAGTTCAATTGAACTTTGACACGTGATTGTAATCACGATAGTTATAATCCTTCGTGATTATAACCGCTGATTTCCACGTTATCTAGTTGTAGTGTCGAGTCAAAGTTTCGGTCAAAATGCGTTTTTAGCACGCATTTTGCAACGGAACTACTTTAGGGTATCAAAACACTTTGTTTTGATACCAAATCAGTAGGTTAGACATGTTTTGACATGTCTAACTCGACACTATTAGTTTGTGCTTGTTTAGGGTCGTAAGATAAGCGGTCTAAACAACCGCTTATACTTCCGAACCCGACCCGTTTGGTCGATCTTTGGATCCGACCAAGCTTAGTTAGTGATCATAATTCCATAGGGAATAACCACTGAGGTTATACCTTATGATCACGTAGGATCGGTTAGTCATTTGCTGGTTAGCTTGTATGCCCATAGGAAATGACCAAAATGCCCTTCTGAAGCTAAAATCCGTAATTTGACTATGTGAACACATTTTTGACTTGTAATCTGATTTAGTAACATGTTTAGGGATAATTGGGCATGTAAGACTTGGCATAGCACATAGATTACCGTCCGAACATAGTTTTACGCTAACGACGCATTATAGTGGCTTATGTTACCATAATGGGTCGAAACGGGTCAAAAGCACTTAGGTAGGCTTTCCAATCAGAATGTTGGGACTATTAAATCATACCATATGAGTTTAATTACTCATTTGATTTATAGAACCTCATTCCATCCTATCTCCCGATTTAGGTGTCGATTTACTTATCTAGCAATCCGATACTAGGTACCACTTGATTCCTTGATTGCCCGTGCATCGATAGTTCACAAAATCAAGGATACCCTACAATCTCAAGTGAGTACATAGTTCCCCTATTTTATTGTTTTCAATTGTTTTGGGGTGAAACATATGTGCAAAACGATTTTCAAGGTTTAAACGATGATTTCAAAAACGATTAAGATGGTTTATACAAAACTAATAACGATTTCAATAAGGTGAACAAGACTTGTTGGTTGTTATTACATAACAAATGACATTCATTAGCTCTGATCAAGCCGACCAGTATTAGGTTATGGTACCATAGGATCTGACAAATCCCGTTATCAGACTACACCCATGGTTATGTATGGGGGTTATGTAGGTAAAGACCGAACCTGATGATTGTTAACTTACCCTTTGGTGGTTTGTTAATACGAAACGAGAAACGAGTTAAACGAGTCACAAAGGTTTGAATGTTGTTAACGAGACGACCAAAAGTATCTTTTTCACTATTAAAACGAATACGATTTTGGGTCGAGTTAAACGATTTGAAACGAGATACACGATTTGAAACGAGATAAACGAATTAAACGATTGGCTTTGGGTAGTGATTAAATAATGGGATGGGTGTAGTATGATAGAATCATGGTAGATACGCCGCTGGTACTTCTTATATATAAGTGATTCTATCATATTACATTTCGTGTCATTATTTAGTGCACTTGGGAAAACGATTTGAAACGATATCACACAACGAGGTTTTCGAAACGATATAAACCATACGAGTTTTATTAACGAGCTTTTACGAGGTGTTTCCAAATTATTTTACTAAAACAAATGTTTTTGGGTTAAGACTCATGGCTACGAGATTTTATAAACTATAACCAATTTGATTTGAGTTGGTTAATTATGTTGCAATACATTTTTCAAAACGAGGTTTGTATTTTTGACTCTTGTAGTCTAACGAGGTACTGCAACATATAAACGAGCCATGAATCCAATACTCCCACAAAACCTATGTACTCGCCAGCAATTTCTTTGCTGACTTTACTTTTTACATATGTTTCAGGTGATATTGCTTGATGATGCTTGCTAGGAAGTTTGTGTCACATAGGACCTGGACGAGGCCTTAGTGACTTAAAAACAGTCATAACAATATGTAGTTTGTTTGTTCTGATTTAAAGACAATGTACATTACGAAATAATTCAATAAAACAAAACATTTGGTTACCATGGTTGTGAAACAATAATTCTGTTGCAACACTCCCCGACGTTTCCGCCACGGTTTGTTGTTTTAACGTGGTCGGTGTGTGACAGAAGAGTTGGTATCAGAGCCAATGGTTATAGGGAATTAGGTTATTAGCATTGCTTTGACCTAGACTATAACTTTAGGACCCTAACACAAGTTTACTTGTGTTTAGAAATTTTAAAACAATACCGTCACCTATCCTTAGGTGATAACCACAACAAGAACACAATAACGAATCCGCTTCGAAAATTAATCATCTATCCTTAGATGATTGATTACTAGGTTTTGAACCTTCTATTATAAGGTTTTGAACCCTTCCAGTCTGATTCATCTTTGGCTTTGTGCCTTTCGAGTTTTCAAAATCTCGTCAAAGTTTGGGTTTAAATAATGTGAACACGTGCAAACTGGAAGAGTGAATGCCTGTACCCTGAGTTTTCTGTCTAAGGCTAGAGTGTTCGTACAAATCCGCATTATCGGACCAGTCACTCTTACCTGGGAACTCTTGGGGTGAGTGTTCACTTATAGGCAAGCATGTCTTCGCAATACATTATTTTGACCTATTTACTTTGATTTGTCATTGCGTGTCGTTTGTTTGTTCAAGGTAACGAACAAATGATCGCCTTCCTTGTGTGGTGTCGATATTTTCAATACCTCTTTTGTTCCTCCAATTGTCAACCTCACACGTTTCCCATGTTTCCTTTTTAGACAATGCCTCCACGACGCAATACTCAACCCGATGCTCGAACTTATACTGCTGAGGAACTCGCAGCCCTTGTCTCTCAACAAATGGCTGCTGTGCTTCCAGGCATTGTGACCCAAATCCACGAGCTATACAATAACAATAATAACAACAACAATGCGCCGTGTAATTTCAAGAATTTCAATTCTGCGAAGCCGCTTAAGTTTTCTGGGTCACAAGGAGCAACTGCACTCCTGCAATGGTTTGAGAGTATCGAGAGCACATTCAGACATGTGCAGTGTCCGAATGAGCGCAAAGTTGAGTTTGCTTCAAGCGTATTTGAGAAGCGAGCTCTTACATGGTGGAACGGAGTGATGCGTGATAGGGGTGCCGAAGTGGCACTAGCACAAACTTGGGATGAGCTCCGAGCTCTCATGATGAGAGAGTTCTGTCCCCGACACGAGATTCGAGTGTTGGAACGAGAATTTGACGATTTGAAACAAGTCGAGGGAGAACACCGTGCTTATACGGATCGATTTGAGGAGCTTAGTTTGTTGTGTCCCACGATGGTTACCCCGTTGGATAAGGCAATCGAGAGGTATATCGATGGTTTACCCGACTCCATTCAGGACATCCTGACTGGCGTAAATCCTACTACCGTTCGTCAAGCGATCGAGTTGTCTGCTACCCTGACTGAATCTCAAGTCAGGAAGGGTAAACTCACCCGCAAGGGTGATAAAAAGAAGTCAACCGATTCTGAAAAGGGTAAGGGTGAGAAGCAGGATGAGGCATCGAAGAAGTCAAGGAAGCGCAAGGCTTCCCAAAACTTCGCTGTCACCAATCAAACTGCTCAGAACGCTCAGAACCCACCGACTCAACCTCCTGCAAAGAAAGCATATGCTGGTACCGCACCTCACTGTACTCAATGTAATGGTCACCATGTTGCTCAACAGGCCTGTAAACAATGTGCTACGTGTGGTAGGCTTGGGCATTTGGCCAATACTTGTCGTTTTGGTCAAAATCAGGCTGCCCAGGTTCCAGCACAAGCTCAAGGGAACGCTGCGAGATTCCCACCTGGTTCATGTTTCAATTGCGGAGAAATGGGTCATTTTCGCAACAATTGCCCGAGATTGGTAAATGCGAATGCGAATGTTAATCCAAATCCGAACGCGAACGTGAATGTAAATCCCGCTCGTGGACGAGTGTTTAACATCAACGAGGCGATCGATGATGCAGCTTTAAACAATTAGTATTTTGTATTTCTTCTGGTTGTTATCTTTTAAACATTTAACAGACAATGCGGTTGTTATATAAATAAAATTTGTGGTTTTATTTTAAACTACTGCAATTGCATGAATGTTTGAAGCAACCTTGTAATGTCAACACAAAGACAAACTGCTCGTGTGGTTCTGTCAATCCCATGATCACTTGTGATCTCCCCTAGAACCTTAAACGCTCATTTCTTTTAAAAACCCATTGTTATTCGAGAAAAGGATTCATCTGTCCGAGCTTTTTCACCTTGGGGAGCTCCTGCCCTCTTTGTGAAAAGGAAAGATGGATCTTTTTGTATGTGTATCTATTATCGTAAGCTTGATAAGCTGATCATCAAGAACCGAATTCCTATTAAGATCTTCCTATCTTCATGGTTAGACTCTTGGAAATATTTAAAGTGCCAAATGAAATCCACGGATTGGATTCCTGGCGTACTTTAAATACCCTGGTCCAAAGATAACAAATTAAAGGTCGAATTAATCAATTTTGCGATTTTGTGATTATGTGTTTATGTGTTCTCCTTTGTGTTTTGTGCGATCCGATTTGTTTTCGAAATCCTCATAGAATCTCCCATATCTTCATATGAGGGATTCATAGTAGGATATTCAAAGGTACTACCTTAAATCCTTAACGGGCTTCTACGTGGTAGTTAAGACCCTTGGATTATATAAGTGCCATTTCATATTTCGAAAAAGACCCCTTGAGTGGTCTATTTAAAGATTGATTCAACATCTGGTCAGGAATGAAATGTGATATAGCTGGAAAGACTTCTAGGTAGTCTGTTTTAAAAGATCATTTATTGATCTACAGGACTCAATGATGGTCTAGTCACGCTCATCACAGGTTCATTCATTTGGTTCTTCCCTACACATTATCAAATACACTACGGGGACTATGCAAGGAATTACGTAATTATGGACGCGTACATAATTATGGAATTCAGTGCACAGAAACCACAGTAAGATTTATCATGTGTAAGAACTGATAGTGGCAAAAATGACGGAATGTGAACAATGTAATGGAGGTACGGTGGACGCACCAATGACACTTCATATACTTGTATATAAGTGTCCCTCTTACATTGCAAGCATAATGTTATTAAAGTTACTAGAAGTTCAAGAACCCAACCAGTATTGTCTTATCTTTCCGACCTCATGTTTCGAGCTCTCACAAGTTTCCTCTGATTAAATTTCGGGACGAAATTTCCTGAAGTAGGGGAGACTGTGACATCTGTGCCTCCAAGACCATCGAACAAATACCAAAACAATGAAATTTTTTGTTTCATACTTGGAAATTTTATAAATATGTGTATCGTTTGCACATATCAATTCTCGTTCGATTTCAAGCTCTAAATCGCTTTCTGGAAAGTTATACGCAAACTGGTGTGTAAACGCAGTCAGTTTAATGCGACAAACACTCCGGAATAGTGAAATAGGCTTAACATACCTTAAATAACCTTTACATAACTTAGAAATAAGTTGTGGATGGTTTGGTATGCCGAAATCAAGTTTATTCGATCGCAGGGACTATTTGCGTCAAACTGCGAAACTATACCGATTCGTATGGTGTCGAACAGTCCGGAACTTGATCATAAGTTAAACATACCATATATAACCTAAAAATGGCTTAGAAATAAGCTTTGATAGGTTCGGTGTGCGAAAACATGCTTATATGATCTTACAGGGACTAAAAGTGTCAAAAACGGCGTAAGTTTGCATTTTCGCGCATATCTTATGTTCTGGACACATCTGGACATCCAAAATTTTTGTACACACTAAAATATTTTTATTTTAGTGATCGCCATGCAAAAATTCCATTCGTCGCTTAATTTGGGTCGATTTTTGCGTTCGTTACGACTTCCGTCGTAATTAACCGAACAACGCGATCGTACGACCAAACGAACTGACATCCGAGATGTTTTCGAGCATATTTCAGGTCCCCTATGCTTTAACTTCATTTTAGAGCCTTGAAATGAGGTTAACCGGGTTTAAACGCATCGAAAAAGGCTTTAAACACGTGCAGGGACCATTTCTGTCAATTTTGAAACTTTGCTGAACCTGATACATGCTAGCGTAGCGCGAGCCCTAAGGCCTATGCCCTAGCGCTACGCGAGTGCCTCATCTGGACAGAATGTTCATTTTCAGCAACAGTTTGCAAATTCAGGGGCTGTTTGTGCAATTTCTTTGTGTGGTGGGCAAGTTTGTGTGTTCACCAAGGCTTCTAATCAGCTTGTAACACATGTATGGCTAGGATTAATGCTTAATGACCAAGCAAAACACTTGTGATGATCCTATTAACTCACCACAAGTATAAATAGCCATCCAAACTTCTCATTTCATTGCTCATTCTCATTTCTCTTCTCTTCAATCTTCTTTGGAGCTCTCTCTCTCAAGCATTTGGGACTTGTCTTCTTTGTAGAAAAGATAGCAAGGACTTGGGTGAGCCTTCTTTCATTCTTTTAGTTGCTTTTTCCTTATGTAGTGCAGAAAGTCAAACAGTGTTTGACTTTCGGTTTTGACCATCAATTGGTCAAGTCAAAGTTCAATTGAACTTTGACACGTGATTGTAATCACGATAGTTATAATCCTTCGTGATTATAACCGCTGATTTCCACGTTATCTAGTTGTAGTGTTGAGTCAAAGTTTCGGTCAAAATGCGTTTTAGCACGCATTTTGCAACGGAACTACTTTAGGGTATCAAAACACTTTGTTTTGATACCAAATCAGTAGGTTAGACATGTTTTGACATGTCTAACTCGACACTATTAGTTTGTGCTTGTTTAGGGTCGTAAGATAAGCGGTCTAAACAACCGCTTATACTTCCGAACCCGACCCGTTTGGTCGATCTTTGGATCCGACCAAGCTTAGTTAGTGATCATAATTCAATAGGGAATAACCACTGAGGTTATACCTTATGATCACGTAGGATCGGTTAGTCATTTGCTGGTTAGCTTGTATGCCCATAGGAAATGACCAAAATGCCCTTTTGAAGCTAAAATCCGTAATTTGACTATGTGAACACATTTTTGACTTGTAATCTGATTTAGTAACATGTTTAGGGATAATTGGGCATGTAAGACTTGGCATAGCACATAGATTATCGTCCGAACATAGTTTTACGCTAACGACGCATTATAGTGGCTTATGTTACCATAATGGGTCGAAACGGGTCAAAAGCACTTAGGTAGGCTTTCCAATCAGAATGTTGGGACTATTAAATCATACCATATGAGTTTAATTACTCATTTGATTTATAGAACCTCATTCCATCCTATCTCCCGATTTAGGTGTCGATTTACTTATCTAGCAATCCGATACTAGGTACCACTTGATTCCTTGATTGCCCGTGCATCGATAGTTCACAAAATCAAGGATACCCTACAATCTCAAGTGAGTACATAGTTCCCCTATTTTATTGTTTTCAATTGTTTTGGGGTGAAACATATGTGCAAAACGATTTTCAAGGTTTAAACGATGATTTCAAAAACGATTAAGATGGTTTATACAAAACTAATAACGATTTCAATAAGGTGAACAAGACTTGTTGGTTGTTATTACATAACAAATGACATTCATTAGCTCTGATCAAGCCGACCAGTATTAGGTTATGGTACCATAGGATCTGACAAATCCCGTTATCATACTACACCCATGGTTATGTGTGGGGGTTATGTAGGTAACGACCGAACCTGATGATTGTTAACTTACCCTTTGGTGGTTTGTTAATACGAAACGAGAAACGAGTTAAACGAGTCACAAAGGTTTGAATGTTGTTAACGAGACGACCAAAAGTATCTTTTTCACTATTAAAACGAATACGATTTTGGGTCGAGTTAAACGATTTGAAACGAGATACACGATTTGAAACGAGATAAACGAATTAAACGATTGGCTTTGGGTAGTGATTAAATAATGGGATGGGTGTAGTATGATAGAATCATGGTAGATACGCCGCTGGTACTTCTTATATATAAGTGATTCTATCATATTATATTTCGTGTCATTATTTAGTGCACTTGGGAAAACGATTTGAAACGATATCACACAACGAGGTTTTCGAAACGATATAAACCATACGAGTTTTATTAACGAGCTTTTACGAGGTGTTTCCAAATTATTTTACTAAAACAAATGTTTTTGGGTTAAGACTCATGGCTACGAGATTTTATAAACTATAACCAATTTGATTTGAGTTGGTTAATTATGTTGCAATACATTTTTCAAAACGAGGTTTGTATTTTTGACTCTTGTAGTCTAACGAGGTACTGCAACATATAAACGAGCCATGAATCCAATACTCCCACAAAACCTATGTACTCGCCAGCAATTTCTTTGCTGACTTTACTTTTTACATATGTTTCAGGTGATATTGCTTGATGATGCTTGCTAGGAAGTTTGTGTCACATAGGACATGGACGAGGCCTTAGTGACTTAAAAACAGTCATAACAATATGTAATTTGTTTGTTTTGATTTAAAGACAATGTACATTACGAAATAATTCAATAAAACAAAACATTTGGTTACCATGGTTGTGAAACAATAATTCTGTTGCAACACTCCCCGACGTTTCCGCCACGGTTTGTTGTTTTAACGTGGTCGGGGTGTGACAAGTTTGTTAAACCATTTCAGATGAGTTCCAACACTCATTTGGTTTACAAAACCTCATTCTATCCGATTCCCCCGATTATGTACCGTTACACTAACATAGCATCTGACACATTAGGACACGTTCGAAGCTTTGATATTTCACTTGATTCAAGGATACTTTGCAATCCCAAGTGAGTACATAGCTCCCCTATTTTATGCTTTCAATTGTTTTGGGGTGATTCATATGTGCCAAAATGCTTTCCAAGTTTTCAAAAACAAATTCTATGGTTTATATAAAACACGACGATTTCAATAATGTGAACGAACTTGTTGGTGCGTTAATCAAGCCGACCAGTAGTATGTTATGGTACCATATGACTGACAATCTCATTACTAGGCTATTCACTAGATTTGTTGGGTAGTTTGGGGAACGACAGAAACTATTTCTGATTAACAAATCATGTGTTGATTTGTTAGTCTTGTTAAAGAGACCTTTCAGGGTCTATTAAAGATACCCCGTGGGTGATATAGTCGAGTCACACAGGTTTGAATGTATTCATTAAAGAACGACCAAAAGTTTTCACAATTAAAACACGGATGATTTACTCATGACACGGACGATTTATTGATGACACGCACAATGGTTTATAACACGTACAATGGTTTATAACACGTACAATGGTTTATGACACGTACAATGGACGATTTGTTTATATCAAGGACGATTGCTTTTTAAACAATATCACGCAATGATTTTCACTTAAAGATATAAACTATACGAAGTTTTCTTTCAAAGACGATTTACTACTCAGTTTTACAAAACAAATGTTTTCAGTTAAGATTCATGGCTACAAGGTTTTGTTTTACTAATACCAACTTGTAAAGTTGGTAAACTATATTGCAATATTAAACACTTTTTGATTTCAAGATTTCACACTCGTCGACTCTCAAGGTTGGACGAGGTATTGCATATGAATTCAATGCCATGAATTTGACATTCAAAACCTATGTACTCGCCAGCTTTCTTTGCTGATTGCTTTTCACATATGTTTCAGAAACTATCGTTTGATGATTGATTGCTTACTTCACATAGGAAGGACGCGGGCCTTAGTGCCTTTAAAACATGAAAGACAATTTATGTGTATTCTGTTCTCTGTTTAATACAAGACAATGTAAACAATTATCCTAATAATACAAAGCTTTAAATACCATGTGTTATGAAACAATTTCTGTAACGTGACTCCCCAATGTTTCCGCCGCGGTTTGTTGTATTACCCGATCAGGTTGTTACAACAATTCGCTAAATACCAACTACTCGCTGAGACTGCAACTTTTAAGTTCAAATGAAAATGTTGCTAAGATGGATATACTATATATTGTCATCAAATGTTATGCTCATTACATAGGTAATCATGTAAAATGTAATGCCGAGTCTATCAACATATCACACAAAGTACGCACGACCCTTAACTCTATTTTAACTATCATTATCCATATTTGTTAACTCCAAATCCACATATTTTTGAGAAAATAATGTTTTTTATATTTAGAAAGTTAACTCCACTAAACTCACGCAAAGATAAAATTCAAAATCTTTCATGTTTTTATGATACGACAAGAAAATGAAGCTAATGCAACCCCCGTAAAATGTTGCATTAAGCCTTGAAAAGGTTGCATTAGACCTAATGCAACCTATTATCGAAAGCTGCATTAGGTGAAATTGCATTAGGCCTAATACATATTTTTGTTAGATTTTGCAACCTTTTTTTGAAAGGGTTGCATTTACTATTCAAATGCAACCTTTTTATAATGCAACCTTTTTAATAGGCCACCACAACTTTTTTTTTTTTTACTTTTAAATGCAACTTTTCTCACAATTAAATGCAACTATTGCTATAATCAGATGCAACCATTTTTATATTTTTAACAGAAAAATGCAACCTTTTTTACATCAAATGCACCACTTTTTTAGATTCTAGTTACAACAAATGCAACCATTTTTACAACCAAATGCACCTCTATAGCATCATTGTTTAAATTATTAAAATTTCTATTAATATGCAATAGCATCTCAATTAAACCAACTCAAATAAATAATGAAATCAATGTAAAGTTGTCAATTACAGTGATAAAAAGCAAAGAAAACCTACTACTCATCTCTAAAGTCTTAAAGTACTCCAATAGGTAGCTTTTCCCTATTACTTTGCATTGTAGCTTCAACATTTGGTCGTTGGCTATCAACATCTTTCTGTGTAGCTTCTAGTTCAATTGTTTTCCTTTGATGATTCTCTTCAATTTCTTTTCTGATTTCAAGCAATTGTGGTTTTTCAACTTCGAAGCTCGCTTTGAATGATTCCATAAGCCCACCGACATGTACAATTAACATCTGTAGTTAACATCTAATTTATGATATGCAAACCGAACAAGCAATCAAAAACGATAAATGACAACTTTTTATGCGTTCAAGAAAAAGGTCCCATTCACTTGGTGCCATTTGATGACACTTGCAAAAATTGCTCATCATTTCAAGTATTGTGTCATCTGGTAAAAGTGATACAAATTATTTTAGAAAATAGTAATTCTGGTTAACCTCAAGTTATACAGATTATCAAATCATTTTTTAGTTTACCTATGATGTATAATTCTGAAAAGACTATGCCTGTCGACTTTAACCAATAACAGATTAACCAACTGACCTGTTTAAGATTGGCGTGATGTGATTCGAGTCGGATATATGGGTTTCAGTTTATTTGACTATAATTGGTTTGGTAATCAGAGTGCACCCGATTATAATCATTAGATTGAATGTTACAAAAGTTGAAGTCATGCTAGCACAAAATCTGTAACTAATTTTCAACAAGTGTAAGCTCACTATCTATACCCCTAAAAAGTTTCAACATGTATACAGTTCCTTTAAATGCATGCATATATGTAATATGTATATTTAATTAGATATTAAATAGTACAACAAAACCACATTTTTCTTACCTTGTATGTTTCATAAGCAAACAACTGTATGTACATCGATATACGAAAAAACCTGGACTACCAACAGATACAAAAACCTGAAATTTATATCCAAAATATCAATGTTAGACATATGATACAAACAAACAACTATACCTATTTGTAAAATCCCATCATGAAATAAAATTTGAACTTAAAACATGTTTTGCATATCTCGTATTGTATGTTCCTTCATATGTTAAACCATTTTAGCATAGAAGAAATAATATATTAATAAGAGTGACTAGCAATGCAACGACCTAGTTCGAACTAGGAACAAAACTACAAGCATTACAGGAACTGAAAAACAGTAAACCAACAAGCTTTAAATGTATGCCTTACTAAAAAGACCAAACTACTCAAGTCTTGCATTAAAACTAAAAGCATAACGTAAATCATGCTAATGATTTACGAAATCATCTTTATGATTATGTGCATTGATTGTATTCAATTTGTATTATTCGGTTTCCTAGTATAGGTTGATTGTAACTTTATATATTATAATCATATTGTGAATTATAATTTGAGCGATTTAGTTTCACATGGTATCAGCCTAACTGGCGGTCCTATTCTCTATCCTCCTTTCCAAATTGGCCCTCTCTCTTTCTCCTGTTTCTTCTCCTTCCCTGCCAAACCCTACCTGAAGCTACATCTTTACTATCATCAACCATTATTCCCAAAAACCATTCTTATTCTCAGTCGTCACCCATCCCTTTGTCACCACCGACCGCCCCTATATTAAATCTACCGGCTTTATTTTCTTTTGACCACCGACCCATCTTAATTTTATACTTCAGCCGACATATACATAGCCCCGCAAATCTTCTGCCACCTCACCATCTTCTGCTGAAACCCACCTGTCATGAAACCCTACTCCGCTGCTACTCTGCCTTCTGCCGTAACCCGTACCACCGATCCCATGGCCACATTGACACCCACTACCACCGCAACCCCTCTCCATTCCCTCCTTCACTTCGTACCTCTCAAGCTAAACTCCACAAACTACCTAGCATGGTCCCAGCAAGGATCAATCGATATGTCTCCTTTTTCAGTCCTCTCTCTCCGAGGAAGCCATGTCTGAAATTATTGGCATCTCTAATGCTCGTCAGATCTGGCTTGCTTTGGAAACAACAAATAGTCACTGTTCCACTGACTGTATGCAAATCTTGCATGATAACCTGCGCATGTTACAAACAGGTTCTTCCTTTGTTGCTGAGTTTGGCCGAAAAACCATATGTGATCAACTTGCTGCTATAGGTCACCCGGTCGATGAAACTGATAAATGTCATTGGTTTTAATGTGGTCTTGGAACCACTTTTGAACACTTTTCCACAACCCACCGTGCCTTAGGCACTTCATCCTTTCGTGAATTACTTGGGAAAGTAGAAAATGAAGAAACCATTATGACATCCCTTCATGGCCAGAATACTCCTCATGCTGCCTTTGTTGCTCAGCAGTCCTATTCTAGTAACACATCTCGTTCCTCTTCAGGATCCTTTTATACTAATCAAGGTCATGGTCGTGGTCGTGGTCGAAATTCTGGTCGCGGCCGTGGCAAGCGACCCTTTCATTGTCAATTATGCAGGAAAGATGGTCACTATGCAAATACGTGTCCCAATATAGCTAATTTTGCTAAACAAGTCGCTCCTCTTGATGACAACTTGGCCCAAGCTTTCCATGCTCAGTGTCATGTCAATGATGACTACCCAGACTGGACCGGTGATACAGATGCGCCGGCCCATATGACTCCTTCAAAACATGATCTTGAAACCACTTATGACTCTTCTGGAAACGACGTTGTTCATTTTGGAAACGTCAAACTTTTCCTGTCACTAACATTGGAACAACATCTCTTGCTTCCATCTCCCTATAAAAAATTTCCTTGTTGTTCCTCACCTTACAAAATGTCTTCTTTCTATGAGTAAACTTACAAATGATTCCCCTGTTGATGTCCTTTTTTTTTTAATAATTTCTTTCACATTCAGGATCGAAAGTCCAAGGAAATCCTGGAAAAAAGGATGTGTGTGAATGGCCTTTACATTCTTCGTGAAGGGAATCGTGCTTTCGTGGCCTCCTACTCTACTCCTCATCTCAAGGCTTCCTTTGAACGGTGGTATGGTCGCCTTGGACATGTTTCCTTTGATATTATTTCTAGATTACATGAACTTGGTTCTTTGTTAGTTACGTCTATGTTACCTAAACCCAGTACTCGTTCTCCTTGTCAAATGTCTAAGTTGCATCGTTTACCTTATGATTCCAATAATAAACGTTCTATGCATACTTTAGATTTAATTCATTGTGACCTTTGGGGCCCTGCACATGTTACATCATCAAATGGCTATCGTTTTTATGCAATCTTTATTGATGATCATTCTTGTTTACATGGTTCGACCCACTAATATAGAAATCTGATTTTTATGAAGCTTTATTAGTGTTCACACCTTTTATTCAAAATCAATTATCATGAAAAATTAAAATTTTTCAAAGTGATGGTGGAACTGAATTTACCAACCATTGAGTTCAGAATTTTTTTTTTATGAACAAGGCATTCATCATCACCTTTCTTGTCCCCAAACACCTAAACAAAACGGTCATACTGAGCGTAAACACGGGCATATTACTGATACTGGTTTGGCAATGCTTTTTAACTCTCATGCTCCTGCAACATTTTGGTTGGATGCCTTTGCTTTCGCCACATTTATTGTCAATCGCCTTCCTACCCAGTTGTTAGAATTTAAATCTCCATTTGAACTATTATATGGCCACCCTCCACATATTCCACTTTTCGAGTCTTTGGATGTCGTGTGTTCCCTTACCTGTCACACCCCCAAAATCCACACGTGGAGTATCACCGCTTGGAGGCGTGACTGACCAGGATCAAGCCACCAATCATATAGAACAACGTAAATAGTAAAAGTAATTGTCATTTAACCAAACCAATCCATATGAAAGATGTTCAAAACATAAGTGTAATAACAAAGTTTAGTGGAAGCGTATAAGTAAAAGCCCAATCATAAATAAAGTATGTAATGTCATAATGTTTAAATCAAGCATTCACGATCCTTGTCCACAACGACCGCGCCTCCCCATGCAAGCTCCATGTATACCTAACGACCTGCAAGGCAAGTAACAGAGAGTCAACAACTAGTTGAGCGAGTTCACAGTAAGTAAGTTTGTAATAGTGAGTTTGTTTCGTAACATGTGGCTCTACTGGGCCGATAGTATGTTCTATTGGTGGGGGCTTCCCATAGTTGCATATACACTAGACTATTTGTAACCATAAGCGTTCTTCTTAACCCGAGAACAGTAGTACGTACAAGGGTTACATAGGTTTTACGTAAGTGTCCTTCACAAACCGAGGACAGTGGTACGCGGGGGTTTACGTAGGTTTTACGTAAGTGCCTGTCACAACCGAGGCAGTAGTGAGTATAAGTTCACGTAGGTTTTACGTGAGTTTCCTTCGCAACCTGAGGATAGTGATGAGTACAAGTATACGTAGGTTTTACGTATGTGTCCTGCGCATCCGAGGACGATGGTAGATAGTCTAGTAACAGTGTAAATACAGGTATCTATTCAACCTCATTCCTTCAATCCCATTCCCAAACCCCGGGAATCCCATGCCTTAGTAAGAGTGTGAACTCACCTCGGTTTGCTCGGTATGTTATTGCTCCTAGTGTTAATTAGTGATTAGGTCCGTTACACACGACCTAGGGTACATTGCACATAAACTCGATGTAAGTGTTTACGTTCAATTAGGGTTTACAATTCCTTGATGTCCAAACAAATGTGATCCCTGTGATAATTGAGTACAGAATGACATGAGATAGATTATTCACACATACAGTATCATCCAGTTACATACAGTAGCATACAGTTATATACAGTGATATATAGTAACGTGTTGTTCCTCATACAGGGTTTTGAACTTGGCATTATAAGTAAACTCGGATCAAGTATTAAATCAAAAGCAGGGACCATGCATTCCATCTAAAATTCGGATATGTTGTGCATCAATAAAGCTCAGACTATACAAGTAACAAGAGTCGGACTATATGTCCCTTATAAAAGTCGGACCAGGCATCCCTTTGATAAAAGTCAGATCATGTAACAATACTTAAAAGTCGGACCATGCCTTATATCACAAAAGTCAGACTATATGTTCAATCCAAAAACTCAGACCCTACATAACATGAAACTCGGACTAGGCATTTCACATAAAGTTCGGACAAAGCATATCACATAAAATTCGGACATGGTATATCTCATAAAATTCGGACTCCATGTATTTATACAAATCTCGGACAAACATCCCCTTAACAAACTCGGACAAACAACAAGTAAACAAGGTCGGACTAGATCATCAAGTATAAAAAAATTCGGACAACATTACCCATTGAAACTCGAAACTCGGACCATATGCTTTCTTGTAAAGAACTTCGGACTATGCTTTCCACTTACAAAAATTCGGACCTTTATATTACAAAATTCGGACCCTTAATTCCATATAAAAATTCGGATCATATACAAGCATTCAAAGTTCGGATCATTTGTCAATTACAAAAGTCGGACTAACAATCATCAAAAGGTCGGACTAGTGACTTCACAAAACCCTGACACAAGTCTCTGAGTTATCACATGCGTGAAATTCAAGACCATTTACAGAATCAATGAAACAGTTACACTTACGATCCAAAAACCCTAATTTCATACATTTGCATTGCAGTAATCTAATCATCAATCAAACATCTCTATCATAACATGCATCTTAGTGTCAGGCAGTGATTACACAACTAATCATATCCATTTCACAATAATCAGAATCAATCATTAAACACAGAACTATTGTATGTAGAACTAGGGTTTTGCAAGAATCAAATAACCAATGATTGACAACAAATAATCATTAAACAATTACCTTGGATTGATTCTAGATGGATTGTAAGATTAAGATTGATGCAAGAGAACTTGTGTAGCTAAGAATGATAGCCAAGAATGATGTGAGAATGATTATAGAGAGAATGATTTGAAGTGACGTATGGTGAAAATTAGTGAGAATGATTAGGGTTAAGGGGTTTTGTTTTGTTTTCACTACTACCACTAAACACCCCTAAGTATCATCCTTTACACAAAATACCCACTCCACATATAATTTACAGTTTCATCACCAAGTTCATGTATTTGTCAATCATTCATAAAATAACACATAACCTTGCAACAATCACAATACACTTTTTCAAATCACAACGTATACAGTTACAACGCAAACAAAATTGTGTAAGTAAGTACTAAACAATCAGTTAACGTGCAATAAATGCGAAAGTGGAATCTCGGAAACTCGAGTTGTCACATTACCTAAGGGATTATACTAAACATAAACTATCACCTCGCAACACTGAATGTATTTTCATCGGTTATGACGCTATATACAAAGGCTATCGATGCTTGGATCCTAAAACTCATCGCATCTATATTATAAGGCATGCTAAATTCGATGAGGATTCCTATCCTTTTAGTGGTCGTGTCAATTCAATTGAGGAGGCCACCTTGGTTTTCTCCAACTTTGATGAAACTCTCCCATCTGTCCTTTTACCAAATCCCCCACCAATTATTTCACCTCTTACTTCTGAGTCCACAGCCTCTCATGAGTCCTCTCATTGTTCTTTATGGCCTGCTGATCCACTTTTTGCCCACACCTCCATCATTCTCCAATTCTCAACCATCAGCCCAATCTACTAACCCTCACCCCTCGGCCCAACAAACACACTCATTCATACATACCCCATCGGCCCAAACACATTTCCATCCCACTCAACTTCCATCATCCCATCCTGCCCAAGCCAAAATCTCATCACCCCACCCACCATCCCAGATCCACATTCCATTTCCCACATCACCCTCACCAGCCCCACCACAAACTCATCCTACCTCTTCCTCACAACCGACCTAACCACAACACCCCTCAAATCCACCTACGGCTGACCCAACTGCACCTACCATACCCAACGCCACTCACCAATTTACCCAGGGATCTCCCATTGACCTGATGCCATCTTATCCTATGAGAACTCGATCGAAAAACAACATTTTCAAGCCCAAATATTATGCTAACTTGTCTTTATTTTCAGGTTCGTTACATCATACTTTACTTGCAGCTCATGTTCCCCGTGGTTACAAATCAGTAGCAAAACACTCAAAATGGGTCAAGGCAATGGAAGAGGAGCGTGAGACGTTAAAATACAATAACACTTGGGTACTTGTTCCATGACCTATACGTGCTATTTTTCTAAGTCAAAACCCGGTTTCACACAAACTTGCAAAGCATATCGACACTGATTATCATTTTGTGCGTGAGCTTGTTTCTTCTGGTCGTCTCTATACAAAGTTTGTTCCATTCAATCTCCATGTTGCAATATCTTCACTAAAAGTCTCTCAAGGCCTCTCATTGAAAAATTTCGAAGCCTACTTCGCATTGATCCCCCACTTGTTCGATTGACGGGGGGGGGGGGGGGGGGGGGTAAAAGCATAACGTAAATCATTAGCATGATTTACGAAATCATCTCTATGATTATGTGCATTGATTGTATTCAATTTGTAGGATTAGGATCAAATACAAAGGATCCTAATTGTATGAAGTGTAAGAAGGATTTATAAAGTGACAAGTGTCCAATAACCTAAAAAACCCACTACACACACACAAAAAAAAAAAAAAAAAAAAACCTTAAACATCCACCACCACCAAAAACCTAACCCCCCCCCCCCCAAAAAAAAAAAAGAAAAAAAATTCCGAGGGGGTGGGGGTTTAGGTTTTTGGGTGGTGGTGGGGGTGGGTGTTTAGTTTTTCTTTTTTTTTTTTAGATTTTTTTTTAGGTTTTATGGGGTTGGGGGGGGGGGGTGTTAGGTTTTTTTTAGGTTTTTGGGGGGTTAGGTTTTTTTTTTAGGTTTTTGCGGGGTGGGGGTCGGGGGTTAGGTTTTTGGGATTTTTTTTGCTGAGTTATAGTTTTTTTTTTTTTTTTTTTTTTTTTTTGCCGCGGGAGGGGGGGGGGTTTAGGTTTTTGGGTGGTTGTGGGGGGGGGGGGGGGGAGAGGGGTTGGGGGTTTATGTTTTTGGGTGGTGATGGGGTGGGGTTGGGTGTTTAGGTTTTGGGTGGTGATGTAGTGGGTTTAATTTTTGGTTATTGGACACTTGTTACTCTATAAATCCTTCTTACACTTCTTACAATTAGAAGCCTTTGTAGAATAACTTGACCCTCAATTTGTATTTTTCGGTTTCCTAGTATAGGTTGATTGTAACTCTATATATTAAAAACGTATTGTGAATTATAATTTGAGTGATTGAGTTTAACAAAAACAACATTCTTTTCCTACAACACAATTCATATAAGCATTCAAACAATCAACAGATATTTTTTAAGTATCAAAGATGAACTTGAATTAAGTTTTCTAAACAATCCTGAATAGTGAATTGGCTAATATTAAACAAATATGTACCAACTTAAACCAAAATATGAACAAAGAACAACAATATGCAATGCATTCTACGAACATGAAGGAATGAACTCCAACTCAAGAAATAATATACATTAAAATATGGAACAAGTTTAACTAATAACTAGTTTGTCTTATTAAAATTTTCTATTGGAATTGTTCTCAAATTAACTTTATAACAGTTTACTAATTTTTATTTTCAGATTCGAGTTAATCGACTACCCAAAACATAACATCAACTACCAAAAATATCTTCAGATATTTCATATAAATAATTTTATTAGAGTAACCAAATAACATTTAACTTTAAAGTACATATATATAATACACACATAGCCACACCTAACCCGAGAACCTCTCAGGCAGCAAAATTTAATTTATATTAATATAAATTATGTCGTTAAATAAAATAAAAAGACATGTTTTCAAACGTTATATTATTTTATAATTGTTTTGATTTAATTTACATAAATCATAAGTGTTTAAATAAATATGTAAACTTCTGAGCGTCGATATTATGCTACTATGCGATACTAATGGTGGACCTAAGATTTTTTATCATTGTGGAGGCGATGAAGACTTTTTATGGTAAAATTAACACTAATTTTTTCATGGGATGCCTCCCTCTTTTTCTTTACATGGGTGCTCCCTATGTGGTACGGTAACGGTTAAGTAAAGCCACATATGAAGAAATGAGTTGAAATTGCTTCCTACCATAATCCCAAAGATATAAAAGCACTTTGGTTTTTACCTTTTTTTGACTGAAACCTTATTTTACCAAATCTGACACAATGCTACCTGAATCGAGTAAGAAAAACCTTGACTATTCATCCGGTATGGGAATCACCTGAAATAACCCAGCTAGATTAAAAACAAAATGAAAGTGCATGAAACACCGATTAAATAAATGTAATTAAAGCTAACATTATAGAAACCGTGTGATGGACAAACGATGTATATATGTTTAAAAATTATACCATCTCATATTCCTAGTCTAATTGTAACTTTATGCATTTTAACATATTATTAATCAATTATCATATATTCTTTACTATATGTTTTGCCAAAAAAACAGAGGAAAAATCAGGACTTTTTTTAGGTAAAACATTACCTTGGTTGTATATATGATGGCATCTAATTCAAGTTTAATCAATCTCAAATACGGTTTCCAAATATTACTGAGAACTACATTTCCAAATCTATTACATCTAATTCAAGTTTGGATTGATACAAATAACCTGAAATATGAGAATAAATAAAAAATAAATAGTGAGCGTATATATAATACAAAAATATATGTATCTTACCCTCTAAAGTACCAGATTCCACCCCAATATTCATATCGCTAATTTCTGATTGACCAATCAAACCAAGAAGCTATACATAATAATTCATTAAATAGTTTCCAACTCAATAATTTCTAGAACTGAGTTGAACTCAAGGGCGGGTCAACCCTTTTATAGACATAGCGAGTTTAAAATTGAGGCCATTGTTCGATTTTTTTTTTCTTGAACTCTCCATTAGTTAGTGGGGTTTAAACCCGATAATGATAAACATATGCTATTGTTAGCTGTTTTTTTTTTTTTTTCTTTTTTTTTTTTTCTATTTTGACCATTTGATAAACATAACCCGAAACAACCCATTCACAAGTAAACGGGCCAAAACGTACTCTTCAACATAAAACCATATGCAGTGTAATAATGTGTACCTCCCATTCTCCAATCCTTAAAAGCACATCTGGAAAAATTAGACGCCTTCAAGTTATCGATGGGCCCTGAGAACCCGACTCTTGCCTTAACATCTTTCTCCATTTTGTCGATATGGGCTTGGTTAATACTGGCTTGACATAGCTCCAATAAGGATTCACTCTTCCTCACGTTTACACCCAAGAGACCCAGCTTCTTAAGCGGGTCGTATTGAGAATGTGGGTCCGCGGATTCATTGTTATCAGGGCGGGCTCGGCTGCAAATAATCGATTATAAATGATCACATAAACAAAAGTATAGCTAGACCCGACAATTATGATTCATTCGGTGTTTCGTTGACTTGGTTAAAAAATCACCTATAGGTTCATTTGGGTCTACTTAAATTATACAACGGGTTATATTTGGGTCTAATTAAATCATACTACGAGTCAAAATGGGATTACCAGTGTTATACAATAGGTCAATTTGGGTCTACTCCATAGTTATCAATAGCAAGCATAGCGATCGCTATAGCTTACTACGTAGCGTATAGATCTACGCTCGCTATTAGGGTTGTAGCGATAGATAGGAATCTTGTAACAAATGCAAATCACTGTAAATGTGGACTTAGTAAAAAGTTGTATATAAAAGGATGCCCATACCACTCGATAAATGTGAAGAAATTTTAAAAAAGTTAATTTGAATGGAACATGGGATTATGGGAATGACAAAATCGCATCAACATACCGATGAAAAAACTTGTTTTACTTAAAACGTTCAAGTAAATAAAATTATTCGACATAGCATTTCATATACTTCACAAGTTCAGTTCATAAACTACAGAAAATTAGAATTAGAATTAACATATATATATATATATATATATATATATATATATATATATATATATATATATATATATATATGTACTAACTACGAAGAGGAAGCCAATTTCATATACTTCACAAATTCAGGTCTCATTGGTATGCCTCTTCACCCGAGACTCAATGTGCAGAAGAGAAGCCAATTTCAAAAGAGCGCTCCGTGTGAATGCTTTTGTATACCGTTGGATTAGGTCTAGTAATCGAGCACCACTGTAGGATTTATGTTTCTTGAACACGATTTGAAGTTTTATGCAAATACATATTTGTATGATATGTGTTTTAGAGAGAGAGTACATACAGAAGGGTTGATTTGAAATTTTTTAACCATATATTGATATGGAATTGAAAAGAGAAGCATCAGAGGGAACGAAGAAGAAGAAGATGAAGACGAAGAGGAAAGTGAAAAAAATGGGTATAGGGGCGTGCAGGGTTTTTTTGTTTTTTTTTTTTTTTTTTTTAACATTTTGTGTGTATTGCAGAGAGAAATGGATGTTACAAGAGATGGGTTCACAAAACTGACTTAGGGTTTTTTAGAATTGACTTTGTGCTTTTATTAAACATATAATGAAAAATCTATTAAAATTACACATAGGATCATTTTAACATGGGAGGCATAGAATGTTGACACATAGGATTTTGAAAGTTTGCTTTATTATATATAGAGAGATATCAATATATGTGTATGCTGACATAAAAGTATAAAATCATATGAACTCATCATAGACACAAAAGATAAGACATTTTACATGTGTATTTCTCAATAGCCTAATTTCTTATGTATCAAATGTGTAAATTCACAACATTATGATAACAACAAGCTATGAACATAAAATGATAAACATAGTATCAAACAATTTCATACAGGTAGTCTAAACAAAAATGCAATCTTACGTTAGTATGTTTAAAACCATTACCTTTGTTTTAAAATAAATAAGTAGCTATAACAATACAAATCAAGCCTTTCATCGAACAATTGGCGTGCATCTTCAGACCTGCCCAAACACTTAGGTAGTATTGGTTTCATGGATTGCAATGGAATTGGAATGAGAATTCACGCAGATATTAAAATTTGATTTGTAATTAAAGTGTGTTTGTTTTCCAAAATGGAATGAAATTTGGATGGAATTAGAATGTAGATTCCATTCCTTATGTTGTTCAATTCCAATCCATTTTCTTATTGGTACCAACAAAATAAGGAGTGAAATCAATATTCCAATTCACTCAAAATTCCATTCTATTATGTGAAACGAACGCTATATTGTTGATTTATGTAGCTTTGGATTATCAAACCAATACTTGTGTTCAAGACACTCTCACATCAAATGCTATAAGAAAAGTTTAGTTATAGTTTCTAAGGAGGAGCCAACATAGTAAACTTTATCTTGTTATCATGATCCATCAATAAATAAATCTAAACAAAAAAGTTTAACTAAAAAGTTTAGAGGGTTTTGGGTAAATCAATTTTTATTAGTCGATTCTTTTGAAATTATGTATTTTAATGATTAGGTTAAACATATAAAAAAAGGTTATTGAATTTTATCACCCCTAACTATTGGCTATTGACTGCTGTCACCCTCAACTATCACTTTGACGTTTGTCACCTCCAACTTAACACTTAGTGTGTTCTGTCCCCATGCCGTTAACTAATCACTAACTTTTGATTTTGTTACTATACTTTTTGGGTCTCCTAAGATCCCTATGACACCCCCAAAAGTATAGTTCAAAGATAAAAAGTTAATGATCAGTTAACGACGTGGTAACAAAACATACTAAGTGTTAAGTTGGGGGTGACGAGCGTCAAAGTGATAGTTGGGGGTGGCCGCGGCCAATAACCAACAATTAGGGGTGATAATATCCAATAACCCTATAAAAAACTGAACCATTAGTTAAAACTGATATCAAATTAACCACATGAACGATAAGCTCGGTAATTGGAATGCCAATTCTAGTAACGAGCCGGATAACCACGCCAAGGAGCTGCCATCCTATCCATGCTCAACAACTGCTAACCCCATGTACATGATAAAACTCTCAAACTTCACTGAGTCCTACCATTTCATACGGTCATAGTACTTCCATTTGTTCTTCCTTCAATCGAGTCAAATCAGGAATGTAGGATCTATATATAAGAGGCTAGCTTATCAAATACTCAAGGTGTTGTCGAGAACAGGTAGTCAGTTGGATGGTGTTGGACTAGGCGATTGAGTTAGAACTAGTTTTAATGGGATTTGATGACGGGGGTAGCTCAAGACAAAATAAAATGACTAAAATACTTGAGTACTCAAAGGGTTAAAGGGTTCGAAGGTTGAAAAATCGATGAGGTGAAGTAAAGCAGTGTGAGAACAGTAAATAGTCACATCCTCGAAATCACTTCACCAACCCACCAGCCGCAAAAGCAATGCAGGTCTGAAGAGCACACTCTGTTATCCAGGGGTTAAAAGGCTTTAACCCCCGAAAGGGTAAGCCCCTCACTGCAAGCAGGGTCACTAGTCAAATGCATTCCTCTTTGGGAGATGCCTTCTCCTATATATGTGACACTTCATTTACTTCCGGGGACATTCCAGGCTAGCCTTGATTTCTCGAAATCTCTGGCCATACATCATCAGTACTTGCTTCTCGCAAGATACTTTCTTTCACTTCCAACACACACGTTCTGTTTGCTCCTTCATCCGAATCTGAACACATTTCAGAAGAGGATCCATAGCAAACAACAAGAACAAACTAGTGAACCTCCTTCCACGTCTTGCAAACGTGCGGGGACCTCGCGACTTGCCATAGGCAAGGCTGGACCCTTCAACCCTTTTGCCTAGCCAGCCCAGCTACCATCCTTGGTCTATTATTTGCTGCATCAACAAGTTGGCACCCACCGTGGGGCTACGCCACTTTTTTTCTCCGAAAGACCTAGTAGTGTAGCTCCATTCTCCTGAAATTGCCATGTCAGAAAGTGGATCTCCCGGAGAAGTGAATCAAGTTCCTAACACTTATACTCCAGGTGCTAGTCAAGCCCATGCAACTACACCTGCTTCTTTCTCGACACCGGGAGGTACTCCTGAGTTCCTAACTTTCAGTACACCTGCTCCGTCCAGATCAGGGGTCCCTTCCCCTAATGTTGGTGTCACTAGTGCCCCGTCGCATGCGAACTTACCCCGGAAGGGGTCGCCAACAATTTTCTTGAGTTGAGGTCTCTCCTTAACAAGTATGTGAGTAGAGAAAGGGACAAGCGGGTGAGGATCCGTCTGGACTATGATGAACCTGAGCCAACATTGTCTCCTGGACCTCCTATTCCTCCTTTTATATCTAGGGATGAGGCAGGTCCCAGTAATCCCCCAAATCCTTACCCATACCTGTCGGCAAGGCCAAATCCTACAACATACCCACTTTTCTCGCCTCAACCTGCTCAAAGCGGTGCTCCACTAGGCCATGAGCTGACCCTTGACCAGCTCTTGCAGTCCCCAGTAACAAGTCTGCCACCTTCAACGACAACTTCATGGGAACAAGCCTTGTCGGTACTCCCTTTAGCACGAAGCGCCGTTATGAGCACTCCCTTAGGAGTTAACTGTTCTGTTGCACCCGGAAGCCTTCAAGGCTTCAACCTCATGCCTCAGATGATGACCCAGATGATGGCCAGCTTCCCGTGGCAACACTTCATTAATCAAGTGCTAGCCACTCAAGGGAACAACAATGGTAACAACAATATGGGTACAAGGGTTGAAGAAGATCTGGCCAAGCCTTATAAACCGAGTAACCTTTCATGCTTTTCACAGCAGATAGCCGATTATGACTTCCAGACAAAAATCAAGATGCCGGCCCAAATCAGAACATATGATGGGACGGAAGATCCTGAAGACCATCTTCAGATCTTTACCGGTGCCACAAGAATCGAGAAATGGTCAAACGCTGAATGTTGCTTGATGTTCATGCAAACCCTTGTGGGATCAGCAAGAATCTGGTTCAATGACTTACATGCTCGAAGCATTCGAAGCTTCGACGATTTTAGCAAGGGGTTCCTAGCCAATTTCTCCCAACAAAGGCGGTATATCAAAGATGCTACAGTGATCTTCCAGATCAAGCAAAGAGATGATGAAAGCCTCCGGGAATTCATAGAAAGGTACAAGAAGGAAAGTCTAACCTATGTGGGAGCAGATGAGAAAATGAGGGTGGCCTGTTTCATGAATGCCATCACATCTAAATACCTCACAAGGGATTTTAACAAATCTCTCCCCAATACCTTGGAAGAAGCTCTCGAAAGGGCTGAGGCCCACATTCGAGGGGAAGAGGCAGTAGATATCAAAGAACAAAGAAAAAGAAGAAACAGCTGGCGAGGTAGCGGCCCAGCTAGAAAGAGAGGAAACTTTAACTCTTATGACAACGCCAAAAGGGTTCAGACCATTGAAGGTCTGAAGGTCGCAACCCTTCTAGCAGAGAAAAAGGCATGAGTTTCACACCTCTCACCAAAACTCCTCAAGAGATCCTAGCAACAGAAGAAGTCAAATAAAACTTTCGGCCTCCTAGGCCTCTCCCCAAAAGCAGAAAAAACGAGAACTCCACACAATATTGTGAATTCCAGGAAGAAAAGGGCCACCACACCAATGATTGCTTCCAACTTAAGAAAAGAATTGAAGAAGCTGTCAAGTCCGGAGAACTTGCTCACTTGGTGAAAGGAGTAAGGGATAAAATGGCTGAAGGGAAAGGCAAGGAAGTCAATATGGTAGATTTTAATGGAAGGGTTCCACAGAAGAGACAACGGTTGGAAGCTTGGGAGCTTCATTGTGTTTGTTTTCCCCCGACGGAGAAAGACCCTCTTTCAAATCCTCTCGTAGTAAAAGCAACGGTGGGAACATTACAAACAAGTAGGGCATACATAGACACTGGGGCAGCTACCGAAATTATGTTCGAGAAATTCTTCAACCGCTTGAGCAATGAAGAACGTTCAAGGCTTCAACCCTCTGGAATCTCCATAAAAGGTATTGCCGATATACCCCTTAAGCCTTTAGGGCAACTGACGCTTAATGTTCGTTTCAGCGAAGGTCAAAAAGAAACAACTCAACCACTTACCTTTGTGGTTATCAATATTCCCTCAAACTATGATGTGATCATTGGGAGGCTAGGACAGTGTGCGTTTTACATGGCTGTGTCCATCGGCCATGGCACTGTCAAATTTCCCACCGAAAGGGGAATAGCAACCCTTCAACCTTCCCAGGAAGCCTACATGGTTGAAGGTGAAAATTCGAAAAGCGAAGAAGACAAGCAAAGGCTAATCATAAATCCTAAGTACCCTGAGCAAAGAATAAGGGTCAATCCAAGCCTCTCACAAGAAACCATCTCATATCTCAAAAAGTTGCTAACACACTACAGCGATGTCTTCGCTTGGTGTCCAGAGGATATGACAGGAATTCCTCGGAACATTGCCGAGCACGAATTAAGAATACCACCGGATGTCAAGCCCATGGTTCAAAAGAAAAGAAGTTTGGCACCAGAAAGAAGTTTGGCTGCATGCTAGGAGGTTGAGAAGCTTGTGTCAGCCGGCATTCTCCGAGAGGTCAAGTACCAATCATGGGTTGCAAACCCAGTTATGGTCAAGAAGCCAGACAACTCTTGGAGGATGTGCATAGATTTCAAGGATCTCAATAAAGCTTGTCCCAAGGATTGCTATCCATTACCAGAAATTGATCTCAAGGTTGACTCCCTCACCGGCTATCCTTTCAAATGCTTTCTAGATGCTTACAAAGGGTATCATCAAATACTCATGAAAGAAGAAGATGAGGAAAAGACGGCATTTCACACCGATAAGGGAATCTTTTGTTACCAAAAGATGCCTTTTGGCCTCAAAAATGCCGGAGCAACCTACCAACGTCTAGTGGACAAAGCCTTTGCAAGCCAAATCAGTAAAAACATGGAAGCATATGTTGATGACTTGGTGATCAAAAGCAAGACGGAATATCAAATGCTCGATGACATTCAAGAAACTTTCAAGAACCTAAGAAAGGTTAACATGAAGCTCAACCCTGAAAAATGTTCATTTGGGGTTTGAGGAAGGCAAGTTCTTGGGCCATATTGTTGGAAAACAAAGCATCAAGGCTAACCCAAATAAGGTGAAAGCTGTTCTTGAAGCAAACCACCAAAGACCAAGAAGGAGGTTGAAAGCTTGAATGGGAAGCTTGCTGCCTTGAAGCGTTTTACCTCAAAGTTAGCAGAAAGGTCCCTCCCCTTTTTCAAAACGCTCAAAGGATGCACTGATAAGAAGGATTTCAAATGGACTGAAGAGGCTGACGAAGCCTTTAACCAAATGAAGCAGCACCTAGCTTCCCTACCCGACATGGCAGCTCCAGAAACGGGCGAATTGATTTCAGTCTACCTCTCAGTTGCTGAAGAAGCAATAAGCGCGGTCCTCACCATTGAACGAGAAAAAATCCAGGTACCCATTTATTTCTTCAGCAAAACTCTAAAATTGGCTGAAACCAAATATCCTCCCCTGGAAAAACTTGCCCTAGCCCTAGTTCAAATAGCTAGAAGGCTTCGAAGGTATTTCCAAGCACACCCTATACAAGTGGTCACGGACCAACCTATCAGGAGTGTGCTTGAAAAACCAGAAAACTCGGGACGATTAGCCAAATGGGCCATAAAACTAGGTGAGCATAACATCACCTATGTCCCTAGAAAGGCCATCAAGGCCCAAGTCTTGGCTGATTTCATTATAGAAGTCCCTAACCAAACTGTCTCTAAAGTGAACACTGCAACCTTTGAACCCTTCGACGTCGAAGCCTGGAAGCTTTTCACTGACGGTGCTTCAAGCGTTGAAGGATCAGGGGCTGGACTCATTTTGATCAACCCAGAAGGGTTTGAATTCACATATGCTCTCCATTTTGACTTTCAGACCACCAATAACGAGGCTGAATACGAGGCACTGATCGCCGGTTTAAGGCTGGCCAAAGAGATGAAGGTCCAGAAGCTTGAAGTGTTCACTGATTCATTACTGGTTTCCAGTCAAGTAAACGATAGCTACGTTGCCAAAGAGCCCAACATGAGAAGATACAAAGAAAAATCCAAAGAATTAATGAACACCTTCCAAATGTGTACAATCAAGCAGATTCCAAGGTCCCAAAACAAGAAGGCAGATGCCTTAAGCAAGCTTGCTTCTCTTACTTTTGCTCACCTAACAAAGAACGTGTTAGTAGAAGTGTTAAAAGCTCCATCAATTGATGAGTTGGAGATTCAAGACGTAGTCACTGATGAAGATCCAAATTGGATGACTCAAATCAAGAAGTTCAAGGCAAGGCAGTACGTACTACAAGAAGAAACTCTTTACAAAAAGGGTTACCTTGCCCCCTTCCTAAGATGTGTTGGTCCTGAGCAAAGTCAGTATTTGATCAAAGAAATTCACGAAGGCATATGTGGAGCCCATTTTGGAGCTAGGTCGGTGGTTGCAAAACTCATGAACCTTGGGTATTTCTGGCCCTCAATGCATCGTGACACCGCTGAGCAATTAAGAAAATGTGATGCTTGCCAGATTCATGCACCAATCCCAAAAAGTCCTAAGCATGACCTTGTCCCAATAACCTCGGCATGGCCATTCCATAAATGGGGAATGGACATTGTTGGTCCATTTCCCCCCAAGCAAAGGAGGAGTAAAATTCTTGCTGGTAGCAGTAGATTATTTTACAAGTGGCCCGAGGTTAAACCACTTGCAAAGATTACAGGCAAACAGGTCATCGACTTTGTTTGGGAAAACATTATTTGCCATTATGGATTGCCGGGGATACTCGTCACTGATAATGGGAAGCAATTTGCTAAGAAGCCTTTCAGCAGTTGGTGTAAAGAGTACAGGATCAATCAGGTCTTCAGCTCAGTGGCTTACCCGCAATCAAATGGTCAGGTCGAAAGGACAAATCGAAGCATAGTGGAAGGTATCAAAACAAGACTGGGAAGGTATGAAAGCAACTGGCTTGACGAATTGCCTAGTGTTCTATGGGCCATAAGAACAACCGAAAAAACAAGTCATAGGAGAACACCCTATAGCTTGGTATTCGGATCCGAGGCTGTGATCCCAGCCGAGGTAGGAGTTGTAACGCAACGAGTTGTCAACATGGATCCCGAAACAAACCAAAAAGAGACCATGTTGAACTTACAACTCCTAAAAGAAGCGCGAGATCAAGCCGCAATCCAAGAAGCCAAGTACAAGCAACGAATGGAAGCCTATTACAACAAGAAAGTCAAGAATGAACGTTTCAAGCCAGGAGACCTGGTCCTTAGAAACAATGAAGCTAGTAAGAAAGAAAATCAGGGAAAGCTTGGCCCAAAATGGGAGGGTCCATACACCATCCTTGAAGCACACAAGGGTGGATCCTACAAGCTAGCTCACCCAGAAGGTAAAAGGCTTCTAAGGCACTAGAATGGAAAAACCTTGAAAAGGTTTCATGTCTAAACGGGAAAGATTGGTTTGTTTTTTGCAATGTTGCATTTCAAGAGTTGAACTATGAAAACCTTTTGTAAAAATATCTCTTGAATGAATGAAATTGTTTTATCAAATTTGTCTTTCTATCCTAAAAACAGGTTGAGAACCTAGCAAGAAACTCCATGGCAAGGGCCATGTAAGGGGTTGAGCTCCCAGGCCACATCGCTCAGTAGGTTCAAGGGTTGAATGGACCTATATAAGGGGTGAGTTCCTAGATCAATACAACTCCATGAGACTTATTAGTAATAACAAAAAAGTCTCATAGACAGGTTTGGACAACCTACACCAAATGTTCCTCAAGCCTTAGAAAAATAATCAACAAACAGGCTTACAAAAAAAAGAAAATAAATAGGATAGGTGCTATGCCTTCTTGTTAAAAATACAAGGCTAAGTGACTGCAGCACTGAACCCTTTAAGGTATAAAAAACATAAGGAAAATGCAAACTCAACAAAGACAAAGTCATAAAAATAATGTAGTCTGAACAAAAATCCTAAGAAACACAAACAAAATCAAACCAAAACACCATGAAGTCTTCAAGACTTCAAGCCCTCGAGATAATAGCTCGAAACCTCAAAGGCTTCAATCTATCTATAGATAGCCAAAAGGATTAAAGGCTTAAAAGCTTACAACCAACTAAGTTGCCTTAACAAAATAAGCACAGGTATAAGAACACAACACAACAAAAAAGTTAAGCATAATATCATAACCAAGAAAGCCCTGAAGGATTTTCAACCATTCAAAAGCAAGTTAAATCAAGCCCTAGTGACTTGAAAGTTAAAGATATTGTTCAAATGGCCACACAAGCCTAACACAACCAATAGGAACCTTAAGGGTTCCTAAAAGCCTAATATTGTTTAAAGATAACATCACAAACCATAAATTGTTTTTAAGTTCTAAGAAAGCTAAGAATATCCATTCAGCATCGGCAGAAGGCTTGGAGATCCCGAAACCTTCGCCCTTAGCTTTCTTTGCTTTCTTCAGCTTCTTCGCCTTTGCACCACCATCACCACCCACTGCTGAAGCCTCCAAGCTTGCATCCTTCAAAGCATCTGGTTTGCCTGAAGGGGTGTCATCACTGTCCCCAGAATAGGACCTCTTCCTCGAAACAGAATCTAAGACTTCAGAGCATACTTTTTCATTAAGGCCTTCGGGTTTCAAATCCTGCAAAACAGTGAGAGGCTTACCAAAATAAGCGGAAACTTGATGGATATAAGGGTAGGTCAGCCTCTCCATCTATTCCACCGAGACCTTGAAAACTTCGGAAGCCTCAGGGCGAAATAAAGGAGACTTCTCCAAAGGATGTCCAGACTCATGAAGCTTGTACCCAGCGATGAGGCCCTGATGTTTCCCCAAGTTAAGTAATTTTGTGTAAACCTCGCCAAGTGCGGAATTAAACTCCTTGGAGTGGATGTCACACCCCCAAAATCCACACGCGGAGCACCACCGCTTGGAGGCGTGACATGACCAGGATCAAGCCACCAATCATATTGAACATTAAAAGTAAATAGCGAACATAAAAGTAATTCAACCAACCAATATGAATGGTGTTCAAAACCAAAACATAATCAAGTGTGTAGCGGAAGCAATAATGTATAGTCTCAATGTTAAATGTAAAAACCCAACTTAAGTAATAAGTTTGAAATGTGATAAGTGTTTAACATGGCATCCACGATCCATGTCCACAACGACCGCGCCTCCCAGTGCAAGCTCTATTTGTACCTATTGACCTGCAAGGCAGGCAACAACGAGTCAACAAACAAGTTGAGCGAGTTCACAGTTGATTGTTTAGTTATAGTATTCATTTCGTAAACCGTATGTTTGTTTAGTAAACCATGTATCATATATATATTTGTATCGCGGCCCTCCACGCATGTTTGCAAAGATTAGTGGGAGTTTCCCATGTATTCTAGACTAGTTATATTTGTATCGCGGCCCTCCAGGCATGTTTGCGAAGATTAGTATTTGTATCGCGGCCATTCCAGGCATGTGTGCGAAGTTTAGTATTTGTATCGCGGCCATTCCAAGCATGTGTGCGAAGAGTAGTGGGGGCTTCCCATGTATTACTAGTCTAGCAGTATCTATAAGTGACCTTCTCCTAACGAGGTCAGTGGTACGTAATTCCAGTAATAATGTAAGTACGAGTAATTTTTCAATCCCATTCCCAACCCCGGGAATCCCATGCCTTGGTAAGAGTGTGAACTCACCTTGGTTTGCTCGGTATGCTATGGTATGTGCTCACAGTTAATCAATCAAGTCCTAGAGTACACACGTATACATAATCAGTTTATATCCACTAAGTCCATGTAAGCATATACCATCACAGTAGTATTGGATTAGCAATCACGAACAACATAAGGCACATATTCAAGTTCATACAAGTCATACTTTACACTTAACGTCAGTTAATCAATCCAGTTAACACTTAACAGAGTTAAATTGAGTTACTGTGCAGATTACCCATTCGGCGAAACACCCCCTGTTTCGCCGTGAACCCTCTCCGACGAAACACTTCTATTTCGTCAAGGTTGTTTCGTCGTAATTGGTCTCGGCGAAACACTTGTGTTTCGTCCTGTCCGTTTCGTCAAGATTGGTGTCGGTGAAACACATTTGTTTCGCCATGCCAGTTTCGTCATCGAGTGTTTCGTCAAAAGTCAGTTACGTCACATAACAGTTACGTCCAGAAAACCCTAATTGCCGTCATACAGAATCATACAGTCACTCCGCAAATCATCGATAGCATTGATTACTAATCAGAACATAATCATCTGTTAACCTTAGACAATCTAGCATACGAATATCACATCACAATTTCATCATTCAGAAACATGTTTGTACCTTTCATGAATAATGGCATAGACGATTACTAACATAATCTCTAATCTATATACTGATTAAACCACAAACAATCCAATCCGACACACAGAACCGTAACCGATAATCAATTCCATTTTAGCTAATTCATCAATCAATCATGAATACAACATTATCTAGCATACTCCTAATGAATTCAAACAAGAATATTAACGATGATACAGTCCAACAATCACACAAAGGTTAAACACTAACCACGATGAACAGAATAGTAACTTGATCGATTTGGGGGCTTCGGGAACACAAGATTGCCGTCAACAGAGAAAGGGAGCTCTAGGGTTCCTTGTTTGCTAAAGTTGTAACAAATAACCCGTAGAACTAGTTAAATACCCAGTGTAACGTACTGGGCCGTTACTGGGCCTCGCGTAACACTGGGCCGGCGAAACGACTTGTTTTGTACAGCTAGGGATGGCGAAACAAACCCTGTTTTGTCGTGATGATTTATGGCCAAACACATCTGTTTTGTCGGGTCATTTCATGGCTTAACAGTCTAAGTTTTTCAACAAGTTTCATATTATATCACTAAACATATAATTGTAACAATCAGAATACTTTTAAACTTATCACAACGTATAAAGTTACAAGTCAAACAATCGAGGAACTAAACAGTCAACGTGCAATAAATGCAAATAAGAAATCTCGGAAACTCGAGTTGTCACAGTGGAGAAGGTAGGTAACAACTTGTTGAAAGCCATGCTCAATCAACCATTGATTATCACTGGTGGTTCGAGCAACTGCAGCTTTCAAACCCTCTTTCTCCGCATCAAAAGCCCTTTGTTGAACAAACAAAGCTTCCTTGCTTGCCTTCAGCTTCTCTCGATCAGCCTCAAAGCTCTTCTTAAAATCACTCATCTCAATCTCATGCTGCTTAGACAAATCATCAACCTTCTTCGACCATGCTTCCTCCTTCTCAGCAAAACAAGATATCTCCTTCTTCATCTCGGCAATTGAAGCGTTCATCTTATCCTTCTTCTTGGAAGCTTCTTCATATTCTTGCATCCCATTAGCGAAACGAGTGACACCTTCAGCCAAAGAGGCAGAAAGGTTGCAAGAACTTAGCATCATCCTAGAAATAAGATGATCAGCTTCCATCTCAGATATGGCTCTTCGAACGCCGGGAGGAGCAAAATGAGCCAGAGCTTCGGCACAAACAGCCGGATCCTTAAAATTATCACCAACCTTAACCCCCCAGTTAGGCACATAAATGTCTTGACCTTCTGAACCTTAGAAGCTCTCAACGCTTTTGACTGACGAACCTTGAATAGCAGGAGTGGCACCTTTCTTGATCAATTTCTTCTTCTTGCTTGAAACAATTAACTCCTTCTCCTTACCCTTGTCAACATCCTTAGCTTGATCCGTTGATACCTCAATATCATCACTAACAACGATAGGCTCTGAACCAGAAGGCTGCTCAACACCTTTCAGATGGCGTTGAGAGCGACGAGTGGAACCTTTGGAAGCAGTTGCCTTGGTAAAGCCTTTGACATTCGGAACATTCACATACCCGGAACCCTCAAACCTGTAATCAGAACCCTTAACAACCACATTCTCACCGGGAGTAGCAGCAACATCATCAAAGCCAACATCAGAGGTATCATCGCTTTTAATGAAATCAAGAGCAGACATAACTGCAACACAAATAAAAAAGCACATAAGCAAACAACGAAAAAAGGAGTAAAAAGGGCAAGAAAAGAATAAACGCATACCCTTCCCATCTCTAATAAGCACCGGATGCCGGTTGGCCTTTTCCCACAGTTTACTTATACCCAACAACACCAACAAATGCTCAGGGAAGGGGCGAAGCCTCGAAGGGCACTCCCTAAGAGTTTCTAAAAAACGAGTGTTTATGTCAGAGGCAACAGGCTCCGGTTCATTCAGAACGGCATCTGGGTGCCTCCAAACAAGTTTGAAAGGAACAATCTCCTCCGACACCTAGAAAAACCGGTTCTTCCAGACTCCAAGTGTAGAAACCATGGAGGAAATTAAACAAATATCAACTTGACTGGTCTCAAAGGTGAACCAATAACCATTCTTAGCAAGCCGGAAGAAGCGACGAAAAGACAACAGAGATGGGTCATACCCGGTGGCCCGACACAAAATTTCAAAATGTTAAACCCTAGCCATACCAAGGGGGTGAATCTGACCAAAAGACACTCAGTAATACTCCAAAATATTCAAAACAAAGTTGGAAAAAGGGTAGCGAAGATTGGAGAACTCAAAATGTCAACAATATAAGGCAATCATACTAGAAGGACATTCATTGATAGATTTATCACAGGCCGGTGCAACCGGTCTATACTTCTTCCCTATACCCCATTACATACAAAACAAATCGACTTCCTCTTGGATCAGTCGAGAAAAAGGATTTTGCCATATCCTTACGAGCACCCATGATATGAATAACTTAACAAGAAAATAAGCAAAGCAAACTGACCTGATATGAAAAAGGGGGAAAACTTGAGAGAAAAAGGAGCAAGTGATAATCTTCTAATACAAATATGTAAACAAATGAGATAAAAGATAATTATTAAAGGGCGGAATTAATAACCGCCGCCTGACAAACTGCCACGGGTCTTGTCAACTGTCTCGTCAAAATTTTGAAATTCAAAAACACCAACCGTTTCCAACCTTCAAACCTTTGAACCTCTGAAGCCCTTGGACAGTAAAATACACGTATAAAAGTCAGACGTCTTTGAGCAATTCCCCAAAAACCTCTGACTTGGGGGGCTGATGACGGGGTAGCTCAAGACAAAATAAAATGACTAAAATACTTGAGTACTCAAAGGGTTAAAGGGTTCGAAGGTTGAAAAATCGATGAGGTGAAGTAAAGTAGTGCAAGAACAGTAAATAGTCACATCCTCGAAATCACTTCACCAACCCACCAGCCGCAAAAGCAATGCAGGTCTGCAGAGCACACTCTATTATCCAGGGGTCAAAAGGCTTTAACCCCCGAAAGGGTAAGCCCCTCACTGCAAGCAGGGTCACTAGTCAAATGCATTCCTCTTTGGGAGATGCCTTCTCCTATATATGTGACACTTCATTTACTTCCGGGGACATTCCAGGCCAGCCTTGATTTCTCGAAATCTCTGGCCATACATCATCAGTACTTGCTTCTTGCAAGATACGTTCTTTCACTTCCAACACACACATTCTGTTTGCTCCTTCATCCAAATCTGAACACATTTCAGAAGAGGATCCATAGCAAACAACAAGAACAAACTAGTGAACCTCCTTCCACGTCTTGCAAACGTGGGGGGACCCCGCAACCTGCGTTAGGTAAGGTTGAACCCTTCAACCCTTTTGCCTAGCCAGCCCAGCTACCATCCTTGGTCTATTATTTGTTGCATCAACAGGCTTTTATGCATTAAGTATCTTCTTGTTCTTGAATCACACAATCATTAGTTTATACTTAATTGATTATGTTAGTTTGATACTGTTGTTATAGATTTAAGGATTTGGGACTTACAATAGGTATCAGAGCCTTTGAAGCTTTTCAAGACTCAAATTGACCTATCATTTTGTTCCGATCGCCATATTTCGCTGCCGTGCATCTTTTTCTGATAGAACCTTTTGATTCAGTTGATTTTTAATTGATATAATTCAGTTAATTAATCGTTGATGAATTCAATTCTCTTGCATGTGAGATTCCGCGGATGTGGAACAAATTAATCGAGGGGCCACAATCATACTTTTAACTGATTTTTGCTTCAAATTATTAATTAAATTGATTGTGTTCTTTTTTTCTGAACGGCAAGGAACGGCGTGCCAACCACCATGTCACCGGGAGCTGTGGCCAAGATCGACTACTCGACCGCCGCCAGCCCCTTGGCTCTCCCAGATACATGGAAACCCGACCTTCACCCGCCCGAAAGCATGACAGTGGAATAATCGGTAAAACCTCGCCTCCCATCTAAGACGAATCGGCGCCACCCGTATTCGCCCTTCACCTGGGTGCCGCAGAAAATAATGGAGAGAGTGGGAGTCGAATCTGGGTCATAAGGAACATCAAGTCTTTCACCAACCACTCCACCACTATAAATGTATCAAACTTGTGTTTTGTCATTGATCAAAGGTTTACATATATACAAGAATGGAGCTATTGACTAGGAACTAATAAGCTATAATCAAGGAACTAAACAAGCTAGGATATTGACCAATTAATTGGTAAGTTACAACAAGAAAATTAATTTGAATTTGAAACTTCTTTGGTGGGAGATTTGGTTTTGACCGAATGTGTTCTAATATGCCCCCGCAAGATGGACGATCGTAAGAGGAGACCAATCTTGGAGGTTAGAAGTTGGAACCGTTGGCGTAGTAGAGGTTTGGTTAAAGCATCCGCAAGTTGATCATTTCCGGAGATGTGAGTGACGCGGATAGTGCCGTCTTGAACCTTTTCACGAACGAAATGAAAATCTAAGGCAAGGTGCTTCATACGTGAGTGGAAAACTGGATTTGCTGAATAGTGTGTTGCACTTAGATTGTCACAATAAATGGTAGGGGTAACCGTGGATTTGAAGCCGAGTTCAACCATAAAGGAGATGAGCCATTGCACTTCGGTTGTTGTGGAAGCTACAGCTCGTAATTCAGCTTCAGTTGATGAACGGGCCAGTATCGGTTGGCGTTTAGAACTCCATGAGATTGGGTTTTGACCGAGGTAAACAATATAGCTGGTTGTGCTTCGGTAAGATGGTCGATCGCCGGCCCAATCCGCATCAGTGAAGGCGTGGAGCTGTTGAGGCGAGTGACGTCTGAAAAATATTCCATGATTTAGAGTGTCATGTAAATACCGGAACAATCTCTTCAAAGCTTCCCAATGTGTAGTAGTTGGCTTATGCATGAACTGTGAAAGCTTATTAACTGTAAAAGAGATATCAGGACGGGTTAAATATAAATATTGTAATGCTCCAACAAAGGCACGGTATTCGGTTGGGGATGGTAAGGGGTCACCATCCAATACGGTGATAATAGGGGAACTAGACATCGGTGTGGGCGACGGTTTGCAATTACTCATGTTGGCTTTTGTGAGAATGTCAATAATGTATTTTGATTGAGATAGGAATAGACCATGGTTATGAGGAATGGCCTCAATACCAAGGAAGTAGGAGAGGTCGCCAAGATCTTTTAGAGAAAATCTAGTGGCAAGTGTTTGGATGAAAGAATTAATGAGAGATGGATTTGCGCCGGTGATGATTATATCATCAATGTAAACTAGAATGAAGATAGGAGAAGATGTGACTTTGTTGATGAAGAGAGAGGGATCGGAGATAGAGGGTTTAAAGTGAACCGATAGAAGATAGTGTTTGAGTTCCTCATACCAAGCACGGGAGGCTTGGCAAAGACCATAGATAGCCTTGTTAAGTTTGCAAACATGTGTAGGGTAGGAAGGATCCACGAACCCGGTTGGTTGAGACATGTAAACCGATTCGGTTAGAGTGCCTTGTAAGAAGGCGTTGTTAATGTCAAGTTGTCATAGAGGCCAATTGAAAGAAGTGGCTATGGCAAGGATGAGGCGTAAGGGGGCGGGTTTAATCACGGGACTAAAGGTTTCAACATAATCTAAACCGGAACGTTGATGAAAGCCTTTAGCAACAAGTCGTGCTTTTAGGCGGTCCACCGAACCATCGGGTTTGAATTTAGTGCGGTAGACCCATTTGCATCCAACAAGGTTAGGAGCATGATCGGGAGGAACGAGTGTCCAAGTTTGATTACGTGTGAGAGCGTCAAACTCGGATTGCATGGCTTCTCGCCATAATGGTTGTTTGAGGGCTTGGGTAATGGTAGTGGGTTCGGGAAGGGTATGAGTGGTAGAGTGGTATAAGACGAAGTCGCAGTTGTGATACTTTGGGTTCGGTTTACGGGTAGGTCGGGTTTGATAAGAAGTAGTGGATTCGGGTGTAGAGGAAGGAATGGGTTCAGTGGGTTGGGAAGAGGAGGACGAGTCCGAGGGGATGTGTGTAGGGGATGGAGGCGCCGAGTTGGTATTGGTGAGAGAGTTGGTGGGTGGTTGAGGGGGTTCAGTGGGGTGGGTTTGGTTGGGAGGTGGATGCCTTTGATAGGTGATGATGGGTGGGTTTGAAGTAGATGGTGTAGAAGCAGTGGTAGTAGGATTAAAAAGGGTTGAATTTTGAAGAGGAGTGGAAGAAGGTGTAGAAAGGGAAATTGATTGTGTGGTGAGGGGTAACCAAGTATCGGGTGAGGGTGAGATGGGGGTAGAGGTTTGAGAAAGGGATTCATAGGGAAAGATGTGGTCAAGAAAATGGACATGACGGGAAGTGTAGATTCGATGAGTGAGGGAATCAAGGAGATGGAAAGCACTTTGAGAGGATGAGTAGCCGATGAAGATGCACGATTTTGACTGAGACTCGAGTTTATGTTTTGAGTAGGGTCGCAACCAAGGGTATGATAAACAACCGAAACTATGAAATTTTTCATAGTTTGGATAGATCTAGAAAAGGCGAAAATAAGGAGAATCATTATGCAAGGTGGGGGTGGGTAATCTATTTATGAGATAAGTGGCGATGGTGAAAGCAAAGGGCCAAAATTTGAGAGGCGTTTTAGCATGAGAAAGTAGTGATAAGCCGGTTTCGACAATGTGGCGATGACGACGTTCGGCATAGCCATTGTGTTCGGGTGTGTGAGGAGGAGCGGTGAGATGAGAAATGCCAAAAGAGGCTAGGTGAGAGGATAGTTTGATGTATTCTCCACCATTGTCTGAAAATAATTGCTTAATTTTGGTTTTGAAAAAGTTCTTAACAAGTTTTTGAAATCAAATGAAAGTATTAAGAGAGTCTGATTTATGTTTTAATGGATAAATCCAAATGTATTTTCTGAAATGGTCAACAAAACTTATGTAATATTTGTAACCATCAAAAGATGTAATTGGAGATGACCAAACATCAGAAAATATTAATGCTAGAGGTGTATTAGAAGTTAAAGAAGATGAATAAAAGGGGAGTTTGTGACTTTTATTAATGCAATAAGAATTGCATGATTCATGCTTGCTAGAAATAAAGGGAGCAAAGGAAGGTAAATGTTGCAAAACACGCAAATGTGGATGACCTAGGCGGTGATGCCATGAAGAATTCTTGGTGGTTTGCAAGTGAAAAGCTTGAGGAGACTTGGTTGATGAGAGCTCGTAGAGACCATGACTAGTGATTCCCCAAAGAATGGTTCGGCGAGTGGGAAAGTCTTTGATTACAAAATAAGAAGAGCAAAATAAGATTAGTATGTTGTTATCAAGGCATAAGCGAGAGATAGATATGATGTTACGGGAGATAGAAGGAACACAAAGAACATTTTTAAGAACAATAGGAACATTAGAAAAATAAAGAGTCATGGTGCCTATGTGAGTAATTTTAAGAGACGAACCATCACCGATGATAAGTTCCTCGGTACCATCGTATGGGCTATGCATAGAGAGTGCACTAAGTTCATTGGTAATGTGATGAGAAGCACCACTATCCTTCAACCAAGATAAATCGGAGTCCACGGTGGGGTGTGTTGCCATCATGTGTGCTTTGGGTTTTGGTTGGTTATTGGATCGGTTGTAGGTTGGAGGTGTAACTGAGGGATGAGCTTTCTTAAATAATTGGCATAAGGTTAATGAATGTCCTTTGGTAAAACACCATTGGCATTTAACAAGGAAGGGTTGTTGGCTAGGGGCGGAAGTGGATGTGGGAAGCAGGCCAAGGGCGTTGGTAGAAGTGAGTTTTAGAGATGAAGGGAAGTTGATCATGGTGACCGATTGTGTGGCTGCAGTGCCGGCGGTCACAGTGGTGGTGGTAATAGCATTATCGGCCATGGAAGAGAGGGTGGTTGTGTTTAGGTTTTGCAAAACCTGGCTGATACCATATAAATGTATCAAACTTGTGTTTTGTCATTGATCAAAGGTTTACATATATACATGAATGGAGCTATTGACTAGGAACTAATAAGCTATAATCAAGGGACTAAACAAGCTAGGATATTGACTAATTAATTGGTAAGTTACAACAAGAAAATTAATTTGAATTTGAAACTTCTTCGGTGGGAGATTCGGTTTTCACCGAATGTGTTTTAATAACCACTACCTCATTAGAAAATTAATTGTGTTATGTTCCCAAGTAAAAACTACCTCGCCTCTATTTATTATTTTTGGTTTTTGCCGTCATAGGTATTGAACGAAACACACAAAGTGGAACTAATTTTGTGCTATTTGGTGTGTATTATTCAACCACTGCATGTCCTTTATTCCGCTGATCTCACTAAGATCATTCGCCATCGTGTCTCTTGTCGCTGATATTTCCAAAGAACGTGACAGACGTCTCACCGGTTCTCTTGGTTTGTTGCACACTCTACCAACAAACCGAAGAACACGAAGAAGAACAAAATAAATCTAACTATTACAAGGGTTTCTTGTGTTGTAAATCGAATCAAAACCGCAAAACACACAAGGATTTTAAGATCAACTAGATCATGACTCTTTTTCTTTATTACTATTGAACTAAAACAAAACAACCCAAGAATTACATAGCCTAACATATTTATTTATACTAAATAATTACTTGCTAAACAAGTTATCCTTAACCAATACCAACTCTAATACCTAATTAACCAATAAATAAAACAACAAGATAAACCTATTAATTCAAACTAATAATTATCTCTAAACAACAAACTACTATTTATTATTTAATTCTTTTTATCCGCTCACCCATTTTTATCTTTCATTCTCCTTTATCTTATCACACAATTATATCCCGAACTATTAGGATTAACCCTAGGAACTTGTGGTTGTATGTGTTTGTGGTTTTTTTCTTATTTTGATTCAATATTTGGTATATTTTTCGGGTTATTTGAAACCTTTGTTATAGTTAGGTTTATTGTGTTGTACAATTAGTTTGATGAGACAAGATATTGAAGACCAAGATGGAGATAAACTGGATGTGAAGATTGAGATCTTTGACTAAGTGAGAGCCGACAAGATAATGGTTTATTTTATGTCCCTTAAATCGGTTTGATTTATGTTTATTGGCTCAAATGAAGCCGAACAAAATAATGAGTGCCTCAGTTTATTTATATTGTTTTGTTTTGTGATTGTTTGCATTTTTTAGTGTAAATATCAATAACCGACAAAATTATAAATTTTAACACAATAAAAATTAAAAGATGCTTTTATTTAAGTTGGAAAGATAAATTTAATAAAAGGAGTTTTATTAACAGATAAAACAAGTTTACTTTTTTCAATTAGATTTGTTTATAATCACAAATAAATTAGATTTTATTAATTTAAAATCAAGGTCATGATAGACGACCAACGTGGTTTTAAATGGCGTATTTAAAATTGAATTGAGTCAAGAGTTGAATGGTGTTTCAAACTTAAAACTAACAAACATAAAATTAGATTTTACTAGAGTTGCACAACTTGCCTTATGCAACAAGTCATCCAAAATATTACCTGTCACGGTAATATTAAAATATTAAAATATATCCCAAATTAAAATTGATATTTCCGCGCCATCCTAAATAGGTGACACTAGAACCGATTTATCTGAACCCCCTTTGTTAGAGATTACCATCATCGTGCCGACGATTTCGGTGAGTGGTGGAACCCAAATTCTCCTGAGTAGCTAAGGCCGATTCCACAGTTACAAATTAAGAGGGGAAAATCACTTAAAAGGAGTTTTAAGTGGGCGAAGTTAGGGATATATATATATATATATATATATATAATATATATATATATATATATAATATATATATATATATATATACCAATGACTGACTACACTCGGCATCAATGGTACCCCCACACCTTGAAAGGAATTTCAAGCAGGCATAGTTGGGGTTATATATATATGCATGCACCTTACACTTAGTTCTGACAAGGCACCCATCAGTGATGGTACCCACATCTTATGGCCTCGCATATTCTTCCCCTTTTTAATTTTTAATACAAAGTATACCTTCCTGAGGACCATCGGTTGTTTCACATTATTACAAAACTAGTAGGGTGCCCGTGCGATGCGGCGGGGGTGACACTTTGCATTGCGGCACTCGTTTCTGGTAGTTTTCTTATTCGTATAATACTTATGGTAGCATTATTGTGCTGGATATATGTCATAAGTATTACACATATCTAGTCATTATTAAATTTAGAATTTATGTTACCAATTGTTTCAATAAACCATTGACGTAATAAAGTAACACACGAATAAAAAAATAAGTCTTAAACATAAATAAAAGTTATATAAAGTAGTACACGAATAAGGAAATATAAGTCTTAAATATAAAAGTTGAAAACTAAAAGCTCAAGTGTCAAGTACTTTGCATCATGATGAGATCAATTTAGTAATCATACGGCTTAAACATCTCAAGGATGTCATCTATATTGTCAAACCACCATTTGTCATCATTAAGATCAACGTCCTTCGGAATTTCTTGTATCTCTTCCTGTTTGATTATTACATCCTTTGGATGATGAGTTTCTTCTATGTTCTCCTCTTTAACTGATACATCAATAGTAGTAGCTGGAGTAGTTTGGGGAACTGAAAAAAAATATTGAGTATTTTAGTTACATATTTTATGATGTTACCATTATAAATAATATAGGATAAAAACAACGTTCACAGTTAAACATAATATAAAAACAAAAAAAAAACAAACAAAAAATATATCATGTTTTAGAAACATACATACCTGTGTAAAGATCTGAAAGGATGAATATTGAAGCTCCAAAAAATGGAATAATAAATAAGATGAATGTTAAGTGTGAGTATAGAAGAATGAATTAAAGTTATACACAATAGAAAATTGAAATACCTGTAAACCAAAAATTCTAAAGAACAAGAAATTTCTTGAATTGAAAAAAAAAATAATGAATTATACTATATATAGAACCTATACACTAACGAATTGAATAATCTGTAGCTTTCTTCAACTAACTAATATTATCTATAAGAGTATTTTTGTACTTATAATCCCTAAAAATGCAACAGAATCTGGTATTCAGTTTGAAGATGCATTATGTTTAGATTATCGAGTTTTTTCCTAAAAGTTTGTTGGTGGAAAATTTATTTACCAATCTTCTAAAAAAACTTTTAAAAAAAAAAGGTTTTACGAAAATGAAAATGCTTTTAGAAACGTTTTTATAATTTTTTTTATGAAAACTAAAAGTCCGTTTTGTTGAATATGGTATTATATAAAGTTTTTTAATACAACCAATTAGATAAAACAAGTGAGCTTGTTTGATCTCAATTTACTACCTGCTAACCCATGTAAGTGTGTGCACCCAACCAAGTAAATACACAAACGTATAGAATACGAACAAAGCTCATCTCAAACCCGTATGTGCAAGGTTTCGAAATTTAATCTTGTCACGGGAACAAACTGGTGAACAATCTTAATCAACGAAAATCGGAATGAAAAGGGTTAGAATATTATTAAACTGATACTAGTGACAACAATGTAGAGAGTCTTGAGCATTGGAAATACGACACATTGCTTTAATCACTTGTACACCAATGCATCATCTACTTGTACATTTTAATCCGCACAACAACAGTGACCAAGACAACTATCGAAATGTCGACAAAAATGAGTAGGTCATCATGATACCTTCGGATTCTTTAAACATTATAGTTTATAAGATATGACGAGAATACCTAAAATAATTATAAGTTTGTTGTGGAAGGGGATAAATCTAAATAATTTTGTTAAAATAAAGGGATTTAAGTGTAATAATATGGGGGACTAAAATATAATTAGTGTTTAAAAGACCAAGTTACCCTCATTTTAGGGGTGTTTTTATAAATAAAGAGGGAATAATTTCTTATTTTTTGAGTATCTTAAAATACCCCTCTCTCATGCATTATAATATAGTATAGATAAAGACATTTGAATACTAGCCCAAAAGATGTAAAAAGGGCATTAGAACTCACCTAGTTAAGAAAGCTTGTTTCACTACAGCTAGATTACTCGTGCAATGAAAGCAATTCAAAACCCTAATTAAACCAAAGCAATTACAGAGTCAAAAATATGTACTAGTGAAATTGATGTCACACGAGTAACCACGCAACTGATTTAGAATTGCTTTAGATGTAGCACGTCGACTCATAGAATCATTCACATCAAGAAATTTACAAGGTAACAACCTTATTTCCTTATCCATCGACTTTCATGAACGGTTAGATCCCATACTTGGTGTATCGGCATCAACAAAATCATCCTCTTAAATATTTGTCAATGAGCACATATACACAGTTGTATAATTCATCACTTTCCACTTCTATCTATAATTCATAATTCGGCGATACCTTAGGAACGAAGGTGGAACAAGCAGTCTAAACAATGAAAACACACAATAAAATCAAATGCATAGTTTCTTCTAACCCTTAGATCTTAACTCATCACAACATGCATGTTTCTTCAGTATCTCCATAACTATGGGTGCTACACTCTGTAATTACCACAATATCCATAACCAATACAAAACAAATAGTTAGATAAAGAAATTGATACGTTTTCTTGAAGGGATTCATGAATGTGATACGTGACCAAATCAGACACACATAATTAGCATCTGAAATGACCCGAAATTAGTCCGCTAAGAGTTATAAGGTTTGAAATTTGAACATGTGATTCATTACAGACAAGAACTACAATCTCGTAAAATTGGAAAAACGCCAAAAAAACAAATAAATTTACAGATACAAAAGCTTAACAAGCGGATAGTTAGAAAAGATTTGCAATAAAAGAATGGACACCGAAACTATGGCAATGACAATTCTTCTGTGACCATATATTGGAATCAAACCATCTCCTTGTTTCTCCACAGATCTAAATCTAAATATTGTAAATTTTTATTTCGATACGGTTGATCGATCCCCAATTTAGGGTTTGGATGGGAAGTCTGAGAATTTGATTTGAGTTAAAAAAAAAAGTAATTTACAATTTTGCAACCGCCTTAGAGACGGTAAAAACATTTGAGTTGCAACTATTTTACATCAATTTATAAATTTAATTTTTACTAATTATTTTTAATTAATTTTGAATCTTATTTGCAACAAAACAAGACAGTCGCAAAACTTGCAACCATTTTTTTGCGACCGAACGTTAATTGTTCGTAGTTATTGCGACCAATATAGATTTCCCAAATAGGTCAATAGTTTTGCAACCATTTGTTTCGGTTGTAAAATTTCATTGCAAATGTCAATTCTTCTAGTAGTGATTTTTTCTTCTCTGGGTGTTGTATTTAGATTTCTATTTTTGAAAACATTAAAAATAATTGTTTTTAAATTCAAATTTTAGGTTTTCTATTTTTTTTCTATGTGTAATGCATTGAGTGGCTGAGAATACATACAACAAATTCTAGTAAAAGGTTTTAAAAATTATTCAATTTCCTCAATTTTTTTTAATTATGACGTTGATATATTTTTGTAATAATAGGTTTTTGGCTTTATATATATATATATATATATATATATATATATATATATATAGAGGGCTGCTAGAATGAGAACCACCCCGAGTTGTAAGAACCGCGAGAACCACACCATCCGGGTCGCCGTTTACCATGATTTTTTTACAACTAGATGTGTAAATTATAAACACATCCGTAAAAAAAAAATTTAAACGCCCCCCCCCCCCCGAGGGGGTAGTTTTTTACACCACAAGTTTGGTGTTTTTATTTTTTTTTCTTTTTTTTTTCACCAAACTTGTGGTGTAAAAAACTACCCCCTCGGGTGGGCGTTTAATTTTTTTTTTTACGGATGTGTTTATAATTTACACATCTAGTTGTAAAAAAAAATCATGGTAAACGGCGACCCGAATGGTGTGGTTCTTGCGGTTCTTACAACTCGGGGTGGTTCTCATTCTAGCGGCTCCCTATATATATATATATATATATATATTTCAAATCGATTCTTTTCAGATTTAGTATTTAATTTTTTTTTTTGGGATGACGACTTTCTTGAATTAGGCTACCGCACTCCCTAAATTGGAGAGCTCCGTTGTCCCATTGTGGCCAGACTATGTTGTCTTAACCGAGCTCACGCTGGCTTCAGAGTTTGGCTTGGACGTTCCCCTGGGAAACCATATCGCATGCTGCCACTTGATAGTCGTTGTGCCACTACAAGAGCAGAACTCTCTGGCGTAACAAACGGTGGAACGAAAACCCGGATGTGCTCAAAATAAAGCATGTCACCTCTGCAAAGAGGCAATACTCTATCACTCATTGGCTAATCAACTAAAGTGTCACAAATAAGGATTAAACTTAAGTCTCTGTTGAAAAACTCAAGTCTTTCTAATACGTGGTTTAAATATCTTGAAGCACGTGGTTTTTTCTCCATCTTTAAATATAGGCTATAGCCATTATCTATACAAAACCCAAAATTATCTATACAAAACCCAAAATATACTTTAGAACATGGAAGTTAAACAGGAGGTTGTTCGCCCCCTATCGACCTTTCATCCAAGTATATGGGAAGATCAGTTTCTGGTCTATGAGGAGGTATGACCCCTATAGCAAAATTGAGGCCACTAGCTATAATTTTTCGACCTTTAGACATGTGTAGGGTGTAAACGAGTCACGTTTTTATGAAGCTCGAGCTCGAGCTCAGCTCGGTTCGAGTCTACCTATTTGAACTCGAGCTCGGCTCTCTAGTTAAATCTAATGTCGCTTAAACGAGTCAAAGCTTGGCTTGAGCTCGGCTCGCAAATTTTATTATTATTATTATTATATTATATATATTAAAAAATAAAATTTTGTTTGGGTTCGGCTTTGTGTTTCAATCTTGAGCTCGGGCTCGATAACTTAACGAGCTCTATTACAGGCTCGAGCTCGGGCTCGGGCTCGTTAAAGCTCGGCTCGTTCGAGCTTTTAACCGAGCCGAGTAGCTCTCTAGCCTCTGTATTTAATTAGTAGATTTCCATGTAAATTTTTGATAACCAAGAGTAATTTATCACTAAGCCTCTGTATTTAATCAGTAGATTTCCATGTAAATTTTTGATAACCAAGAGTAATTTCCATGCATACGAGTTACACATAAATACAATTGCATGCCCATGGCTGATGGCTGATGGCTGGTCATGGGAATAGTTAATTTCTCCAAGAGTTATTGTCGTGTTGACCTCCAGACCTATGCATCACTGATGATCAAGAAGGGAAATGAATTATATGCATAAGTAATCCTAACTGATGTCAGTTTTTCAGTTAAATTTATACTAATTATGAAAAAGAAAAAAAAATGTTACAACTTTCGGTATAATTAAATATAATTACCCGTGCAAGTTCTTACAAAGCCAGTGATGTCCACATGGGTAAGTAGGATCGGAAATTAAGAGAATTGTGAATGAATTCAGAGACTAAAATAATAATACATATTTAAAGGTTTGAGAATAAATACAAACCCTATTAAAAATAAGAAGTGTATAAAGAGCAGTTTTTTTTGGGGTGGGGGTGGTTAGGTTTTTCGGTGGTGGTGGGGTGGGTGGGTGTTTAGGTATTGGGTGGTGGTGTAGTAGGTTTAGGTTTTAGGTTCTTAGACACTTGTCACTCTATAATGACTTCTTACACTTCTTATTTTTAATAGGTTTTGTAGAATAAGTTAACCCCATATTTAAATACTAAACATATATAGGTTAAATAAAAAAAACGGTATTTCACCTTCTCTTTGATTCGCTGCCATTAATTTTAGCAAGAAGAGCAGTATACAGTAGAGCAAACAATCCAAAGTTTGAAAGAAGAAGTGAGGAAACAAATACTGGTAGCCTTTGATGATCCCACTAAACATAATGACCTGTTGAAACTTGTCAATGATATCCAACGCCTCGGCATTGCCTACTCTTTTGATCAAGAGCTCGAGAAAGCCTTGGGCCATATTTATACTATATATGATGAAAACTCGGTTGAACCGCTCGGTACAACCTGGTTCAACCGGTTGAACCATTTTTTAGCCTAATCCGGTTTGATCTAAAAACCGGTTTTTAAAACATTGCCTTTTTGAAAAGATCACCAACAACCTCAAATCTCTTCTTGAAATGACGATTTTGGCATTTGCCACATGGACATCTTATTTTAGAAACCTCGACCCCTTCTATTAGTTCTCTTTGAATGTTAGGTGCGTTAGCATATGCATAATTAAGAAAAAGTTGACATGACATTGGAATGTCGGATCGAAGAGACCCTCACTAGTGGTTCTCTTCATGTACATCCAGTTTCTATCACGCGACATATTTATCGATCCATACCTAAATTAATGTAACAATAATAACAATAATAATAATAATAAGAAAAGTTTAGCTAAGAAGAGAATTATAGTTTAGCACAGAAGTTTAATAAACAATTTACTTTAAATCAACTAGCTTTGTTCATAGTTTAAATTTGGTTACATATATCGACTGGCTTAATAGATGCACTTTAATATATGTGATAATATATAGATGCTCTTTAAATCAACATGTTTAGATAATTAATAATGTGTTACAATGATTTTCAAAGTTAAAGACCTAATTAATTATGGACCATTTAGTAACTATATTCACCATATGCTTCATTTATTAACTGTAATACTGTATTCACCGTTTCTGCACCCATCATACACTGGATCCACATAATTGGTTATTAACCAAGTCCTTGACTCAAGGTTCTAGAAATCATAAACAAAGTACCAAGGAAAAAGGCCCTCTTATCATTGAATGAAGAGATTCTAAGGATGCTAAGTGAGGAGGGTTATGTTAGAAAAAGGGAACCTTGTGTTGGTGCTGAAATACCTTCAGACACTCTGCTGGTGATGTCTTGTTAAATGCAGTGCAGGACCATCTCTCTCTCTCTCTCTTGCGAGCGCGCACGCTTTCCTCCCTCTTTCACACACACACACAGAGACACACATATAGACCAAACCACTGTCAGATCAACATGTGGACATTCTTGATTATTTACAGCTCTTGTTTTTAATATAAACTCATTCAGTTCCAGCTAGCATTTCGTGATTTTTCCTGCTGAGTTTATTGTGTTTTTCTTGTTAGTTGACTTATTTACTTAAGTCTTACTTCTACTTTCAAATATTCATCTTTTTTTTGTGTCAAGATGTGTGGTTTGACACTCTACATTTAATAGCTCAGGAGGTTTCGCAAACGAGTACCCCTGATTGGGGCCGACAACCTGCAGCTTTAAGAGCACTTAAGCAGAGGTTCGCTAGTATGGTTCGCGGTTCGCTAGTTCGGGTACGCGGATCGGGTACACGGTTGGGTATGCGGTGCGGGTACGCGGTTCAAGTTCATTTCGGTACGATTCGTTACGGTGTACCATTCCGTCCGGTTCAAGAAACACAAATAAGTTAAACACATTAACTGTTTTACAAAATTGTTGTTTCGTTTTTTACAATTTTAGTACAGAACTCAAAGAGTTAATAAAAATATCACAACTAAAACATGGTGGTTCGGTCCAGTATGAAGTGGTAGTGACAATTAATCTAGATAAATCGATTGGTGAAGCATATTCAAGAGTTGAGTTTCTTTATTAACTCAGGTCACATTCGTATTAGATATCAATGCATAAACTAGTAACTAGGGCTTCAATTTTCAAAATATCAAACTAGGGCTTCAAACTTAGAACTAAACACAGAAGTTCAAGAAATAAAAACAGATCAGAAACACATACCTTGTGCTTCAAATGCAAACGTTCCCCTGTAGATTATTGGATACAAGACCACCGATGAGAACGAGCCGCGGCGAGCAAACGAGCGGCGAGCAAACAAGCGAGCCTGCAATCGTAATGTAGAGAAGAGGAAGAGGTGTAAGGTTTTTATGTAGGACAATCGTAATAGAGAAGAGGAAGAGTGGGAATTGAGAATGTATTTTGAAAACTTAACTGTTGTATGGAGAAGAGGAAGAGGTACGTGGGAAGTGGGAAATGGAAAATTGGTAAAATGAAAAGTTTTTAAGTGATTGCTTGTTTTTTTAGGAATGTATGATCATTTTTATCATTTGACATTTGAAATGTTTCAATTACATCTTCTCAAACACATAATATATATATATATATATATATATATATATATATATATATATATATATATATATATATATATATATATATGGTAGGACTAGATAGAAAACCCTATCTATATAAAAAACCCTAGAAAACTCAACCTCCCGACATTTTTTTTTTTTTAAAAATAACACATGTAATATACATGTTTTTAAAAGTTTTAGGCCAAAAAAATCAAAAAAACGCCGAAGGGATAATTTAAAAAAAAAAATTCAGCAACTTTCAGCATTTTTGTCTAACACATGTTAGGCACTGAATTTTGTTTATTTTTTTAAAAAAAATCCCTTCGGCGCTTTTTTGTTTTTTTTGGCCCAAAACACTCTAAAACATGTATATTACATGTGTAATTTTTTTCAAAAAAAAAATGTCGGGAGGTTTGGGTAAAAATGGGGGGAGATTTGGGTTTCCAGAGTTTTCTAAGAATTTGAGGGTTTTTTGTCTAGCTTTACCCTATATATATATATATATATATATAGGGTAGTCTTAATACGTACAATAACTATAAAAAATCAAATTAATGTATTAAATTTAAAGTTTACTTAAAAAAACACAAATATATATAATACAATTACATTTAAATTATAAAATCTTATATGAATTTCTTTTTCTTTGTTATAATTATAGCATAAAATACATACCCAATTTAATTTATAACATAAAACATATTGTAAAAAAATATTATATAATATAAAGGGGTTAAACGAGTCAACCCGCCAACTCGACCAGGTTGACCCGAACCCGACCCGTTTAGCTAAATGGGTTCGCGGGTTCAACCTGAAACTGACCCGAACCCGTTTAGACTAAACCTAAACCCACGAATTTCGTGTTAGGTTCGTGTCGTATTTTCGGGTCGTGTCAGAAATTCACACCCCTAGTTATGAGCATCTTTGTTTTTGTAAATAGCATCTATTTACGTGTTATAACCTAATATAAATTAATTTTGATAGTTTAATTAATTATATACACACATACACACATACACACATACATACATATATACACATATACATACATACATACATACACACACACATACACACACACACATACATACATACATACATACATACATACATACATACATACATACATACATACATACATACATACATACATACATACATACATACATACATACATACATACATACATACATACATACATACATACATACATACATACATACATACATACATACATACATACATACATACATACATACATACATACATACATACATACATACATACATACATACATACATACATACATACATACATACATACACACACACACACATACATACACCCATACATGCATACATGCATACATGCATACATGCATACATGCATACATACATACATACATACATACATACATACATACATACATACATACATACATACATACATACATACATACATACATACATACATACATACATACATACACACACACATGCATACATACATACATACACACACATGCATACATACAAGTTGTGACGCAATCCCGACGGATGATTTATCAATCTATATTTTGTCATAAATCCGTAGGAAATTGTATTGATACATGGATTGTTTCCTACGCCTTTTTGACAATTTGCAATAGATTTAAGCATTTTGTCATAAATGCGTAGGAAATTGTATTGATACAATGATATTTATCAGAAATGTGTCACAAGTTGTGACGCAATCCCGACGGATGGTTTATTTTAATTAATTAATAAATATTTTGTCAGAATTGTGTAGAAAAAATGCTATCATTTTCCCTTATTTATTTTGCGTATGTTAATATTTATTCGGTAAACAATTATAAATCCTTTTGTAAATTATTTGTGACAGATTTGTGACGCAACTGTCAATTAAATAGGGTTTTCTTATTTTTTGTAGGAAACTTGTCACAAGTTGTGACGGAATTCCGACGGATGGTTTAAGTTAATTAAAAAATAAATATTTCGTCATAAATGTGTAGGAAACGATATAATTTCTGACAGATTTGTGACGCAACTGTCAATTAATTAGGGTTTTCTTATTTTTCGTCACAAATTTGTAGGAAACGATATTATTTTCCCTTATTTATTTGGCTTATATAAATATTTATTCGGTAAAGAATAATAATTAACCTTTTGTAGGTTATTTCTGACAGATTTGTGACGCAACTATCAATTAATTAGGGTTTTCTTGTTTTTCGTCATGGATGCATCGAAAATTTGTAACAAAATCATGAAATTTTTTTTTGTAGGAAATTCGTCATAAAGGTGTTGTAATCTGTGACGAAAAAAATTGTGTAGGAAATTTCTGTAGCAAATTATCCCCTTTTCTAGTAGTGATAGGTTCAATTTATTAATCAGAATGTAAAAGAAGCTAACAATCTATATATGAATGAAATTAGATATTTTCAACAAATACAAGAACAATGATGGATCTTTTAAGGAATCTTTAACTAGTGATGTTGAAAGCATGCTTGAGTTATATGAGGCGGCATATATGCGGGTGCCAGGCGAAGTTATACTAGATGATGCTCTTGCTTTTACAAAAGGCCAGCTTGAGAAAATAACAAAGGATCCCCTCCAATGGAACTGTACCCAGTCTGTTTCGAGGCATATAGAGGAAGCACTAGAGCGGCCCATATGGAAAAGGTTACCAAGACTAGAGGCGTTGCGATACATACCTTTCTATGAACAACAAGACTCACATAATGAATCCTTGCTTAGACTTGCAAAGTTGGAATTCAACCGGCTTCAATCTTTGCACAAAAGAGAGCTTAGCCAAGTCTCCAAGTGTGTTTATTTTCTCATTCAATCATTCCACTTATTACTACAGATTTGAAATGGTGTAAATTTTGTGGTGTTTGTGTTCTAGTTTTTGTAGGTGGTGGAAAGATTTGGAGCCTCAAAAGAATTTACATTATGTAAGAGACAGATTGGTTGAACTCTATTGGTTGCCTACTTTGAGCCTCAATATTCCCGTTCTAGAATTTTCTTAACAAAAGTGATGACAATAGCAACAATTTTAGATGACACTTATGATTGCTACGGAACTTATGAGGAACTTGAGATTTTCAACAAAGCTATTCAAAGGTATGTAAATAAAATGTCTACAACAACATGCACTTAACGTCTAGTATGTAGAGTCAAACTCTTAATACCACGTTAGTTTATCAAAATCGTAGTTTAAGTATACATTTAGAATAGGTGGTCAGTTACCTGCATCGATGCACTTCCGGATTACATGAAGTTCGTATACAAAATATTCTTGGATTCATATGTTGAAATGGAGGAAATCATGGAAAGTGAAGGAAAAGCATATCAAATTGAATATGCCAAAGATTTGGTTAGTTTGAGTCTCTATATGTTTGTAATATTCTTTTATACAGAGAAATAGTTGACTATATTGATTAATTAAATGTGTCACTCTCTAATGCAGATGAAAGAGTTGAGTAGACATTACATGATTGAAGCAAAATGGAAAAATGAGAGGTATGAACCAACATTAGAGGAGCATGAATCCGTTTCATTTGTATCTGCAGGCTACAAAATGCTTATTCCAACAAGTTTTGTGAGCATGGGTGAGAAAGTCACACAAGAAGCATTCAAGTGGGCCGTTAGCTTTCCTCCTCTTATAAAATCTGCATCACTAATCGGTAGGATTATGGATGACATTGTGGTACGTACAACTTTGATTTTTGTTCTTAAGTAAATGTGATAAGATCAGTGGTAAAATTCATGAACAAAATTGTAGGAAGGGAAAGGAAAGGATGGTGTATCCACAATGGAATGCTACATGATGGAACATGATGTCAAGGAGGAGTACGTCTATAATTTGTTCAAGGAAAGAGTAGAAGATGCATGGAAATTATGGAGTATAAGGTTATTCATACAGCGTTAAAAAAAATAAAACTAATTTTTTTTACCTCATCAATGGTCTGCGTCAAATATTTAATTCTAACGTCCAAAAATATGTAGCGACGCAACTGATGGAGACCATGGGGATACATGTGATCAGTGGGAGCTGAGGGGCGGTGCGGTGTTCCTAGCAACCCCGTTCGGTAACATAGGCATTTCGGGCGTCTTCTCAGATGTATACAGTATAGCGTAAGTATTTATCTCTATTATGGAATTAAGCTATCATTTGTTAACCCTAATAGTTGTTATGAGCCTATCAACAACATCAAACTAGACTCTTGGTCGGTTGTTAACCCTAATAGTCGTAATTCGTTTATAACTACAAAAGAAAATACAAAAACGAAATATATAACTCATAATCATAGTTGCATTTAGAGAATCCAACAATCCTTTTAAAGCTCTACCATTGGTAGGTATGAGTGGACACTAGAATTTTCGTGTGATTGATTTTGACATCACAAATGACCACGTGATATAGTGGTCCTAAACTCCTGGTAGTCTTTTTCTTATGAAGTTTTGCCCATAGTATTATAGCATAGTGACATCTTCACTGGGGTAAAGTGTAAGGACTATGAGGTCCTGGGTTCGATTCTCACAAAAGAGTTTTTCTCATATTTATTAGGTTTTCTTAGTCCAATGATGGAACTTTACTTTCTACTATTTTAGTGGTAGTGGTGGTAGTGGTACGATAGTGACCCAAATTTACGTTAAAAAATGAAATATGAGTTAATTTAACGGAGAAACAAAAATATATTGAGTTGGGTGCTGGGATTTGTATTTTTACAATTAATTAAACTTATTAAAAAGATTGCAGCTTATATTGAAACAACATGAGTTGAAAAATAGTAAATTACAATTCTTTTACCTTATTAATAACTTTTAAAAACCATAATTATGACTTTTTTTATTTATGCTTGTATAAATTATGGACTAGATCCTTTAAAATTTGACTTTGATTATGATTATTTGTCCTTTGTTTCAAAAGTTCTTACAAATTTTGTCCTTTTCACTAATAGTTGTTAAAGGGTTTTTTTTTTTTTTTTTTTTTTTTTTTTTTTTAATTTTATCTTGACGTAATGCTTCTGTGGCTAAAAGAAATAGTCTTTTTTTTTTTTTTTTTTTTTTTTTTATCTTGACGCAATGTGTTTGTGGCTAAAAGAAATAGTTTTTCTTAATAATATAAACTTCGCAAAGGAGAATATACCACAACATATCATATCATATAATATAACTAATAGAAAAATAAAGTAAATCAAGCCATTGTATTATTATTAATCATTCTCGTATTACTATTTTACTATTTGTTTTATTAGTTATATATATTATTTCCAAAATACTATTATTATATTTATTATTATTACTATTACTGATATTACGTTTGTTTATTATTTTCACCATATAAAATAATATTTATATGTATGTGCATGTGCATCATCGAAAAACATACTAAGCCTGGCAAAAAAGGCGAGTCAAGTTGGGTTAGAATTAGGTTACGAGTCAATATAAAAATTGGTTCAATATGGTTCAAGTTAAAACGGGTTATAACCAAAATAGCTTCGGGTCAAAACGGGCTAACACTAAATGACAATTTAATAGATTGTAAAAGTTCGGTGGTGGCGACTACCTTTGAATGTACGACGTTAGATGGTAATTGGTGGTGGCAACGACCGTCGGAAGTACTACGGTGATCGAAAGTCTGGGACGATGATTGTTAAGATGTTATGGTAGAAGAAGAAGAGCAAGGTGTTAGCCGATAAAACCGTTAGAACATCAATATCGACCATCTAACCCTTTATTAGTGTTAACACCTGCCTATTCTAACGTTTTCTCAATGTTAATCCTACCCATTCCAACCCGTGCTCATTATAAACGCTACCTGCAAAGAATCCGTCACCGGTGATTGCGGTGGTGGTAGGCCTATAAGTCATGTTGGTAGTGGCATGAAACCTTGAAAAGTGACAAATATGGATGATGATGATAATGTAATGTAGTTTAGTGTAGTAATGTATCGTATAGTATAGTAACGTATCGTACCGTATCATATCATATCGTATGGTATCGTATCGTACGGTATAGTACGGTACAGTACGGTACGATAAGATACAGCATAGCATAGTACGGTACGGTACGGTACGGTACAGTACAATATATTATAGCGTAGTGTAGTGTAGTGTAGTGTAGTGTAGTGTAGTGTAGTGTAGTGTAGTGTAGTGTAGTGTAGTGTAGTGTAGTGTAGTGTAGTGTAGTGTAGTGTAGTGTAGTGTAGTGTAGTGTATAGCATAGCATAGCATAGCATAGTATAAGAATGTATCCTATCGTACAACATAGTATAGTATCGTATACTACATCGTATAACATGGTATTTATACTATATCATATAATATAATATAGTGTAGTGTAGGATAACATTGTACAATATATTATATTATCGTACAATATTGTGACAACTGGCAAAAATAATGGTAATTCCGTACAACTTAAACACTTGATTTAATGTCTAATTACGTTCATTACGATTTAATTATTGCATGATTAGGTCGTATAAATTCTAGCAATCATAGGACATGGTTATATGTGTCAAACAACATTAATACAATCGCCACGTCGTGAGAAAACTACAAACTATCTCTTAATATGTTGGCAAGATGCTGAAAACACTATTCATCTGAACACACTATTCATGCCAGCAAGTTTCGAAAACTGTCTGAACGAGCGATGAAGGGCATGAACGCATTTCATAGATGAAACACGAATAAAAATCTCCAAATAGGGACCCTAATCACTAAAACACCTTAACTTTCCGGTAAACGCCTATATATGCACTTTGTTCGTTCTGCGCTAAAATATAACTAAAATAAAATGTCCGCGACACTAGAATCTATCGTTTTAGTGTCCGTAAGACTTATAACTAGTGTATACACCTTAAATAGGCTTGTGGATACCAACGGAATATTCGAATCACAAGTTTCCGGTACTACGTGGTAACGATCACAACTTCGCCAATTTTGCGTCAACGAACTAGTTAGCAATGTTTTCGCCACCCAAACACCTAAACTAACATCTTAGTGAACTAGTTAACCACATTTTGGCGTCAAAAATATTGTCGGAATGTTTACGGTGCAATAACCTATCAAACCTTCTAAATCCTAAATACTTATATAATTACATCTTTTATTATGATAGCTTTTTAATATATATATATATATATACATATATAGGAAAGTTAACGTATAATAGGGCTTATCGTACATTACGTACGCGATAAACCCAGCCGTCAGATCTTCATCTCCTATGCGATTTCATATCTCCATGCGAACTGTACGAACTGTGCGAATTCAATCTTCCACATGCGATTTTGTCCATCTACACACCCCATGCCATTTCTCACATTACCCCATGCTAACCATTTTTTCACATGCGATATTCAATCTTCCACATGCGATTCTACACACCCCATGCCATTTTTCACATTACCCCATGCTAGCCATTTTTCACACGCGATATTCAATCTTCCCCATGCGATTCTACACACCCCATGCCATTTTTCACATTACCCCGTGTTAGCCATTTTTTCACATGCAATATTCAATATTCCACATGCGATTTTGTCCATCTACACAACCCATGCCATTTTTCACATTACCCCATGCTAACCATTTTTTCACATGCGATTTCATTTGCATGGGATTTCAAACATGCGATTTGATTGCATTTTTAAGCCATGCGATTTCATTTGCCTTTTTATAACATGCGAAGATTGAATTCGCACCAGATCCGCACCAGATCGAAAGGCTGGGATGATCGCGTACGTATCGTACGATAAGCCCTATTGTACAGTACACTTTCTCTCTCTCTCTATATATATATATATATATATATATAGGACAAGGATCCGTTAGGAACCACCCTTTATTGCGAGAACCGCGTGAACCAGTGTGAACACAACCAAAAATACCTAAAAATAGCTAAAAACACAATTTTTTTAATATTTTTTATAAAAAAAAATCGCTACTTTTAGTAGCAAAAAAAATTTATATTTTTTTAATTTTTTTGGCGACTAAAAGTAGCGATTTTAACTTAAAAAATATTAAAAAAAAAATTTTGTGTGTTTTTTTGATTTTTTTTTGATTTTTTATTGATTTTTTAGGTTTTTTGGGGGGTTTAGTTTTTAGCATTTTAGCTTGGGGGGGGGGGTGGGGTGAGGGGGTTAGGTTTTTTTTTAGGTTTTTTGGGGGATTTTAGTTTTTAGCATTTAGCTTTGGGGGGGGGGGTTAGGTGTTTTTAGATTTTTTTAGCTATTTTAGGTTGTGTTCACATTGTTTCTCACGGTTCTCGCAATAAAGATGATTCTCGCATGAACCTTACCCTATATATATATATATATATATATATATATATATATATATATATATATATATATATATATATATATAAACCCATACCCCCGTTTTGGTCACAAGGTGGACCCCACCAAATCCACCTACATCAAATTGAAATATACTAGAAGATTGGAAGCATGGAGGATGAAGATTTGTTGTTGACAAAAAAATCACTACACCACTCATATATCATCATATCTTCACATCCTTTCTTCATAATTTTTCATCCAAAAAAATCACCTGCAACCCCCATCCTTCTCCTCTTGATCTCGGCCCCAAACCACCACAATACCACCATAATTTTCTTGTTAAAACACTCCATTTTTCAACTAAATTAAGCCTTTTTATAACCATCTAAGCATTAAGAACAAATGGAGCATCATTTGGGCTATTTGGAGCTTAATCTTTTCTAAAACTTCATTATAAGGCACTTGCAAAGTTGTAAGCCACTTCTTACTATATTTAAGCTTGTTATTAAATGTGCTCATGAAAGTACTAGTTGATTATCTTGAAAATCAAGAAAAATTTCACTTAAAACCCTAAACAAAACAACATATTAATCATGAAGTATTATTTGATTATTATGTGTTTTAGGGTTAAGTGAGTTGTATGATCTTGTTGATTTTGTTCATAATAGCTTGTTTAACCTAGGATTTATAATGATCATGTTGCATGTTTAGTGTAGTAAACTAGATTAGTGATGATCTTGTAAGATTAGTCTTAAAAATGTGATTTAAACCCTTAGAGGTTTAAATCAAGAAAGATCATCACCCTTAAATCCATGAGCTTTATATATATATAAGTTTTTAAACTTGATGATTAGAGACTAATAAGTGTGATTTTTAATTAAAACTGATTTACTAAATGGTTATGAAAACTACACTTAACAAGTCTTGAATTTCAAAACATAAAAGTCTTGAAATTTTTAAGAAATTTAATATATATAAAACTCATGAATTAAGGAAATAAGTGGTAGATCTGTTTACTTGAAACTTGTATTTTAATGAGATTAATAGGTTGATGATGTTGGTAAATTGAAAATGGTTTTAAACTTGTTTTGAAAACATGGGAAAACGCCATAGTTTAGGGGAAACTATGGCGGATTTTTCTAAAAATCTAATCGCGACTAAATATAGATTAACCGAGTGATTAACTAGGTTAAACGCGATTAGTAACCTTAATTGTCATTAAGGAAGTTTTGATGAAAATGTTTAAGCCTAAACTCCTAAGTGTTTATGAGCTAACATATATATATATATATATATATATAATATTTACTAAATGAATAGGTAAAAATAATAGAAATGTGTTTATATAATTTTGGTAAAAAAATATATAGTTTAAACACTTGTTTGATGTATAATATGTGTATAATTATGTGTATGTATTAGTACTAGGAATACTGTCACACCCCTAAAAATACCACTAGTGGAAACCCCCGCGAGGCGTGTAACGTACCAGGATTTAGCCACTAATCACATTGAACCATAAGTAAAAATAGAATTTTCCATTAAAAGAGAATAGTATAATTCAAACATTAGTTTTGAAACTCAAACATGTTCAGCGGAAGCATTAATTGTTCAATGAGTTTAACATTTAGTGTTTAGAAAACAATCCAGTTGCCGCAACCCATGACCACTCCAGCTTCCCAGACAGCAAGTCCCATATTAGTGTACCTAACGGACTGCAAGCATGCAGAAAATGTGTATCAGCATAAAGTTGGTGAATTCTCAGTTTTGTTAAACGTTTTGTTACAAAGTGTTTTTTTAAGACATGTTGATAATAACTCGATACTGCAAGACGGCTGTTTGTTTGCCCTTCCCCAATGCTCTATCAAACATTGGTCATGCGGTTAAGGTCATTAGTTCACGCCAAACCTAATAGCGCTATCAACTAATAACCCCGTTGCCCTACAAGAAACTAGTTTGGTAGTAAGATGGGACTTAAGTGATAGAAGTGAGTGTATTATCCAACGTCAACATTAACTGAAATCTGCCTCATATCCCCTACAAGGATATGGGTTTGTAAAGTATCTCCTACATGGATGAAATGTTTGTTCGTTTGTTTGTTTGTCCCCACTGGATGCATGCTTGTAAAGAGAGTGGTGAACTCACCTTAGGTTTGCTCGGTAAGTCTAGTTACTTTTTCACACTTAGTCAACCGGGTCCTATTACGGTTACCCACAACAGTGTGCGGATCCGTGGCCCAGATAAGTCTCAGGCCCACCCAAGTGTGCGACCTGGTTAAGTTATGCGGTCCAACTCCGGTCGGTCCATTCCAAGTTATGGCCCAACACGCTGTGCAACCTAACTAAGGGTGTGCGAGTTGTGGTTTGTGCGGTTGACCAAATCAATCCTCCTCATAATTTCCGTAACACCCCACTAATTCCAATCAATCCAGTTACACAATTTAAACAGTTTGCATTCCAAATTTTAATAGAATTTCAACAAACTTTCCATGGTTTCACATGAACCCTAATCGACATTCTAGCAGTCAACGACATCATTAACAAATCGAATCAGATCAACATCACAAATGCATCAACATATACTTAGCATACTAACACATCCGTAGACATCATGTTTCATAAACTCATCGAACCCTGATCATGTTCTAACACCTTGTGCACATTATCAGAATTAATTATGCATGCAATTCAATTTATTAATAGATCATACTACACGATACTCGAACCATCACATTACGCAAACCTTCGGTTCATACTAATCAGATAGAGTCACAACAATCATTAAGGCACTAGTCACATAGCATTCATCATAACAATCAGATCATTATTCATAGAATTCAAAGCAAACAACAATGAGAAGGCAAGTTAACTTAGAGTTATTATACTAACCTCAAGATGAACCGAAGATACTTGGATTGATAGGAAGAGGGGCTTCGAAGGAGAGGGGATTGCCGTCTCAGGGGAGAGGAGAGTACTCTAGGGTTTTGCTAATTTTATGTTTTTGAGTTAATGATATCCCTAATCATCATTAGGTGTGTTCCTAACTGCAACAAGTGGGTCGGTCCCCAATCTTGGGCTCAGTTCCATGTACATGAGGACTTGGCCGAGAATACTCAAGTGGTGTTTGGCTAAGTTTTATAATCATAACACGTAACCCTCGATCATACACTCAATTACAAAAAGTATAGTCATACGCATTTAACAAGTCTAACATAACATACATCCAAACAGAACGTAACTAAAACGTGAAAGGAACAAAAGGTCACGAGGTTAGACAACACTAACCTTGAAAGTTCGGGTTGTCACATCATCCTCAACTTGAAAGAAATTCCGTCCCGAAATTTGATAAGAAGTCTTAGAGGAGTGAAGTGATAAATCAAGATAGGTAGATCAAGATGACTGTGGATTTTCCTCGGGTGCCACATCATCCCCAACTTGAAAGGAAATTTCGTCCCGAAATTCATCAGTTTCATCAGGATTTGATTCAGCAGTTTTGAACAGTTGAGGATACTTGAGCTTCATTTGATCCTCGCGTTCCAATGTGAACTCCGGTCCATGTCTTGAGTTCCAGCGAACTCTCATAATTGGGATTCGACTGTGTTTACGGACCTTCACTTCCTGGTCCATAATTTCAATAGGTTCTTCAGTAAATTGCAACTTATCATCAATCTTCAATTCTTGCAATAGTACAACGAGTGTTTCATCGGACAAACACTTCTTTAGGTTAGAGACATGAAAGACATCGTGAACATTACCCAATTCATCAGGTAATTCAAGTTTGTAAGCCACCTTCCCGATCCTTTCTAAAATTTTGAATGGCCCGACGTAGCGTGGATTAAGCTTGTCGCGCTTCCCAAAGCGCACCACACCCTTCCAAGGTGAAACTTTCAGCATGACACGATCGCCTACAGCGAACTCCAAGGGTTTCCTACGCTTGTTAGCGTAGCTTTTTTGGCGATCACACGCTGCCGCCATACGATTTCAGATCTGGACAATCTTCTCAGAGTTTCAAGTACAAGTTCTGGGCCTGTTATTTGGCTGTCACCCACTTCGGCTCAACAAAGAGGAGATCGGCTTTTCCGTCCGTATAATGCCTCGAACGGAGCTGCCTGATTACTGGAATGGTAACTGTTATTGTAGGAAAACTCTACCAAGGGTAAGTGTCTTTCCCAACCTTTACCAAAATCGACTACACACGCACACAACATGTCTTCAAGTGTTTGGATGGTTCGTTCGCTTTGACCATCCGTCTGGGGGTGATAAGCAGTGCTCATGTCAAGACGTGAGCCAAAGGATTTGTGCATCGTCTGCCACAAGTCGGATATAAAACACGGATCACGATCAGAGATGATGGAGGTTGGCACTCCATGCCTAGAAACCACCTCTTTCAAGTAAATGCCAGCAAGCTGTGAAAACTTGTCAGTTTCTTTGATCGCGAGGAAGTGTGCTGATTTCGTAAGACGATCAACGATCACCCAAATGGTATCATTCCCATTCTGAGTTCTAGGTAGACCAGTGACAAAATCCATGGCAATCTGTTCCCATTTCCACATGGGTATTTCTGGTTACTGAAGCAGACCAGATGGTTTATGATATTGCACTTTGACTTTCACGCAAGTCAAACATTTGCTCACGTATGTCGCTATGTGGGCTTTCATGCCCGGCCACCAGTACAAGGTCCTTAGATCCTGATACATCTTATCAGAACCTAGATGAATAGAGTATCGAGACTTGTGTGCTTCGTCCATCACAAGCTCTCTAAGGTTACCATAGGAAGGAATCCCTGTTCGCTCCATGAAATAGCGAATACCGTCAAATTTTTCGGTGAGTTGTTTTTCCATGCCCCGCAGAGATTTGGCTTTAAGGTTTTCTTCCTTCAACGCTTCAGTTAAGGCAGAATGCATCCGGTCAAGAAGGCTGGAGTGAATGGTAAGCTGCAAAGCTCGAACGCGTTTAGGTTTCATTTCCTTGCGACTAAGGGCACCAGCTACAACGTTAGCTTTGCCTGTATCGTACAAGTAATGCCTCCAGTTTTTTAGCGCAAAGACCACGACTCCCAACTCTAAGTCATGAGTCGTGTAATTCTTCTCATGAACCTTCAACTGTCGGGAAGCGTTGGCAATCACCTTCTCGTTTTGCATCAGTACGCAACCGAGTCACTAGATAGAAGCATCGCAGTAGACCACAAAACCATCTGTCGCATCGGGTAAGGACAAAATGGGTGCATTGCAGAGTTTTTGCTTTAGAAGTTGGTAGGCGTCTTCCTGTTTCGTTCCCCAGGAATACACGACACCTTTCTATGTTAAAGCGATGAGAGGTTGAGCGATCTTTGAAAATCCCTCGATGAATCTGCGATAGTACCCAGCGAGACCAAGAAATTAGCGCACCTTCGAAGGATTCTTCGGTGCCGCCCAGTTTCTGATAGAATCGATTTTTGCGGGATCCACATGTATTCCCAGCTCGTTAACTACGTGACCAACTGTAGGGTCGTTTGCACGACCAAACGAGTCGTTCAGAAGAGATCTCGGACTAAATCAGAGGCGGAATTCAGTGATTTAGTCTTCGTTCAACTTGTATAGCACTAGATTCACTTTATTCTGTCTCTTATATTAATTACACAATGTTTTACAAGCTGGAGACACTTCGGCAGCACCTCGGAACCAGAATCAGAAAGTTACAAATGAAATGACCAAGACACCTATATATAGGCATGGCCAATTCGCATGGAATGGACTCACACGAATAGGCATTTCGTACGAAATGGCCTTACCATTTCGTGCGAAATGGCTCCAACCTACATGATTCTTATTTTTCTCGTTCTACGTGTCTAGATCTTTCAATTCTAATACAAGACTCGATACAAGACGAAGTCAACAGACATATGCACCAACAGACTCCCCCTTGGATGTTGACGAAGTCTTCGGTGTCGAGTCTTCAGAATAACAAGTCTTCAGTCGTGATCAGTCTTTTCGCTCTCTCCAAAGTATCTGACATTGTAAGCATCCTCAATCTTCTCTCTTCTATTTATCAGTATCAACAGCTATATTCCCCCTTGGATGTTGATTCCATAAATTCTTCAGTATCAGCAGCTTCTATCTTGAGCTTTGTTCCAAGATCTGAATCTCGCTCTTATGTCCTCAGACTCCCCCTTTCGATAAGCTGGGATCGTAGTCTGGAATTCACTATCTGCAAAAACTCTACCCAAAACATAAGATTTTCATATTATGACAATTTTAATTTTGGCTTACCACTTGTAATTGGAATATTCATATTTGGTTTCATTTAAACATCTCAAAATTTATTCTCATTTCAAAACACACTCTCCCAACCCTGTTGTTCATCATGTTTAGCGCTCAAAACTTTGAAAATCAGCTTTCCAACATCAGTTGTCGAAAATAAGATGAAATAAAATCTTTTTAATTATTTAAAATTTTATGCTAAAACACACTTAAAATCTTTTTGGATTTTGAAAAAGCAGTAAAGAAATATTTACAGACAATATTTTTGTGAGTTTGTGTAAGAGGATCATATCAGTTTTTTTAGACAAATCACTAACACCGTTAAGCTTTAAACATTTTAAGTTCTAAACGATTCACGTAGATTGTCAGTATACTGATCCACTTAAATTTTTACACAAAGTTCAATTGTTTCGAGATACGAATTTAGTGTTTTAAGCACTTAAACTTATTTGCGTGTCCCACCTCAGAATATACTCCCGTATCCAGATTTCTATATTCAGTCTTACAGGTGAATGTACACTAATGATATCTGTAAACGGGTAATGCGAGTGTAGGATCGATAATCGATCTAAACGAGTCTATCAGAAGAGTTCTAATCTATATCAAAGGCGGAATTCAAAGATATAGACTTGGAAATAGCTTGATTCACTCTTTAACTTTCTTGTATATTGATTTGACAACGATTACAGGCAGCAAACACGTCGGCAACACTTCGGTACCGGAACCAGGAACGTTACAAATGAATTGGCAGCTCGACTATATATAGAAGAAGCATTTCGTACGAAATGGTCAGACGCCATTTCGTGCGAAATGGACAGAGTCCGTTTCGTACGAAATGGATCCTTTCATTTCGTGCGAAAAGGTCAAACCTCACTAAAGTCCTATCATCTAGCCTACCGAGCTCCATTCTATTCAATCTAGACACAAGACTCGATGCAAGACGAAGTCGACAGACATGTGCACCAACAGACTCCCCCTTGGATGTTGACGAAGTCTTCGGTGTGGAGTCTTCACAGTCTTTAGTCTTTAACAATCTTCGTGCTCTTCAAAGTATCTAACAGTGTAATCATTCTTCAATCTCTTTCTCTTCTTTTATAATCAATTAACCTCTCCCTTGGATGTTGATTTACCAATCATCAATTTTCTCTTTCTCGGTCATTCCCATAATAGTAATCCTGGCTCTATCTTCTTTTATCAGCTTCTATCTTTATCAAACTTTCAGGATCAGAAACTGGCTCTTGCATCTACAGACTTCCTTTAACTAACAGACTCCCCCTTAAGTTGTGCTGGGATTGTAGTCTGACTTTTACAAGATCTGAAATCGAGACCTGGCTCACACTCTGCTTTGGTGGAGACACAGAAACCTCCAAAAAAACTCTACCTCACAATAAATTTCACAAATTTAAAATTTTGACAAATTTATTCTCTTGCTTACCACTTGTAGACAGAAACTCAAAACATCAAGTATTATAATATAACATTTTTCAAACTATCTCAATCTTTTAGCTTCTTTTTTTCATCTCGAACAAACTTTCCCAAACCTGTTCGTTATTTTTAGCACTTGGAATTTTGAAAATCAGCTTTTTCATCATCAGTTGTCGAAAATCTTTTTGAATTTTAAAAAATTTATGCTAAAACACACTGAAATCTTTTGGATTTTTGGTTTTTAACAGAAAGCTGTAAAGAAATATTTACAGACAATATTTTTGTGAGTTTGTGTAATAGGATCATATCAGATTATGAGACAATCACTAACACCGTTAAGCTATAAACATTTTAAGTTCTAAACGATTCATGTAGATTGTCAGTATACTGATCCACTTAAATTTTCATACAAAGTTCAACTGTTTCGAGATACGAGATTAATGTTTTAATAGACTTAAACTTATTCGAGTATCCCACCTCAGAATATACTCCCGTATCCAAACTTCTATATTCAGTCTTACAGGTGAATGTACACTAATGATATCTTTAAACGGGTAAATGCGAGACCATGAGAGCTCAGCTTAGAACTTCCGTTCAGACAAAGAGATGATGGCTCGTCTTTAGGTATGTCCCGTTTGGGGATCTTTTCTTCAACAGCACATGATTTGCATTTTGCAATGTTTCATCATTTTTTATGCTGAGGGTGGGCTTTAAGATTAAAGCTTATGCAAAGTATTATACGAGGACTAGGCTATTGCTTCCGCAAAATCAGAAGTCCTGGTATAATACCCCCGATATCATTACGCACAAAGACCTAGTATGTCAGAAATAGAAAGCCTTTCAAACAAGATTACGGGGGTTACCCATATATTCGAGAAATGTTCCCCACGAGATAAGTAAGTATTGATTTTTAGGTTTATATCTCGAGAACAATCTACTGAATGTACAAAAACATACTGGCATATCCGCAGTGAGATCGTTTATCACATTTTGACTTTTCATTTCTTTAGCGTGCTGTGATAGTCCACTGATGTACTATCATTTCCTCTTTTTCACAACAAAACTCAATTTTGATTTTTCGATGTTTTTGTCTTTTTAGATTTTATCATGTTTTTGAATTTTTCAAATTTTCGAAATTTCTAAAATTTTTACTCCCCCAAAAATCAAAATATGTTTTAATTTTGATTTTTTGGGAAAATTTGAAAACAAAACTGTACAAACAAACTGACAACTGATTCGAATTGCTTCAATTCGCCATCCCCTTGGCATAAACAATCAGAACTCCCCCTAACAACAAACTATTTTCCCATTATGATTTCAAAACACTTAAGTTTGTTTTAATCAAAATGTTTTTTTCCGGAAAATAAGTTTTTGTTGATTTTATTACTTGTAGGTTAGGAGTTTAATTCATCACATTGTTCTTCAACCAAAAGTATGAGGGTTAAATCAAGTTCAACTTAATGACCTTGATAACCACTTGTAAGAACAAACTTCTTTTTCACCACTTGTAGATTCAACCATACCATTCAACAATTAAATGTTGAAAATATTCATGAATACTACCACTTGTAGAACGAAATTTCACAGATGTGAATTTCTCATGAAAGATGCCGATTCCTACTCCCCGATTACCAACTTGGGAGTTCCGGCAAGTCAGGATTTTAAGTAGAAAATGCTGTCACCCAGGCCTGACCAGCCTTGGGTGATTGTGAATCATCTCTATCCCACCATCTTTTTGATTTGTAAAACTCTTTTGCACCTTTAACCTTTCCATCAACCACCTTCCCAAAAATATGTTTAAGTTTTCCATTAAAAGCTTGTTCAGCATCAAATTCTTCTTTACCAACGAAGAATTGATCTGAAATTTCAACCTTACCAACTTTCAACTTCAAGTTTTCTTTTGGAAATGGCGGAAAGTTTTCATCGTTTAATTCTGGAACGGAATTTTTTTCACTCTTCTCAACAAATGACTCCTCTGACTTTGACGAGTCAGATTCATTGTCAGAACTACTCTCTGATTTAACAACCCACTACTGTTTGTTCAAATCAACTTTTCTTTTGTAAAAACGTTTCGAATTTTCACCATCTTTGAAAGTCGAATTTTTGAACACTTTAAACTTTTCTGTTGGTTGTTTCTTTCCATTCACACTTTTTATTTTCAATTCTGGGTTAGAAATAACTCCCTGTTTTGAATAAGTGGACTTGGAGCAATTCCAAGCAATGTGTCCAACTTCTTCGCATTTGAAACAGGTTCTTCTGTCAACTCTTGGTACAGACTTTCTTAAAACATTCTTTTTCTTTTCAGCGAGAAACTCTTGGTTTGTCTGTCTCCAGAATGGTTTCTTCTCTTCTTCTATTGAACTTATACCTGAAACAAATTTAGTTTTTGGTTTAAAAGATTTCTCATTTTTATGGTTTTCTGGGGAAAGGAAACCCAAACCATTCTTTTTGAAATTACTGTTATGGTTTGGTCTTTGTTGAAAACCTGAACCAGAACTGTAACCTTTTTTCTTGTTCAATCTCCATTGAACTCTTGAAGTGTATTTTTTAGGTTTTTCATTAAGGTTCACGTCTTTTATTTCAGAATATTAATTTCTGATAATTTGAAAACCTACTTGATCATTTCAGTTTTGACACTTCTTATTTGAAATTCCTCATTAGAACATAATTTGTCTGAATCATTCAAAGTATATGCCACTTTGGTTGGTTCTTCATTCAAAGTATTTTTTGATAACATGAATTCTTTATTGTAAACCCGTTTGACTAGTGAACTCGGAATCTTTTCTGATGAACTTGAACTTTCAGATTTAGACTCTGACTTTGACTCTTCATCCATATCCAACACCTGATCGACCACTTTCTTTAATAACTCAGACTCATGATCAGTGTCAGATGCTGTGAATGTGACATCAATATTGTCTGGTAACTTATCAATGGTTTCAGACTTTAATTTTATATTGACAGCCTTTTTCAATCGTTCCTCATTTGGTTTTCTGGGAGAATAACTTTCATAGATTGGAGGCGGACACTTGTTATACTTGACACTTTGTTTCTTACCAGTATCCTCTTCCGTCTTTTTATCTTGAAAAGTTTCAAGACCTGCAACAGTAGGATAAACTCGATCAATCAAATAATCACAAGTTATATAACTAAACAACAATCTTTTGATTCTTTCACATTCAATCTTTTCGAGTTCCAAATCCTGCTTCAGCTTTGCACAATCTTTAATATACTCATTTATGACCTTCTGCTTAGTCATCAATGTTGAACTCATCATCGTCTGAGCAGCTCCCATTTCTAGATTTGTCTTGTTCATACTATCTACCGTCTTGTTCAACACATCATACGACTCTTTCACATACTTCACATCAAACAACAGTTTTTGTTACAACTCTTCCAATTCACGACACTTCTTGTCTTTCTCCTCACAGTCTTTGCAAGATTCCAAACATCTTAGACAAGGTTTCGTGATTTCAACGATTTTTTCAACTTCGACTATTTTTTCAATTTCAACGATTTTCTCAACTTCGACTATTTTTTCAATTTCAACGATTTTCTCAACTATTTTTGCAATTTCAACGATTTTCTCAACTATTTTCTTAGTTACTCGTTCATCATCAAATTCTAATTCTGCTTCCCACCCTTCAACTTCGACCTTTTTCGTCGAATTCTCTTCAACTTCTGCTTTCTCAGCTTCCATTTTTTCCTTTTCTTCAGCAATTTTTCCTGCTTCCAATTCTTCCAATGCTCTTTTCAGACGAGCAGCCCTTTTTTCTTTCAACATCTCAATTTTATCTGCAAAAAACAAATTAAAACTGAACGAGTCTAAACTTTTTCTAGCATTATTAATGTATTCTTCCTTATCATCGGTATCTTCATCACTTTCTGATGATCTGAAAATCTTCGTTCTTTTTGGCTTAGATTTGATTTCTTCTTCTTCCAAGATTCGAGCAACATGTTCTGAATCAGCTGGAATGTATTTGTCCCAGCTAAAACCCTCTGCTACTTTTTCATCATCTTTATTTACAAGATAAGCTTTCTTCTTTCCATCTTCAATTGCACGGGATGATGATGGTTGTTGAGCAATCTGATGAAAAATTGATTTTTGATAATAATCGTTCTTTCCAAACGGATCCTGTCTTCCGATTGCTTCTTTATTTTTACATTCTGGTTTAAAATGCCCCTTTTCTCTGCAACGAAAGCAAGTAACTTTGATTTGTCAAACCCTAACAGAGATGTAGCATTCTCACGAAAATCATCTCTTCCGGTGATTTGTTGAAATTTTTCAGCTCTTCTTACAGCACTGGCTAAACACCACTTGATGTCCATCAACTCAAGTTCCTCAGCATCAATCTGATCATAATCCTCTTTAGTAAGCATTGGATTTCCGATTCTTCCAGCAACTAAGCTTTCATAAGACTCTAACATGGTAACAAGTGATGCCATGTGTTGTTTAGCCACTTCTGGAGAGAGATTTTGACCATTTTGAATATTCAAGGTAACATTGCATTGCATATTTGTTGAATTCTGTTGTTGAGGACTTGGTGTTGTGAAATTCAGATCAAAACTTGAATACGACGACGAATATCCACCACTCTGAGTTACAGTACTACCATTTGTTCCAGAAGAACTATCAGCACTGAAAGCAGTCTTAATCTTTGGACTTGGAGTAGTCTCAAATTTGTTTCCTCTGAAGTATAGACTAACAACTTGTTGAGCATTTGGATTATTCATGATAGCAGTTTTCTGAATATCCAATTCATGTTCTTCAATCTTCTGAATGAACCTCGCCAAATTCATACTTTCAGATTTTCTCATATGTTTTAAGATCAGCAAATATGTTCCCCATTTATTCCGTGGTAACGTATCGGCTAGCTTATCAACCCATTCATCATCGTCTTTCGTTATTTCCAATCTTCCCATTTCCAGAACAAGATGACAATATCTATCGATAGTCATTTTTGTTGTCTCACCTTCAAAAGCAACAAACCTATCAAACGATTTCTTTAGTAAAGCTTGTTTGTTCTTTATCATATCAGCGCTTCCCTTAAACTTGTTAATCAATGCCAACCAAATTGATCTAGCAGTGTCTTCATGTTGAAGCAAAACAAAAATATTTTCTTTTACTGCTTGTTGGAGAATACTAATCATCATTTTTTCACTCGTGTATTTTCAATTTCTCAACCTCTGAATAGTCACTGAAAGCTTTTTCAATCCCACGTTCATTTTTCGGCTTTAAGTAATCTACATCTAACGAACACCATGCATCAAACTTATAAGCTTGCACCCGGTTTTCAAACTGATTTTGCCATCCTTTAAAATCTTCAATGTACATAAGCTTTGGCCGGTTTTGATAAGTTCCTGTCTCATTCTCATTGTAAACAGTTTTGGCAGCTGTAATTGGAGCAACTGGTGTAGCAAACGCATTGTAAAATTCTTCTTCCATGTTTCGGTTTAATAGTTTCACAAATTCACAATTTTCAAGCGAAATGACCTTTGGTACGAAATGGACAGCTTCAAACGAAATGGTCAATCTCAAACGAAATGGACACTTATGAGCCAATTCGTGCGAAATGGATATAATTTTCAAATGAAATGACCCTTTTGAAGCAAAATGAGCTGATTTCATGCGAAATTGTCACACCCTGGCTTTTGCGGAAGCATGGGTTAATTTGGTGTGACTTCTTAATACCATAGCAACAATCACAACCACACGACATGATTAACACATAAGATGTTCATCCATTCATTAAGTCAAATACTACCACAACATCATTGTTGGAAAATGTCACACTTACGATAAGTTACAAACCATACTTGTTTAAAACATGATTACCAGACACAACAAAAGACTTGAAATAAAAACATGGTTTAAAGACATGTAATCCGTCCAGGCAAGGGTTACACCTCCTAAACCAACTACCCCGGATGACATCTTTATTCAACGCAGCTTAACATGCATGCAGACACTTGCCAGATCCTTTAGTTTCCTGAAATACATGTAGTTTGAAAAATCAACAAAAGTTGAGCGTGTTCATGTGTATGTGAGTATGTATAAACCTTTGAAGTGTGTCTTGTATGTATGAAAAACCCTGGTATGTAGCAATTATGGAAAAATAAAAGAGATCACCAATGGGTTGCAAAACCACTGGAATGTGTGAACGGTGCAGGAAGTACTCAAACCTAGCAAATTTGTACCGGGCCTCCGGCTGTAAGACATAGTCACCACTATGGGCCGCCCCGGCCTCATGGGTGTGGGCTTGCTACACCCAAATAGATTTATTACTCATGTCCCTCGGTCCTACGACGAGGATTAATGGCCTTAAGTGTTGTACCCACCTTTCACATGATCTAAGCGTCTAAACCCTCCTTAAGCTAACCATACCAATTATAAAAGCGTCTGTAATAAATATGACATGTATTTCACCCCCGAAGTATAAAACTGAAAACAGTTAAAGGAATAGGGGGACATGAACTCACTGTAGTGCGTCTCCGAAATCGTAATCAAATTTCCGGTCTCGTCAGCAAATACGACCTCCTACAATGTACTAATGTCTATTAGACGAACGGGCCGTGCCTTGCTTTTGGGTTTAACATTTTTGAGTTGCGACTCTTAAGTTTCCGAATATTATTCCAAGTTATAATTATTAGTTAAAATAATTATTTTAACTTTAAATTATATTTTATTATGGAATAAACGTTAACCATTATTTCGTATTTACTTCCCAAGGATGGGGGTATTTATACATGTATTATTGTGATTCCGAGAAATATATTTTAAGTCCCACTTAGGAAAAATATATTTAACTTACGTGTCCAAAAATATCCTATTCCCAAAATATATGTATTCTTTCATGGCATTTGTCAAGTTATATTATTTTACCCTAAAAATAATATAACTAGTTCACAAAGTATGCAAATATTCACACAAGTGTATTAGTGTAAAATATATATTCTAAATATATTTTTATCCGTTTTTATTTACAAAATCGATCTCCGTTACTTTATATTCTTGTAACAAAAATATGGCGAAGTTTATATTTGAAAAACAAGATATAAATTATACTAGTAATGCTTGTCTAGAAAAATATTTTCTAAGTGTTGGATTTTTAGAAAATTTCTCCAGAGTTTCCTTTGTAAACGGAGGTGTCCGTGCTTACTAGCATATCATTTTCTTTTCGGAAATCGTTCAAATCAACCAACAAATTACTAAACAATATTACACTAGTCGAGTGCCAAAAATAATGCATTTTTCATGACAACATAAACTTGGTGTCTCATAAAAATGCGTAGTAATTTAGTGGTGTGTTTAGTGGGTTTAGTTACCCTCCAAAGTGTGTTTATTTTTGTAAAAATTTCGCCCTCGGGAGTTTTAGAGGTTCATAACTTGTGAACTTATTTTATAAAAATATCCGTTTACAACTTTTTCATGTCTTACATGTTTACATATACTTATTTCTTCCAAAAGTAGTGTAGAAATCATGACTTTTCTAAAAACCCGTCTTTTAACTTGGTGTGTCTAGAAAAATTATTTGTAGACCTCGGGTCCATACGCCCATCTACTCACTTTGTTACCAAGCTTATGTTGAGACATGGAGGTGATTCTTTTATGTAAAACATTAATCACCTCCTAACTTGTTAACTTAAGTTTTTAATCTTATTTTAACAAGTATAACTATGATGCTAAACACCCTATGACTAGTAATCATCAAATAAATAATAACAACATCAAACAACTTTATTTTAACAAGATTTCATCATCATTTTAGCTTTATGTTCAAGTTGTGTTCATGATCTTTTTAGTGTTCTTGTATTCACACCACAACATAATTATTAACCACCATAAATATAAAAATAAAAGATGATCATAGAGGCTTACTACTAGCTTTGAAGCTAGGGAAGAAACACTAGAGAAAAGCGGGTGGATAAAAGCTTGTGGTTGAGGTCCTTCACGATCCGAGTGCTCCAAACCTTATAAAACACCTTTGTGCACCTTGTAGTACACTTGGAAATCTTGAACAAAAAAAATGAAAATGGTGGTAGTGACAAGGGGTATCTCGGCCGAAGTTTGCAAGGGGAAAAAGAATTGTTTGTAGGTGAGTGGGGATGTTATGTGGTTAGTGATTCTTATAAGTCTTCATGTTGTTATCCATTTGGTATGGTGTTCCCTTAAGTACACTACATGTCAAGTCCAAGATCTCATGAGTTCCAAGAAGAGATTACTTAGAAATTTGAAAAGGTTTGAAAAATCTTGATGTGTGGGGCCATAGGGACGGTTATGTGTATGGGGGAGGGGTTAAATGAAAGTTGTTTGGAAAATAGATGAGTAATTTGGGGGTGTGAAGTGTAATTGTTAAGGTTGTGTAAGAATATGCATGATTCCCTAGGTAAATCACATGGGAATTGTAGGATTTTTTTGGTGGCACATGGGAAATCAAAAAAAAAAAATGAGAAGAGGGGGGGCCATGTTGTGCCGCCATTTTCATGGGGGAAAAGGTTAAGTGTATTATTTGGTGTGGTAAATAAGTTAAATAGTGGGGGTTTAATGTTATGTCTAGTGTTTAGCGGGTACCGGGTATTATGTAAGGTGTTATAGTGCTCGGGGACCATAACTAGTTCAAAAAAAGTGTAACAATGTTTTAATAATATTTTTGTGTTCCGGGTAATGTCCAGTTATCTAGTTAGACACTGTTCCGTTAATGTGCTTAATTATTCCTTAAAGTGTCTCTTATATATATTTTTGTAACACAATTAATCCCCGGCACTTATGAAAGCTTACAGGACCATTTTGTCAAGTTTTTGCACATTACTAGGATAATTAAATGCTGAATTTTGTTTAAAAGTGCAGAATTTTGCAGTTAAAGTGTGTTTTAGGCACTTCCCGGCACTTTAACTATCACCTAGTGACGCAGTTTTATGGTCCTCACTTCCCTACACTCCCTACTAGTGTAGTATCTTGTCTCTGGCTCATATTGGCCTCAATATAGTGTCTGTCTACGTGTTGGCATTGTCAGCACGTGTCTGAGTTATCCGCTCATTGTGCTAACTGTGCTTTGTGCATCAGGTTTGTCACTAAGAGTCTGTATGAAATAAATGGAGTGACTGTATGTAAAGTGATGCACATGTATGTATGTAACATAGATCAGTAAGCAGTTTAATTTAACAGTTGTAATCAAGCACAATCATTAAGCACGAATTAAATATTAATTATTTGTACGGATACCTGAAATTTTGAGGGTTGTCACATTCTCCCCTTGTTAGAGAAATTTCGTCCCGAAATTTTAGTTCTGCTACTAGATGGTGGGGTCTTGGGGAATAAATGCCGGTACTTTTCCTTCATGCGATCCTCACGCTCCCACGTGAATTCTGGCCCATGTCGTGCATTCCATCATACCTTGACGAGTTTGACGCTACTCCGGCGTGTCTTGTTAACCTTCCAATCAGTAACCTCGACGGGTTTTTTGATAAAGTGGAGTGTGTCGTCAACATGAACTTCGTCGGCAGGAATGACCACTGTCTCCTGAGTTGGACTCTTTTTCAGATTAGATATGTGAAATGTATCGTGGACACCATTAAGTTCAGCGGGTAGGTCCAACTTGTATGCTACCAAACCAACCCTTTTCAGAATTTTGAATGGACCAATGTATCATGGATTCAACTTCCCACGCTTTCCAAAGCGTGCCACACCCTTCCAGGGTGAGACCTTCAATAAAACCATATCTCCCACCTGAAATTCTAGAGGTTTCCTTCTTTGCTCCGCATAGCTCTTTTGACGATCACGAGCCGCTTTGATGCGTTCTCGGATCTGGAAAATCTTGTCTGTTGTCTCTTGAACCAAATCCGGACCAACTAACTGTCTATCACATGCGTCAGCCCAACAAACCGGTGATCGACATTTGCGTCCATAGAGAGCTTCGAACGGTGCGGCTTGTATACTTGCATGATAGCTGTTATTGTATGAAAATTCAACCAATGGTAGGTGAGTGTCCCAACTACCACCTAAATCCATTACGCAAGCTCGCAGCATGTCTTCTAATGTTTGAATCGTTCATTCACTCTGTCCATCCGTTTGCGGGTGAAAAGCTGTACTTAGATTTAACTGAGAGCCGAAAGCTTCTTGAAAGGATTGCCAAATCCTTGACACGAATCTTCCATCTCTATCAGAGATGATTGAGAGAGGCACTCCATGCCGTGCAACAATCTCTCTCATATATATCTCAGCAAGTTTACTCGTGTTGTCTTTTTCCTTGATGGGCCAAAAGTGTGCAGATTTCGTTAAACGGTCTACTATCACCCAAATTGTATCGTGGCCCTTGGGCGTTCTTGGCAATTTTGTTATGAAGTCCATCGAAATCTGTTCCCATTTCCATTTAGGTATTTCAGGTTGTTGCAAGCGGCCTGAAGGTTTCTGGTATTCTGATATTCGGCTTTTACCTTGGCGCAAGTTAAACATTTACTAACGTATACGGCAACATCGCCTTTCATCCTTGGCCACCAGTAGAAATCCTTAAGATCTTGGTACATCTTATCCGCTCCTGGATGAATTGAGTACCGTGACTTGTGAGCCTCGTCGAAGATAACCTTCCTCAAACCACCAAACAAAGGAACCCAAATTCGTTTCATGAAGCATAAAGTTCCATCCTCGTTTGGTACCAATTGCTTCTCCATCCCACGGAGATATTCATCCTCAATATTCCTTTCTTTAAGAGCTTCCCTCTACGCGGCACGAATGCGCAATGAGAGATCCATCTGGACGATCATTTCCAAAGCCCTAACCCTTATGGGCTTAATTCTTTCCTTCCGACTTAGGGCATCGGCGACCACATTCGCCTTCCCTGGATGATACTTGATTTCACAATCGTAGTCGTTCAGTAGTTCAACCCAGCGTCTCTGTCTCATGCTAAGTTCTTTTTGATCAAAAATGTGCTGTAGGCTCTTGTGATCAGTGTAGATCGTACATCGTGTGCCATATAAGTAATGTCGCCAGATCTTCAAAGCAAATACCACTGAACCCAATTCTAAATCATGCGTGGTATAATTTTTCTCGTGGACCTTTAATTAGCGAGAGGCATAAGCTATGACTTTTTGTCACTGCATTAGCACGCAGCCTAAACCCTGACGCGAAGCGTCACAATAAACCACGAAGTCGTCAGTGCCTTCGGGTAGAGATAAAATTGGCGCGTCAGAAAGCTTGTTCTTTAACAACTAAAATGCTTCCTCTTGTTTATCTCCCCAATCAAACTTCTTGTCCTTTTGGGTAAGGGAAGTCAAAGGTTGAGCGATTTTCAAGAAATCCTCAATGAACCTTCGATAATAACCAGCCAAACCTAAGAATTGTCGAATCTCGGTTGGCGTCTTTGGAGTCTCCCAGTTCTTTATTGCTTTGATCTTGGTGGGATCCACATGGATTCCATTTCCATTAACCACGTGTCCAAGAAATTGGACTTCGCGTAACCAGAACTCGCACTTCGAGAACTTGGCATACAACTTCTCCTTTTTAAGTAGCTCCAAAATAGCTCTTAAATGTTGTTCGTGCTCATCCTTAGTCTTCGAGTAGATCAAAATATCATCAATGAATAAGATTACGAACTTGTCGAGGTACGGCTTGCAGACTCTGTTCATCAAGTCCATGAAAACTATTGGTGCGTTTGTTAGCCCAAACGGCATAACCAGGAACTCGTAATGTCCATATCGAGTTCTAAAAGCAGTCTTGGGAATACTTTCCTCTTGTATCCTCAGTTGATGGTAACCTGATCGTAGATCGATCTTTGAGTAGAAACTTGAACCTTGCAACTGATCGAATAAGTCATCAATTCTCGGCAAAGGATATCTATTCTTGATTGTCAACTTGTTTAGTTCCAGGTAGTCGATACACATGCGAAAACTACCATCCTTCTTCTTGACGAATAAAACTGGAGCTCCCCAAGGTGAGAAGCTTGGTTTGATGAATCCCTTGTCTAACAGCTCTTGAAGTTGTGTTGACAGCTCTTGCATCTCTGAAGGTGCAAGTCGATAAGGTGCCTTAGCCACAGGTGCGGCGCCTGGAACTAAGTCAATGTGAAATTCGACTTGTCTTAGAGGCGGCAATTCTGGCAAGTCTTCTGGGAAGACTTCAGGATATTCCTTTACGACTGGAATGTCTTCGATCTTTGGTTCAGCGACTTCCTTATCAACGATATGTGCCAAGAAGGCAACACATCCTTTCTTCAAACACTTCCTGGCTTTCAGGCAGCTAACGATCCTCAGTGGCGTATCGTGCTTTTCTCCATGAACCACAATCATCTCTCCATCGGCCATTGGGATGCGAATGGTCTTTTCATGACAAACCACCTCGGCTTTGTTGCTAGACAGCCAATCCATCCCTACTACCACGTCGAAGCTTCCCAACTTGACTGGCGGTAGATCCAAAGTGAACTCGTGTTCTCCCAATTCGATCACGCATCCACTGATGACTTCATTCGTTCAACTAGCTTTCCATTAGCCAGTTCGATCGAGTACGGAACGTCTAACTTACTAGCAGTTAATTCAAGCATTTTCTTAAATTCTAGCGATACAAAGCTATAGTCGGCACCAGTATCAAACAGAACAGATGCAAAGTGTTAATTTATAGGGAACGTACCAGTGACAACATTCGGGTCCTGGCGTGCCTCCTTAGCTCCAATGTTGAATACCCTTCCACGAGCTTGGTTGAGCTTAGGGCATTCCTTTTTAAAGTGCCCGACTTCTCCGCAGTTGAAACATCCCGGTCCTAGCATGTTACCATTACCATTGAGCATTGTTTGCTCCCCGATTCCCAGTTCGATTTCCAACATTTCCCCGATTACCATTTCCACCGTTGCGGTTTCCATTTCCGTTCCCACCGCGATTGTTGTTACCAAAACCCCTATGACCATTGTTTCCATGACCGGCACCTGTGCCAACCCAGCAAGTATTCTTCGAATGGCCCTCCTTACCACAAGACTCGCATTTCCTCAACCTGCACTGACCCGAGTGATGGTATAGGCATATGCCACATTTGGGCAAAGCGCCCATGTAACCTTTCCCTTTGCTTTCGACACCGGTTTTGGCCCTGGCCGTTGTGTTTGATTCACCCTTCTTGCTCACACTGCTGGTTCCTTGCTTGAAGTTGGAATATTTCCGTTTGTTTTCACCAGACGACTCCACATGAGTTTCCTTCTTTTTCTGATCGGCATTAGAAAACTTGTTTAGCCTGATGGCTTCTTCAGTCAGAGATATGCTCAGATCGATGGCTTCAGTAATGGTTGTCGGTTTTGACGTCATAACCATGCTCATAATCTGAGGTGCTAATCCCCAGATGAAATGTTCCACGCGCTTGAATTCGGGCGTGACCATGTACGGCACCACATGGGACAGATCATGGAACCTTTGAACATACTCAGCGATTTTTGGGCCTTTGTTAGTGCATGCATCTGTCGATTTCGTCTTGTATCGAGTCTTAGTCTAGAAAGGTTAGATCAGGGCATGTTTTACGAGGAAATAGTAAAGTTTAGTGTGATTCGAGCTGATTCCGCTTGAAAGTGCTCATGGCAGTTTCAAGCGAAATCAGAAGACTTGATTCCGCTTGAGTGTGCATGTGTAGAGGTTTCACTTGAAAGGTATTCCGCTTGAATTGTTTCAAGTGGAATCAGAGTAGTATATATATGGGTCCAAGAGAAATCATTGTAACGGTTCTTGAATTCCATACCGAGGTACTGCCGGTGTGAGATTTGGATGTAATCAGGGTAAAATCAATACATCAAGTGTTTAAAGTGTATTACAAGCTGTTTCGAACTCAGTTTCTTGTTTTCCGCACCTGAAACTGTTTCAAACTCCCTGAACGACTCGTTCAGGTCAAATACATGATCCTACAACTGGTATCAGAGCTCAGGAGGAGGAGTTCTATACGATTCAGCTGAAAAATCTCTGTTTTTCTACACCTTCTTTCAAAATTTCAAGATATCACGGCTAAAATTGGATCAAATTTTCACAGAATGTGTTAAACTACAAACTAACAAACCCTTGAAAGTTTCAAATTAAAATTCTGACTAAAATTGGGTAAAAATGATGTTCAAAGTGATTCCGCTTGAACGGATCCTTTATGATTCCGCTCGAGTTTTGTGACTGATTCCGCTCCAAGTTGTCTGTTGATTCCGCTTCAGGAGTTTTCTGATTCCGCTTCAGAGTACCGAATCAGAGATTCCGCTTGAGATTTACTGGTGATTCCGCTCCAAAACACACTTAAGTGATTCCGCTTCAACTTAGGATTCCGCTTGAAATCGTTTATTGCTATTTCGCTTGAAATTTGAACTACTTATTTCGCTTGAAGTTGTTTCTGTTTGCAGGTTATTCCGTTTGAACATGATTTTTGGTAGAAAATTTGATTTCGCTTGAACATGAATCATGAGTGAAGATTTCTACAACGCGTTTGCGACATCTCCGACTACTCCGGCTTCCATTGCTCAGAACATGAATCTGGAAAACGAGACCGGAACTTTACAAAAACCCCCGAAGCTTATGAGCATAGAAGAGTATTACGGATGGAAAGACAGATTCGAAAACTCGGTTCAGGCTAATCATCTAAGATCTTGGGAATGTATTCTGAAGAAGTACGTGTTGCCCCGTACTGATCTGCAAGTTGAGAAAACAATTTCTGAGTTTAGTGAACAAGAACGTGATATGTACAAAGCCGAACAGATGATGATCAGTCTTCTTCAACAAGCCATCAAAGAGGACATCTTTGTGTTGCTTCAACATGACAAGACATCAAAATCGATTTGGGATGCTCTTAGAGTAAAGTTTGAAGGTAGTGATAATATGATCAAATGCAAGAAGGCATTGCTTAAAAAGGAATTTGATCTATTCAGTAGTCTACCGGGATAAGACACAAAGAAGTTGATTGAAAGATATTGCCACTTAGTTCGATCCATGTCGATGCTGAGCATAACAAAAGATCGTGAAGAGTGGGTTGACAAGCTAGCTGATGCTTTACCTCAAAAGGAGTGGGGAACTTACTTTATTATTCTGAAGAACACTGGGGTATATGATGGGTTGACGTCTCAGTTTATTGAAAAGATAGAGGGACAAGATCTGGAACAGCAAAAGATTGCAAGGATGAACAGTCCGAGTGGTCAACAAGATGTGAAAATGTACTACAAAGGCAGTGTTCCAGAAGCTGAAATAAGCCCGAAAATCCAAACTGCATTTAGTGCTGGAGATTCATCGGAAAAAGTTGATCAGAGTACAACCAAAAGCAGTGGATTCTCTTCATATCCAAGTGTTAATACAAAAGAAACAACAACAAGCTTTCAGCATCAGAGCTCAAAAACTGGAAATGGTTGTGTGATACAATGCAACATTACTTTGAATCTTCCTGATGGTCAAAGTTTTTCTGAAGAAGTTGCAAAAGATCACATGGCATTACTTGGTTCCGTGCTTCTATCTTATGAAGGCTTGGTTGCAGGGAGGATCGGGAATCCTATGCTAACAAAGGACGATTACGATCAGATAGACGCCGAAGAAATGGAGCTAATGGACATCAAATGGTGTCTTGCTAGTGTCCTTAGAAGAGCTGAAAAGTTTAAACTGATTACCGGGAGAAATGACGTTCTTGATGCACACGTTTCAACTTTAGGTTTTGATAAATCTAAAGTTACTTGTTTTAAATGCAGGGAGAAAGGTCATTTCAAACGGGAATGCAAGAATAGAATGGCAAATGATGAAAAGAATTCGTTCGGAAAAGATGACTACTACCGAAAAGCCATATACCAACAAGTCGGTCAACAACAACAACAAGAACCACAAGTGGCTCGTGGTAGAAAAGTGATAGAGGATTCAAAGAGAGCATGTTTGGGAAATCAAGAAAACTTTAATTGGAACTTTCAGGATGATGAAAGGCTACCCGAAGGTTTTAGCTGGGATATGTTTACAGATGAGAAAGGAGATTTCAAAGCCTTCATTGCTAAAATTGTGAAAGAACCAGATATGTTCACAGAGTGGATGAAGTCTATTGGTGAAACTGTGAAGAATGAAGAAGAAAAGTCTGTTTCAACTGATGAAAGTTGACAAATTTCAAATGATAGTTTAGAAAAAGAGATTGTCTTTGATCAAACACCATCTGATTCTGGTTCTTCGGATGATAGTTCTGAGAAATCAGTAGAGTTCGATCAATCTCCAACTGATGTTAGCAGTGATGATGAGGAAGAAAAACATATTAATATTGCAAAATCTCATCTCTCTCTTGAAAGTTTTCATTTTTATTTTGCAGATCGATTGGAGAAACTAAAACAGAGACGAGCTGCAAAAGAAGAAAAAGAAATGAAGACTGAAAGTGATGCTGAAAAGGATGAGATTGTTCGAAATGAAGAAGTTAAAGTTGCTGCTAAGAAGATTGCTGAAACTGAGCAGGTAACTGAAGCAGAAAAGGTGGTTGAAGTTGAGAAGATTATCGAAGTTGAAAAGATTGTGGAAGTCATCAAGCCTTGCACAAAGTGTTTAGAACCATGCATAGAATGTGCAGCAAAAGATGAAAAGTTAGCCGAGTATGAGAAGATGAAAGAGCAGTTGTTGTTCAACCTAAACTACGTGAAGGAATCTTATGATGTTTTGAACAGAATAGTAACTGGTCTTCAAAAGACTAATTCTGAAAGAGAAAAAGCTTTGACAATGATGAATGCAACGATGATGATAAAGCAAAAAGCTATCAACTTCTACATCAAAGAAAGTGCAAAATGGAAGCAAGAGTTGGAAACCGAGAAGATTGAGAATGAGAGAATCAGACGTTTGTTACAAAGTTACTCTAGTTCTGATTATCTTATTGATCAAATTTATCCGACTGTTGCAGGTTTTGAAGCATTCAAAGACGACAATCCAAAGAAGAAGGATACTAGTAAGAAACCAACTGTTAGCTATAACAAGTGTCCACCTCCAATATGGGAAGGTTACTCTCCCAGAAAACCAAATGAGGAGCAACTGGAATAAGCGGTCAATATAAAGTTAAAAACCGATTCAACTGATGAATTACCAGAAAACATTGACGTCACATTCACTTCGTCTGACACTGATCTTGAATCTGGGTTAATCAAAAATGTGGTCGATCAGGTGTTGGATACTGATGAGGAGACTGAGTCAAAGTCTGAGTCTGGAGGGTCAAGTTCGTCAGTCAACAGTTCAATACCGATGGTTAAAAGGACTTACAGTAAAGAATTTTTGTTATCAAAATCAAATTTGGATGATGAAACATTCGAAGTAGCATACACTTTGAATGATTCTGACAAGTTATATTCTGACAAAGAGTTTCCATCAAGAAGTTTTCGAGTTGACATGATCAGAAAGGTTTTTAAAATGACAGAAATTAATATTTTTGAAATAAAAGATTTAAATCTTACTGGAAAACCTAAGAAATACACTTCAAGAGTTCAACAGCGTTTAAACAAGAAAAAGGGTTACAATTCTGGTTCTTGTTTTCAAAAGAAACCAAACCATAATGGTAGCTACAAAAAGAAAGGTTTAGGTTTTGTTCCACCAGAAAACTATAAAAATGAGAAAAATTCTAAAACAAAAACAGAATTTGTTTCAGGTGGAAATGCTGAGGAAGAACAGAAGAAACCTTTCTGGAAACAATCAAACCAGGAGTTTCTTGCTGAACAGAAAAGAAAAGGAACTGGAGTGTTTCATCCAAAGGAAACTCGAACCTGTTTTAAGTGCAACGAAGCTGGTCACATTGCACCGAATTGTCCGAAAGTTACCAAGACAAAACAGGGAGTTTCTTGAAAACTGAAAGAAAAAGTTATTGATATTGAACCACCAACTGAAAACTTCAAAAGTTTTGAAAATTCTATTCATGAAGTTGGTGAGTGTTCAAAGAAAAATTTTTACAAAAAGAAAGCCAAAGACAACCAAGTGTGGGTTGTTAAGAAGGGTGATGAGAAGGTAGGCGATGAATTTGATTCCAAAAAATCAGTGGAGCCACAAGTTGAGGTTAAAATGGAAAAATTTGTATCTTCAAAAGATGATGTTGAAATTCCATCTTTGAAGTTTGAAAATATTAAACAAATGATTGGTAAGGTGGAAATCTCAAATACATTCTATTCTGATCAGAAGGAATTTGATGTTGAGAAAACATTCAATGGGAATGTTAAGAAAATTTTTGGGAAAATGCTTGATGGGAAAGTAAAAGGGGTTAAAGATTTTTATGCTACAAAGAAAGCAACCTATAACCCGACTGAACAAGAGTTGAAAACATCCAGGGTTGGTAAGACCTGGATGGAAATTGTTTTCCCTTGAAGTCTCATGGACTATGCCGGAGATCCCAAGTTTGTAATCGTGGATCAGGAATCAACATCATTCTTGTTATGATAGTTTTTATGAAAGAATTTAAAAATTGTTGAAAATTTTTACAGGTGATGGACTATGCCGGAGATCCCAAGTTTGTAATCGTGGATCAGGAATCGGCATCATTCATGTGAATTTTGATTTTACGAATGAGTTTTAAGGTTGATAAATTTTTACAGGTGAAGGACTATGCCGGAGCTTCCAGGTTGGTAAGTGCGAAGCAGGAATCGGCATCTTGATTGGTAAAATGGTTTGTGTAGATGTGTTATTCCTACATGTGGATAAATGGTGTGATTATACTTACAAGTGGTAAATCAGGGACATTAATTTGTACTTGATTTCCTACAAGTGGTTGAACAAGATGATGAACCAGTCCCTACAAGTGGTTAAAACAAACTTATTTTCTGGAAAAATCATTTTGATTAAAACAAACTTAAGTGTTTTGAAATCTTAATGAGAAAATAGTTTGTTGAAAGGGGGAGTTCTGATTGTTTATGCCTAGTGGATGGTGAATTGAAGTGATTCGATATCAGTTGTCATATTTCTGTATAGTTTGTTTTACAAAACTTGTTTTTCTACAAAGTGGATCTAGAGCTTAGTTTGTTTTTCAAATATTTGTTAAATGTGTTTGCATTTTAGGGGGAGTAGAAATTTCAGAAAATCCAAAAACATTTAGAAAATTTGAAAAAGTAAAAAACATGATAAAATCAAAAAACGAGTTTTGTTGTCAAAAAGAGGAAATGATAGTATATCAGTGGACTATCACAACATGCTAAAGAAATGTAAGGTCAAAAATGTAATAAACAATCTCACGGATGATGTGTCAGTAGGTTTTTGCACATTTAGTATATTGTGACGAGATATAAATCTAAATTTCAAACTTGCTTATTTTGTGGGTAACATTTTCTTGGATATATGGGTAACCCCCGAAATCTTGTTTGAAAGGTCCCTCTTTCTGAGATACTAGGTCTTTATACTCATTGATATCTGGGGTATTATTTCGGGACTTCTGCTGAATGGAAATTCTGACCTAGTCCCCGTATAATACTTTCTACAAATGCTTGAAATATAGCATCGCCCTCAGCAAATTGATGAAACAATAAAATTGATAATCATTGCTGTTGTAAAAAGATCCTCTAAAGGGGACACACCAAAAGTTGAAGCCGTCATCTCTCTGCGTATATGGAAGTATCGACCTGAGCTCTCACGGCCCTTGCAATTAACCCATTTACAGATATCATCTGTGGTATACTCACCTGTAAGACTGAATATTGGGATCTGGGTACGGGAGTATATTCAAGTAGTGGGACATGCGAATAAGTTTAAGTGCTTAAGACATTAATATCGTATCTCGAAACAATTGAACTTTGTGTGAGAATTTAAAGTGGACCAATATACTGACAATCTAGATGAATTGTTTAGAACTTAAAATGAAATGAAGCTTAACGGTGTTGGTGATATGTCTCAAAAACTGATATGATCCTCTTACACAAACTCACAAAAATATTGTCTGTAAATATTTCTTTACTGCATTACATTTCTCTTATCTTAATAATCCAAAAAGATTTTCTGTGTGTTTTAGCATAAATTTTGAAAAACTCAAAAAGATTTTTGACAACTGATATTCGAAAGCTGATTTTCAAAGTTCCAAGTGCTAAACATGATGATCATGAAGTGAGGGGGAGTCTATCTTTAATGAAATATGTTTTTGTGTAAATCAAACAAGTGGTTCATCATGCGTGTAGTGAGAGGGAGTCTGAGTTAGAGCATTCATCTCATCTATATTTGAAATGTGTAAGATTTACTTTGAGGTAGAGATTGTGCAGATAACTTGAGCAGAACGTAAGCCAGGTTACGATCTTGGAACCAGACTGATTGATCCTGAGAAGCTTGTGTTTAAAGAAGCCAGATCACGATACCTGAGGATTCTGTGGATAGAGCATGAGCCAGGTTTTGATTCTGTGGACAAAGTTTGAACCATGGAATGATCTTGAATATGTGAAAACCAAGATTCCGATGCCTAAGAACATTGAATTAAAGAATAGAGCTAGGTGATCTTGGGATATGATCCAGACAAGGATCCTGAAGCAGATGATGCTGATGAACTTAAGGAATGCCAGCACATTGTTAGGGAGAGTCTGTTGATGCTGTTTGAAAGAGTGAAGCCCAGAGACTGATCAAGATTGAAGATGCGAAGACTCGACACTGTATGACTCGTCAACATCTGAGGGGGAGTCTGTTAGTGCATGCATCTGTCGATTTCGTCTTGTATCGAGTCTTAGTCTAGATAGGTTAGATCAGGGCACGTTTTATGAGGAAATAGTAAAGTTTAGTGTGATTCAAGCTGATTCCGCTTGAAAGTGCTCATGGCAGTTTCAAGCGAAATCATAAGACTTGATTCCGCTTGAGTGTGCATGTGTACAGGTTTCGCTTGAAAGGTATTCCGCTTGAACTGTTTCAAGCGGAATCAGAGTAGTATATATATGGGTCCAAGCGAAATCATTGTAACGGTTCTTGAATTCCATACCGAGGTACTGCCGGTGTGAGATTTGGATGTAATCACTGTGACAACTCGAGTTTCTGACTTTCACTTTCGCATTAAATGCGCGTTGACTTTGACTGTTTAGTAGTTGACTTGTTGGATTTGTAATTGTACGCGTTGTGTTTTAATGAAACGTGTTGTCATTGTGCATACATGTAACTACTTGTGGTTGTAAAAGATAATGTTGGAATTATTATTTATTACACTTAGTCTAGAATTGTTATTTAATACACTTAGTCTAGATCACGAAACATGGCATACTGTTCGAAGGATTCGAAGGACCACGAAAGATATCCTTCGATTCGAAGGATCAGCTTTCGGTTCGAAGGATCTCGAAACATATCCTTCGACCAAGGACCCTATCCTTCGACATCTTTCGGCCCAGCCTTTCTGATGGGCTTGGCCCATTTCTGTGATACGTTTATATACGTGATACATGCAAACCGGCAGTTATTTTTCAAAACCCTAGTGCTATTGTGTGTGTGTGTGACGGCATATAGCAAACCTACTCTCTGTTCGAAGGATTCCATACCGTAATCCAGATTTCCGGTTAGTGTGATGTTGTTTATGATGCTTTGATTTCATGATTTATAAATTGTCTTGCAATATATTGTTAGTATGTTAATCGGATCTGTTTTGATGATGTTCAATGATGATGTCTTGTGGATTGGCCATGATAACCGGATATGTATGTTGGTATTGCAATATGTCGTTTGCGTGTTAACCGGAATATGTATGTTAATCGGATGTAGGTTAATCGAATTGATCATATTGTAATCGGACATGTTTATGTAATCGGCACCTATGTGTAAATCGGATAGTTTGAATGATTTTGTTATTCAGATTAGGGTTCTTGATAAACATGGGAATCATGCTTGTTTGATCTTGTTGATGCTAATTGATTTGTGAAATTGGTGTTAATTGATAATCAGTTAGGAAAAACTTGGAAACTTTGAGAAAAACGTAACTGACATTCCGTAACTGATGTTCATCGAAAGATATTAGTAATCGAAACATAGCTGTGACCGAAAGATACCTGTCCTTCGAAACATAGGTGTTGACCGAAGGATAGCATTGACCGAACCATAGTAGTGTTGACCGAAGGATAGCTTTGACCGAAAGATAGTGTGTTGACCGAAACATAATCTGTGTGCCGAAGGATAACTATGTCGAAACATAGCTGATGTGTCGAAAGATAACCATGAATCGTAAGATGCTAACTGTGTATCGATAGATGTGTCGAAACATATTTGTGATGGTTGTGATAATTGTTAGACCGAAGGATGAGCAATATATCGAAGGATGGGTAAATGTGAATCGAATGATAGTTAATGATTAAATGCGAAATGATACGTGATGTGCCGATATGCAAACTGACTGTTATGTGAACATTAAATTGCATGCGTATCATTGTGAACATGAACTGATTTGTTATACGTGCATACAATAGGACGTGATTAATCACTTGTGAGTGCATAACCTAGCATACCGAGCAAACCAAGGTGAGTTCACACAGCCAAGGCATGGGTTCCCAGGGTGGGAATGGGTTGGATGATTATTTGTGCATACTTTGATATTATAACGAACGATTAAACTGTTGATGCTTACGAACTGCCTTCGCACACACCCTGGTCGGTAAAGACTATGGTCGCGAACGAACTACTCAACTGCCTTCGCACACACCCTGGTCGGTAAAGACTATGGTCGCGAATTGATTAACCGCCTTCGCACACACCCTGGTCGGTAAAGACTATGGTCGCGAACTATACGAACCCAATCTTCGCACACCTGCCTGGGAGGCCGTGATGGAACTAATCATATGGAACGTAACGATTAAACCATTACTCACACTATACGATATTGAACTTTAAACTGTGAACTCGCTCAACTAGTTTGTTGATTATCTGCTGCATGCCTTGCAGGACCTTAGGTACATTATGGAGCTTGCACTGGAGGAGCGGGACGTGGTGGGCAGTGGATTATGAACGCTATGTTTAAACATTTCGAATAATTGAACTTATGGTTTACTTGGGTTATTTACTTATGCTTCCGCTACTGATACTATGTTTGTTTTGAAACATCAATTGTATTGAATGAGGTTTTACGAACTACTTTATTTATGTTATGCTATGTTCAATATGATTGGTGGCTTGATCCTGGTCAGTCACGCTCCCAAGCGGTGATACCCCGCAGGTGGATTTTGGGGGTGTGACAGATTGGTATCAGAGCCATTGGTTATAGAGAACTTGGTTTTAATATGGAAAAACGTTTTTATTAAAACCAGACTATAACCAGAACAGTGCTCTCAACGATCCACAACGACGCTTCGCTCCACGTGCAAGACTCGACATCCTAGGTAATAAGGTTTATGTTTATTACCTGCTTGCTAGAACTGCATAGAACTTTGCTCGTAGTATGCTTACATTACTTTGCTCACAACTTGTTATTGCTTGAGAACACATACGTGCTTACACTCTTCTGTCATCGCACTATTCGTGAACCATTCTTACTTATGCTACCTTTACTGTTCGATCATGTCTGGACGTGTTGACATGACTCAAGCCCAGTTGACGGCTCTCATTAACGAACAAGTTGCTGCGGCACTTGCAGCCGCACAAGCAGGAGGTATAACCTGCTATCCCAGACCTATTCTAGGATGTTAGATCCTACTCTCGTGACCCAACTTTCGCGCTTAACCTTGATCTATCTTTCTCGCGCAACGGGTCAGAACGCACACATTCCAGAACATCATGGACTGTCGCTCAAGCACATTCAGTGGCACATTCAAGAACTTCATGTGTGAACGCCCTGAGGTTCGCAGGGGTCAAGTACGCCACTGGTACTTTGGTAGGAATCGCGCTAACCAGGTGGAACGCGCAAGTACAGATACTAGGGTTGGCAGCTGCTAACGCCACCCCCTGGAACGAATTCAAAGAACACATTAAAAGGGAATACTACACGCGTGATGACATCCACAAGTTGGAAGTGGAGCCTTACCATTTGAAAATGACGGGGTCAGAAATCGAAGCTCATACGAAACGATAGAACGAACTGGCCATCTTGTGTCCAACCATGGTGGACCCTCCAAACAAGCGTATCGAATTGTACCTCAAGGGTCTAGCCTCAGAGATTCAGAGCCAAGCTACATCGGCTAACCTCGACAAAATCCAAGACATTCAGTGTCTTGCTCATCGCCTCACGGATCAGGCAGTGGAACAGAACAGGCTGCCTAGTTGTATCAGCGCTATTACTACCGCTACCACTTCTGCTACTCCCGCTACTCCTAGTGACAACAAGCGGAAATGGGATGGGTATTCCAGCAAGGGTTCAGCTACCGTTCGGTCTCAAGCACAACAGCAGCGCAAGAATAGTGATCACCAGAGCACAGCAGAAGCTAAGGATTCAGGAGTCCACGACCTGCAAATCGGAATCGCCGGCAGCAACAGCCAGCAGAAATCCTATGCAAAGAAAAGATTGTTCGCATTCCTCATTCGGGTCAAGAACCTCTCGAAGTACAAGGTGACAAAAGTGGTGCTGTGGTTGGCATCATCTCTTACTTGAAGGCGCAGAAATGTTTACGAAAGGGGCATACTGCCATTCTGGCTCTCGTTACAGATGCATCAGCAAAGGAAAAGAAGCTGGAGGATATCCCAGTTGTACGTGACTTCCCTCAGGTGTTTCCTGAAGATTTACCAGGCTTACCGCCTCATCGCCAAGTCGAGTTTCAGATCGAATTGGCACCTGGAGCAGCGCCAATAGCCCGCGCACCATATCGTTTAGCTCCAACCGAACTGGAAGAACTGTCGAAACAGCTGCAAGAGCTCTTGGAAAAGGGCTTTATTCGTCCAAGCTCTTCGCCTTGGGGAGCTCCAGTGTTATTTGTGAAGAAGAAAGACGGTACGTTCAGGATGTGTATCGACTACCGTGAACTCAACAAGGTGACGGTGAAGAACCGTTATCCTCTTCCACGCATATATGACTTATTCGACCAGTTGCAAGGGTCGTGTTACTATTCCAAGATCGATTTGAGGTCAGGGTATCATCAGCTGAGAGTCCGGGATGAGGACGTCTCCAAAACTGCTTTCAGAACTCGCTACGGTCATTACGAGTTTCTTGTCATGCCATTCGGGCTTACGAACGCGCCAGCAGTCTTCATGGATCTCATGAACAGGGTGTGCAAACCGTATCTTGATAAGTTTGTTATCGTTTTCATCGACGACATTTTGATTTACTCCAAGAGTCAGGAGGAACACGAGCAGCACTTACGCCTGATCCTGGAACTTCTTCGAAAAGAGCAACTGTACGCAAAGTTTTCAAAATGCGACTTCTGGCTTCGTGAAGTCCACTTCTTAGGCCATGTGGTAAACAAGGATGGGATTCATGTCGATCCATCCAAGGTAGATTCGATCCGAAACTGGCCTGCACCGCGTACACCGACAGAAATACGTCAATTCTTGGGTCTGGCAGGTTACTACAGACGGTTTATTAGAGACTTTTCAAAGATCGCGCAACCACTTACGCTACTGACACAGAAGGGTGTTACCTATCGCTGGGGAGAGCCCCAGGAGACTGCTTTTCAGCACCTAAAGGATAGACTTTGCAATGCACCTATCCTCTCATTGCCGGAGGGCACAGACGACTTCGTGGTTTATTGTGATGCATCCATTCGGGGACTGGGATGTGTGTTAATGCAGCGCGACAAGGTTATCGCTTACGCCTCTCGTCAACTCAAGGTTCACGAGCGCAACTACACGACGCACGATTTAGAGCTGGGAGCTGTTGTTTTCGCGCTTAAGATATGGCGACACTACCTGTACGGTACCAGGTGCACGATTTACACCGATCACAGGAGTCTCGAGCATATCCTTAAGCAGAAGGATTTGAATATGCGTCAACGACGATGGGTCGAGTTACTTAACGATTACGAATGCGCTATCAAGTATCATCCAGGCAAAGCCAATGTTGTGGCGGATGCCCTTAGTCGAAAGGACACTTTACCACGGCGCGTGCGAGCGCTACAGCTTACGATTCAGTCTAGCCTTCCTGCTCCGATACGAGCTGCTCAGACAGAAGCCCTGAAGCCCGAAAACGTCAAGGCTGAAGCCTTACGCGGCTCACGACAACAAATGGAACAAAAGGCGGACGGCGCCTACTATGTCACGGGCCGGATTTGGGTCCCTCTCTATGGCGGTTTACGCGAACTCGTAATGGACGAAGCACACAAGTCTCGCTACTCGGTACATCCAGGGTCGGATAAAATGTACCACGACATCAGCACTACATATTGGTGGCCTAGTATGAAGGCCCACATTGCTACGTACGTTGGAAAATGCTTGACCTGTGCGAGAGTCAAGGTCGAATATCAGAAACCAGCTGGCCTACTTCAACAGCCTACGATACCACAGTGGAAATGGGAAGAAATTTCCATGGACTTTGTTACAGGCCTACCGAGATCTCAGCGTGGGAACGACACAATATGGGTGATCGTGAATCGACTCACCAAGTCTGCACACTTCCTGGCTATTAAGGAAACGGATAAGTTCTCCACTCTCGCAGATATCTACCTCAAGGAAGTTGTTTCGAGGCACGGGGTGCCCATTTCTATTATTTCGGATCGGGATGCACGATTCACGTCAGAACTACGGCATGCGATGCACAAAGCGTTTGGCTCACGTTTAGACATGAGCACAGCATATCACCCTCAGACGGATGGGCAGTCTGAGCGAACTATTCAAGACATGCTTCGAGCGTGTGTTATTGATTTCGGCAACGGCTGGGAAAAACACCTCCCTTTAGTGGAGTTTTCGTACAATAACAGTTATCACACCAGCATTCAAGCCGCTCCATTCGAGGCATTCTACGGACGTAAATGCCGGTCACCTCTCTGTTGGGCAGAGGTGGGGGATAGTCGAATTACGGGTCCAGAGATTGTAGTGGACGCTATAGAAAAGATTGCACAGATACGACAACGCATGACGGCAGCACGCGACCGTCAGAAGGCTACGCGGGCAAGCGTAGCAAGCCTTGGAATTTCAGGTCGGGGACCGGGTTTTATTGAAAGTCTCACCCTAGAAGGGTGTGGTTCGAATTAGTAAACGAGGCAAACTCAATCCACGGTATGTTGGACCATTTGAAATCACTGAAGGAATAGGCCCAGTAGCCTACAGACTGAACCTACCAACTGAACTCGGTGCAGTTCACTATGTATTTCACGTGTCGAATCTGAAGAAGTGTCTGTCAGATAAGACCCTCATAGTTCCTTTAAGGAACTGACTATCGACGAGCGGTTGTAGTTCGTCGAGGAACCAGTTGAAATCACGGACCGGGATGCTAAGGTCCTCAAACACAAGAGAATCCCTCTTGTTCGAGTTCGTTGGAACTCCCAGCGTGGCCCGGAGTATACATGGGAACGCGAAGACCAGATGAAAGAAAAGTACCCCCAGCTATTCGAAACCAATGCATCCACTTCTGAGGCTGAAGCTACTACTACTGAATTTCGGGACGAAATTCCAAATCAACGGGGGGATGATGTGACACCCCAGGAAAACCAGTGAACGATGTAACTTACCTAGCTTCCTCAGTGAGTGCGTACCAAATTTCGGGACGAAATTTCTTTTAAGTTGGGGATAATGTGACAACTCGAGTTTCTGACTTTCACTTTCGCATTAAATGCGCGTTGACTTTGACTGTTTAGTAGTTGACTTGTTGGATTTGTAATTGTACGCGTTGTGTTTTAATGAAACGTGTTGTCATTGTGCATACATGTAACTACTTGTGGTTGTAAAAGATAATGTTGGAATTATTATTTATTACACTTAGTCTAGAATTGTTATTTAATACACTTAGTCTAGATCACGAAACATGGCATACTGTTCGAAGGATTCGAAGGACCACGAAAGATATCCTTCGATTCGAAGGATCAGCTTTCGGTTCGAAGGATCTCGAAACATATCCTTCGACCAAGGACCCTATCCTTCGACATCTTTCGGCCCAGCCTTTCTGATGGGCTTGGCCCATTTCTGTGATACGTTTATATACGTGATACATGCAAACCGGCAGTTATTTTTCAAAACCCTAGTGCTATTGTGTGTGTGTGACGGCATATAGCAAACCTACTCTCTGTTCGAAGGATTCCATACCGTAATCCAGATTTCCGGTTAGTGTGATGTTGTTTATGATGCTTTGATTTCATGATTTATAAATTGTCTTGCAATATATTGTTAGTATGTTAATCGGATCTGTTTTGATGATGTTCAATGATGATGTCTTGTGGATTGGCCATGATAACCGGATATGTATGTTGGTATTGCAATATGTCGTTTGCGTGTTAACCGGAATATGTATGTTAATCGGATGTAGGTTAATCGAATTGATCATATTGTAATCGGACATGTTTATGTAATCGGCACCTATGTGTAAATCGGATAGTTTGAATGATTTTGTTATTCAGATTAGGGTTCTTGATAAACATGGGAATCATGCTTGTTTGATCTTGTTGATGCTAATTGATTTGTGAAATTGGTGTTAATTGATAATCAGTTAGGAAAAACTTGGAAACTTTGAGAAAAACGTAACTGACATTCCGTAACTGATGTTCATCGAAAGATATTAGTAATCGAAACATAGCTGTGACCGAAAGATACCTGTCCTTCGAAACATAGGTGTTGACCGAAGGATAGCATTGACCGAACCATAGTAGTGTTGACCGAAGGATAGCTTTGACCGAAAGATAGTGTGTTGACCGAAACATAATCTGTGTGCCGAAGGATAACTATGTCGAAACATAGCTGATGTGTCGAAAGATAACCATGAATCGTAAGATGCTAACTGTGTATCGATAGATGTGTCGAAACATATTTGTGATGGTTGTGATAATTGTTAGACCGAAGGATGAGCAATATATCGAAGGATGGGTAAATGTGAATCGAATGATAGTTAATGATTAAATGCGAAATGATACGTGATGTGCCGATATGCAAACTGACTGTTATGTGAACATTAAATTGCATGCGTATCATTGTGAACATGAACTGATTTGTTATACGTGCATACAATAGGACGTGATTAATCACTTGTGAGTGCATAACCTAGCATACCGAGCAAACCAAGGTGAGTTCACACAGCCAAGGCATGGGTTCCCAGGGTGGGAATGGGTTGGATGATTATTTGTGCATACTTTGATATTATAACGAACGATTAAACTGTTGATGCTTACGAACTGCCTTCGCACACACCCTGGTCGGTAAAGACTATGGTCGCGAACGAACTACTCAACTGCCTTCGCACACACCCTGGTCGGTAAAGACTATGGTCGCGAATTGATTAACCGCCTTCGCACACACCCTGGTCGGTAAAGACTATGGTCGCGAACTATACGAACCCAATCTTCGCACACCTGCCTGGGAGGCCGTGATGGAACTAATCATATGGAACGTAACGATTAAACCATTACTCACACTATACGATATTGAACTTTAAACTGTGAACTCGCTCAACTAGTTTGTTGATTATCTGCTGCATGCCTTGCAGGACCTTAGGTACATTATGGAGCTTGCACTGGAGGAGCGGGACGTGGTGGGCAGTGGATTATGAACGCTATGTTTAAACATTTCGAATAATTGAACTTATGGTTTACTTGGGTTATTTACTTATGCTTCCGCTACTGATACTATGTTTGTTTTGAAACATCAATTGTATTGAATGAGGTTTTACGAACTACTTTATTTATGTTATGCTATGTTCAATATGATTGGTGGCTTGATCCTGGTCAGTCACGCTCCCAAGCGGTGATACCCCGCAGGTGGATTTTGGGGGTGTGACAATCACTGTAAAATCAATACATCAAGTGTTTAAAGTGTATTGCAAGCTGTTTCGAACTCAGTTTCTTGTTTCCCGCACCTGAAACTGTTTCAAACTCCTCTGAACGACTCGTTCGGGTCAAATACACGATCCTACAGCCTTCCATCTTTAAGTTCCAAAATTCTATTTCCAGTTTCTGGATTTCAGCTCTGGAGCAATACTTCTTGTGCATCAGCTCTTTCAGTTCGGTCCAAGTCATGGCGTATGCTGCAGCCTCTCCTAAGGTTTGAACTTGGAGATTCTACCATGATAGGGCACCATCAGTAAAAAGCCCAGAGATGTATGTAACTTGTTGTCCTGGCGCACATTTGCTCATTCTTATTGTCGTTTCAGTCTTTCAGTTCAACGGGTAAAAGCCACGGCACCTCCAGTGCCATCAAAGTTTAGCGGCTTGCAATCTAAGAATTGCTTGAAAGTACACCATGTACAAGCAATGTCATTTACAGGAATTATTAGCAATTGCACATGAAATGTCCAAATATAGTGTAATGTGTCTCCAGTGACTTATCATTACCATTTAGAGGGTTGTTGTTGTTGTTGGAGGTACTTGTGTCATTTTGGGAGGCCGCGTACTGTGCTATAGCTGCGGCAATTATCCCTTGGAGCTCTGCCTCAGTAGTAGGCATGCGGTTATCCCGTCGTGGAGGCATCTTCTAAAAGGCGATCATATTGGTCAGGTCGTAGTAAGTAAATAATATGCGTACGTAATAACATTCACTAATCACATAACATCACATGTTATAAAATTAAAACAATTAATCCAACAACGCATATAATGAGAATACTGCGATTGTGCTATCATAAAATCAAGACCACAATACAATGTTTACAAGTTTTATAACTGTATCGTACATCAAAAGTGACTAAGGGCCACATCGCCCTTGTCTGAACTATCTAGTCATCTACAACAACCAAAAACTAAATATCAAAAGTCATGACATCAAAATGCTGTCTTCAAGGTGCTGTATAGTCGGCACAATCGCGATCTTCTCACCAAAAGTCTACCTGCATCAAACCAAAATGCCTATGCTGATGGCGGAGGAGGAGGAGGAAAATGAGAGAAAAGCAAACGACGCATGTGTAACTAGTCCTCCTCTAAGGCACGACAGACGCGTAGCAAATATGCAATCTACTGCTCAGATGTCAAGAAACGAACGTTTGAATCAGGGGAAAGTGGACGAGGAGTGTGAGGTGCTGCAAAGGGGGTCTGACAATGGCAAGGTGGTCGTGGAGCTCTCTCCAAATCCTGAATACGACGTGTCAATGCATCCTGCTGCATCATCAAGGATGTAAGTATGTCCTCCGTAGTGTACCCAACATGGTACGGGTGGTACAGATCAGATAATGGCATGGTAGGAGGCGTAGTCCATAAAAATGGCTCGCTCGATGGTATGAAAGATGGTGTAGTAGGTGGTGCAACACGAGGAAACTGAGACGTGAACGGAAAAGATGATGACATCATGGGTGGAATAGAAACAGGCGGCTGCCTCGATGACCCCTCTCTAGGACGAGGTGGTGGTATGTTCTAGAGGAACGTAATGGGAAGATCAGTACGATGTGCGTCTGTGGTGTGCGGGTGAAACAATGGAATATCAGTGGGTGCAGAAACAGGTGCTACTGGAGGAGTAACAGGTAGCACAAACGGTGGGTAATCGTCATCGTGATCGATCCACCCGTTGCGGGTGTCAGCGTAACGTGGATCTATGTGAGCAGCAAAAGTTGCACGGTCAAACTGTGACAACCCGCATGATTACAGGTACTGTACAAATTAATTAACCCTAATTATGTGCTTAATGACTGTGCTTGAGTACATCTGACGCCTTAAACTGCTTACTGATTCATGTCATATACATACATGTGCATTCCTTACGTACAGTCACTCCATTTATTTCATACAGACTCTAAGTCACAAACCTGATGCACAAAGCGCAATTAGCATAGTAAGCGGATAACTCAGACACAGGCTGACAATGCTAGTACTTAGACAGATACTATTTGTAGGCCAGTATGGGCCAGGGATAAAACACTACACCAGTATGGAGCGTAGGGAAGTGAGGACCATAAGACTATGCCACTAGGTGATTGTTTGAGTGCCGGAAAGTGCCTAAAACGCAATTTAATTACAGAATTCCGCATTTTTAGTAACAATTCAGCTTTTAACACACTCATATTATACAGAGTATTGACTAAATGGTCCTGTACACTTTCCTAAGTGTTGGAAGTAATTTCGTTACAAAAAGATGCACAAAAGACGCTTTACGGGACAATTAAACGCTTTAACGGAACGATGCGAAACCGAACAACCAGACATTACCCGAGACATGAAAATATTGTTAGAAATATTATTTTATCATTTTAAATTAATCATGGTCACAAAAATCCCCATGCACCATGTGAACATGACATACACCTACTATACTTGTAAATACCCTTAACCTTCTAATAATTACCTACTAATTACCAAAAATTTACACTTTACCCCCCCCCCCAAACCGAAAATCTGCCCTAATGATCTGAAAATATTTTGTTTAGATATTTGATATTACCATCTTCACTACTATTGGCCAAGAGATTGGGTATGATTACCCTAAGTTCTAGTTGTGCATGTTTCCAAGGAAATTCCATCATTACAAAAACTACAACCAATCTCCTCCTTGCTCTCTCTAAAATTTCGGCTCATATACCCCCCCCCCCTCTCTCCATAACCGAAATCACCACCATCATTCTTCACATCCTCCATTTTCTTCTCCAACAAGCTCTCTTTCAAGTGTGAAGTTCATCCATAGAAGTGCAAGATTGAAGGTGTTCAAGGAAGTTTGATTCAAGCTTTGTCACCAACTTTTCACCATCATCTCATCCTAAGATTACTACCCTAGCCTTGTGCTAGTAGTAAGTCCCTTCATACTCTTGTTCCACCTTGATTGTTGTTACGATTTGTTGAATGTTCATCACACACAAAAGCTTAAACACTAAAATACGAACTTAAGTTTCTGCCTAACACCACATATAAAAAGGTTGTGTGAGGTTGAAATCTGAATGGTTTAGGGTTGGTTAAAGCATGATTGAAGTTTTAACATTTGTTCATCAATAAACCATGGTTAGGATCTTCGTTTATGCACTTTTAGTCACTTCTACAATGTAAACAGCTTGCTGAGTTGGATTTCCAGCCAACTTCAACAGGCTGTAACGGGATCATTTTAAATCGAAAAACGGATTTTTTAAAGCCTAAAATGAGTATCTTGGAATAACTAAACAAATGGCACTGGAATCATAATTTTTCGAGACCGTTTACTATTTTTAAAAGACTATTTTCGGACAGCAGCTCAAGCTGCATTTTTACTGCAGAAAAAGTGTGTTGTTTTCGAAGTCATAACTTAAAACCTGTGTAAAATCAACTCATGAAAGTTTTACAGTAGATAGACACCATTGTCAGGACGACCCTCCAACTGGAATTTCGTCAAACGGACTTACGGTCAATTTTTAGTGAATATTTCCGTAAACTGCAATCAGAAGGTAACAAATCTGATTGCAGTCGAGAAAATGATTTTCTATAAAATATGAGTAACGAAGTGGACTTTGATATTTTTACACAATAAATTTTGGAACATATGTGACATTCTTTGAAAATTTGAGAATTTTTAGAAAAGGATAACTATTTTATAAAAATCCTTGAAAACAGTCCGGTTTCGAGTAATAAAGCTGAAATGAAGTATGTAACGTTTTGTTTGTCGATATGTCGGTTTGGTTATTGAAAATGAACTATTGAATATATGTAAAAGAAAATGATATGCTATTTAAGCATGGACACCTCTATATACAGAGGAGACTCTGCCGAAATTTTCCGAGAATCCGAACACTTAGTAAAATATTCGAGAAAAATAGATACGAAATAGTTGTCTAACTATTTTTCTAAGAACGATAGTTAAGTTAAAATAATTATTATTATTTTAACAAAATAATACCTAAGTAACGCAAATCAAAACACTAAACTCTAAGCCAAGGCACGGCCCGTTCGTCTAATAGACATTAGTACGTTGTAGGTTGTCGTGTAGCGGAAAGAGTTAAGATTCGACTCAAGACGCACTACGGTGAGTTCATGACCCCCTATTCCTTCACTGTTTTCGGTTTTTATACTTCGGGGGTGGAATACATGTTTACAAATTATTTCAGACATTTTATAATCGGTATGATTAGCTTAAGGAGGGGTTTTTATTACGCGATCAAGTGAGTGGTGGGCATGACACTTAAGGCCATTAATCCTCATCGTAGGACCACGGGACATGAGTGATAGATCTATTTGGGTGTAGCGAGCCCACACCCATGGGGCCGGGGACCCATAGTGGTGACTATGTCTTCATACCGGAGACAAATTTGCTAGGTTTGAGTCTTCCTGCATCATTCACATATACTATTGGATTTGCAACCCAATGGTGATCATTTTTCCTTATTGCTACATACCAGGGACTATTTTTACTTACAGACATATTAAACGGTTTATACACACAGACTTACACATGAACTCGCTCAACTTTTTGTTGACTTTTTAAACTACATGTATTTCAGGGAATTAATTTGGATCTGGCAAGTGATGCATGATTAGCTGCGTACTTATTAAGGATGTCATCCGGAGTCGTAGGTTTGGGAAGTGTAACTCTTTCCTGGACGAGTTGCATGTCTCAAATCCTTGTGTCATTGATAGCTTTTCGTCGAGTCTTATGAACTCTTTTTGAACAAGTCATGTTTTGTAACGTATCCTGTGGTTGATGTTTTTGTTTCAAGACAATATGTTATGCATTTTTTTTAACTATTTTAATGGATGAACATCATATGTTTTTATCATATAGCATGTTGTGATTGTTGCTATGGTATTAAGAAGTCACACCAAATAAACCCACGCTTCCGCAAAAGCCAGGGTGTGACACAAACAATACCAGCACGGGATCAGGTAAAGGTGCATCAACAACCGGATCATCCATCAAGGGTGGAGCAATGACGGGAAGGTCAGCAATGGGTATATCATCAACAAGAGGTGCAATGGCCGGTGCCCCCATATCAGGCAGTGCAACGGCTAGGGCCTCATCAAGTACAGGTTCATGGTCAACAACAGGCTCCGGGGCCATGACGGGCTCGGGGTCAACAAGATCCATATCAAAATCAGCTGGAATGTCAAACAAAGGATCAATAGGAGCTGCGGGCGCCTCTAAGGGCTGGTCCATGTGAATAAACTCGATCTCGTGATCGGGATCGAAGCCAGGAGGAAAAACTGGATTAGAATCGTCATCGAACTCATGGTCGAACTCAAACTCGTGTGACGGAACAGGAGCAACTGACATAGCTACGTCGGGGTCAGCATCAGGAGAGTGATGCTGCACGCCCTGGTCGTGCAAAGACGCAGATGCCACATACTCCAACGAGTCCGGGACAGGTGAACCAACAGGAGCCTCCTCTACAGGGGCCTCAGCAATAGGAAGAACAACATCGACCTCGATCGGGGCCTCGCCCTCATAGTCGTCCTCAGGAAGACCCTCCTCGAACAGATCAACGTCGTCGTCAGATACGACATCGAGTGGCATATCTACCACGGGGAAAGCAGCAAGCGGTACAGGAGCAGGGATCACCGCAAGAGGTAGATCCCCAGCAGGAATGTCATCAGCAGGCTCAACTCCGTTGTCCGGCATCGCGAACGGCTGAAAATCATCATCGTCAGTGCTAGTGGTGTCTGATGTGTATACGTCTCCCTCTGATGGCATCTCGTCGTCTGACACAACCGCCATAGGGTCCATTGTGTCCGATACTCCTGTATCTGAAGATGAAGGCATGGTGCCTGTAACACAACCACACATATGCACATATATCAACATGAAATCAAATAAACATGTAAGTCACAATAAAACAAACAAGTAATCATCCTAGTCTTCCCCAGACTATCCCTCCCAGCCTCTCAGACTAACTCCCTGGTCTCTAAGACCAACCTCCCAGTCTCTAAGATTGAACCCCTCAGTCTTTAAGACTGAAATATAAATTTTGAAAACGTGTATTTGTGCCTTTTATTTGTAAAAATGTTTTGTGCCCTGGATCTGGACATTTAGTGTATGCAATGTAAAAATGTTTTGAAAACATTTTCGTGAGAGCCCTAATGATCATAGTCTAGACTCGAGAAAGAATCCTAGTTCGCTATGATCGAGGCTCTGATACTAAGCTGTCACACCCTGGCTTTTGCGGAAGCATGGGTTAATTTGGTGTGACTTCTTAATACCATAGCAACAATCACAACAACACTACATGATTAAAACATAAGATGTTCATCCATTCATTAAGTCAAATACTACCACAACATCATTGTTGGAAAATGTCGACACTTACGATAAGTTACAAACCATACTTGTTGAAAACATGTTTACCAGACACAACAAAAGACTTGAAATAAAAACATGGTTTAAAGACATATAACCCGTCCAGGCAAGGGTTACACCTCCTAAACCAACTACCCGAATGACATCTTTATTCAACGCAGCTTAACATGCATGCAAACACTTGCCAGATCATTTAGTTTCCTGAAATACATGTAGTTTGAAAAATCAACCAAAGTTGAGCGAGTTCATGTGTATGTGAGTATGTATAAACCTTTGAAGTGTGTCTTGTATGTATGAAAAACCCTGGTATGTAGCAATTAAGGAAAAATAAAATAGATCACCAATGGGTTGCAAAACCACTGGTATGTGCGAACGGTGCAGGAAGTACTCAAACCTAGCAAATTTGTATCGGGCCTCCGGCTGTAAGACGTAGTCACCACTATGGGCCGCCCCGGCCTCATGGGTGTGGGCTTGCTACACCCAAATAGATCTATCACTTATGTCCCTCGGTCCTACGACGAGGATTAATGGCCTTAAGTGTTGTACCCACCTTTCGCATGATCTAAGCGTCTAAACCCTCCTTAAGCTAACCATACCAATTATAAAAGCGTCTGTAATAAATATGACATGTATTTCACCCCCGAAGTATAAAACTGAAAACAGTTAAAGGAAAAGGGGGACATGAACTCACTGTAGTGCGTCTCCGAAATCGTACTCAAATCTCAGGTCTCCTCAGCAAATACGATCTCCTACAATGTACTAATGTCTATTAGACGAACGGGTCGTGCCTTGCTTTTGGGTTTAACATTTTTGAGTTGCGACTCTTAAGTTTCCGAATATTATTCCAAGTTATAATTATTAGTTAAAATAATTATTTTAACTTTAAATTATATTTTATTATGGGATAAACGTTAACCATTATTTCGTATTTCCTTCCCAAGGATGGGGGTATTTATACATGTATTAGTGGGATTCCGAGAAATATATTTTAAGTCCCACTTAGGAAAAATGTATTTAACTTACGTGTCCAAAAATATCCTATTCCCAAAATATATGTATTTTTTCATGGCATTTGTCAAGTTATATTATTTTACCCTAAAAATAATATAACTAGTTCACAAAATATGCAAATACTCACACAAGTGTATTAATGTAAAATATATATATTCTAAATATATTTTTATCCGTTTTTATTTATAAAATCGACCTCCGTTACTTTATATTTTTGTAACAAAAATATGGCGAAGTTTATATTTGAAAAACAAGATATAAATTATACTAGTAATGCTTGTCTAGAAAAATATTTTCTAAGTGTTGGATTTTTAGAAAATTTCGCCAGAGTTTCCTTTTTAAACGGAGGTGTCCATGCTTACTAGCATATCATTTTCTTTTCGGAAATCGTTCAAATCAACCAACAAATTACTAAACAATATTACACTAGTCGAGTGCCAAAAACAATGCATTTTTCATGACAACATAAACTTGGTGTTTCATAAAAATGTGTAGTAATTTAGTGGTGTGTTTAGTGGGTTTAGTTACCCTCCAAAGTGTGTTTATTTTTGTAAAAATTTCGCTCTCGGGATTTTTAGAGGTTCACAACTTGTGAACTTATTTTATAAAAATATCCGTTTACAACTTTTTCATGTCTTACAAGTTTACATATACTTATTTCTTCCAAAAGTAGTGTAGAAATCATGACTTTTCTAAAAACCCGTGTTTTAACTTGGTGTGTCTAGAAAAATTATTTGTAGACCTCGGGTCCATACGACCATCTACTCACTTAGTTTGTTTATTTTTCAAGAAACCACTTTGTTACCAAGCTTATGTTGAGACATAGAGGTGATTCTTTTATGTAAAACATTAATCACCTCCTAACTTGTTAACATAAGTTTTTAATCTTATTTTAACAAGTTTAACTATGATGCTAAACACCCTATTACTAGTAATCATCAAATAAATAATAACAACATCAAACAACTTTATTTTAACAAGATTTCATCGTCATTTTAGCTTTATGTTCAAGTTGTGTTCATGATCTTTTTAGTGTTCTTGTATTCACACCACAACATAATTATTAACCACCATAAATATAAATATAAAAATAAAAGATGATCAAAGAGGCTTACTACTAGCTTTGAAGCTAGGGAAGAAACACTAGAGAAAAGCGGGTGGATAAAAGCTTGTGGTTGAGGTCCTTCACGATCCGAGTGCTCCAAACCTTCTAAAACACCTTTGTGCACCTTGTAGTACACTTGGAAATCTTGAACAAAAAAAATGAAAATGGTGGTAGTGACAAGGGGTATTTCGGCCGAAGTTTGCAAGGGGGAAAAGAATTGTTTGTAGGTGAGTGGGGATGATAAGTGGTTAGTGATTCTTATAAGTCTTCATGTTGTTATCCATTGGGTATGGTGTTCCCTTAAGTACACTACATGTCAAGTCCAAGATCTCATGAGTTCCAAGAAGAGATTACTTAGAAATTTGAAAAGGTTTGAAAAATCTTGATGTGTGGGGCCATAGGGACGGTTATGTGCATGGGGGAGGGGTTAAATGAAAGTTGTTTGGTAAATAGATGAGTAATTAGGGGGTGTGAAGTGTAATTGTTAAGGTTGTGTAAGAATATGCATGATTCCCTAGGTAAATCACATGGGATTTGTAGGATTTTTTTGGTGGCACATGGGAAATCAAAAAAAATGAGAAGAGGGGGGCCTTGTTGTGCCGCCATTTTCATGGGGGAAAAGGTTAAGTGTATTATTTGGTGGGGTAAATAAGTTAAATAGTGGGGGTTTAATGTTATGTCTAGTGTTTAGCGGGTACCGGGTATTATGTAAGGTGTTATAGTGCTCGGGGACCATAACTAGTTCAAAAAAAGTGTAACAATGTTTTTAATAATATTTTTGTGTTCCGGGTAATGTCCGGTTATCTAGTTAGACACTGTTCCGTTAATGTGTTTAATTATTCCTTAAAGTGTCTCTTATATATATTTTTGTAACACAATTAATCCCCGGCACTTAGGAAAGCTTACAGGACCATTTTGTCAAGTTTTTGCACATTACTAGAATAATTAAATGCTGAATTTTGTTTAAGAGTGCAGAATTTTGCAGTTAAAGTGTGTTTTAGGCACTTCCCGGCACTTTAACTATCACCTAGTGACGCAGTTTTATGGTCCTCACTTCCCTACACTCCCTACTAGTGTAGTATCCTGTCTCTGGCTCATACTGGCCTCAATATAGTGTCTGTCTACGTGCTGGCATTGTCAGCACGTGTCTGAGTTATCCGCTCACTGTGCTAACTGTGCTTTGTGCATCAGGTTTGTCACTAAGAGTCTGTATGAAATAAATGGAGTGACTGTATGTAAAGTGATGCACATGTATGTATGTAACATAGATCAGTACGCAGTTTAATTTAACAGTTGTAATCAAGCACAGTCATTAAGCACGAATTAAATATTAATTATTTGTACGGATACCTGAAATTTTGAGGGTTGTCACAGAAATGGGGTAAAATCCTTCCAATTCATGCGAAATGAAGGTATTTCGTGCGAAATGAAGTCCACCAAATCCAATTCGTGCGAAATGAAATGTTGTTTCACACGAAATAACTATTTCGTACGAAATGCTGCTGATGTCACCTGTTCGATCTGTTTTTGACAAAATTGATCAAGTTTTAGGTTGATTTTAGGTCTGATTTCTTTAAGGATTGATCAAAACAGTGTTTCGCTTATAATGTGAGAAAATCAAGACATTTTAACCATGAAATTTTGTTTAATTTTGAAAAGAAGGTGTAGAAGTCAGAATTTTCGGTGTAATCGAGCTGAATCGGTAAGAACTCTTCCTCTCTGATACCACTTGTAGGATCGAGAATCGATCTAAACGAGTCTATCAGAAGAGTTCTAATCTATATCAAAGGCAGAATTCAATGATATAGACTTGGAAACAGCTTGATTCACTCTTTAACTGTCTTGTATATTGATTTGACAACGATTACAAGCAGCAGACACGTTGGCAGCACTTCGGTACCGGAATCAGGAACGTTACAAATGAATTGGCAGCTCGACTATATATAGAAGAAGCATTTCGTGCGAAATGGATCCTTTCATTTCGTGCGAAAAGGTCAAACCTCACTAAAGTCCTATCATCTAGCCTACCGAGCTCCATTCTATTCAGTCTAGACACAAGACTCGATACAAGACGAAGTCGACAGACATATGCACCAACAGCGAGACCGTGAGAGCTCAGGTTAGAACTTCCGTTCAGACAAAGAGATGATGGCTCGTCTTTTGGTGTGTCCCATTTGGGAATCTTTTCTTCAACAGCACATGATTAGCATTTTTCAATGTTTCATCATTTTTTATGCTGAGGGTGGGCTTTAAGATTAAAGCAGTGCAGAGCATTATACGAGGAGTAGGCTATTGCTTCCGCAAAATTAGAAGTCCTGGTATAATACCCCAGATATCATCGTGCACAAAGACCTAGTATGTTAGAAATAGAAAGCCCTTCAAACAAGATTTCAGGGGTTACCTATATATCCGAGAGATGTTCCCCACGAGATAAGTAAGCATTGATCTTTAGGTTTATATCTCGAAAACAATCTACTGAATGTATAAAAACCTACTGACATATCCTCAGTGAGATCGTTTATCATATTTGACTTTCCAATTCTTTAGCGTGCTGTGATAATCCACTGATGTAAATCCACTGATGTACTATCATTTCCTCTTTTTCACAACAAAACTCTTTTTCATTTTCTTAATGTTTTTGTCTTTTTAGATTTTATCATGTTTTTGGCTTTTTCAAATTTTCTAATGTTTTTGGATTTTTTAAAATTTCTTACTCCCCCTAAAATTCAAAACCATTTAAAGAAAATTTGACAAACCGATTTGAATTGCTTCAATTCGCCATCCATTTGGCATAAACAATCAGAACTCCCCCTGACAACAAACTATTTTCCCATTAAGATTTCAAAACACTGAAGTTTGTTTTAATCAAAATGGTTTTTTCGGAAAATTAGTTTTGTTAAAACTAAATCAGGGTTTTGTTCATCACTTTGTTCTTTCTACAGATTATGAATTAATCCCCATTTTTAATCGCTTGAATGAGAGTTAAATCAAGTTCAACTTAATGACCTTGATTAACCACTTTAGGTGAAAACCTCTTTTTCAACCACTTGTAGGTTCAGTTATCAACCATCCCATTTGTAAATTGAAATATGACAATTTTCAAGAATACTACCACTTGTAGGTCGAAATATCACTTTCGTGAATTTCTCAAGAAAGATGCCGATTCATGCTCCACGATTACCAACTTGGGAGCTCCGACAAGTCGAGATTTTACTCATGATAGGTTCTATCCCATGACGATACGTACATGGGTGAACCATCTTCATCTGGTTTGTTCTTTTTCTTTTCATAAAATTCCTTTACCCCTTTGACCTTCCCGTCAACCATCTTTCCAAAAATATTTTGAACCTTGGGTTTAAAGGCTTTTTCAACATCAAATTCTTTCTTTTCAGAAAAACATTGATTTGAAATCTCGACTTTTCCAACTTTTTGTTTAAAATTTTCAGTCCTCAATGGTGGAAAGTTAACGTCATCCATTGGCGGTACTGACTTTTCGCTTTTTAGCTCAACTTGTGGCTCTTCTGAATTTGACGAGTCAGATTTATCACCAGAAAATAGCTCCTCTGATTTTGACGAATCAGAATCATTACCAGAAATGCCATCTGATTTCTTAACAACCCACTTTTTGTTATTAAGTTTCATTTTTCTTTTGTAAAAACTTTTCGAACACTCACCAACCTCAAACTTTGAATTTTTAAAAACTTTAAATTGTTTGGTTGGTGGTTCATTATTAACCATCTTTTCTTTCTGTTTTTCAGAAACTCCCTGTTTAGTGTTGGTTGCCTTTAGACAATTCAAGGCAATGTGACCAACTATTTTGCATTGAAAACAGGTTCTTGTCTCCTTCTTCTGAGCAGCTTCATTCTTCATTCCATCTTGCTTCTTAGCAAGGAATTCTTTGTTTGATTGCTTCCAGAATGAGCCCTTTTCTTCTTCTTCTGAAGATGATCCTGAAACAAATACAGTTTTTGTTTTATAAGTATTCTCATTTTTATGATTTTCGGGTGTCATAAAACCTAGACCTTTCTTTTTGAAATTACTGTTATGGTTTGGTTTCTTTTGAAAACTCAAACCAGAACTATAACATTTTTTTTTGTTTAACCTTTGTTGGACTCTTGAGGTGTACTTTTTAGGTTTTTTAGAAAGATTTAAATCTTTTATTTCAGAAATATTAATTTCTGTTAATTTAAAAACCTTGTTAATCATTTCAGTTTTAATACCTCTTATTGGAAATTCTTCATCAGAATATAATTTGTCGGAATCATTCAAAGTATATGCTACTTTGAATGTTTCGTCATTCAAATTATTTTGTGATAACAGAAAATCTTTATTGTAAACCTGTTTGCCCTTTTTGACTGTTGGACTTGACGTGTCAGACTTTGACTTTGACTCTGACTCCTCCTTTTCATCTTTATCCAACACCTGATCGACCACTTTCTTTATTAACTCGGACTCATGATCAGTGTCGGATGATGTAAAAGTGACATCGATGTTGTCTGGCAAGTTATCTGAATGCTCAAATTCCCACTGTAAGTTGGTTGCCTTTTTAACTCTTTCTGAATTTGGATTTCGTGGAGAATATCCATTTTCAAGTGGAGGCGGACACTTGTTATAGTTAGTACTGTGTTTCTTACCAGAATCTTTCACTTCACATGTCTCTTCTTCAAACGCCTTCATGCATTCAACTGTTGGGTATATCCTGTCAATCGCATAAGAAACACATGAGTAACTTCTCAATAATCTGTCAACCCTTTCAATTTCTGTTCTCTGGGTTTCCAATTTTCGTTCAAGTTCTGCACATTTCTAAATGTAATGATTAATGCCTTTCTGCTTTGTCATTAACGCTCCTTGAAGTGGCTTCATAGTTGTTGCTTGTTCACTGCTTGATTCGTTGTATTGATTCATAGCTTTGTTCAGAACGTCATAAGATTCTTTCAGTCTGTTCATGTTATGAATCAATGTGTTGTTTTCCTTTTTCACAGTCTCGCAATTTTCACATTTCGTGGACACTTTTTCTGCACCAGCTTCCTTTTCAATCTTGAAAGCTAGAATTTCTTTGACCTGCTTCTTTATCACTCGAACATTTGCATCATCATTGTTATCTCTCTCGGTTAGATATCTTAAGTGCTCTTTCATTCTTTCTGCATAATAATCATTAACACTATCTTCAACGATTGGTGTTTTTCTTGAAGCCCTTTTTACTTCCTCAGCAGTTGAATCATTAAAGATTTGAGCAACAAATGCTTTATCCTTTAAGAAATTTTCATCCGGACAATATTTGTCCCAGCTAAAACCTTCTGGCAATATTTCATCCTCTTGATGTATTATACCATAACAAGCTTTCTTTGAATCTTCAATCTCTTTTCTAGCATGTGAGGTTTGTGGCGATTGTTGTTGATACGGATGTTGAGCAACTTGATGATAAATCGCTTTCCGATAATAATCATTATTTCCGAAAGGATTTTGAGCTCCACTTGCTTTGCGGTTTGTGCATTCTCGCTTGAAATGCCCTTTTTCTCTGCAACGAAAACAAGTAACTTTAGATTTATCAAATCCTAAAGTAGAAACATTTGCATCACGGAAATCATCTCTTCCCGTAATCTGTTTAAACTTCTCAGCTCTTCTTAACACACTAGCCAAACACCACTTTATATACATATGTTCTATCTCCGATCCTTCCTGCAACTATACTCCCATAAGACTCTAACACAGTCACCAGCAAAGACATATAACTTTTGGCTACTTCTTCAGAGTAATTTTGATTATTCTCAAGATTTAAAGCAATGTTGCATTGTAGTACTTTGCCATTCTTTGTTGCCGAAAAATTTGGATCGAATGATGGGTATGAAGAGAATATAGTTTTGTTGATTGATCCTTGAGATGATTCTCCAGAAGAACTTTTTGCATTGAAAGCAGTTTCAATCTTTGGTGCAATGTTGGTCTTATCACTAGTACCTTCTTTGAAATACAAACCAATGTCTTGTTCACCATCAAAGTCCTTCATTCTCGCTATCTTTCGTTGTTCCATCTCTTGAGCTTCAAGTTGTTCAATAAATGTGCTCAGCGTTAGATTGTCAAATTCAGGTTTATTTTCAACATCATAAGATACGTACCCCAAACATCTTGTGGCAACGCATCGGCCAACTTTTCAATCAATTCTTCATTATCTTTCGTGATATTCAATCTCTTCATGTTCATCACCAAATTGCAATATCTTTCTATAAGCTGCTTGGTGTTTTCAGTTTTTAATCCACGAAATAGATCATCTCTTTACTTACAACAAACTTTGATTTTAGTTCTTGATCATATCTTTTTTCAAAAGCGACATTTTGTTCTTGATCATCTCGTTACTTACAACAAACTTCGATTTTAGTTCTTTCCATATTGAGAATGCACTTCCGTTGTGTTGTAATAAAACCAAAATTTCTTTCTTAATAGCTTGCAGCAAGAGACTAACCATCATCTTTTCACTTTTGTACTTCTTTTTCTCATCAACACTTAGATCTTTAATAGAAACCTTCTTTCCGTTGTCAGTAACCGGTCTAATATATCGATATTCAATACATTCCCACGCATCAAAGTAATTTGCTTGAACCCAATTTTCAAAACATTCCTCCCATCCACTATACTCCTCAATACTCATGATCTTAGGCGGTTTTTGCATGGTGCCCATTTCATTTTCTAGCATTGTATTCTGAGTAACAGTAATCGGAGTAGCAAACGCGTTGTAGAATTCGTTCTCCATGATTCGGTATCAAAATTTCACAAACTAAACACTTTCAAACGAACTGGAATGAAATCTCAAGCGAACTGGGATCACTTTCAAATGATTTGGGACAACTTGGTGCGAAATGGTGCAATTCGTGCGAAATGGTAACTCCTTGATGCGACCTGAGTGCAATTTGTGCGAAATGGTAACTCCTTGATGTGACCTAGGCCCAATTCGTACGAAATGGGGTCTACTATGTCCAATCCGTGCGAATTGGAAGTGATTTCAAATGAATTGGGAGTCCAAATCGTACGAATTGATGCTGATGTCACACAATCGGACAATTTTGACAGAATTTATCAGGTTTTAGTTTGATTTTAGGTCTGATTCTTTCAAGGATTTGTTAAAACAGTGTTTCGCACGTTATATGTGAAAATCAAGCCATGTTAATCGTAAAATCTCAGATAATTTTGAAAAACGTGAAGAAGAATGAGTAGAAGCCAAAAATTTTGATGAAATCAAGCTGAAAATGGTAAGAACTCTTCCTCCTGAGCTCTGATACCACTTGTAGGATCGTTTGCACGACCAAACGAGTCGTTCAGAAGACATCTCGGACTAAATCAAAGGCGGAATTCAGTGATTTAGTCTCCGTTCAGCTTGTATAGCACTAGATTCACTTTAATCTGTCTCTTGTATTGATTACACAACGTTTATAGGCCGGAGACACTTCGGCAGCACCTCGGCACCAGAATCAGAAAGTTACAAAAGAAATGACCAAGACACCTATATATAGGCATGGCCAATTCGCATGGAATGGACTCACATGAATTGGCATTTCGTACGAAATGGCCTTACCATTTCGTGCGAAATGGCATTACCATTTCGTGCGAAATGGCTCCAACCTACATGATTCTTATTTTTCTCGTTCTACGTGGCTAGATCTTTCAATTCTAATACAAGACTCGATACAAGACGAAGTCAACAGACATATGCACCAACACCAACAAATCTGATTGTCTTGAACTTGATTATTTTGAAAAGTTTTGCGGTTTGCTCGAGACGATATGACAACGCACTAAACAACGGAAATTCATCAATTCCCAAGTCGTCCGATCGAACAGGAATCAACCAAGTCCGATCAGTTTACTGGTTCGTGACGGTTGTTCATCCTTAACCCGAAATCAATTGTCTCTTTAATAGAACCCAGATCTTGAACCAACACATTACCAAGAAAGAGTAGAAGGTCAGAACGAGCTCCGATTCTATCGGTTTTGAGTGCATTGAGTGTAAAAGAGTTGAAAAAAGGTTGGAAAACCATCTTTCAATCCTTTTAACTTTGAAAATGTTTAGATCTATGCGAAAACATTGTTTAATCATGTGGAAATTCTTCAGATCTGAGTTGTTCTTGGTGGAATGAGGCCAAAACTTGAAGTTCATAAGAACTCCATGATGACATCACCCTAGAACACCTTAAATCCGCTGATTTCACGGTTAAAAGTTAAGTACAAGTTTTAGGTTGAAAACTTACAAGAATTGCGAGAAATCGAGAGAAATGAGGGCTTGAGTGCGGCTGGTCGAATGAGAGAACTGTCACATCAAGTGATGTGATATGAGGGGTATTTATAGTTTGCCAAAAAGGGAGAGGGTGCAAGTGTCAAATAGGCCACCGATCGGATGGCGCTTCGATCGGATGGCAATCTGATCGGATAGCCATTCGATCGTTTGGCCATTCGACCGAGGTGGTCCGGCGAGTCAAGTTTCAGCATTTCGTTTCGCGTGTTGGGTTTTGCGATGAGTTTGAACGAGTTTTGATTAAGCGATGTGATAGATCGATAATAACCACACAATACTATACCTAACATACAATCATCCTAATTAACTTGCGTTTAGCGTTTGCGATTAAATTGCGTTGCGATAGCGTTTCGATTAATCACCACAAACATAAAGTAAACATGCATAAGTAACACATAAGTAACACACACACGTAAAACAATATTTAGAATCTATTAATCAAGGCGCGAATGCGATTGCGATGCGATTAGCGATAAAGCGATAAAACATGCGATAACATCGATTATTCACAGATACTCCACATAATACAACTAAAGTAAACAAAATAAAAGATTCGATTACAAGTCAAAGAAGTCAAATCAGTAATTAAGCAAGGAGTGACAGATCGCAATTAGCAATCTTTTCTTCCTTTGACTTCAATCTTGACTTTGACTTTGACTTTCGAAACACGGGGTGTTACATCTGCACTGTTTCCTTCAAGGGTTACACATCATAGATAAAAAAAACCAATCAATAACCTGTTTAGTTTCCTCTAAAAGAGACCAAAACAAGATATAAATGCTCCACAACAGCGAGAAATCTCAGCAGCATCCACCAAACCATAACTAGGGTTTTGATCGAACTAGATCTTGATCACCACACTACCCGAGACAAGAACCAGAATGTTCTTCGAGAAGAGAAGAGCACAAATCCAACAAAAAATATTCAATAAACCAAATCTAACCCTAGATCTAACAGCGGAAAACCCAGATCTAGACTCAAGAGCTCAACATGGCTCTGATACCATGTAGAAATTTAAGAAGATGATATTGAACATGAGATGCAGCCATGAAAACGGTGACAAAATCTTTATTAATTCAACCAACCCAGAAAATCTCCCAACCAAACCCTAGATCTTACAATTGTAAGATCTATAATAACAAGAATAATAATCAGATCGATCAACTGATGAAATATCAGTTAATCTTAAACAAGATTAGTACATTAATATGAAGATCACAATGATCAACAACAAGTGATCAACAGATCTCTAACCAACCCTAACAACTAGAGAGAGAATAACAAGAATGAACTGATCAGATTAACATAGTGTAACCCTAGTTTCACTTTATATACCAACTTATAGTGAAAGTTACACTTCAGCTGTAACAACTCTCATTAAAATTAATAATTAAAATAATAATTAGTCAATAAGGAAACCCTAATTGAGACCCCCAAGTGATTTGGCACTAACCCTGAAATTTCCAGAATAATCGGAATCAGGATTAGGGCCCCTAAAAATCAGGGGGGCTAGACCCTACTTAATATTTATCTTCAAAACTTCGTTGTATACTGTAAATTCGATTTAATTGTTGAGTCACCGAAGCTATACCATTGAGAAGGCTAGTCTACAAGCCTAAACGCACCCCTTACGGACCGTAAGGGTTATGGCTTACGGACCGTAAGCTAATCAGGTTCCTTACGGACCGTAAAGGTCAAGCCATACGGTCCGTATACGAGTCGATTTTCGGGCTATAAATAGCCCACCTTGGCACTTGAAATAAAATGTTAAAACGTCGATCGAATTCATTCTGTAGATCGATATTAGGCTGCTTTACTACAATTAATCATACACTAGTATCAAGGTACTGCTACGGAACCGGGTAATTACTCGATCGCTATTACGATTCAGTTTCCGGGATCAATATATCCAAAGAATGTCTAAGTGCCGCCCACATTGGGTTATGCTTTGTCGTTTGTCGATAATTCGATAAATGAGTTGAAGCATTGTACTTTGTCGTTTGTCGATAATTCGATAAATGAGTTGAAGTACTATACTTTGTCGTTTGTCATTTTGATAAATGAGTTGAAGTATTGCACTGGGTCATTCATTGTGAGAATTTGATCTCGCAAAGTTATCGTAACTGCTGTATTGATCACTAACCCTGTTTTGGGTAAATTAGGTTAACAGGGCTAAAATCATATTCTGTCAATACTAAATCTGCAATGTGAGTTATTCTTCTTTTATAAACTCTTTTCTCACAGTTTGTGAGTTGTTAACTGTTTTACAATACTCCAAATTATTTTTAGAATTATAACTTACAGTGATTAAGTTTATGTAATCACCAAATTACAGCCGGTATGTGAGGTATTGTGCACATTACTTGATAATCGTCACCATTGGGGCAGCCATTGGGTGATATGACCATAATCACAGACACCATTGGACGTATGGGCCAATGGGTCGAGTGGTAAAGTACTGTGGGTAGATTGGTTGATATCAGAAACATTGTAAAAGATCTTACCACTGTAAATTATAATAAATGTGTCATTTTCCAGTAACTAGAATAATTCACTCAGTATTTCCCCGTTGACAAAATCTTTTTCAAACATGTTTCAGGTGATCTGCTGTAATTCAAGAAAAATGCAGGGGAAGCATTTCAAGCTTAAGATAGTGGCTCAATATAAAATGAAGAATTATGTTTTATGAATAAACTTTTGTTATTGTAAATTATCGGGGTATTATCCCGAATTGTGCAATAAAAATAATCGGGAAAATTTTAACTTAGCCGATCCTGTGAATAAATTTTCCGCTGCTAAACTCACATTAAATAAAATACCGCAGGATTTCTGTCCCGCGGGTCCTGAAACGGGTAAAACCGGGTCGGGGGCCGTGACAGAAACAAGGTGGTATCAGAGCCACTAAGTTAAGCTAATTAAGTATTTAAACGATACTTAATTTTCCTGATTACTATTATGTGATTATGTGTTTATGTGCTTCTAACTGATTATGTGTTAGTTACAGTATGGGTAAACAAAAGTTGCAAGATATCTATCTTAAATTAGATAGATCAATTTACGAAGAGGGAAGTTCGTCCAAAACTAAATTTTCAAAGCTCCCTACAATTCCTGAAGAAGGAATATTTGTGCAAAAAGCGAATTATGAATATCCGCTTTCTCCTAGAAAAAGGAATATGATTATTAAGAAAAGTAAGGAGCAAATCAGAGAAAAGAAAATTAAAAAGGAAACCCTGGAGTTACTTAAGAAATCACCTTGGGAAGATAAACTCGATGAAAAATGGGCAAATTTGTATATGCTAGCCACTGTGGCAGAACATGCAAATCTCTAAAGATGCCCTAAAAAAATTTGCAAGCAGTACTTCCCAATAAGTAAATAAATAAAAACTAGTAGAATAAATCTGAGTGTGTTTCCTGTATTTTGTACAAATAGTGTGTAATAAAACTTCCATGTTATTTGTTAAACTTTGTTCCAAAGTTTTAACTTGATATTTTGTGCATTTTGCATATATGCTACACAGCATGAACGAGATATCTGAAGCTTTTCAGAACCTCAATCTGTACCCAGTAAATATCGAAGTTCTCATGAATTTACGGGATACTTTGCTGATGTGGACCAACCTGTAAAATTCCCTACTCCACCAGTGACCAAACCAAAAAGAAGGCCAAAGAAAAATTATGTATGGGGAAGCCGTATACGTAAGAAAAAGTCAGTTACAAAACCTCCTAGAACTAGTAAACCTTTAGACAAAGGAAAAGCGATTATAATCCAGGAAAACCTTAATCAGCAAGAAAAAGAAACTGAAGCCAATGCTGAGTTTAGGCAAATGGAGGAGCAGTTTGATCAGTATTCTCAAGAAATAGAAATAGAAATAGGGCAAGGTCTAGACCAACTCAGGTAGAAGTTGGAGAGAGCTCTAATCAAACCAAGAGAGTTACTTTTCAAGATCAGATAGATATTTTACTAGAAAAATGTGAGACTATGCAACCTGCCAGCCCAGGTATCTTTACCTATCCTATCGAAAACCCAATTCCTATGAATTTTGCACCAACAATCACTAAACCAATAATCCATGACCAACCTGTAGAAATGGAAGAGTGGTGGACAAATGATTGGCAATTCCAAAATATTGTCAATAGCCCTTACTCGTTTCTTCCTCAATTCGACCCAGAACCCCTACCCAATCCACCAATGAGCAATGAAAACCTGGCTGAACTTCGCCATTTCGGTGAAGAGTTGATGGATGCAGGGAATAGAATTAGGGAAATAGGGGGACAGATTGCCTGGAAGTATGACGAGAGGGAACTCCGTTTCTAGAATGACAAGTAGGAGGGTGGTAAAACTATCTTTGTATAATAGTAAAAGTAAATATTGAAACCAGTTGTAACATAACGAATAAAATGTTGTAAGATATTGGTGTGTATTGATGCATACTATACTGATATGAAATGAAATCGAGAAATCGATAATTTTGGCTTTATGTGCTATAAATTGTTTGATTATTTGTACAAATTATTAATTGCTAATTATTCATAATAAATTATCATCAGATGGCAAATAATGATAACGAACCAGTAAATGAAGTTAATCAATCGGAGCAACACCCAGAAGATCAATATATGACCAAACAAGATATTGAAAATATGGTTGCCCAAGGAATAGCCAACGCAATTCCAATGTTCGTTGCTGCTATGAAAAATCCAAACGATCCGCAACATATCGTTCCTAGCAAACATACTATCGAAGATAATTTCAGTAACAGTATAAACGGGGGCAATGATCATATAAATCATGACAATGAATCTCAGCACACGCAGCGTCCTAAAAAGCGAAAAGCTGCAACACCTGGTTGCACTTTCAAAGAATTCCTTGCTTGTAAACCCGCTGAATTTGCAGGCAACGAAGGAGCAACTGCAACACTGCGATGGTTAGAGAAAACCGAAGCAGTAATTGCAATAAGTAAATGTGCTGAAGTAGATCAAGTCATGTATGCCTCAAACCTGTTTAAGGAAGGAGCACTAGAATGGTGGAACACAGTGCTACAGGCAAAAGGCAGACAGGTAGCTTATGCTATGACTTGGGACGAATTTAAAAATCTTGTCAAAAGGAAATTCTGTCCTGAGTATGAGAAGGAACAAATGGCAAATAAGTTCCTAAATCATCGAATGACCGGGGTAGATTGTCGTGGTTATACTTCGACATTCTTCGAATATGCGAGAGTGGTACCTAACTTGGCTTCGCCAGAATCAGTACTTATTTCTCGATATATTTGGGGATTAATTAGCGAAATTCGCAATATCGTTAAGGCTGCAAGACCTCGTACTATTGACGATGCAGTAGAATTAGCTAATACCCTAACCGACGAACTAATCCGCACAAGAGATGAAGATAGGAAGAAAGAATTGGCTCAGAAAATTACCCAAGGATTTAGGGTGGGTAATAATAATAATTTCAAAAAGAAAGGAGCAAGACAATCTTCAATTCCGCCATTTTGCAGAAATTGCAGAAGGAAGCATTTTGGAAAATGCAATGCAATTTGTAACTTCTGCAAATCTGTAGGCCATAGTGAAGAAAACTGTAAGAAGAAAACTGTAACCTGTTTTCACTGTGGGGAAACAGGACATTACAAAACCGAATGTCCTAAACTAAACAAAATCACTGATAACAAGGGCAAACCCGTTGAAGGAGCTGTTAAGAAAAATGCCAGAGCTTTCTAGCTAACTACTCAAGAAGCTGAGCTCATTCCGGATGTGATAGCCGGTACGTTTTTAGTTCACAACGTCTATGCAAAAGTATTATTTGACTCTGGTGCAAACCGAAGTTTTATAAATACTTCATTCTGTCAAGCTCTTAAGTTACCATTGACTACCGTTAGGCAGATTTTTACAGTCGAAACTGCAGATGGGAATTCAGTAGAAATTAATCAGGTTTTGCAAAAAGTAGAAATAGAACTTTCAGGTCATAAATTTGTTGCAAACCTATTGCCTATGAAATTAGCTGAGTTTGATGTTGTGTTAGGAATGGATTTGTTAATAGCCAACCATGCTCAAATCATTTGTGATAGGAACTCTATAGAAATTCGAGCACCTAATGGACAGGTAATTAAGATTGCAGGAGATAAACCTCGAAAGCCATTAAAGTTCATATCAGTAATGAAAGTTGCTAATTATGAACGGAATCAAGGAATAGTATATATGATTTCAGTAATCATTTGTACTAAAGGCAAGGCACTCAAGGAAATTCCTGTAGTCTCAGAATACCCAGATGTATTCCCAGAAGATTTACCTGGATTACCACCAGATAGAGAGGTAGAATTTAGGATTCATCTAATTCCAGGAACTACACCGATAGCCAAGGCACCTTATCGATTAGCTCCTACTGAAATGCTAGAATTAAAAAAGCAATTAGATGAATTACTAAGCAAAGGATTTATACAACCTAGTTCATCCCCTTGGGGTGCACCAGTGTTGTTTGTGAAAAAGAAAGATGGATCAATGAGAATGTGTATTGATTATAGAGAATTGAATAAGGTTACAATTAAGAATCGATACCCATTACCTAGGATTGATGATCTTTTCGATCAATTACAAGGAGCTAGGTATTTCTCTAAGATAGACTTAAGATCTGGATACCATCAGTTGAAAGTTCAAGAAGAAGACATACCTAAAATTGCTTTCAGAACTAGGTATGGTCATTATGAGTTTACAGTCATGCCCTTCGGATTAACAAATGCCCCAGCTGCATTCATGGACATGATGAACAGAGTCTGTAAACCATATTTGGATAAATTTGTGAACGTGTTCATTGACGATATACTTATTTATTCCAAAAGTCAAGCCGAGCATTGTCAGCATTTGCATGCACTCTTAACTTTGTTAAGGAAAGAAAAACTGTACGCTAAATTCTCAAAGTGTGAATTTTGGTTACAAGAAGTGCAATTCTTAGGCCACATGGTGAATCACGAAGGTATTCACGTAGATCCTGCTAAGATAAAAGCCATTACCAACTGGAAGGTTCCACAAACTGCAATGGAAATTAGAAGTTTTATAGGATTAGCTGGTTATTATAGACGGTTTATTAAGGATTTTTCCAAGATAGCTGTACCATTAACTAATTTAACCTGTAAAGCCACTAAGTTTGAATGGGGGCCAAAGCAAGAAGAAGCTTTTAGAATTTTTAAACAGAAATTAACCAATGCACCAATCTTAGCCTTACCAGAAGGAACAAAAGATTTTGAAGTATATTGCGATGCTTCAAAACTGGGATACGGATGTGTGTTGATGCAACGCAAGAAGGTAATTGCGTATGCCTCCAGACAATTGAAAAAGCATGAAGAAAACTATACAACTCATGATTTAGAACTAGGAGCCATAGTTTTTGCCCATAAGATTTGGAGACATTATCTGTATGGAAGTAAGTTTACTGTTTATACAGATCATAAGAGTTTAAGATATATATTCGGGCAAAAAGAGTTGAACATGAGGCAAAGAAGATGGATGGAAGTCTTGAGTGATTACGACTGTGATATTCAATATCACGAAGGAAAAGCTAACGTAGTAGCAGATGCCTTAAGTCGTAAGTATCATGAAAAACAAAGGCGAGTCCGTGCTCTTAGAATAAATCTACAAGTAGATTTAAGGGAACAAGTGAAAGAAATCCAGAAAACGGCAATCAAGAACGATGCCGAAGGAATGAAAGGTTATTTAAAAGAATTGGAACAAGGAACTGATGGAATTTGGAAATTTCACAAAAGCAGAATTTGGGTACCTAAACAAGGAAATTTAAGATCGAAAATCTTAGAAGAAGCCCATAAATCTAGGTATACTGTACACCCAGGAAATAACAAGATGTACCAAGATTTAAGAAAGAATTTCTGGTGGATAGGAATGAAAAAGGATATAGCTGAATACGTATCTAAGTGTTTAACCTGTTCACAAGTCAAAGCGGAACACCAGAAACCCTCAGGTCTATTACAACAGTTAGAAATGCCGGTATGGAAATGGGAACTCATAACAATGGACTTTGTTACTAAGTTACCCAAAACCAGAAAAGGTAATGATGCAATTTGGGTAATCGTGGACCGATTAACCAAATCAGCTCATTTTCTACCAATAAAGGAAACCTTTAGCATGGAAAGATTAGCCAAGCTGTATGTGGATAAAATAGTATCCTTACATGGAGTCCCGCTCTCCATTATATCGGATAGAGATAGTCGTTTCACCTCCCGATTTTGGACAAGTTTCCAAGAATCAATGGGAACCCGACTCAATCTAAGTACCGCATATCATCCACAAACAGACGGACAAAGTGAAAGGACAATCCAAACTCTGGAAGACATGCTCCGAGCATGTGTAATTGACTTTGGAGGTAATTGGGATGACCATTTACCATTAATTGAATTCTCCTATAACAATAGTTATCATTCAAGTATTGAAGCCGCTCCATTCGAGGCACTATATGGACGCAAGTGCAGAACACCTGTATGTTGGGCAGAAATAGGAGAAAGTCAATTATCAGGTCCAGAAATTGTGCAAGAAACCACAGACAAAATAACTCAAATCAAGGAAAGATTGAAAACAGTCAGAGATCGTCAAAAGAGCTATGCAGACAATCGTCGCAAACCACTTGAATTCCAAATAGGAGACAAAGTACTACTAAAAGTATCTCCTTGGAAAGGAGTTGTAAGATTTGGTAAGAAAGGAAAACTGAGTCCCCGATATGTTGGACCATTTCCAGTGATTCAACGAATTGGAATAGTTGCTTATCGATTACAACTACCAGAAGAACTAGCTGGAGTACATGATGTATTTCATGTATCCAACCTTAAGAAATGTTTATCCAATGAATCTCTGGTAGTACCTCTTCAAGACATAGAGGTAAATGAGAAACTGAAATTCATAGAAAAACCTTTACAAATAGAATACCGGAAAGTCAAATTCCTCAAACACAAACGACTTGTATTAGTAAAAGTCAAATGGAATTCCAAGAGAGGACCAGAATACACTTGGGAATTAGAGTCAGAAATGAAGCGCAAATATCCTCATCTGTTTCAGTAACTCTCATTAAAATTAATAATTAAAATAATAATTAGTCAATAAGGAAACCCTAATTGAGACCCCCAAGTGATTTGGCACTAACCCTGAAATTTCCAGAATAATCAGAATCAGGATTAGGGCCCCTAAAAATCAGGGGGGCTAGACCCTACTTAATATTTATCTTCAAAACTTCGTTGTATACTGTAAATTCGATTTAATTGTTGAGTCACCGAAGCTATACCATTGAGAAGGCTAGTCTACAAGCCTAAACGCACCCCTTACGGACCGTAAGGGTTATGGCTTACGGACCGTAAGCTAATCAGGTTCCTTACGGACCGTAAAGGTCAAGCCATACGGTCCGTATGCGAGTCGATTTTCGGGCTATAAATAGCCCACCTTGGCACTTGAAATAAAATGTTAAAACGTCGATCGAATTCATTCTGTAGATCGATATTAGGCTGCTTTACTACAATTAATCATACACTAGTATCAAGGTACTGCTACGGAACCGGGTAATTACTCGATCGCTATTACGATTCAGTTTCCGGGATCAATATATCCAAAGAATGTCTAAGTGCCGCCCACATTGGGTTATGCTTTGTCGTTTGTCAATAATTTCATAAATGAGTTGAAGCATTGTACTTTGTCGTTTGTCGATAATTCGATAAATGAGTTGAAGTACTATACTTTGTCGTTTGTCATTTTGATAAATGAGTTGAAGTATTGCACTGGGTCATTCATTGTGAGAATTTGATCTCGCAAAGTTATCGTAACTGCTGTATTGATCACTAACCCTGTTTTGGGTAAATTAGGTTAACAGGGCTAAAATCATATTCTGTCAATACTAAATCTGCAATGTGAGTTATTCTTCTTTTATAAACTCTTTTCTCACAGTTTGTGAGTTGTTAACTGTTTTACAATACTCCAAATTATTTTTAGAATTATAACTTACAGTGATTAAGTTTATGTAATCACCAAATTACAGCCGGTATGTGGGGTATTGTGCACATTACTTGATAATCGTCACCATTGGGGCAGCCATTGGGTGATATGACCATAATCACAGACACCATTGGACGTATGGGCCAATGGGTCGAGTGGTAAAGTACTGTGGGTAGATTGGTTGATATCAGAAACATTGTAAAAGATCTTACCACTGTAAATTATAATAAATGTGTCATTTTCCAGTAACTAGAATAATTCACTCAGTATTTCCCCGCTGACAAAATCTTTTTCAAACATGTTTCAGGTGATCTGCTGTAATTCAGGAAAAATGCAGGGGAAGCATTTCAAGCTTAAGATAGTGGCTCAATATAAAATAAAGAATTATGTTTTATGAATAAACTTTTGTTATTGTAAATTATCGGGGTATTATCCCGAATTGTGCAATAAAAATAATCGGGAAAAATTTTAACTTAGCCGATCCTGTGAATAAATTTTCCGCTGCTAAACTCACATTAAATAAAATACCGCAGGATTTCTGTCCCGCGGGTCCTGAAACGGGTAAAACCGGGTCGGGGGCCGTGACATCAGCCCTTCACAATCCATAAGCTTTGATCGCAACCCTTATTATTCTTCTCCTTTTGCACGTAGGTCCCTCAACTATCATTTCCTACACATCTTGAATACAACTTTAAAAATAGTTATAATAAAACCAACCAAACATATGAATGAAAATAAGAATTCTTTTTATTTTAACAAAAAATCATGATGAGTATCGCGTAGTGAGGGTTTGTGTTGTGGTGTGGGTTTGACATTGTTGTTGAGGTGTTAAGTAATGATGGAGGGTGGTGTTTGTTGAAAAAAAGTAGTGTTGGAATGTGTGACACTTTGTCGCAACCCTCGGCCCCTAGTCACTTGGGAACGGGCGGCCGCGAGCCAGTATCAGTGGTATCGGTATTTATCAGTTTGGCAGCGGAATTTACATCAAGACAGTAGTTAGGAAATATTTTATCAGAGTAAAATACCAAATTTTTATAATAATAAACACATGGGAAATTCCCAAGTTTTTGTTACAAACATGTTTATAGGGATAAACCCTAATTTATTGAATCAAAACATCTTCTTTATTTAGGTAACTTTTAAAGCCACTTTTCCAAGCCTTCAGTGCTGTCCAGCTGGCTTCTAATTGGCTTTCACATTTTGTTACCTGAAACGCGTTTAAAAACATTTTGTCAGTGGGAAATACTGGTGAGTGAATCCCAATTTAATCAAAACGGGTTTTATCATTGTACAGTATTGAGGGCGATCTCGCAATTACATTTGTTTATATTTCTGCTTTAATTACCACCCACGGTATTTAGAACTCGTCCTTGAGGTCTACTGGAATAGGTGCGGGTATTTCCTCTGCATCTCTGATACAAGCTCCCAAGTGTATTCTGGTCCTCTCTTGGAATCCCATCTTACTTTGACTAAAACAAATCTCTTGTGTTCGAGGTTCTTGACTTTTCTGTCTTCAATCTGTAGAGGCTTCTCTACAAACTTAGGTTTCTTATTTACCTCCATGTCCTTAAGAGGCACTACTAGTGATTCATCAGCTAAGCACTTTTTGAGATTACATACATGAAATACAACTTGTATTCCTGCCATTTCCTCTAGCAGATGAACCTGATATGCTACAGGTCCTATTCTTTTAATAATCTCAAAAGGTCCAACATACATGGAGCTTAGCTTTCCCCTCTTGATGAATCTTACCACTCCTTTCCAAGGAGAAACTTTTAATAATACTTTGTCTCCTACCTGAAATTGCAATGGTTTTCGCCTGTTATCAGCATAACTCTTTTGTCGATCGCGTGCTGCTTTTAGTCTTTCCTTGACTTGAATAATCTTGTCTGTTGTTTCTTGTACTATCTCTGGTCCAGACAATTGCTTTTCTCCAGTTTCTGCCCAACAGACTGGAGTTTGGCACTTTCATCTATAAAGTGCTTAAAATGGTGCAGCATTAATACTGGTATGATAGTTGTAATTGTAGGAAAATTCTATCAATGGTAAGTGATTGTCCCAATTTCCTCCGAAATCAATTACACAAGCTCTAAGCATATCTTCCATTGTCTGAATTGTCCTTTCACTTTGTCCATCCGTTTGAGGATGACAAGCTGTGCTTAGATTTAGCTTGGTTCCCATTGTTTTTTGGAAATTTGTCCAAAAATGAGAAGTAAAACGGCTATCTCTATCATATACAATAGATAAAGTAATTCCATGTAATGAAACTATTTCATTTACATAAAACTTGGCTAATTGTTCCATACTAAAGGTTTCCTTCATCGATAAGAAATGAGCCGACTTGGTTAATCTATCTACATTCACATAGATTGTATCATTACCTTTCCGTGTCTTGGGTAATTTGGTAACAAAGTCCATTGTTATCAATTCCCATTTCCATATTGGCATTTCTAATTGCTGCAATAACCCTGAGGGTTTCTGATGTTCAACTTTAACCTGTGAACATGTTAGACACTTGGCAACATAAGTTGCTATATCCTTTTTCATTCCTATCCACCAGGATGTATCGTATATTTAGACTTATGAGCTTCTTCTAATATTCGGTGGCGTAGGTTTCCTAGTTTGGGTATTCAAATCCGTTTCTTATGGAATCTCCATATTCCATCTATTCCTTGTTTTAATTCCTTAATCATTCCTTTCAATTTTTCAGTATCGTCCTTGATTACTGATTCTTGTACGGCTCTAATTTGTTCGTTTAAATCTATATGCAGATTTAATTTAAGAGAACATACTCTTTTGGGCTTTTTGTGATACTTTCGACTTAAAGCATCGGCTATTACATTAGCCTTTCCTGCATGACATTGGATATTACAATCATAGTAACTAAGGATATCCATCCAGCATCTTTGTCTCATATTCAATTCCTTTTGCCCGAAAACATACCTTAAACTTTGTTGGTGCACTTGTGACTGTACTTTGTCTGTATTTTGTGGTGTATAAAACGATGTCTTTTGTTTGTCGTGTTTACGTCTTTTGTTGTATTTGTTTAACTATTTGACTATATGTTTGACCAAGTCAACCATCCTCCTGGTTTGACTTGGCCAAACAGTCAACATTATGTTTGAAAGATAATATGGTTCGAAGGATGTCATCGAAGGATGGATTGTATCCTTCGATGACCTCGAAAGACATCCTTCGTGGGATACTTATGGACCTCGAAGGATATATCATCCTTCGAGGTACATATGGATCCTTCGATATCTTTCGATGGACATTCTGGTCGATAGATGATCCTTCGACCAGAACTGCTTATCCTTTGTGCATGTAATCTGTTGTGGATATAAATATCCATGTTGGGGTTCACTTCTTGGCAGACACTTAGAAAGATATTGAGAGCATTTGTGAGTGAACCCAAGGTCTTGTAAGAGAGCATTTCAGTTTGGTCAAGGTCTGTAACCGTGTCCACTGAAATACAAGAGAAAACTTTGATACTTTGCTTGTCTACTCTTTCTCTTTATAATCTTTGCTTTCATCTAAACTACGGTTTGCACTCTAGCTTGGATTCCGCACTTGCTAGAGTGTTGAACATAACAAGGAATAGGTTTATCCTCAACCTCCGAGGGACCTACAAGTGGTATCAGAGCCGTGGCTCTTTTCCTTGTTAAAACCGGGTTGGTGCAAGACTTGGTTGTGTTTGGACAAAAACTTTCTTGGTTTAGCACCCGTTTTTAGTGTGTTTCTTGCATTTTTAACCATAAAAACGTGTTCTAAACTAACCGGGTGTGTTACGGGAAGGTTTGGATAACTTAAAATCTTGTTTTGAAAGGGTTGCTATTTTTCCGGCCAAAATTCCGGTACTGGTTGTGGATAAGAAGCTTCCTTTTTGGGCAACTTTTTCAAAGTTGGTGAAAAGTTGGTGCAGAAACATCCCTTCTGCCGAAAGTTGGCTCACCAACCACATCAACCTGTCACCAACTTGTCAACGTCTGTGTCAGTGTGTCAGACGTAGTCGAAAGATACCTTTCGAACTCGAAAGATCATCCTTCGATCAAGGAGATTCGATAGATAACCATCCTTCGAATATCTTTCGAAGTCCGTGTGTTGTCTTTCGAGTCAAGGAATCTTTTCGAAAGATACATCCTTCGAGTTACTGTTTCCCTTCGAAAGATAAGGATCCTTCGTGTAGGAGAATCTTTCGAAGTGATTGTTCGAAACTCAACAGTGATCCTTCGAACACTGTTGATCCTTCGAACAAGTGTCATCTTTCGAGCATCTTTCGAGTCTTATCTGTTTAGACTTAACAGTTTGTGATTTTCAGGTCCTTCGATCCTAGATCCTTCGACAGTTTGTTATCTTTCAAATTTTTAACATAGTTTGTGAAAATCAATTTTTTTTAAAATTAATTTTCACCTAATATATTAAATATAAAATGGGAACAAACGGTCAATGGGATCCATCTGCGTGGACTACAACAACTTTGACTCCGCAGTCATCATCTACGCAATCATCAACCACGCAATCTGCGCCAGAGTTCAACAAAACTGCATGGATGCAGGCTATTGCCCCAACTCAAGCTGCAATGATAACTGCAAATCAATGGGCATTGGTCACAAATCAAAGCAGCAGCATTCAAGCAATGATGCAAAACGATAGTGAAACTGGTACAAGCACGAAACCGCCAAAGCTTAATCACATTAATGATTGGGGATGGTGGAAAGAAAGGCTGAGAACTTATGTTCAGGGGCAAGGTCAAGATCTATGGATGTGTTTCTTCACTCCATTTGAAAATGAGTTGGAAGTTGCAGGATCAAACCCAGAAACTTACAGCACAATGTCTGACGAAGATAAGAAGAAGTTTGAATTGGAAAAGAAAGCATTTATGATTCTCACGCAGGCTCTTCACAGAGATATATACCACCAGTTCGTCTACTGTACGACTACCAAAAGTTTGTGGGATATGCTCACGTTAAGGTGTGAAGGAAATGCTCAATCAAGGAAGATCAAGCAGGAGCTGCTAAAGAAAGAGTTTGAAGGTTTTACCTGCATGGAGAATGAAGGTCTAGCAGAGTTGTCTACAAGATTTCACCATCTGTTGAGTGAAATGTTTGCCTTCAAAGTTTCTGCCACTCCACAAGAAATGGTGAAGAGATTTGCTGATGGCTTACCATCAAAGTGGAGCAGTTATCTTGAGATTCTCAAGGAAAACGGTGTTCTGGATACAATTACCGTTTATGAGCTAATACAGAAATTGGAAAACAAAGATGTTGAAGAAAAGCTCAAGGCGAAAAGAACAATCGCTCCTCAGAATCCAGAGATGTATTTTGGGATTGCAGGTGGTATTACTGGAGAAAAGCCAGCTTCTCAGCATGCTAAGCTTCAAACAGCGTTCATCTCCAACACCGGACCTTCAACAGCTAATCAGTTTGATCCTTCAGCATACACAATGATGTATTCAAGACCAGATTCTTCTTCTCAACAACAACAACAACAGACAGCTCAACAATTCACGCCACCGCCTTTCCTGGATCCTAACAGAGCTCAACAGCAACAACCACAACAGCAGGGATTTTATGGAAGTTCTTCAAGCTTTCAAGCTACTTCCAATCCGAACACTGTCCGATTGGATACTTCCAATTTTTCAAAAGTCAGTGTTGAGATAGCCAAGGAACATATGGAGATGTTAAACACCTTGGTTAGCGCCTACTGTGGGTTGGTTGCGGGTCAAATTGGAAATATCAACCTAACCAACGAAGATTATCAGCAGGTTGATAAAGAAGAGTTTGAGATGATGGATATAAAGTGGGCTCTTGCTAGTGCTATCCGTAGAGCTAAAGAGTTTATGGAGAGAACGGGGAGAACCAGCTTGGAAAGCAACAACAACACCAAGTATGGTTTTGATAAGAATGCTGTCACCTGCTTCAACTGTGGTGAAAAGGGTCATTTCAAGCGGGAATGTCAGAAGCCACCCAAACAAGGTAATCAGAATCCTTTCAGGAATCAGAGACAGCCTCAGCAACAACAGAACAATTCTGACAGACAAATAGTTCCCGTGGGAGGAAATACATCTGGAACCACAAACTCTAATCCCCACAGAGGATTAGTTGTTCAAGCTGATGAGATTTGCAACTGGAATCTTCAGCTTGGTGAAGGAGGAAATGGTGGAACAGCATGTTATGCTAAGGTGGTTGAAAAGGTTGAAGAACCCGTGTCTGCTGGTGAATCTTCAGAAGATGAAGATAGCTCGGGTTATAGTGGAAGTATGGATGGGGAATCACTTGATGCTGGTGATTTATCAAGTGAGGCTTTAGAACTGGAGGTTGATGAGCTATTGGCTGATGCTGAAGCTTTATGCAAGAGAAGATCTATTCTTTGCCAGAAAGCTGCTGGAACTTCTGAGAAGCTTTCTCAATTTTTCTCTGAAGATGGATCTTTTTCTTTTCATACAGCCTTCATGGCTCATGTTGAAGGACAAACCTCTCAGGTATGTGATTCTAAACCTGGCTCTATTTCTGCTGCTGTTGAATGTGCTAAATGTCTTGAATATGCAGAAAAGGAAAGTCTTTTTGAAATCACACACAAACACAATCAAGAATTGATTGTTGATCTTTCTAAAGCAACTGAGGCTAACTTGTTTTTAACAAGAAATGAAAAAGAGTTTAAAGCAACAATTGCGTCATTAAAACATGATGTTTCTGAACTTCAAAAGGCTGTTTTGAGAAAACAACATGCTAATAATAACTTGATTGACACAATTGAAAAACAAATGGTAGAGTTAGCTACAGCTCGATGCGAATGTGAAACAATCAAGCAGAAATTGGAAAGCTATTCCAATTCCCGCTATGTTTTGGATCACATTATTGATGTTCAAAGGAAAAAGGGGGATGCAAAATGTATTGGTTACAAATCATGCCCTCCCCCGATGAATCACAATTACTCCAAGTTGCCTAATGACGAGGATATGCCCCGTTTTGAACCTACTGTGCCACTCGGTCTAGATGACTTTGCAGCAGGCCTCGGGTTCACAACAGGTACATCATCCTCGGGGCAATCTGAATCTGAGAATGTGAAAAATTCATCGTCTGTTAAGGAACAGAATTCTCCGATTATTGAGGATGCTGATTCTTCGGACGATGAATCTGAAGAAAATGAGAAACCACAGTCTAACTCGGTTACACCAGACATTCCAATTGAGAATCACATCTTGTGTGATCCACCAGTGAAACCGAGTAAGGCTGAAACACCAAAGGCAATGAAGCCCAGTGTACCGAGCATTGAAAAGAATAACTTGTTGTATACGCTCAAGGGAGACAGCAAAATTTATTCTGACAGAGATTTTCCAATCAAAAATGTAAATCAAGATTTAATTGAGAAAATTTTTGAAGGACGAACTGATAAGTTTTTGGGAAACAAAGGTAACAAAGTGATGGTCACTCAATGTGAACCAATTCCGTGTGAGCTAATTAGAAAACAATACGGAAACCAAAAACTGCCAGTTGAGCGAAAACAACAAGTGAATTCTGGAAAGGGTAAGGGCCAGGTACAGGAAAAGAGAGCTCAAAACAAGAATACTCAAGCACCAAAAGTTCAGCAGTCTAAGACTGAACAACCAAGGGTTCAACAACCTAAAGTTGAGCAGTCTAAGGCTTCTCAATCTAAGGCTGCACAACCTAAGATTCAACAATCTAAAGTTGAGCAACCTAAGGTTCAAAAGGTGCAAAACAAAAGAGCTCCTGTCAAGAAAAGAGAACAGAAATTGAACTTTGTTGGATCAAACGGTACGGACAAACTTGAAACATTTCAAAGTAAATCTAACATTGATTTTGTAAAACAAGTTAGAATTTTAAAGAGGAATGATGAGAACAATTATACCCAACACACCAATGGATGTGACTTAGGTCCAAGCACATCTAGATCACAAAGTTCAGTATCTGGGTCATCGTCTGGTCATCAACACGTTTCTCCAAGGTTTGTAGAGCGGAGAATGTGTTTTGAATGTGGAACAGTTGGGCACATTGTAAGATATTGCCCATACTTGCAAAAGTTGAAAGGAAAAACAAGTGCTCCCCAAGAAACCAATTACCAAAAACAACCGGTTTCCCCGAAACAAGACCCACGTGTCTTGAAAGAAAGGGAAAAGAAGGTAAAACAAAAGAACAAAAAGGTAATTGAGAAGGCCTTAAAATCAGAGGTCAAGGATGAAAAACCTGTACAAGCTAAACCTACAAGTGTAAAACCAGTTAATGCTAAAACAATTAAAACAAATACTGGTACAGGACAAAAAGCTTGGAAACAAAAACAGGTAATTAAGTCAGGGGGAGCACCTGAGGTTTTATTTCCTAATCATCAAGTGATTGAGATCACTTTCCTTGATGATCAAGGACGACCCAAGTCAACAAAGGCTTGGGTCCCCCTCTCAAACTGATGTGTTAATTGCATGTGCAGGGGGCTCCAGGAGGAACTATTAATAGTCTTTGGATTGTTGATAGTGGGGCTTCCAGGCACATGACTGGCGACTATCGTCTTCTTTTCGATGTGCGAAGTATAAGAGGAGGATATGTTGCGTTTGCTGGAGACAAAGGAGGGTATATCACCGGCGAGGGAATGATCTCAAATGGAATTGTGAGTTTCGACAAAATCAATTATGTGAAACAGTTGGATCACAATCTCCTGAGTGTTTCTCAAATCTGCGACAAGAAGTTCACCGTGCATTTTGATGATGCCGGTTGTTATGTGCTGAAGCCAGGATTCAAGATTCCCGCTGAATGGATTCTCTTATCAGCACCAAGAGTTAATGATTTGTATGTCCTTGATATGAGCCAAGCAATAACTCAGTCAAAACAAGTTACTTGCTTTATTTCAAAAGCCACTGAAAAGGAGACGATCTCTTGGCACAGACGAATGGGTCATATTCACCTCAAAAAAATGAATCACCTTGTCAAAAACAACTTGGTGAGAGGTGTCAATGTGAAGAACTTTCAACTTCAAGATGTCTGTGTGCCATGTCAAAAGGGAAAGCAGACCAAGAAATCTCATCCATTGAAGAAGGTTAACACTGTCAACATGCCACTCGAGCGTTTGCATATGGATCTTTTCGGCCCAGTCAAACACAAGAGTGTGCACGGAGAAGTTTTCTGCTTGGTAGTTACTGATGACTACTCAAGATTTTCATGGGTTGACTTCATGGTCCACAAGAGCGAGACTCCGGAAATTCTGAAGAATTTGATCACCTTGTTGGAAAATCTGTATAATCTAAAGGTGAGGCGAATTCGAAGCGACAACGGTACCGAGTTCAAAAACAGGGTTATGGATGAGTTTTGCATTGCAAAAGGAATCCTTCATGAATACAGCTCTCGGTACACGCCACAACAAAATGGAGTCGCTGAAAGAAAGAACAGAACCTTAATTGAGACTGCAAGAACCATGTTGGTTGAGTCTCAGCTTCCAGTTCGATTCTGGACTGAAGCTGTTGCCTCGGCTTGCTACACGTTAAACAGGGTTCTCACAGTGAAAAGACATGGGAAAACGTGCTTCGAACTCCTACACAAGAAGACTCCTGACTTGGAATATCTAGAACCTTTTGGTGCACCATGTACCATGATTGAGCCTGATGGGAAGTTTGGTGCCAAAGCTATCGAAGGTTACTTCCTTGGGTATGCTACTCCTAATCTGCGAGTATGGAACCTGACTACCAAAAGGATTGAAGAATGGGGTGAAGTAAGAGTTCAAAGATATTCTAATCCTCCGAAGCCTTCTGGAGATCCATGGATGTTCGATTATGATGGTCTTTTCGACTCATTTAATCTGCCAACATTTGATGATGACAATGCAATTGCTCAAATGTTGTCTGAAAGCGAGAATGCGACTGGCTCTCAGTTAGCTCGTCCAATCATTGTTGACTCACAAGCTTCTTCTTCTGTCAACAATCTCGCTTCAAATGAGGTGTTTAATGATGCTGTCGATTACAATTTGTCATCGGAAGATGAGGAGTATGTTGATGCAAATGATGGTGAAGCACTGCGTCCGGTTCAAGGTACTTCAGAAGCAACGGATCCAGTGTCTGCGCCAATTATTCAAGAAGAAAATGCATCATCTTCTACAACTCACCAGCTTCAAAATGATATCGGGAATTTAAATATCAATAACTTGAGGTCAAATGTTGAAGTTCCTCCAGTTACTGAAACCCGAATTCATAACATTCATCCTCAGCAGAATATTATAGGTGATGTTCTCAGTGGTGTAAGGACAAGGAATCAAATCAGAAATAATGAAAATGCTGGCTTGTATGCTGAGATACGAGAATCGGGACAACAAAATGAGTGGTCTTTCGCCTGCTATGTTAGCCAAGAAGAGCCTAAATCTTGGAAGGAGGCATTGAAAGATGATTCCTGGGTGGAAGCCATGCAAGAAGAACTTCAGCAGTTTGAGAAGTTGGGTGTATGGAAATTGGTTGATAGGCCCGACAACTACAAAAAGATCGGAACTCGCTGGGTGTTTAAGTGCAAGAAGGACGACCGTGGGATTGTTGTCCGAAACAAGGCAAGGTTAGTGGTTCAAGGCTTCAGTCAGATTGAAGGTATTGACTACAATGAAGTGTATGCACCTGTTGCTCGTCTGGAGGCTATTAGAATCTTTCTAGCCTACGCATCCTTTAAGAAATTCAAGGTGTACCAGATGGATGTTAAAAGTGCTTTTCTACACGGAGTAGTCGAAGAGGAAGTATATGTCGAGCAACCACCGGGGTTTGAAGATCCATTACATCCTGACAGGGTTTTACTTCTTAACAAGGCGTTATATGGTCTTCATCAAGCACCTCGGGCTTGGTATGAAACGTTGTCTACCTACCTGCTGAGCAATGATTTTAGACGGGGTTTGATCGACTGTACCCTCTTCATCAAAGAAAAGGGTAAAGATCTTCTGTTGGTACAAGTGTATGTCGATGACATTATCTTTGGTTCTACCGATGATAAGCTGTGCAAGGAATTTGAAAAGGTGATGCAAGATCGATTCGAGATGAGTGCGATGGGTGAAATGACGTTCTTCTTGGGTTTGCAAGTTAATCAGTCCAAATCTGGAATTTTTATCCATCAAACCAAGTACGTCGGAGACATCTTGAGCCGGTTCCAGATGTCCGATACGAAGCCAATTTCTACTCCTCTTCCGCAGAATCACGGGATTACTCCGGATGAAGAAGGGGATGCTGTGGATTCTTCACTTTATCGTGCTATGATTGGATCTTTAATGTATCTCACTGCATCAAGACCCGACATTATGTATCCAACTTGTCTTCTCGCTAGGTATCAAGCGAATCCGAAGGTCTCTCACTATGCTGCTGTCAAAAGGATCTTTCGTTATCTGAAGAGTTACCCTGACACCGGGTTATGGTACCCTAAGGATGATAACTTCGATCTCAAAGCTTTCAGTGATTCTGATTTCGGCGGCTGCAAGAAAGATGGAAAATCAACTACAGCAGGATGTCAGTTCTTAGGCAATCGCCTAGTCACTTGGCAATGCAAGAAGCAGACATGTGTGGCTACGTCTACATGTGAAGCAGAATACATTGCTGCGTCTAGTTGCTGCTCCCAGGTTCTATGGATCCAACAACAGATGCGGGACTACGGTTTTGAATTCCTAACTACTCCTATTTATGTTGATAATGAGGCTGCCTTACAGATCACTAGAAATCCTGTACAGCACTCGAAAACGAAGCACATCGATATTAAATATCACTTCATACGTGATTGCTTTGAAAAGAGACTTATCGATGTGGTTCATATTCACACCGACCACCAACGTGCCGACCTTTTTACCAAAGCATTTGATAAATCAAGATTTGATTATTTACTTTTGGTAAACGGCATTAAGGTGAAGCAAGAGTAACCGACATCAGGAAATCGTTTTTGTAAATATTTTTCTAAAAACCAAAAATCCAAAAATATTTTTACTTCACTTTATTTTTGAATTTTAGGGGGAGAAAGTTTCAAGAAAAATACAAAAACATTGAAAAACCACAAAAATACAAAAATATGTCTTTAATTTATTTACTTTCTGCATTTAAGGGGGAGAAAATTCAGAAAAACACAAAAACAATAGAAAAACAAAAATGAGTTTCTTGGTAATATAAGAGAAAATGATATTACATCAGAGGTCGGTCGAAACATGTTTCTAGAAATCAAAGGAAAAAGAAAATGATAAGTAGCTCTACTAATGATGTACCGGTAGACTCACGATCACTTTAAAGTATGCAGGAGATATAAACATAACAGACTGAAAACCGCGTGGGAACCGTTCATTGGCATATGGTCTTGGTACCGAAATTTCGTTTGATAGATTGCCGAGGTTCTGAGATATTCGGGGTTTATGCTGTTTATCATCTGGGTATCATGGTTGTTTCTATAAAAGACAAAGTCTAAGTTCTTCCATGATACCATACATACGTGTACATATCTCATACTGCATTCGACCTCAATAAGTGATAAACAATCACATGTCCATCAAAATAAGTGATAATATATCACATTTATCCGGGAGTCAAGTTCGTCTCTCTGCTGTACGGAAGTACTGACCTGTTCACGGACTTGCTCCTGTGCCCTCATGCATCGAAAATCAAGTTCCTCATCAATAAGTGATTCTATCACATAGGGCTTGTTTTCAAACTCAAATAAGTGACTTGTTCACATTGTAAATATATACGTTAAAAACGGATGATAAATGGTATACTCCCCAGTATGATGAACTCTCGTGCATACCTTGATACGGGAATGTGTCGTGAGTGGATGAACACCGGTCGGTAAGTATAAATCATACCTTAAACGTATCTCATTGTATTATGATTACACTTGATCGCTAAGTTTAAGTGGACAACAATATCGGTAATTGTGGTAGAATACTTATCCACCTCTGTAAAAGAATTTTAAAAGGAAATGTGTTTTGACAAAAGACCGCAAGCTGATATGATTCTCTTCGCCAGAAACTCGCAAAAATATTGTTGTGTTTGTACATATTTACTTACTGCTTTATTTACTGCTTTATTTCTTTTTAAAACAGTTTTTGTCTTTTGGTGCATATCAGCACGACATTAGCGGTGATGTCGTTTGATAACATTCAAAGGACTTTAAAATTGTTGCCTTTTATTTTATCAAACCACAAAATCCAAAAAGATTTTCAATTTAACTTTATTTTTGATTGAATGATGTTGGTGCTCGATCCGATACCTGACAAGCCGAAATACTTCATAAAATTAACCTTGCAGAACTTCATAACGGACAACCTTTCAAAATGGTCATTTCTGAAAATCTCCAAAATTTAAAGGGTGTAAATTGAATTTCCCAAAAATCCAAAGTGTTGGTGGGAAATCTGATCCTTCGAGGAAGCAATGGCCCTCGAAAGATCAGATGGTCAAGAAAGTCAATGAAAGTCAGCTGTCTCAGTCGAAAGATGTGTTGGTCAACGAAAGATTTGACCAATTGATCTTTCGAGTTGACTAGATCTTTTGAAAGATGGATTAGATCGAAAGATATCTTTCGAAGGATTCCAAAATATCTGGTATCCTTCGATCCAGATCCTTCAAATATCTGGATCCTTCGAGCCACATATGGATCTTTCGAGATAAAGTTCATCCTTCGAGACAACTATTCATCTTTCGAATGGTCTTGAGTCCTTCGAGGCGGTTGGACTTTCGAGGTCAGGGTATAAAAGGCATCTTCTTCTTCATTCATCATTAACAGTTTCAAAAACTTCATCTCAAAACCCTCTCATTCTTCTCGAACCTCTGCCCAAATTTTCAAAATCAGTTAAAAGTATCAGGATTCCATAACAACACTTGGTAGGATGATTGTGTTTTAATCATTTAACAAACATTAAAACAAAAACATCATAAACATTTCATTGATCATGATCTTTATACATTAATGTTCTTATTTTAGGTTTGTGAAATCTGAGCATGTTGTTAATAAATCAGTGATAGTTTTGATGATTATGTGGTGTTCTTGTATCTGTTTGTGTGTGTCAAATGTTTGGTTTGAATCTTGATGACAGGGATATTTGGTTTGGATTAAACAGGGGATGGTTAGGGTTTATGGTAAAGCTTGATGAATGTGTTCTTGTTCGAGTCCGGTTTGGGTCAAAATTTTGATGTTTTGAAATAATGGATGATGTTGTTCTTGTTTGACATAAAACACATTTGAACGAAACTTAAAACAAATCATCAAAATTTCAACTAAAACTCACCGGAAAAACACTCAAAACCCCACCGGAAAAATACGCCGATGAACAGTTGCCGGAATGGAAGATGATGACTCATCACCTCGATAGATGTGCTAAACAGCATCCTTCGAGGTGAATCTCGAAAGATGGTAGATATCTCGATAGATCATCCTTCGATTGATCAGCCTTCGAATGATCAAAATATCTTTCAAAATTCTTGATTATTCGAAAGATGATCCTTCGATAAGGTTGACATCCTTCAAGATAAGTGACATCCTTCGAGCTTGATCAACATCTTTCGAACTGGTTACCATCCTTCGTGCCATGTTCAATCCTTCGATGGATAATGTGGATCCTTCGAAGAGTTCAACACTTAGAATTTTTCAAGAAATTGAAAATTTTCTAAGTGTGGAATTCCAATGTTGACCGTTTGACCTTTTTCTTATTACGTGTCAATGTGATGTGCAGAAATGGCACCTAAAGTGAAAAAGGAGCGGGCAAAGCCAACAAAGAAGGAGAAATCGGAAGTTGAGGCTATGTCTGAGTCTAGACATAATATGGCTGCATATTTACAACCGGAAGGCAGTATCAGTCCGGAGTTTGCTGGCATCATGGAGTATCTTCACCGCTCGCGCATCAATTATGCTATCACAACGCAATGCATTGCCTATCAGTCGCACATCAAGGCATTCTGGAGTTCTGCTGGGATTGAAACGGTAGATAATAAGGAAGTGATCAGGGATACTGTTGCTGAAAAACCTGTGGTTATTACTGAAAACACTATCAGAGAACGTCTACGACTGGGAGATCAACCGGAAGATCCTACTTCTATAGATCTACAATGTCAACGGGGGTTACTGATGAGGCTGCGGTACAACGACGATGTTCTGGCTAATCAAATCAACAAGAAGTATATGCCACTTCGGTATAAGTTCTTGCTGCATATTCTTATTCATTGCCTGAGCAACAAGCGTTCTGGGTATGACTTGTCACCGATCGATTTGACTGGATTGTTTACGGCGTTGATTCTGAACAAGCCGTTTAACATATCTCGCTATATCTTCGACAACCTAAAGGAAAACGCTCGAAGGCCACTTCCGTCTGCAACACAGCGAACATCCACCAAGTTCTGGTTATATCCCAGGTTTTTTGCAGATGATGATAGATGATCAGATTCCTGATCTTGCTAAAGCCAAGGCAGATGTTCTTCCTGTGAATCCAATGAACGAACGCACTCTGCTGATCTTCAAATCTATGGCCGCTTATAAGGAATCGGATCTAATTAGGAAACTTATTGGTCATCTTGATATTCCTAACTACGAGGCACCGCAGCACGACAAGTGGCGTCGAGACGCGAGCGATTCTGATAATGAAGAGCCAAGGTTAATCGCCTTGGCTGATACACAGCTCGGAGCTAAACATGGAATCAAAGCAACTAGAAGGTCTGCTGGCAGTTCTAGTGCTGCAGCACATGTTGAGGTTGACGTAAATGTTGTTGCTGAAGAGGTTCAGGAAATGTCTGTGGATCCTGATGTTCGTACTGGTACTGGTGGTGATGGTGGTGCTGTAGTTGTTGAAACGGGTGGTAGTGCTGGTGGTACTGGTGGTGTTGCTGGTCAGTCTGGTACTGTTGCGACTGACAAGGGTAAAGGCAAGATAGATGAGGCGAGGAAGATAGTTGATGAAAGCAGTTCATCTTCTGAAGAGGAAGGAGGTTCTGATGATGGTGATTCTTCGTCTGAGGATGATAATCCTCCTCCTCCAGGGATGATGAAAGTCTTTGATAAACGCGGGAACCCCCGATTTGTGCGTATCAAGAAGACGGGCGATACTGGAGACTCTGACACGGATGAAGATTATACGCTTACTTCTCCGGGTTTTATCAGAAAGAGGAAAGCTAAACGACAAGGTACTCGTGTGTCAAAGAAAGCTGCTGGTGATTCCTCTGTTCCTGTCTCTGTCCAGCCTTCATCTGCTCCTGAGCAGCAGGTTCCTTCCTCTGGTGATCAATTTACTGAAAAAGAGACGCTGGAGTTAATGTCTTCTCCTCAGAGGTCTTCTGGGACACGACAGGTGACTGTTGATCAACAGCCACCTGAAACTCCCACCTCAGGTACACATGCTCGACCCCCTCTCACTATTACTGGTCCTACAGGTGCCTCGGGTCAGGCTGGTCAGTCTGGTTCTTCAAGACCTGAGCCTTCAAGGCCAACTCTGGCAGAAACCTTGTCTGGATTTTCTGAAGCTGACAAGATACAATTCCTGATTGAACAAGTCAGTGAATTGGGATCTATAGTTGGTCGACACACAAGAACTATTGAAGAATATCGTGTCCAGCGTAAACAGGATGCAATGGCACACAATCATCTGTGTAAAATTGTTGAAGCTCAGAATATTAAGATCAAGGAACAGGCTGATGAAATCGAAAGGTTAAAAGAGGCAAACAGGGAACGAGATAGGGAGGTGGAAATTATGAAGAGGCATAGTACTAACTTGGAGACTCAGGCGAAGGAGTTAAGGGAAATGGTTAGTAGTCGTGATGATAGACTGATGCAAGCCTTCAAACCCATGTATACAAACTTCAATAAGGTTCATTCGAGGGTTGGTACATTGTGGAATGAAAGGTGCAAAACCTTAGGGATAGTTCCCTCAAGGCGTGAGGATGATCAAGATGATGATGCAGCTAATCCAGATCAAACAACTGCCTCAGGCTCCGGTGCAACTGCATCCGGTGCTGCAGGTGGATCTGGTACAGCTCAGGATACTCCTTCTGCTCCCCCGACAGCTACCACTGGCCCATCAGAACAGACAGAAACACTGGAAACGTCTGCAAGCCCTGAACAGATTAGCCTGGAACCGGAAACATTTACTACAGATCTCCCTGAATCTTCAAGTGCCCAGAAACATCATCCTGTGACGGGTGAACTGCTGGAAGAGGGAGAGTTTATTTCTGAGATGACTGATGAATAGATTTCGATTTTGACTGATTTGGATGAAGTTGCTGTGTGTATGATTGATGCTACTCCGCTGGTACAGGATCAAACTGATTTCTCCTCAATTGAAGAAATCTTCATCAGTTCTGATTCTGAACGTCCTGTGTATGTTGGAAAGGACAATGCGGAGGTGAATGCCCTTGATGATGACTTTGTTGCTGAAAAGACTGCAGAGTTCGCCAATCTTTCTTCTGATTCGCCATCAGCTCAGGAAAGCCGTGAGAAAACAGTTAATGAATGGCGAGCGGATTTCCTTGCTAGGAATCCTCCTCCACTCGCTCCGTTGGAACAGGCTAACTATATGATGCTGGAGAAAAATCAGGCTCGGGGTCGCATCATTAGCTGGATGTTTGTCAAAGATCTTCACTGCATGGTCGTGAAAAGAGAAACGGGTCTTCAGTATTTCAGAACTCTCCTTAGTATTCTCACACTTCCATATTATGATGTTGCAGTGTTGGCCCAACTAGATGTAATCAATCGAGCTAAAGAACAGATGGTGGATCTATTCGCTAAGAAAATCAGGTTAGAAAGGAGATTGGGTTGGAAGGATCCTCTGTACAAGCCTCAGTTTCCAAGATACGAGCAGATCAGGTTCACACTTGATCCAGAGACAAACACAGCTCGTTATCGTTTGGTATACGATCCTCCCAAGGTGATGAAGAAGATTCCGTTACTGAAGATGAAGACCGACTTTCTTGAAAACTTCCGTTGCTGGGTTTACGATGCTGATACTGGAGAAGCAGTGATCCTCTTCAGGGATAATCAAGAGAACTTCAGGATAATAGATCCGATGTGGATTACAAATATGTCCAGATCGGATATTATTGTTCTGACGAATCATGAGATAAACTACTTAGTTCAGGATCGAGATCAAGCTATGAAGTTTCAAAGGATGGCCCGATACTGCTTCAATCTGCTGGTCAACGCAGGAAGTGCATGGTCATCACATCATCTGACAGTGGAAAGGACGTCCGAGACTTAAGACACGAAGACCGAGACAAAGCTACAGCCAAGGGGGAGTTTGTTGGTGCACTTGTGACTGTACTTTGTCTGTATTTTGTGGTGTATAAAACGATGTCTTTTGTTTGTCGTGTTTACGTCTTTTGTTGTATTTGTTTAACTATTTGACTATATGTTTGACCAAGTCAACCATCCTCCTGGTTTGACTTGGCCAAACAGTCAACATTATGTTTGAAAGATAATATGGTTCGAAGGATGTCATTGAAGGATGGATTGTATCCTTCGATGACCTCGAAAGACATCCTTCGTGTGATACTTATGGACCTCGAAGGATATATCATCCTTCGAGGTACATATGGATCCTTCGATATCTTTCGATGGACATTCTGGTCGATAGATGATCCTTCGACCAGAACTGCTTATCCTTCGTGCATGTAATCTGTTGTGGATATAAATATCCATGTTGGGGTTCACTTCTTGGCAGACACTTAGAAAGATATTGAGAGCATTTGTGAGTGAACCCAAGGTCTTGTAAGAGAGCATTTCAGTTTGGTCAAGGTCTGTAACCGTGTCCACTGAAATACAAGAGAAAACTTTGATACTTTGCTTGTCTACTCTTTCTCTTTGTAATCTTTGCTTTCATCTAAACTACGGTTTGCACTCTAGCTTGGATTCCGCACTTGCTAGAGTGTTGAACATAACAAGGAATAGGTTTATCCTCAACCTCCGAGGGACCTACAAACTTTTATGATCGGTGTAAATGGTAAACTTACTACCATAAAGGTAATGTATCCAAATTTTCAGGGAAAAAATTATGGCTCCTAATTCTAGATCATGGGTAGTATAATTCTCTTCATGATTCGTAAGTTGTCTAGACGCATAGGCTATAACCTTTTGACATTGTATCAACCCACATCCATAACCTAACTTAGAAGCGTCACAATACACTACAAAGTCTTCAGTTCCTTTTGGTAATGCTAGTATGGGTGCGTTGGTTAACCTTTTCTTAAGTATTCTAAAGGCTTCTACTTGTTTTGGTCCCCATTCAAACTTAACTGATTTACAGGTTAGTTTTGTTAAAGGAATGGCCATTCTAGAAAAATCTCGGATAAACCGTCTATAATAACCGGCTAGTCCTAGAAAACTTCTAACCTCCGTTGGTGATTCTGGGACTTTCCATTTAGTAACCGCCTCAATCTTTATGGGATCTACATGAATTCCTTCATGATTAACTAGATGTCCAAGAAACTGCACTTCTTCTAACCAAAATTCACATTTTGAAAATTTAGCATAAAGTTTTTCTTTTCTCAGCAAATTTGGGAGTGCATGCAGATGCGCTGCATATTCCTCTTGACTCTTAGAGTAAATGAGAATATTATCTATAAAGACAATTATGAATTTATCCAAATATGGCTTACATATTCGGTTCATCATGTCCATAAATGCGGCTGGGCATTGGTTAAACCAAATGGCATGACAGTAAATTCCTAATGGCCATACCTGGTTCTGAAAGCGGTCTTAGGAATGTCCTCTTCCTGTACCTTTAGTTGATGATATCCTGAGCGTAAATCGATCTTTGAAAAGAATCGAGCTCCTTGCAATTGATTAAACAGATCATCGATTCTCGGTAACGGGTACCGATTTTTAATCGTGACCTTATTTAATTCTCGGTAATTATTGCACATACGCATTGACTCGTCTTTCTTCTTGACGAACAAGATTGGTGCTCCCCATGGCGATGAACTGGGCTGTATGAATCCTTTCTCCAAAAGTTCGTCTAACTGTTTCTTCAGTTCTTGCATTTCTGCGGGTGCCAAACGGTAATGTGCCTTGGCAATCGGTGCCGTTCCTGGTAGCAGGTGGATTCTGAATTCAACTTCCCTGTCTGGAGGTAATCCTGGTAGCTCTTCTGGAAACACATCTGAGAATTGGGATACTACGGGAATATCTTTCAATTCTTTTCCTTTAGTGTTAATGATTATGGAAATCATATACACTAATGATCCTTTTCTTGCATAACCGACTGTTTTCATCACAGAGATGAATTTCGTATATCAAGATGGCTTATCTCCTTTAATTGTGATCTTTTCACCCTTTGGTGAATTTACTTGGATTGACTTTTGATCACATAGAATATTGGCTTTATTGGCTACTAACCAATCCATTCATAATACAATATCAAATCCAGCCAGATTCATTGGGTTAAGATTAGCAATAAAATCTTGGTTTAAAATTTCTATTGTTACTCCCTGCAAGATTTCAGTGATCTTAATGGATTCTCCATTAGCGGTCTCTACTAGACATTCTTGTGGGAGTTTAGTTAATGATTGATTGAGAAGTTTGCAAAATGAAGTATTAATAAAACTTTGGTTCGCACCAGAGTCAAATAATACTTTAGCAAAAACATCATTAACTAAAAATGTACCGGCAATCACGTCCGGAATCATCTTTACTTATTCGGCTGTCAGAACAAATGCTCTAGCATTCTTCTTAGTCTTATTGTTCATGGCTAGAGCTAGTTTCAGACAGTTCGGCTTGATATGTCTCTTTTCCCCACAGTTGAAGCATACTCCGTTACTGGGTTTCTTCCTACAGTCTTCTTCCTTATGTCTTGGTATCTTGCAAAAAATGCAGTAGGTGGAGCATCTTCCTGAATGCTTCTTCTTACAGGCTTTACAGTAAGGTGTAGAGGTAGAACCTACATTTTTCCCACGGTTGGAATTTCCGTAGCGAAATTCTTGGGTAAGTTTCTGGGTATTTGCTAGTTCTACAGCTTCCTCTATGGTTTATGGTCTAGCTGCCTTGATTACGTGTCTAATCTCACTGATTAATCCCCAAATGTAACGGGAGATTAATACTGGTTTTGGTGAAGCTAGGGTTGGCACTATTCTAGCATATTCGAAGAATATAGTAGTGTAACCCTTACAGTCTACTCCAGTCATTCTATGGTTTAAGAACTTATTAGCTATCTGTTCTTTTTCATTAGGAGGATAGAATTTCCTTTCAACCATATTCTTAAACTCAGTCCATTCCATATTATAGGCTCTATCACTTCCCCTAGACTGGAGAACTGTGTTCCACCATTCTAAAGATGCGTTCTTAAACAGATTGGAAGCAAACATGATTTTGTCTTCCTCTGCGCACTTGCTTATTTTTAAGACTGCCTCAGTTTTTTCAATCCAGCGTAGAGCTGCAATGGCTCCTTCGTTGCCCGAGAATTCTATTGTTTTGCAAGACCAGAATTCTTTGTAAGAACAACCATAAGACATGGTTCTCCTTCTTTTTGGAATAGGCAATGGAAGTATGGGTCCATTGTTCATGCTGTGACTAGGTTCAGTAGGTGGTCGTTTACTTCCACTGTTACTTTTATTATTTTCCACTACCTTAACCGTTTTGATAATATATGGCATAACGTCTATAATCCCTTGTTCCACCATGTGTTGGATGGCACTGTTATCGAATTGGTTGTCGTTATTATCGTTATTCTGGTTTTCTTGATTCACTTCATTGTACGTCTGGATTATAAACATTTACCAAGTATTAATATCACAAAAGTATTTAATGCGAACAATCACACAAACACAAACAGGTTGGTCAAAATCGTCGTGCATTGCGACATTTACTCTATTTTGTATATATGCATCTATTACAAACCGCAACTGGAATTTAAAATACAATACTAGTATGCATCAGTAACTATAGGATTGTCTATTTAGTTGATATATATATATACTCTTCAACTTGCACACTGTTGGATCGTCGTGTGACCCTAACGAGTCAATCTGATGAGTTCAGCATCCAAAACAAAGGCGGAATCAATGTAATTGATGTAAAACAGCTTGTTCCTTTCTAATTATCTTCTTATTGATTGATTCTGAGCTTTTTACAATTCTGATAACAATTCGGCAGCACCTCGGCTCAGAAACTATGACTTAATTCCGTTTCAAATGAACATGGCACACAGGTATTTATAGACGGTCTAATTCCGCTTGAAGCTAACTCAAACGGAATCACTGGTTCACGCGGAATTAGTTAATTCCGTGCGGAATTACTTATCTCGCTTGAACTTGCTAATTCCGTTTGAAACATCATCAATTCCATTTCAAGCGGAATTACTTAAAAACCTGTTTTCTCGTTTTGCGTGCCCTGATCTATCTAATACATTACAAGACTCAATAAAGACGAAGTTAACAGACATCTGTGCATCAACAGACTCCCCCTTGGATGTTGACGAAGTCTTTAGCATCCAGTCTTCAGTCTTTAGTCTTGATCTTTCGTTCTCTGCCTTGAATTGTCTTGACATTGTAAAGCATCCTTCAATCTTCTGTCTTCAAACTTTAACCTTCAATCTCCCCTTAGAATGTTGATCCAGAATTTTGACTCCCCCTTTCACAAACTCCCCCTCTCGATAAGCTGGGACTTGAATTCTGGTTCAAACTTTGACATTTTCTTTGCCATGGGGATCTTGACTCTTGTTTCATGTTTCTCAAACATATAACATTATAATCTATTCAATCTTAAACTTTTATCAACTGTTCATCAGTTTTAGAAATCCACTTAAGTATTCAGGTCCAAGTTAATGACCCTGATTACTCAATTTATCTACCAAGTCCAACTTAATGACCTTGGTTGATCTGTGACAAAAACAAACTGATTTTTGATCAAATTTTCAAACAATTTCTGAAATTTACAAGTTTCAAGTTAATGAACTTATTTTGACTTTCTATTATCTTAATTAACATGTTAAGCTCCCAACTCATTACCCAGCTTAGAATCTTTCTACATCTGCTCCAACCTTCTGAATCTGAAGATTAACTCTCCACTTTGGTTTGTCGGAAAATAAAGCAGAAATGAAAAATCTTTTTGAATTTTTAATAAAGTTTCTAAACTAGAAAATGAATTACATAAATTAAAATGCAGAATGTAAACTATTTACAAACATATTTTTGGTGAGCATGTTAGGGAATCATATCAGCAAATAACAAGTTACTAGTATCGTTAAGCTTGATAACATACTAGGTCTTAAACAATTCACTTAGATTGTCGATATGCTGATCCTCTTAAATTTTAATACAAACTTCAATTTGTTCAGGATACGATTTAGATGAATTAAAGACTTAAACTTATATGTGTGTCCCACCTCTTGAATATACTCCCGTATCCAGATCCCAATATTCAGTCTTATAGGTGAGTATACCTAGATGATATCTGTAAAAGGTTAAATGCGAAACTATGAGAGCTCAGGTCAGAACTTCCGTTCAGCAGAGAGATGACGGTTCGACTTTAGGTCTGTTCCCTTTAGAGAATCTTTTCTTCAACAGCACATGATTAAAATTTTTCAATGCTTCATCATTTTTTGTACTGAGGGCGATGCTATATTTCAAGCAATGCGGAAAGTATTATACAGGGACTAGGCCATTGCTTCCGCAAAATCAGAAGTCCCAGGATAATACCCCAGATATCACTGAGTATAAAGACCTAGTATCTCAGAAAAAGGGACCTTTCAAACAAGATTTCAGGGGTTACCTATATATTCAAGATTTGTTCCCCACAAAATAAGCAAGTTTGAATTTTAGGTTTATATCCCAAACAAGATTTACTGAATGTATAAAAACCTATCGACATATCATCAGCGAGACTGTTTAACACTTTTAAACATTACATTTCTTTAGCGTACCGTCACTGTCAAACCGATGTACTATCATTTTCCCTTTATACACAAGCTCTTTTTCAGTTTTCTATTGTTTTTGGATTTTGAATTTTCTCATGTTTTTGAATTTTTGCATTTTTTACTGTTTTTGTATTTTATGAATATAATACTCCCCCTAAATACCAAAACAAGTAAAAAATCGACAAACCATTGCAGATTGTTTCTCAACATCATCATTTACAATGTTATCCTCATCAACGCCAATAATCCCATCTGACACCGATAGAAGCTTCATACCATTTAGTTTTAAAAGATATTTAAAACGAGTTTTGTCAAATGCTTTGGTATGTAAATCAGCTTTCTGTTCGTCAGTGTGGATTTTCTCAATTCGTATCAACTTCTTCTCGAAGCAATCTCGGATGAAGTGATGACGAATTTCTATGTGTTTCATTTTAGCATGATGAACATGATTTTTTGTTATACTTATTGCGGCCTCATTATCAACAAAGATAGGGGTGTTAAGAAATTGCAAACCGTAGTCGCGCATCTGTTGCTGGATCCACAAAATCTGAGAGCAGCAACTGCAAGATGATACATACTCAGCTTCACATGTGGATAGCGCCACAGAGGTTTGCTTCTTACATTTCCAGGTGACCAAACGTGGTCCAAAGAACTAACAACCCGCTGTTGTTGATTTTGCATTAACTTTGCAGCTTCCGTAGTCGGAATCAGAATACCCTTTGAGCGTGAAATCGCCTGTATTTGGATACCACAACCCCAATGATGGAGTTCCTTTCAGGTAGCGTAATATCCGTTCCACAATCACCATATGCGAAGCTCTGGGGCTTGACTGAAACCGTGCTGTGTGGCACGTTGGATACATGATATCGGGTCTTGAAGCAGTTAAGTACATCAGCTATCCGACCATGGAACGATACATCATTTCATCTACCCTATCTCCGGTGAGATCTGGGTTTATCCCATGATTCGTTGCTAAAGGGGTTGAAGCTGGAGTAGATCCTGACATCCCAAATTTCTCTAAGATAAAATGAACATACTTCGTCTAATGAATGAAAATTCCCTCAGGTAGTTGATCAACTTGAAGACCTAAGAAGAACTTCATCTCCCCCATTGATGACATTTCAAACTTTTGCTTCATAACTTTTTCAAAGTCTTTGCACAAACTTTCATTCGTTGACCCAAATATGATGTCGTCCATGTATATCTGAACTATCAGAAGACGTCCGTCGACCTCTTTGGTGAAGAGAGTGGCATCCACTTTTCCACGGATGAAGCTGTTGGCTAGCAGGTGTTGAGACAATGTCTCGTACCAAGCTCTCGAGGCCTGGTGTAAACCATACAGCGCCTTATCCAGTAAGTAGAGCTTGTCTTTGTGGATTGGGTCGGTGAAGCCCGGTGGCTGTCCGACATATACCTCCTCTTATACCTTCCCGTAGAGAAACGCCGATTTCACATCTAACTGAAAAACTTTGAAATTTTTCCGTGATGCAAATGCCAGAAAGATTCTAATTGCTTCTAGTCGAGCCACGGGAGCATATACTTCGGTGAAATCTATACCCTCCTACTGACTAAAGCCCTGGACTACGAGTCGAACTTTATTTTGAATAATAACCCCTCGATCATCTCTCTTGCATTTAAACACCCATTTTGTGTTAATTTTCCTGTGACCATCAGGCAAATCTACTAACTTCCACACTCCTAACTTCTCGAACTCGCTCAGTTCCTCCTGCATCGCATTGACCCAAGAATCTTCAGTTAGCGCCTCTTTGTAAGTTCGCGGTTCAATCTACGAAATAAAACAACTTAGTGAAAACTCAGTTTGCAAAGGTGCTACTGTAGAATAAAAACAAGTAAGTCCTTGATCAATTTGTCGTCTAGTGCGGACGCCTGATTTCAATTCTCCAATAATCAACTCTTCTGGATGGTATGAAAGTGTTCTTGGCATCACCTCGCCTGGAACATCTACCTCGCCCTCCAGATTTGTGATATTTTGATCTACACTTTGTTCACTGATTGGAATAGTTTGACTTGAAGTCTGAATTTGCTCCCCCTCAGAATCTGAATCACCATGGTCAAATACTGGTCTGTTCTCAGATTCTTGATTATCATTTTCTACCGTCTGATTATCTTGAGCAACTTCATTTTGTTGAATATCATCATGTTCTCCAGCATTGCTTGGACCTGCTTCATCGTCATTTGAAGTATGCCTTTGACGCCTTGAAGACTCAGCTGGGAACCTTTCCTGTGATGACTCATACTCTCTTAGAATATCCAACTCGTCAAAGAAATCTTCTACTTCTTCCTCTTCTCTTTCCATGTCAAACGAATTCCACAAAGTGTCATAATGAAAACGCCATGAATCTCTTGGATTCTGCGGTGGCATTGTGTAACCTTGACACTCAACATTCGATGCTTCAATTATCTGCTTCAAGCTTGGAACAAAGACTCGTCGTAATGGACTAGAGTAACCAACGAATATTCCTTCAACGCACTTTGCACCAAACTTCCCAAAAGGCTCTAGAACTGTGCAGGGAGACCCAAACGGTTCTAAATACTTTAGGTTCGGCTTGCGGTTATTGATCAGCTCGAAACATGTTTTGTTGAATTTCTTGACAGTGAGAACCCGGTTGAGTGTATAGCAAGCGGCTGATACTGCTTCTGCCCAAAAGTTAATGGGTAGCTTGGAATCAGCAAGCATCGTCCTGGCCGTTTCAATTAGTGTCATGTTCTTTCTTTCAACTACTCCATTCTATTGCGGAGTGTAAGGAGCACTAAATTCATGCAATATACCTCTTTCATCGCAATACTCTTCCATCTTGATATTCTTGAACTCAGTACCATAGTCACTACGTAATCTTCTAATGCGTGTTTGGTACAAGTTTTCCATCTTCTTGAAAAGTGTCATCAAACGATCAAACGTCTCATCTTTTCACTTCAGAAATAATACCCAAGAAAATATTGAATAATCGTCTGTGACAACAAGACAGTAGAGATCCCCAGTAATACTTTTGACGTTCACTGGACCAAACAAATCCATATGAAGTCTCTCTAAAGGTCTTGAGATTGAATTTTCTTTCTTCCCGGGGTGTGATTTCTTCTTTTTCTTTCCTTTGATGCAGCTAATGCACTCCCCCTCAAGATGAAAACCTTTCACATCAACGCCAGTAACCAAATCATTGTCACCAGGTGATTCGTTTTTTGCAAATGTATATGACCCATCTTTCGGTGCCACAACTGTGATTCTTTCTCTGTTGCTCTAGACATAAAACAATGAGCCTGACCCGTGGTTGTAGTTGCTATGCTCATGTCCAACACGTACAGATCATTGACTCTTGGTGCTCTCATGATAATCCATTCTTCAGGGATAACAAATCCTGGTTTCAAGATCAAACACTCTTTGTCTGTGAAGTGCGTTGTATACATCCTATCACAGATCTGAGAAATACTCAGAAGATTATTCTCAAGCTCAACTATGTAGTTAACTCTTTCAAACGTGACAATGCCATTGGATAACGTTCCTTCTCTAATTATTCTACCTCCTTGATTTCCAGCGAATCCCACATAACCTCCATTGAAACCACGAACATCGTACAACAGGGTCTTCTTCCCCGTCATGTGCCGAGAAGCTCCACTATCCATAATCCATCGTGAAACGGAACTTGGAAGCTCCTGCACATTTCAAAAACATTTAGTTAGATTTTGATGTCACCCAAGCCTCTATCGACTCAGGTAACTGGACATCAAGGACAGTTCTTTTGGTGATCAATGGTGGAAAATTCTTATCATTGATCTTCAAGCTTTCTTCAGACCCGACCTCAACCTCTTTATATAAGAAAAACTCATCTTTCTGAGGTTGACCAGATGGTTGGTCTTTCTTTGGAACATCTTTCTTCTCAGAATTTTGCATTTCTTTCTCAAGTTTCACATAGTAATCCAAAGGAACATTCATCTTTACCGGTGTGGTAGAAGATGATTGTTTTTCTGACTCTGAAACCTTTGGTTTTGGAGAACTTGTTTTCTTTTCAACCACTTTTGGCTTCCATGTTTGTTGAGATGACGCAACCCGTTTGTAAAACTTGTCATTTTTAGTTACCACATTTTTAACAGGTTCAGTTTTGATTTTGGTGTTTTTATTTTTCAAAACCTTTTTCTCAACAACCATTGGAACTTTTCCTTTCACATCAACTTTCCTCTTCTGAATCTCAACAACTTCAGTCTTAGGCTTCAAGTTGGTACACTTTTGTGCAATATGTCCAACTTGATTGCATTTGAAGCATGTTCGATTGTCAACTACCCGACTTGTGCCTTCAGACTGAGACTGTGAGGCCTTCTTCTCAAAGAACTCTTTGTTTGATTTTGAAAAGATTTTAGATTCTTCATCAGAAAGTGAACTCAAACTTAAACTTTTCACAAACACTTTCTTCTCAGCAAACTTTCTGTTTTGAACATTCTTTTTCTGATATATCTTACCACTCTGATACCCACTCGACCATCTATTATGATTGTTGTTATGAAAACGCGGTGGAGCAACAGGCTTCTTGAAAACGCGGTGGAGCAACCCACTCGACCATCTATTATGATTGTTGTTTCAAAATTCATTTGCCTCTTTGTCTGATTTAAACTTTTTACTTTAGACATATTAATTTCAACCAATTTGAAAACATTTGTCAATTTAGCAACATTAACATTCTCCAGTGGAAACTCAGAATCCGAATACAACTTATCCGATCCCGACATCTTGTACATGACAAGAGTAGGTTCTTCATTTAAGTTGTTTTTGAACTTTTGTTTCGGAATGTATTTGTCCAAGAAACATTCATCTTCCTCAGTAGTGTCACTTTCAGACTTCAAAACCTTCTCAACCACACTTTTCACAACTTCAGATTGGACACTATCTTCATCAGAAGATGAAGTGAATGTGACATCAATCGTGTCCGGAAGTTTCACTTCATGATCACCCTCATTATTAACCAACCCTGATTGTTTCTTTGAATAATTGTTTAAAACTGGTGGTGGAACTTGATGATACCCCACCCCTGTTCCATCCGAAAAGAAATCTTCGCCTGCTTTGTTTTCCCGATGGGTTTGGGAACAATGTGTTGTAAAACAAAGCTTGCGGAGTTGTAACTGGTTAATTTCAGATTAATGCGCTCATTTTCAATTTTAGCTTCTTGGAATTGAAGCTTCAACTTAGCAATTTCATCCAGTTGCTGGTTGATTAACTCTTCTTTAACTCTAAGAACACCGGTCAGTTGAAGATTTTCTTTATCTATCGTACCATTTCTTTCATCAGAATCTTTAACCGTTCGTTTTAGCTTCTCAAATTTTTCTGAAATCTGACGATTTTCAAGAATCAATTTTTCATTTTCTTTTTTGATTCTTTCTACGTCATTTTTATCTTTTTCAATTTTCTCAGTTAATTCTTTTAATTTGTCATTCGAAGCTTTTAACAACTTATCACGGTTCAAGATCTGATCTTCAACACTTCTGACTCTACCAGTCAGTTCTTCAACCTTCTTACCACTAAGGTAAGCAACTGTACTACAAACTTTGCATTCTTTCATGCAATTTTTGCAGTTGTTCTTAGATTTAGCATTCTTACCTGACACATGTGTATCATTTGTACTGACCTTGTTTTTGGACCCAGTTCCAGTTCCAGAACCAGAAACTACCTCTTCTTCTTTTGCAGCAAGAACCTTGTCAGCCATCTTCTTCAAGTTTTCAGTGGTGAATTCTTGTGAAGTATCAATAATTCCATCATCGATCTTCTTTGGCTGCTGTTCTTTTTCTGTCTCTTTCTTTTTCTCATCAGCTTCACCTCCTCCCCACCATTCTCTATGTCTGGCTTCTTCTTCGTCAGCAAGTTGTTTGGTGAGAACTTCAATATCAACAGTATCTGGATCCACAGCTATGTTACCATTAGGATCAAGATAACATTCTCTATCAGGATCCCATCTCCTTGCTTTCTTTGCTTCCATCCATGTACGATAGACTTTGCCTTTCATGACTTGAGCTGTTGCCTTCCTGTTCACATACTTCACTTCTTCAGATCTGTTATCTCTAAACGGAACAATCTTTGCTGTTGCAAAGGCATAACCAAGTGCGTCTTCCTCAGGCAAAATATCACTCCAATCATATCCTTCATCGTCATGAAAAACTGCAAGTGCCCTGGATTTTTCTTTGGGTGCCTCCTCTATCTGCTTCATCCTGGGAGGTTCTGCTTTATTCTGATGATAAATCGCTCTTTTGAAATAATCCTCTCGGAAAGATTTGCAGTATCATCAGTGTAAGCATTTCTGCACTCACGCTTAAAGTGACCTTTCTGTTTACATTTAAAGCATGTCACTTTTGACTTGTCGAAGCCTAACTTGGTAGAAGGTCCACCAATAGACTGTCTTCCAGTAATCTCCATGAATCGATGTGCTCTTCTCACTGTACTAGCCATACACCACCTTATATCGGTCAACTCCATCTCCTCAGGGTCGATTTGATCGTAATCTTCCTTTGTTAGGTTGGTGTTGCCAATCTTACCTGCAACGAGACTCTCGTACGATTCTAACACAGACGCTAAAAACACCATCTGTTGTTTAGCAGATTCTTCACTGAAATTCTGACCATTCTTCAGATCCACAGCAATGTTGCATTGAAATAGATTCTTTGAAGCAGATTGATTTGAAGTATTTGACGAAGAACCACCATGGTAGCCACTACTAGGAGTTTCTTGATTCATTGTGTTTGAACTTTCTGCTGAAAAAGCTGTCTTTGGAGATGCAGTCTTTGGGATCATACTACCTCTGTAATACAACTCCACATTCTGCTGATAAGATGTGTTATTGACTTTATTGGATTTTTTGATCTCCAATTCATGGCTTTCCAGTCTTTCTATAAGCAGATCAACCTTCAAATTAGCTGGCTTTATCGTATTCTTCAGCATCAATGCAAAATACCGCCAGTCTTGCTCATTTGGTAGTGCGTCAAACAATTTGTCTACCAGCTCTTCTTGATTGTAAATGATGTCATGTCTAGCAAGCTCCATCTTCAGATGCCCGAATCTCTCAATCATCTTGGAAACAGATTCGTTCTTTAAACAACCAAACAAATCAAACTCTTTTCGTAACAGTTTCTTTTTGTTCTTAACTATTTCAGCACTACCAATACATTTTATTTTTAATTTTTCCCAAAGGTCTCTCGAATCTTTGTACTCGATCAGTGCGATAATGTCATCTCTGACAGATTGGTGAAGTAAAGCAATACACTTTTGTTCAGCAACATATCTTTCGATTTGATTTTCTTCTAAGTTCTCATAATCATCTCTCCCCAAATCAAAGCCATTTTTCAAACTTCTCCAACTGGGATATGCAAACGCTTTAAGCCATTCTTCGAATCTGGTAGCCCACCTGTTGTAGTCTTCAATAGCCATCAACATGGGCGGCTTGTTGTATGTTCCGTATGCACTGTCTACGCTCATAGCATCATGAAGAATTTTCTTCGCACTCGGTGTTGGTGTAGTTTCACTCGTGTTGTTTGATGTGCCATCTCCCGACCACCGGTAAATGCAAACACGTCACTGAATGGATTCATTAAATCATCCATCTTTCAAGTACCTGAAACAGTCAACAAACACTTAGAAAAATTTTTGAAATTTTAAAAAATGATTTTCAAATGGAATTAGTTGAAGCAGAATTGCTTTAAACGAAATTCCCACTCAAACGGGATTACAGATTTCAAACGAAATTAACAAACAGAATCTAATTCCGTGCGGAATTAGCTTCTTTTCAAACGAAATTAAGCTGATTGAAGCGGAATTAGGTTCTTTGAAGCGGAATTAGTAATTCCGTTTCAACTATTCAAACGGAATTTGATTCCGTGTGACTTTTCAAGCGAAATTAGAACTTGTTGGCTAATTCCGTGTGAAATTAAAGATCCAGTACAAACGGAATTAGGATAACGTCATTTTGTCCGAACAAATTTTCAAATGGAATTATCAGTTTTTATCAGATTTTGTTTGAATTAAGGTCCAAATCCTTCAAGGATTAGATAAAACTATGTTTCGCTTGTTATATGTCAAAATCAGGCTATTTTATCCATTCAATCTTGTTCAAATCAGAAAAGAAGGAGTAGAAGTGAGAGAATCCGATGAAATTAAGCTGAATTGGTATGAACTCCTCGTCCTGAGCTCTGATACCACTTGTTGGATCGTCGTGTGACCCTAATGAGTCAATCCGATGAGTTCAGCGTCAAAAACAAAGGTGAAATCAATGTAATTGATGTAAAACAGCTTGTTCCTTTCTAATTATCTTCTTATTGATTGATTCTGAGCTTTTTACAGTTCTGATAACAATTCTGCAGCACCTCGTCTCAGAAACTATGACTTAATTCCGTTTCAAATGAACATGGCACACAGGTATTTATAGACGGTCTAATTTCGCGTGAAGCTAACTCAAACGGAATCACTGGTTCACGTGGAATTAGTTAATTCCATGCGGAATTACTAATCTCGCTTGAACTTGCTAATTCCGTTTGAAACATCATCAATTCCATTTCAAGCGGAATTACCTAAAAACCTGTTTTCTCGTTTTGCATGCCCTGATCTATCTAATACATTACAAGACTCAATAAAGACGAAGTTAACAGACATCCGTGCATCAACACACACACACACACACATACACACACACATATATATATATATATTTATATTATTATAATTATTATTACTGATAGGGGTTCATCCAATATTGCATGTTACGCTCGTTGTACTTCCAAACGAGCCTCTCCCCTATTTGTCTTATCTTTTCACTTTCGTCTAACAACTCCTCAACAAAGGTGCGAAGTTCTTGCACGTTCTAGGTGCTCATGGGTGGTGCTGGTGCTTGTATCGGGTCAGGGTACTGTGGCATTGGTTCTTCGTATGGGTATGGGTTCTCTAGGATCTCTCGAATATATTGGTCATTATCCCAATATGGATCTAGAGGGTCAAGGTTTGGATAGGGTGCTACTGGGTTTTGTATAGGTTCCTCTTATGGGTAGAGTTCTTGGTAATCCTCATGGTCGTCAAACCATGGGTCATAGTCTGGAGGATGGGGTGCTGGGACTCTAGGGATTTCAGCTGGGTTGAAAGCAGGTACTGGAATCTGGTCTACTGGGTTTGGTTCAATTTCCATGGGTTGAGTTGGGAATAAGGGTAGTGGTTGTGGTGCTATGATTTGTTCTAGGTTCGGGTCTGCGGCTGTGGTTGCTAGTATGTGGAAATTGGCCAATCGTCTATTGATTATATCATGAGTTTGGGCATTCATCTCCCTATTTGCAGCTGCTAAAGCTCTCTGCTGCTGTAACTTTCTCATCTTTTTCCTACGCTCGTGAGCTCCCCGACTGAACCATCCTCCCTTTTTGGTAGGGAATGGCTCTTTGAATATGAAAATCCCCTCTTCTATGTCAGCTGAGTACCCCGAGGGGGTCAGCTGGGAAGAAGTTCCTTCATCCCTAGGAGAACTAGACAATTGACGATAGGCGTCCGATGGTCCTTGATCACTCATACTGTAAACTAACAAATTGTCAAATAACACAAAACAATAATATACACGTATTCACATAGATTATTTCCTAACATAATAGATAAAATTTTGGTGTTAGCAGAACACTTCTGTGGCTGAAATCAGTGGCTGTAGCTCTGATACCACTCTCTGTCGCAACCCCCGGCCCCTAGTCACTTGGGAACGGGCGGCCACGAGCCATTATCAGTGGTATCGGTATTTATCAGTTTGGCAGCGGAACTTACATCAGGACCGTAGTTAGGAAATATTTTATCAGAGTAAAATACCACATTTTTATAATAATAAACACATGGGAAATTCCCAAGTTTCTGTTACAAACATGTTTATAGGGATAAACCCTAATTTATTGAATCAAAACATCTTCTTTATTTAGGTAACTTTTATAGCCACGTTTCCAAGCCTTCAGTGCTGTCCAGATGGCTTCTAATTGGCTTTCACATTTTGTTACCTGAAACGCGTTTAAAAACATTTTGTCAGTGGGAAATACTGGTGAGTGAATCCCAATTTAATCAAAACAGGTTTTATCATTGTACAGTATTGAGGGCGATCTCGCAATTACATTTGTTTATATTTCTACTTTAATTACCACCCATGGTACTGTCAACCCGACTTGTGGTCAGGTTACTACTCACAGTGTAGTAACAAATTTTGTATACAAAACCCCAACATACCGATGATAATTGTAGAATTACAAATACTCAATCACTGTTAATTATAATGTAAAAAACAATTGAGGTTTTGTAAAAACAGTTTACAAAAAGGAGATTACTCACATTGCTACTTTAGGTATTTCCTTTGTGAATTCCTAGTTATAATCTATTAATTAAACAATGCACATGCGTTAGTATAATAACCCAATTTACATTAGTTATACCCTCCCCGAGACAGAAACTCCAACGACTACGTCGGGCAGAGCCTCGACAGGTGTTACGGAGCACTTGATCAATCGGGCAGCGTATCTAATACGTAACCAGGGGTTAAAATACTTACATCGAGGCAGAGCTTCGCTATTTTAGTGGGTATAATACCCAAGAATAATTGATACTATCAAGAAATTGAGAGAGAGTTTGAGATTCTGAACGATTTGCAACTGAATGCCTGAGGCCCCTATTTATAGTTTTGATCAACCATTTTCTTGCGGCCCGCGAGAGATGAAGGCTAAGCCTTCGCGGTCCGCGAGGCTGTCTAGGGTAGGACCTAGCTTAGCCGAGTCGACGACTAGACCCAACACGTTGATGACACATGGCAGCACCGGGTGCTTGCCTAGTGTTGAGCTGTCGCGACCCGCGACAGACTCCGTTGTTTGTGTCGCGCCCCGCGAGGGACTATTAAACTTGATTTTATTAGATTTTTGTTAAATTAAATGTATTTTGGGCCTATTTCTCGTATACGGGGTGTATTTTAGGACGTATAGGGACGTTCTAAATATTTTAGGAGGGTTGTTATACACTTCGGGTTTTCCCAGACAGCCTTATTGTGTAATACCGTTATGTGAATATTTAAATGAAAATCTGTGATCTTGTTTTATATCCATTATATAATTTTTTGATGTGTTATATGTATTATGTCATTAAATATATATATATATATATATATATATATATATATATATATATATACTACGTATGTTTATAAGTATGATCCAAGACCACGGTTCCAACTCGAGACCACCCGGTCACGACTCGGAGTCTGCTGACCCGAAAACAACTGGGCCGCACACCGATCAAGCCCACTCGAAACCTTTTAGGGTGCACATTTCTGGAAGGGTATAAAACCCTTCTAAACCGCCGACATGCTCTCATTTTTGGGCAGCAAATAATTGTCTCATCAATCCCAAGCATTCCTTATCCATTTTCTCTCTCCTCTCATCCCTTTCTCTCTCTAGAAAACCCTAATCTCACTAAACACCCTACACTCTTCTTGGAGAAACAGGCTGGAAGACGAAGGCTTTAAAGCTTGGTTCATCACCCATTCGGTTCATCACCCATTCTCGCACACTCTTGCACCACACAATCTCCGGTTACTTGGTTACATTTCGACTGTTGTATGAATGTGTTGCATAATAGGTGGTTGCTTGTTTTAAATGTTTAAATGATGAATGATGGGCAAACCGTGATGTCTTGATATTCCTTGTCATGATTGATGAACAATATACCTTATATGATTTTATATGAGTAGAGGTGTGTTAGGATGATTAGATGATTGATTAACAGTGTTCTCATAAAATAACTATGATTAATCCTTGTTGTGACGATGATGATGAACTTGTTAACAAAATCAAGGTAATTTTTGATGATGAAATAATGTTGTTGATGATGATTAGGGTGCATGATAGAGTGATTTTAGTGATAAAAATGGCTGCATTTGTTTCGGTTGGAATGAAGCGATAAAACAGTATTAGATGATGTTGGATTGGATCCACTTAGAATTATGAACATAATGAACTGTATGAATGTGTGATGAATATTTGAAAAATGCTTGTTTTGATCCATTTTGGTGATGTACGGTACATGAAAACATGTTTGTGAAATCTGATTGGATAGTACAAATGTTGGTGAAAGTTCTAGAAAGATTCCAGCAGGTGATTACGAGTCGAGACCTTGGGGTTGCGACTCGAGACCATCGATGTACTACTCGAAACCAGCCAACACACTTCAGGAGTCAAGACCAGCATGGTCGCGACTCGAGATCTCAGGGTTTCGACTCATGTATGCACTGCTCGAGACCTTCTGCTTGCAACTCGAAACCTCTTGGTTGCGACTCGAGGCCTCATGATCTCGAGTCGAGACCACCTGGTTTCGACTGGACTGCTTAACTCAGTTATTGGGCCGCACTATGTGATGTCATGTTTTCGACTGTGTATTGCTGTTAACTATGGGTTGCTGTTGCTGTTTAACTACTCGTGTGATAGGACAGGCCCAATAACATATATACTAGTGTCACATGTATGTTATGTGTTAGATTCGGGTAGGATATAAGTGACTTATTTGTACCCAAACCTGACCTATACTGGTAACCACAATAGGACGTGGTTGACCAGCACACCTGACCAAGTAAACTTTCTGCCGAGCTACCCGATGTGAGTTCACAACTTTTCTAAAAGCATGCGTTCCCGGTGGTTGGGAAACGGAACGAACAACGCTATCTCCTTGTGTGGGATATAACAACGCTACCTCCTTGTGTAGGGTACAAACAAACTTTTCTCCCCTTGTGTGGGACATACAGTTAATTAATATTTATATTAGATGCAACAAGTGTACAATCATGATACTTGTTTTATTGAAAACCACATAAATACAAACCTTATGTCAATCTATGAACCATAGATTGATATACCAACCTTGGATTAAAAATACAAATTATATGTTAAAAATACATGCTGAACATATAGAAGTACTTAACACAAATACAACTTCACGTCTTATTCGTCTTATTCGGTACCATATTTTTCGTTCTTCGAAAGGACCAGCTAACATCTTCACCATCTATGAAGATCCGGAACTTAAACACTCATTTCATTTATGAAACAAGATTTGATAGTATTTTGCATTTCTGCTCCAACGTTTTTTAAAGAATCACCATATTTATATATTGATTCTATTACGCGTGCCAGGTTTATCGCACGCATTTTAAGAGCAACAGGAATGTCATTACATGTAAGCAATTCTAGGTTCATATCTTTCCATGCATCTTCAACTCTTTGCTTAAACAAGTCATAGACGTACTCCTCTGTTACATCGTGTTCCTTCATGTAGCATTCCACAGTTGACACAACATGCTTTCTTTTCCCCTCCTCCTACAGTTTTATTCGTGAAACTCACCATTGATCATATTATATTTACTTGACAATAAAGTTCAAAGTTGTACATACCTTGTGACCAATTATATCATCCATCATCCTACTAACTACAGATGCAGCTTTTACAAGAGGGGGGAAGCTAAGGGCCCATTTGAATGCTTCTTCTTTGACTGTCTCACCCATGCTCATAAAACTTGATGGTATAAGCATTTTATAGCCTGCAGTTATAAATGAAACTAATTCATGCTCCTCCAATGTTGGTACATATCCCTCATTCATCCATTTTGCTTCAATCATGTAATTTCTGCTCAACTCTTTCATCTGAGGAAGACACATTTTGATCAGTTCTATCATTATCTGTATAAAAGTTCTATCACTATCAGTATAAAAAGAACATTACAAACATAAAGAAACTCAAACTAACCGAATCTTTGGCATAGTCAACTTGATATGATTTTCCTTCGCTTGCCATGATTTCCTCCATTTCACCATAAGTATCCAAGAGTATTTTGTATATGAACTTCATGTAATCTGGAAGTGGATCGACGCAGGTAACTGACCACCTATAGTTAATGTATACGTAAACTATAATTTTCATAAACAAATTTGGTATTAAGAACAATCATTGTGCATATTAGTCATTGAGTTCATGTAGGAGTAGACAATACAAACCTTTCTATCGCCTCAGTGAAAACCTCAAGTTCTTCATAAGTACCAAAATTATCATAAGTGTCATCTAAAATTGTTGCTATTTTTATCACTTTTGTTAAGAAAATTCTAGAACGGGAATATTGAGGCTCAAAGTAGACACCCACAACCCAGAAATAGAGTTCAACCAATCTGTCTCTTACATAATGTAGATTCTCTTTAGGTTCCAAATCTTTCCACCACCTACAATAATTAAGAACAAAACACCTCAAAAATTAAAACCATTTCAAATCTGTAGTAATCATTAGAGTTATTGAAAAAGCAAATAAACATACTTGGATAGTTGGCTAAGCTCCCTTTTGTGCAAAGATTGAAGCCGGTTGAATTCCAATTTCGCAAGTCTTAGCAAGGATCCATTATGTGAATTTTGTTGTTCATAGAAAGGTATGTATCGCAACGCCTCTAGTCTTGGCAACCTTTTCCATATAGGCCGCTCTAGTGCTTCCTCTACGTGCTTAGAAAGAGAAAGAGCACAATTCCATCGAAGGGGATCCTTTGTTATTTTTTCTAGTTGGCTTTTTGTAAAAGCAAGAGCATCATCTAGTACAACTTCCCCTCGCACCCGCATATATGCTGCTTCATATAACTCAAGCATGCCTTCAACATCACTAGTTAAAGATTCCTTAAAAGTTCCATCATCGTTCTTGTATTTGTTGAAAATATCTGATTTTATTTATATAAAAGTTGTTAACTTCTTTTGCATTGTGATTAACAAATTGAACTTAGTTATGTAAACTAACCGCATGAAACATAAAACCCTTGTTGTCGGAGGAGTCGAAACCAAAGGGAAACACTACCACCATTCCATTCATCACCATATACACTATAAATATGGCCCAAGGCTTTCAGGATCTCTTGTTCAAAACAGTAGGCAATGCCGAGGAGTTGGATATCATTGACTAGTTTCAACAAGTCAGTATGTTTGGTCGGCTCATCCAAGAATACCATTATATCTTTCCTCACTTCTTCTTTCAGACTTTTAATTAGTTGCTCTACTGTACCATTCTCCTCATGCTAAATTTTGTTGTCGTCAAATCACAGAGAAGGTGTAATTTAAAAGTTAATTAATAAGCACACTTACATGTACATGGGCCAATTTCTCGAACCATACCATTAAAGAGTTGTACCAGTACTTATATATTTTGTTTAAACATACTGAATTTTGAATAAATGTTAACCTTTTTTTATGACTAATATAAATTTAACAGAAAAACTGTCAGTTCCAGTCTAAAACATCACCGTGATGCATTGTTGTGGAGATCTATGTAGCACGGGACTGGGGTATGGGAACAGCAAAACTCAAAAATATAAGATACGGGTACGGCCAAAAAAATATAAATGAATTGCTATTTATAATTTATATATATACATATAATGTTAGTTTTATACTTTTTATGTAATAATTATATACTTAAGGACTAAATGTAAATTAGTGAAAATTAAGAGGGTTAAATGTTAAAATGCACAAATTAATTTTTACACTATTTATGTAAATTTTTACAAGTTTTAGTGAATAAATAGAAACTAGTGAAAGATAGTGGGGCTAAATTCGTCGCTATCTTCTTCATCTTCTTCCTGGTTTCCGGTAGAAAGCGTCACCAAAGTTGGAATTTTTCGCTGGAATTCGCTATCTGAGTCGCTATCTACTCGCTATGTGGTCGATATGCACCTTTAATTAAAAGTTAAAACAAAACATAATAGGAAACGTCCCCGAAACGTCAACCGACCATCCCCACTTTCCCGGAATTGTTTAGATGCCGTCCCCATTTTCCCGGAAACGTTTGGGGACATCCTATGGCGTTTCCGTCCCCAAACCATCCCTGAGATGGGTACTCGATGATAACAGCCGTCCCCGTGCTTCATAGGTAGAGATGAACCTGACAGTAACTATATTGGGGAAATAAACACTTATAAATCTTTTTCATATTAAACATCGATTATATATTTCATGCAAACGTAGCTATCAGATACAGTTGTGCAAAGGTTATCAAAAGGTTTACATGCTTCTAGTCTTACAGATTGTCGATATTATTTTAGGGTCATACCTCATCATAGACGAGAAACTGATCTCCCCAGATACTTGGATGGAAGTGTGATATGGGGCGAACAACCTCCTGTTTAACTTCCATGTTATAAGGAAGAATTATGGGTTTTTTATTTTGATATTTCAACTCTTCTCTGATGATTGGTATTTATAGAGGGGTGATGGAGCAAAAACTCGTGACGTAATCAACACATTAAAAGGCGGAACCGGATATTTCTTTTTACAGAAATTAAATTTACTGAAAAATTAAATAATATATTATTTTAAGAAAATGGTCAACTTATATTGCAATAAATGATGAAAACTATTTGTTAAAACCTTTTTCTAGTATTGCAATAAATAATGAAAACTATTTTGTTAAAACCTTTTTCTAGAATTTGTTATAAGGGAAAGGATTAAATAAAAGTTTATTTTTGCTAGAAAGTATAGGAAGCAATAGGATTATGATATGTGGTAAAATTTAAAATAAAGAGAAAGGGTATTTTAGTCAATCACGTCCTTTTCTTTTTCCTTCTTCTCCCCGGTAACTTCAAAACCCACCATTTTCAAAACCCACCATCTTCAACTATTTTTTCACTTTCTATCTTAATAATCACTACACTATAGTGCGATTTTCATCACCAATCAATGATTCAAACACCCGATCAACGTATTCTTCAGCTTTTTTGAAGAAACCCAGTTGAATACCATATAAAATCTCGGTTTTTCCCTGTGATTTCACTCGATTCGTTCGATTCGATTACTGATAAGTGTTTCTAACATTCAAATTTCGTCAATCGGTGAAGAAATCTGAAGAAAGCGGCTTCGATCTATGTAAGATTTTTTTTTAATTGCATTTTTACGATCTGGGTTTTTGAATTGAGTCATTGCGTTTTACGATCTTGACGGGGGTCCGGGGGCAGCGCCCCTGGTAGCAGGGTCCAAGGGGCGGCAGCCCTTGGTGGGGTCCAAGGGGCAGAGCCCCTGGCTGGGGTTGAAGACAGTAATTCGTAGACAGTTTTTTATCTGAACCAGATAGTAGCCCCTGGCTGGGATTAAATTGCTTTAATAAAAGTGCATCAGAAAATTTAATTTTCTAGAAATTGCCTCATTTCGAAGACAGTAATTCGTAGACAGTTTTTTATTTGCTACTCTCTGGTTCAGACAATTCACAGACAGTTTTATGTGTCCATTGCGTTTTAGAAATAAGAGAGTTTTATGTGTTTTCTGTCCATTGCCTTTCAAAGATAATTGAGTTTTATGTGTTTTCTAGCTATTGTGTTTTAGAAAAACACATTTTTGAAGTGTTTTTAGTTCATTGCGTTTTAGGTAAACACATTTTTATGTGTTTCAGTCCATTGCTTTTAGAAAATACACTTTCTTTTGTGTTTTTAGGCCATTGCGTTTTAAAATAAGACATTTTTATGTGTTTTTTGGCTACTGCGTTTTAGATAAACACATTTTTGAAGTGTTTTTAGTCATTGCGTTTTAGGTAAAACACATTTTTAGGTGTTTTCAGTCCATTGCGTTTTAGAAAAAAGACATTTTTAAGTGTTTTCTGGCCATTGCGTTTTAAAAATAAGACATTTTTTTGTGTTTTTGGTGCATTGCGTTTTAGGTAAAAACACATTTTTATGTGTTTTCAGTCCATTGCGTTTTAGAAAAGTACACTTTCTTTTGTGTTTCTAGGCTATTGCGTTTTAGAAATAAGACATTTCTTTGTGTTTTCTGGCCATTGCGTTTTACAAATAAGACATTTCTTTGTGTTTTTGGTGCATTGCATTTTAGAAAAAGTCATTTTTTTAACTTTTTTTTTCAGTTTCATTGCGTTTTACGCAATGGGTCTTTTCCATTGCGTTTTACGCAACTGGGTTTTCAAATTTTTTTTTCGAAAATATAGCAATAGTATACTCGTTTTAAAGATTAAAAAACGCTCGTTTTTTTGGTGCAATTTTTATAAAATAATAAAGTCGTATCAAAAGTTATTAACGTTTAAAAAATGGGGGGAATTGGAGGAGAGAGAAATTATTGTCCTAGATTGACTACAATGCACTTACACAAACTCATGCGCCTTTTTTCTTCCCTTCATTTTTTCCTCATTTAATCTTGGCCCTTGATTAAATCAATTGATGGTCAAAATTAATTACTAGCCTTCGTAGTCAAATAAACTTTCTATTATATTCTAACCCTTTGTTATAAACTAATAATGGAATCCGCACTTCGACCTGGTTTGACTAATTAGTAGCCAAGAGACTATCTAATGTGACATATATTAACTAAAAGCAATAGTTAATTCGTTTATACGACTAACCCTAATAATTTTCTTTTATATACAAATGATTGAATCAAATATGTAGGGTATGTTTGGCAAAAGTAGCTGATGGTTGGTGGTTGAAAGCTGTTGACTAGTGGCTGGTAGTTGGTAGATGTAGCTTGTGGCAGTAGCTTTTTAGATATATTTAGGTGTTTGGTAAAGTAGCTGAATCTTTAAATAAAATGTATAAAATGACCAAAATGTTTATAACTATAAACATAACTAAAAAGTTTATTATCTTTAGAGGTTAAAATACTCATTTTTTCACTAAAAGCTTGTAGCTACTTGTAAACGTTACTAGTACGAGCATTCAACCAAAAGCTTTAAACTCCTAACCTAAAAGCTTCAAGCTCCTTCAACTACAAAAGTCTTTTTATTGAGTATGAGTTTTGTTGGAAATTTTGTGGAAAATAGCGTTTTTCACAAATATAGGAAAATGATTTTTTCCTATTTTGGACTAGAAATAAATATAATAAAATGAGCGGATTTTATGTATTTATTTGTGGGTTTGTGTTCTATGTTAGAAGAGCTTCGCAACGAACTAAACCACGTCCAAAACGGAGCTAATATGAATGAGATATCGATGCTCAAAGTTTGGTGTTTGAAGCTTGAATCCTGAAATAAGTGGGAAAGTGGCACCTTGTCCCACATCGGATGAGAGATGGAAGTTAAAGGGGTATTTAAGTAGGATCTCTCCATCCTTATTGTTTCACGGAAGCACTCACTAGTGTATTCGCAAAGGGTGCGGAGCACCCTAACTCGCACACGCACTCGCACACGCGCGCGCGTGGCGTGGGCGATGAGGCGCAATGTGGCGCTTTGATGGTGCACGCTCGCATCGCCGCGAGCCGCTTGGGAGCCGCTTTGTATTTTTGACCGCGTGCGCGTGGGGAAGCAAGGTCTGCGAGGACCAGGTGGTTGGTAACGTGGGATGCATGCGCATGACCCTGGTGGATCCGCGCGCAGTGGCGCATGACGTGGCAGTCATGCGCGCGAGTACACATGGCACCAAGGCGTGCGGTTGCGCGCATGGTGCATGCGCACTGAGGTGACGTACACGGCGCACCTAAGTGAGCCAAAACGGCGCGACTGTGTGGCGTGCTCGTAGAAGCTCACAGGTGATGTGGCACACGCGCGCATACGTGCATGGACCTGAGTGAGTATGGCGCACGCGCGCATGGCAGTGAGCCAAGTGGACGCACCGCGCATGCGGGTGTAGACCTGCGCGCGCACCAGTGTGTCTTGCGCGCGCGCGCGCAGAAGCTTCGAGCAGCAGTTAATGCTAGTGCAGTTACCTTCAGCATTTGAAACTGACGAAGTTAATGCGTTTGACTGAGAATTAAGTGACGAATTAAAGTGCATTAAAGACGTTTAATGCAGTTTAATTCACCCATTTAATTCACTTTTCAGTTTCTTCAAGACTTGCAACTATAAATAGGAGCATCCTATTGAAGACCAAACACACCGATAACACACATCTCTACAATCTCTCTCTACAGCTATCTTCATCTTTCAAGCAGCAAGGTACACCTTCGGGTTGGAGTCAAGACCGGCAGTGCAACTGCTTGCGGCTGTTGTATCCTGGAAACAAACGTGTTCTCCTGGGAGACACGAAATTTGTTTTAAGGGACCCGTGTCTAACACGATCCTCAGCCAAGAACAGTTTTTCTGTTCGAGTTTTTGTTATTGTTTTTCCCTTTTTTCAGTTGTAATAGTATTATTCTTTCAGTTGTAATTCTGTTTTGTTCTTGTAATTCAAGTTAATAAATTATTTTATTTATTTTACACGAACGGATTCCTAATCTTAAAACAAATTTTTTAAAACACCGTTCGTGTAGAATCACAAACATATTCTGCTGTGGATTCAAACCAGTTTTGAATTCATATAGTTGCGTTTAAAAAAAACAGATTTTTCTTCCTGTTTTTGATTCAAAGTAGCGACTTTGTCAAAACAGATTATTTTTCTACTACTTTCTGTCGCTGAGTTCTAAAAACCTACTGTTGTAGTCTTCAAAGTTGGACTTAGAAGCTGCGCGGGGGTTTCAAAAACTCTTTACATTGGATAAATAATAAATTAGCACATTTATTATTTTATTAACTTGGTTTTGTGGAATTTATCAGAATGTCGACTGAAAATACCAACGTCAACATCGTTGTCGGTACCCCTGCCAACACTGTGGGAGCGTCCACAGTGGCAAATCATGCTGAACGACCCGAGAAGTTCTCGGGTCTCCACTTCAAGAGGTGGCAACAGAAGATGTTCTTCTACTTGACCACCATGAACCTTGCGAGGTTCTTGACGGAGACCGTTCCCCAACCTGCAGAAGGGGAGACCGATGCTCAGGCCTCAGGCTCTGAGCGCGGTAGAGGCGTAGAAGCACTCGGACTTTATATGTCGACACTATGTTCTCAACGGTCTCTCGGATGCCTTGTATAATGTGACAACTCGAGTTTCTGACTTTCACTTTCGCATTAAATGCGCGTTGACTTTGACTGTTTAGTTGTCTGGATTGTGGACTTGAAATTGTATGCGTTGTGTTTTAATGAAACGTATTGTCGTGTTGCATATATGTGATTACTTGCTGTGGTAGAATATAATATTAGAAATATTATTAAAACACTTAGTCTAGATCGAAACATGATATGCAGATCGAAGGATCTCGAAACATATCCTTCGATTCGAAGGATCAACTTTCGGTTCGAAGGATCTCGAAACATATCCTTCGACCAAGGACTTTATCCTTCGACATCCTTCGGCCACGAAGCATATCCTTCGACTGGAATTCAGATCCTTCGGCCCAGTCTTTCAGATGGGCTTGGCCCATTTCTGTAATACGTATTTATACGTGAATGCACGTAGTCGACTGTCATTTTTCTCAACCCTAGAACTATTTCACTGTGACGGCAAACCAGAAACCACCGGAAACCTTTGCGTGACCAAACCCTCATCTCGGTTAGTAAATCTATTTGATTTGATCGTTCGTTCCTCTGCGTATGTGCTCACGTGTCGTGTGTTTTGATTGTTGATGTAATCTGAAATTTATGTTAAATATTAGGGTTCTTGTTACGATATTGAGGATATAGATTTCCCATAGGATTGTTGTTGTCGGATATATATATATATATATGATTCTATGTGAAACTCGTTACGGTTGAATACTGATTTATGAGTGCCGTTAATCTGGAATTGGCCATTATTTTTGTTAGTGTCGATATTGTGTGTTAGTCGGTTTTGGGATACGTTTAAACTAGGGTTCATGCTAGACAATGATTTCAGGATGATTGCGTTGTGATGAGATGTGCTAAATGAATTCTGATGATTGTTAATGATGATGACGGCTGCAGACGATTAGGGTTTCTGTTTCTGTTTCTGTGAAAACGTAACTGATTGTGAAAACGTAACTGATTGTGTCGAAAGATACTTGTCTACTCGAAACATAGTTATTGTCGAAAGATGAGTGTATGTCGAAAGATGCTTGACCTTCGAACCATAGTAGTGTTGACCGAAGGATAACTTTGACCGAATGATGTTAGTATACGAAACATAGTTGAGACCGAAAGATAACTGTTTGACCGAAAGATGACACATGAACCGAAAGGTGGATGTGCGTCGAAAGATAAGGCTGGATTCGAAAGATATTGTAGGATTATAGACATCCTTCGAAAGATAATGGGTTATAACATATTTCGAAGGATGGAAGGTATACTTGAATTATTTGACATGCCATGCTAGATGATGAATGTTTACATTTGTATTTGTGTGACACTCGACTTGCATGCGTATCATTTCGAACATGAACTGATTTGTTATACGTGCATACAATAGGACTTGATTAATTACTTGTGAGTACATAACCTAGCATACCGAGCAAACCAAGGTGAGTTCACACTCTTACCAAGGCATGGGATTCCCGGGGTGTTGGGAATGGGATTGAAAGGATAAGGTTGAATAGATACACTACTGACACTATGACTAGATTACTATATTACTATCCTCGGATGTGAAGGATACCTATACTGATCACTATCCTCGGTTGTGAAGGATACCTATACTGATCACTATCCTCGGTTGTGAAGGATACTTATACTGATCACTATCCTCGGTTGTGAAGGATACTTATACTGATCACTATCCTCGGATGTGCAGGATACCTATACTGATCACTATTACGGCCCAGTAGAGCCACCTGTTACAAACGAACTTACTATTACGCATTTACTTTCTGTGAACTCGCTCAACTAGTTTGTTGATCATTCTGTTACATGCCTTGCAGATCGTTAGGTACTTGGAGCTTGCACACGGAGAAGCTGGTCGTTGTGGGGCTTGGATCGTGATCACCTTGTTAAACACTTTTGATGTTTGATACTTATTTGCTATGGGTTTTACAATAATACGCTTCCGCTAAACAATGTTAACTTACTTATGTTTTGGAAACACCTTTCATATGGAAATGGTTTGGATTATAATGTGTTTACTTTTACTTTATACAATGTTCTGTATGATTGGTGGCTTGATCCTGGTCAGTCACGCTCCCAAGCGGTGATACTCCGCAGGTGGATTTTGGGGGTGTGACAGATTGGTATCAGAGCCATTGGTTATAGAGAACTTGGTTTTAATATGGGAAAACGTTTTTATTAAAACCAGACTATAACCAGAACAGTGCTCTCAACGATCCACAACGACGCTTCGCTCCACGTGCAAGACTCAACTTCCTAGGTAATAAGGTTTATGTTTATTGCCTACATTGCTAGAATTTGCATAGAACTTTGCTCGTAGTATGCTTACATTACCTTGCTCACAACTTGTCATTGCATGAGAATACTTATGTGCTTACACTCTTCTGTCATCGCACTATTCGCGAACCTTTCTCACTTATGTTGCCTTTGATGTGAAGATCAATGGCCGCACGAATTACCATGACTCAAGCCCAGCTAGAGGCTCTTGTTGCTGCGGCAGTTGCAGCCGCCCAAGCAGGTAGTATACCCTGCAGTATAGACACTAGGATCTTTAGATCCTACATTAATTCTCGTACTTAACTTTGCCCTATTCGTACACAATAGGTCAACCCGCTCAGCAACAGCCTGGGTGCACCTTCAAGAATTTCATGGAATGTCGTCCTAGCTCGTTCAGTGGCACGGAGGGAGCAGTTGGACTCCTCCACTGGTTTGAAAAGCTCGAGTCGGTTTTCGAAATGTGTGAATGCCCTGAGGCTCGCAGGGTGAAGTTCGCCACTGGCACACTTGAAGGGATTGCGCTCACTTGGTGGAACGCACAAGTGCAGATCTTAGGGTTGGCAGCTGCTAACGCCACACCCTGGAATGATTTCAAAGAATTGATCAAGAGGGAATACTGCACTAGAGAAGACATTCACAAGTTGGAGGATGAGTTGTATAACTTGAAAATGGTTGGTTCGGAAATCGAAGCTTACACCAAGAGATCGAATGAGTTGGCTGTGTTATGTCCAACTATGGTGGACCCTCCATACAAGCGTATTGAGTTGTACCTCAAAGGGTTGGCACCAGAAATACAGAGCCACGTTACCTCGGCTAATCTCAACAACATCCAGGAAATCCAGCGTCTCGCTCACCGCATCACCGATCAGGCAGTGGATCAGAATAAACTGCCTAAGCGTATCAGTGCTACTGCTACCGCTACTGCTTCTACTACACTTGCTACTCCCAGTGAAAGTAAGAGAAAATGGGATGGGGATTCTAGCAAGGGATCAGCTTCAGTGCAGTCACAAGCTCAACAGCGAAAGACAGACAGTTACCAGAGTCCAAGTCAGCACTCCTCAGGCAGCCACAGACAGGGAAGGTATCGAGGAAATCTTCCAAAGTGTAACACCTGCAACAAGCATCATCGTGGCCAGTGTAACCAGGTTCGTTGTCAAAGATGCCTCAAGACGGGTCATGAGGCCAAAGATTGTAGAAGCCCTCAACCTGCAAACCAGAATCAGCAGCAACCTCAAGCACAGCAGAATCAGCAGCAGGGTAACAAAGGGTGTTTTCATTGCGGTGCAGAGGGTCACTTCAAAAGGCATTGCCCTCAGCTGAACAGAAACCAGAACAACAACAACCATAACAACAATCAGGGTAATGGTAACAACAACGGGGGAAACAACAACAACAACGGCAATGAAGCTCGTGGTCGTGCTTTTGTGTTGGGTCGAGGAGATGCAGTGAATGATCCCAATGTGGTTATGGGTAAGTTTCTTCTCGACGATATTTATGTTACTGTCTTGTTTGATTCGGGTGCTGATACAAGTTATATGTCCTTGAAAATGAGTAAATTATTAAAACGTACACCAACACCTCTAGACACCAAACACGTCGTAGAACTAGCCAATGGTAAAAGTGTAGAAGCCGCGCATATAGTCAAGGGTTGTAGTATTGTTCTAGCGGGTCAGACTTTCCCGATTGATCTCATACCCATAGTTTTGGGTAGTTTCGACGTCGTCATCGGTATGGATTGGTTATCCCAACATCATGCGGAGATCTTATGCAAAGAAAAAGTTATTCGTATTCCTCGCTCCAGTCAAGAACCTCTCGAAGTACAAGGTGACAAGAGTGGTGCTGTGGTTGGCATCATCTCTTACTTAAAGGCGCAGAAATGTTTACGAAAGGGACATACTGCCATTCTGGCACTTGTCACTGACGCATCAACAAAGGAAAAGAAGCTGGAGGATATACCAGTTGTGCGTGATTTTCCTCAAGTGTTTCCTGAAGATTTACCTGGTTTACCTCCTCATCGTCAAGTTGAGTTTCAGATTGAGTTAGCTCCTGGAGCAGCACCAATAGCCCGCGCACCGTATCGTTTAGCTCCAACCGAACTGGAGGAACTGTCAAAGCAGCTACAAGAGCTCTTGGAAAAGGGCTTTATTCGTCCAAGCTCTTCGCCTTGGGGAGCTCCAGTGTTATTTGTGAAGAAGAAAGACGGTACGTTCAGGATGTGCATCGACTACCGCGAACTCAATAAGGTGACGGTGAAGAACCGTTATCCTCTTCCGCGCATAGATGACCTATTCGACCAGTTGCAAGGGTCGTGTTACTATTCCAAGATTGATTTAAGGTCAGGGTATCATCAGCTGAGAGTCCGGGATGAGGACGTCTCCAAAACCGCTTTCAGAACTCGCTACGGTCACTACGAGTTCTTGGTTATGCCGTTCGGGCTTACAAACGCGCCTGCAGTATTTATGGATCTTATGAACAGGGTGTGCAAACCCTATCTCGACAAGTTCGTCATTGTTTTCATCGACGACATCCTGATTTACTCCAAGAGTCAGGAGGAGCACGAGCAGCACTTACGTCTTATCTTGGAACTTCTTCGAAAAGAGCAATTGTACGCAAAGTTTTCAAAATGCGACTTCTGGCTTCGTGAAGTCCACTTCTTAGGCCATGTGGTGAACAAGGATGGGATTCATGTCGATCCATCCAAGGTTGATTCGATCAGAAACTGGCCAGCACCGCGTACACCGACAGAAATACGCCAATTTTTGGGTTTGGCAGGTTATTATCGACGGTTCATCAAAGACTTTTCTAAGATCGCTCAACCGCTTACGCTACTGACACAGAAGGGTGTCACCTATCGCTGGGGAGAGTCCCAGGAGATCGCTTTTCAGTACTTAAAGGATAGGCTTTGCAGCGCACCTATTCTCTCATTGCCAGAGGGCACGGAAGATTTCGTGGTTTATTGTGACGCATCAATACAGGGTCTGGGTTGCGTATTGATGCAGCGGGATAAGGTTATAGCCTACGCTTCGCGGCAACTCAAGGTTCATGAACGGAACTACACGACGCACGATTTAGAGCTGGGAGCTGTTGTTTTCGCGCTTAAGATATGGCGACACTACCTGTACGGTACCAGGTGCACGATTTACACCGATCACAGGAGTCTCGAGCATATTCTTAAGCAAAAGGATTTGAATATGCGTCAACGGAGATGGGTTGAACTTCTAAACGACTACGAATGCGCCATCAAGTATCATCCAGGCAAGGCCAATGTTGTGGCTGATGCCCTCAGTCGGAAAGACACTCTACCTAAGCGCGTGCGAGCGCTACAACTTACTATTCAGTCCAGTCTTCCTGCACAGATACGAGCTGCTCAGTTAGAAGCACTGAAACCCGAAAACGTCAAAGCTGAAGCCTTACGCGGCTCAAGGCAACACATGGAACAAAAGGAAGACGGCGCCTACTATGTAACGGGGCGTATTTGGGTCCCACTTTATGGCGGTTTACGCGAGCTTGTAATGGATGAAGCCCACAAGTCTCGCTATTCGGTACATCCAGGGTCGGATAAAATGTACCACGACATTAGCACTACCTATTGGTGGCCTAGTATGAAGGCTCACATCGCTACATACGTTGGAAAATGCTTAACCTGTGCGAGAGTCAAGGTTGAGTATCAGAAACCAGCTGGTCTACTTCAGCAGCCTAAGATACCACAATGGAAATGGGAAGAAATTTCCATGGATTTTGTTACCGGTCTGCCTAGATCTCAGCGTGGGAACGATACAATATGGGTCATAGTTGATCGACTCACCAAGTCTGCACACTTCCTACCGATCAAGGAAACGGATAAGTTCTCCACTCTCGCAGACGTTTATCTTAAAGAAGTTGTTTCGAGGCACGGAGTGCCCACCTCTATTATTTCGGATCGCGATGCACGATTCACGTCAGAGCTTTGGCAAGCGATGCACAAATCCTTCGGCTCACGATTAGACATGAGCACAGCATATCATCCTCAGACGGATGGGCAGTCTGAGCGAACTATTCAAACTCTAGAAGACATGCTTCGAGCGTGTGTTATCGATTTCGGCAACGGCTGGGAAAAGCACCTCCCTTTGGTGGAGTTCTCGTACAATAACAGTTACCATACCAGCATTCAAGCCGCTCCATTCGAGGCATTGTACGGACGTAAATGCCGGTCACCTCTCTGTTGGGCAGAGGTGGGGGATAGTCAGATTACGGGTCCAGATATTGTAGTGGACGCCACAGAAAAGATTGCACAGATACGACAACGCATGGCGGCAGCACGCGACCGTCAGAAAGCCTACGCGGACAAGCGTAGAAAGCCATTGGAATTTGAGGTCGGGGACCGGGTTTTATTGAAAGTTTCACCCTGGAAGGGTGTGGTTCGATTTGGTAAACGAGGCAAACTGAATCCGCGGTACGTCGGACCATTCGAAATCTTAGAAAAGATTGGCAAAGTAGCCTACAGATTAAACCTACCAGCTGAACTTGGTGCAGTTCACAATGTATTTCACGTGTCGAATCTGAAGAAATGCCTATCAGATGAGACCCTTATAGTTCCTTTTAAGGAACTCACTATCGATGAGCGGTTGCAGTTCGTCGAGGAACCAGTTGAAATCACGGACCGGGATGTTAAGGTCCTCAAACACAAGAGAATCCCTCTTGTTCGAGTTCGTTGGAACTCCCAGCGTGGTCCAGAGTATACCTGGGAACGCGAAGACCAGATGAAAGAAAAGTACCCCCAGCTATTCGAAACCAATGCATCCACTTCTGAGGCTGAAGCTACTACTACTGAATTTCGGGACGAAATTCCAAACCAACGGGGGGATGATGTGACACCCCAGGAAAACCAGTGAACAATGTAACTTACCTAGCTTCCTCAGTGAGTGCGTACCAAATTTCGGGACGAAATTTCTTTTAAGTTGGGGATAATGTGACAACTCGAGTTTCTGACTTTCACTTTCGCATTAAATGCGCGTTGACTTTGACTGTTTAGTTGTCTGGATTGTGGACTTGAAATTGTATGCGTTGTGTTTTAATGAAACGTATTGTCGTGTTGCATATATGTGATTACTTGCTGTGGTAGAATATAATATTAGAAATATTATTAAAACACTTAGTCTAGATCGAAACATGATATGCAGATCGAAGGATCTCGAAACATATCCTTCGATTCGAAGGATCAACTTTCGGTTCGAAGGATCTCGAAACATATCCTTCGACCAAGGACTTTATCCTTCGACATCCTTCGGCCACGAAGCATATCCTTCGACTGGAATTCAGATCCTTCGGCCCAGTCTTTCAGATGGGCTTGGCCCATTTCTGTAATACGTATTTATACGTGAATGCACGTAGTCGACTGTCATTTTTCTCAACCCTAGAACTATTTCACTGTGACGGCAAACCAGAAACCACCGGAAACCTTTGCGTGACCAAACCCTCATCTCGGTTAGTAAATCTATTTGATTTGATCGTTCGTTCCTCTGCGTATGTGCTCACGTGTCGTGTGTTTTGATTGTTGATGTAATCTGAAATTTATGTTAAATATTAGGGTTCTTGTTACGATATTGAGGATATAGATTTCCCATAGGATTGTTGTTGTCGGATATATATATATATATATATGATTCTATGTGAAACTCGTTACGGTTGAATACTGATTTATGAGTGCCGTTAATCTGGAATTGGCCATTATTTTTGTTAGTGTCGATATTGTGTGTTAGTCGGTTTTGGGATACGTTTAAACTAGGGTTCATGCTAGACAATGATTTCAGGATGATTGCGTTGTGATGAGATGTGCTAAATGAATTCTGATGATTGTTAATGATGATGACGGCTGCAGACGATTAGGGTTTCTGTTTCTGTTTCTGTGAAAACGTAACTGATTGTGAAAACGTAACTGATTGTGTCGAAAGATACTTGTCTACTCGAAACATAGTTATTGTCGAAAGATGAGTGTATGTCGAAAGATGCTTGACCTTCGAACCATAGTAGTGTTGACCGAAGGATAACTTTGACCGAATGATGTTAGTATACGAAACATAGTTGAGACCGAAAGATAACTGTTTGACCGAAAGATGACACATGAACCGAAAGGTGGATGTGCGTCGAAAGATAAGGCTGGATTCGAAAGATATTGTAGGATTATAGACATCCTTCGAAAGATAATGGGTTATAACATATTTCGAAGGATGGAAGGTATACTTGAATTATTTGACATGCCATGCTAGATGATGAATGTTTACATTTGTATTTGTGTGACACTCGACTTGCATGCGTATCATTTCGAACATGAACTGATTTGTTATACGTGCATACAATAGGACTTGATTAATTACTTGTGAGTACATAACCTAGCATACCGAGCAAACCAAGGTGAGTTCACACTCTTACCAAGGCATGGGATTCCCGGGGTGTTGGGAATGGGATTGAAAGGATAAGGTTGAATAGATACACTACTGACACTATGACTAGATTACTATATTACTATCCTCGGATGTGAAGGATACCTATACTGATCACTATCCTCGGTTGTGAAGGATACCTATACTGATCACTATCCTCGGTTGTGAAGGATACTTATACTGATCACTATCCTCGGTTGTGAAGGATACTTATACTGATCACTATCCTCGGATGTGCAGGATACCTATACTGATCACTATTACGGCCCAGTAGAGCCACCTGTTACAAACGAACTTACTATTACGCATTTACTTTCTGTGAACTCGCTCAACTAGTTTGTTGATCATTCTGTTACATGCCTTGCAGATCGTTAGGTACTTGGAGCTTGCACACGGAGAAGCTGGTCGTTGTGGGGCTTGGATCGTGATCACCTTGTTAAACACTTTTGATGTTTGATACTTATTTGCTATGGGTTTTACAATAATACGCTTCCGCTAAACAATGTTAACTTACTTATGTTTTGGAAACACCTTTCATATGGAAATGGTTTGGATTATAATGTGTTTACTTTTACTTTATACAATGTTCTGTATGATTGGTGGCTTGATCCTGGTCAGTCACGCTCCCAAGCGGTGATACTCCGCAGGTGGATTTTGGGGGTGTGACATATAATGTGTACTATAATATCAAGACTTACAAAGAATTATGGGAGTCTTTGGAGAAAAAGTACAAAATGGAAGATGCGGGAAAAAAGAAATTTGTTGTCGCCCGTTTCTTGGACTTCAAAATGGTTGATAACAAGACTGTTATGAACCAAGTCCAAGAGTTACAAATTATACTTCATGACATCCATGCTGAGGGTATGGTACTCTACGAGACATTTCAAGTGGCAGCCATGATCGAGAAATTACCTCCAGCTTGGGTGGACTTTAAGAATTATCTTAAACACAAGCGAAAGGAAATGTCGATTGAGGATCTTGTCGTCTGTCTTCGTACAGAAGAGGACAACAGGGTGGCCCTAAAAGGTACCATTTTGCAAGCTTCGGCTAAGGCAAACATGGTGGAACTTGGGGAGTCCTCAAAGGGCAAGAAAGGCTAGGGTAAAAAGGACAACAAAGGGAAAGCAAAGGTTAACAACCTTGGACCTAAAAAGGGGGCTGTGAAAAAGAAGTCTGCGCCTTTCCAAGGTACTTGTTACAATTGTAACGAGACGGGGCACCGTGCTAACCAATGCAAGAAACCTAAGCGTGAGCGTGCGCACATGGTTGATGAGGATGGTATGCCTCTAATCGCAATGATAACCGAGGAAGCGGCTATGATTAAAGAAGTCAACGCGATGGGTGAAAACCCAAAAGGATGGTTCGTTGACACGGGTGCAACCCGCCATGTTTGTGGAGACAAGGCTCTTTTCTCTACATTCAAGGAAGCGTCAGGTGAAGAAAAGTTTTATATGGGAAATAAAGCTACCGCAAGCATCAACGGACTGTCATCCTGAAGATGACGTCTGGCAAGGAGCTTACTTTGACCAACGTGCTTTATGTCCCAGAGATAAGAAAGAATCTCGTGTCGGGATGGATGCTCAACAAGTTTGGATTTCGTCTAGTGTTTGAATTGGACAATTTTGTTCTTTTTAGACGTGGAATGTTTGTTGGAAAGGGCTATGCCCTTAATGGAATGTTTAAAATGAATGTAATTGTTGTGAACCAAAACAAGAATATGAATGAAAGTTCTACTTCTACTTACATGGTTGAGTCTTCTAATGTTTGGCATTGATGACTAGGACATGTAAATTTTAATTCATTACGACGTTTAATTAAATTAAACTTGATACCAACATTCCATATCGAGTCCAATCACAAATGCGAGACATGTGTTGAATCCAAATTTACGAGATCATCGTTTAAATCGGTTGAACGAATAACCGAACCCCTTGATTTAATTCATACCGATGTGTGTGATTTAAAAGCGGTTCCCACGCGTGGATGGAATAAGTATTTCATCACATTCATTGATGATTGTACGAAATATTGCTACGTGTATTTACTTAAGAGTAAAGACGAAGAAATAGAGAAGTTTATCTTGTATAAAAATGAAGTTGAGAATCAACTTAAAAAGAATATAAAAGCTTTGAGAAGCGATCGAGGAGGTGAATATGTTGCACCTTTTGCGGATTTATGCGCAAAAAGTGGCATTGTACATGAGTGTACACCTCCTTATTCTCCACAATCAAATGGCGGTGAACGAAAGAACCGCACATTGAAAGAAATGATGAACGCCATGTTGATATGCTCGGGAGTGAACCGAGAAATGTGGGGGGACGCCATTCTCTTAGCAAACTATCTTTTGAACAGGATACCCTTGAAAAATAGGGACGAAACTCCATATGAGTTATGGAGAAAAAGGAAGCCATCTTACAAATACTTGAAAGTGTGGGGGTGCCTAGCTAAGGTGATTGTACCACCTCCTAAGGCTCTTAGGATAGGACCCAAAACTGTTGATTGCATTTTCATTGGATATGTACATCAAAGTAGTGCACATCGTTTTCTTGTATATGAATCCAAGAATCCCGATGTACACAAACACACTATCATGGAGGCAAATCCTAATATCGTCTCATATTTTGAGAATGTGTTTCCTATGTTAGGACAAACACATGCACCTTCATCAAGAGTGGTTGATGAAGCCGGTCCAGGTTCATCTACATGGTTAGATGAAGCAGGACCAAGTTCATCTACTAGGATAGATGAAAGACATGAACGACCTGAGGTCGAGGAGGGTGAGCTTAGACGAAGTAAACGACAAAGGGTTGAAAAGTCCTTTGGTCCTGACTTCATGAGCTACATGGTTGAGGGTGAGCCCAATACCTATCGCGAGGCGGTTACCTCCGCAGAAGGACCTCAATGGCAAGAAGCAATTAAGAATGAAATTGATTCTATATTGCAAAATCATACTTGGGAGTTAGTAGATCTTCCACCTGGTCGTAAACCACTTGGATATCGTTGGATATTCAAAAGGAAGATGAAAGCTGACGGAAGTATCGATAAATACAAGGCAAGGTTAGTGATTAAAGGATTTAGACAAAAGGAGGGTCTAGACTATTTTGATACTTACTCGCCTGTAACGGGAATAAACTCTATAAGATTGGTTCTTGCAAATGCGGCTCTAAGAAATTTGGAAGTTCACCAAATGGATGTAAAGACCACATTTCTAAATGGCGATTTAGAAGAAGAAATTTACATGGAACAACCTGAGGGTTTTTCCACCCGTGGAAACAAGGGTAAAGTATGTAAATTGGTCAAGTCTTTGTATGGCTTGAAGCAAGCTCCAAAACAATGGCACCAAAAGTTTGATCATGTCATGATTGGCAATCGTTTCAAAATAAATGAGTGCGACAAGTGTGTTTATTTTAAAGACACACCAAGAGGTTATGTGATTTTATGTCTTTATGTAGATGATATGCTTATCATTGGGAGTAATGATAACATGAGCAACTCAACGAAAGACATGTTGAAAGCGAGGTTTGACATGAAAGACATGGGTCTCTCGGATGTGATTCTTGGAGTTAAAATCAGTAGAACCCAAAATGGTCTTGTGTTGAGTCAATCTCACTACGTGGACAAGATCCTTAGGAAATTCAATCCGGATGATACGAGTGTGTCGATCTCCAATTGATAATACCCAACGCCTAAGGAAGAATAGAGGCGAGAGTGTTTCTCAGTTAGAGTACTCAAGGATCATTGGTAGTCTCATGTATCTAATGACATGTACTAGACCAGACTTAGCATATGCTGTGAGCAGGCTAAGTAGATACACCAGTAATCCGAGTGAGGATCATTGGAAAGCTATCACGAGGGTGCTTAGATACATAAGATACACGAGAGACTATGGATTACATTATACCCGTGATCCAGCAGTGATCGAAGGATACACTGACGCGAACTGGATATCGGATATAAAGGATCACAGATCAACAAGTGGATATGTGTTTACACTTGCTGGTGCAGCTATAGCTTGGAAGTCTTCTAAGCAAACGGTTATAGCTAGATACACGATGGAATCTGAATTCGTCGCTTTAGATAAAAGCGGGGAAGAGGCAGAGTGGCTACGTCAATTTGTGGAAGATATTCCAAGATGGCCAAAGCCGTTGACGGCAATCTGCATACATTGTGACAATCAGTCTGCTCTTGCTAGAGCACAAAGCATGATGTACAATGGCAGATCAAGGCATATTCGACGTAGAGACAACACAGTACGACAACTTATCTCAACGGGTGTTATCTCAGTTGACTATGTGAGGTCAAATGAGAACATTGCGTACCCGATAACAAAAGGCTTAAGCATAGATAAGGTGTATAGGTTGTCAAGAGGAATGGGACTAAAGCCCATAGATGAAGGGAATATGATGGAAACCTAACCTAGTTGACTGGAGATCCCAAGATCTAGGTTTAATAGGCAAACTTAATCATAAACCCAAAAGGAGTCACTGTGGGGGGTGCCTCAAAATCAATAAAGGGAGTTGTATACTTCCTAGTCCATTCCAATCAGTGACATGAAGGAAAGGTTAAGCATGTTGAGGTTAAGGATTTTGAGGAAATCCAAATTAACCATGATGCTTTTAATGATTCAGAGGAATCACCTATGTTAGAGAGAAGTGGGGTCGCTTCGAATGGATTTGTGGGGTGACGCAAATCCTAGAGCTCTCGCAGAACCAGGAACATGTTCCATGACCATAAACGGACACAACCATGAGGTCTTGACTCGACTAGGGAGAGTATTGTGTGAATGTATATTGTCGCCTACATAAATGGGGGATTGTTCAAAGACCCCGCGTCTACAAGACCCTAGGAGGCTAAGTATGCTTCACAAAAGAAGGTTCAAAGGTTACACCTACCTATCTTGCAATGCTCAACTGTTAAACGTGTATCGTTGAAACTTGATAGATCGATTTCTATTCATGTGGGGGATTGTTGGAAATTTTGTGGAAAATAGCATTTTTCACAAATATAGGAAAATGATTTTTTTCCTATTTTGGACTAGAAATAAATATAATAAAATGAGCGGGTTTTATGTATTTATTTGTGGGTTTGTGTTCTATGTTGGAAGAGCTTCGCAACGAACTAAACCACGTCCAAAACGGAGCTAAGATGAATGAGATATCGATGCTCAAAGTTTGGTGTTTGAAACTTGAATGCTGAAATAAGTGGGAAAGTGGCACCTTGTCCCACATCGGATGAGAGATGGAACTTAAAGGGGTATTTAAGTAGGATCTCTCCATCCTTATTGTTTCATGGAAGCACTCACTGGTGTACTCGCGAAGGGTGCGGAGCACCCTAACTCGCACACGCGCGCGTGCGTGGCGTGGGCGATGAGGCGCAATGTAGCGCTTTGATGGCGCACTTTGCACTTTGCACTTCGCATCGCCGCGAGCCTCTTGAGAGCCGCCTTTGTATTTTGACCGCGTGCGCGTGGGGAAGCAAGGGCTGCGAGGACCAGGTGGTTGGTAACGTGGGATGCATGCGCATGACCCTGGTCGGTCCGCGCGCAGTGGCGCATGGTGCATGCGCACTGAGGTGACGTGCGCGGCGCACCTAAGTGAGCCAAAACGGCGCGACTATGTGGCGTGCTCGTAGAGGCTCACAGGTGATGTGGCACATGCGCGCATGGACCTGAGTGAGTATGGCGCACGCGCGCATGGCAGTGAGCCAAGTGGACGCACCGCGCGTGCGGGTGTAGACCTGCGCACGCACCAGTGTGTCTTGCGCGCGCGCGCGCAGAAGCTTACAGCAGCAGTTAATGCTTGTGCAGTTACATTCAGCATTTGAAACTGACGAAGTTAATGCGTTTGACTGAGAATTAAGTGGCGAATTAAAGTGCATTAAAGACGTTTAATGCAGTTTAATTCACCCATTTAATTCACTTTTCAGTTTCTTCAAGACTTACAACTATAAATAGGAGCATCCTATTGAAGACCAAACACCCCGATAACACACATCTCTACAATCTCTCTCTACAGCTATCTTCATCTTTCAAGCAGCAAGGTACACCTTCGGGTTGGAGTCAAGACCGGCAGTGCAACTGCTTGCGGTTGTTGTATCCTGGAAAGAAACGTGTTCTCCTGGGAGACACGAAATTTGTTTTAAGGGACCCGTGTCTAACACGATCCTCAGCCAAGAACAGTTTTTCTGTTCGAGTTTTTGTTATTGTTTTTCCCTTTTTTCAGTTGTAATCGTATTATTCTTTCAGTTGTAATTCTGTTTTGTTCTTGTAATTCAAGTTAATAAATTATTTTATTTATTTTACACGAACGGATTTCTACAAGTTTTTTTTTTTAAAGACTTAAAGCTAGAAACTTTTATAAACTTCATGCCAAACATATCCATATATGGCCTATGCATGTTCTTGTGCGCAAGATGATAATTGCAACAAAGACAACGTTGGTAAATAAACAATAGAAAGTAAAACTAAAGAAGAAAAATGATGGATTTCGTAGAAATACACAACGTTGGTAAATAAACAATACGCCAATCTTTTGGAGATTATATAACAACTTAACAAGGCAAACAAAATTAGAATTAAGAAAACTTCAGCTATATTTTTTTTTTATCAAATGTATCCTTAAATACATGTATTTCGTGTAATTATATATAGAGGTACACAACAATTCAAATTATATAATCATTAAAAATGGAACTATAAGTTTTGTAGTTTTCTAATTGTAAAATTTTATATTAATTCATCAGTAAATATTTACTTTTTATTCTTGCAGATTTTGGTTCAATCTTTTTGCAAGGACCAACTATGGCATGTTGCAAGTCTTAAGGGTCTAAAGATGAAAGTCTCACATGAGAAATCAATTTGCTCAATTAAAGGAGGGATCTGTTGCCTTCTTTTCTCTTATTTCCAGCCGTATGCTTTTCATATGCCAGCCATTTTCCTTCCCAAAATAAAATGCAGCCGTTAGATGTTCTACGCTATATATGTTCGCTAGTTTGGTGAAGTTAAAGATATCAATCGTTCAATACTTCTTCTACGTCTCAACAGTTCTGTTCGGTTCTTTGTTCGTGTATCCAGAACTGATTGTTCTTGTTTCTTAGTTTTAAATCAATAAAATTCTGTTGTTCTTGACATGGTATCAGAGCCTAGGCTCTAATATCTGTTTTTTCTTGGTCTCAATTTGGCTCCTCTTGCTCGATTAAGGGACGTGTGGCACTATTAGGGTTTCAATTAATCACCTCTGACTCTGATTTAGTTCGATTGGAGGCTGACCTTAGTGCACTTCCGCTGCTGTGATTGTGATTACTCTCAATTTTTGGGCTATTGATTCGATTAAAGACTCAACCGAAGGTGTTCAAAGAGTCAAAGACTACATTTTTCCAAGGTAACCAGTTTTGACAGTCTCCTTTCTCTCAAATCACTGTAAGTGTCCTTCTTTCCCTTGGCTTGGAGCAAATATATATTCTGTAAGTCTTTCTCTTCTGCCCTATAAATTCTTGGTTTATTGTCTACTTTAATTAGTGTGCTGGTGTGTGTCCTTGCTTATTTGTTTTTTTAGTATTTGCTGATTTTGTTCATCATGACGGATGATAGTAGTTCTGGTTCTGTGGCTATTACTGAGACCTTGATAAGCAAACTTGATTTTGGTGACCCTCTTTATTTACATCCAAGTGATTCTAGTAATGCGCCTATCATAAACATAAAGTTAAAAGGCACAGAAAATTATTCTGTTCGGGCAAGTGCAATGAAATTGGCTTTAGAAGTAAAAAACAAAATTGGCTTTATCACGGGAACATGTGTAAAATCAAAAGAAAATGAAACACTTGCAAAACAATGGGATAGATGCAACTCTGTTGTTCTCTCGTGGATTTTAAATTCTATATCAGAAGAGCAATACTTAGGACAAGTTTTTTCAAAACTAGCCTCTGAAGTTTGGCAAGACCTAAAAGAAACCTATGATAAAGTTGATGGCTCGGTTGTTTTCAATTTATATCAAAAAATAAATTCTCTTAGACAAAGTGGTAGCTTTGTGTCTGAATACTACCATAAGTTAAATACTATGTGGAAACAACTTGATGCCATTGTTCAATTACCGTCATGCACTTGTCAAGCTTCAAAGGATTTCAATGATTTTAATCATCTAATTAAGCTTATGCAATTTCTTATGGGTCTTGATGATGTTTACCAACCTGTTAGAACCAGTCTTTTAACAAGAGATCCTCTTCCCTCAGTTAAAACTGCCTTTTCTATAATATCAAGGGAAGAATCTCATAGGGGTACTAGTGCTTCTTCCAATGGACAAAATGTTGCATTTTTTTCAAAACCAAGTCAGTCTTTTGAGAATAAAAAGAAAAATGGAAGAGGTCCAAATCCTAACTTGAAATGTACCCACTGCAATAAATTGGGACACACTATTGATAGATGTTATGAACTTGTTGGTTATCCACCTGGGTCAAAAAGATTTTCATCAAACACAATTGGGAAGTCAGGATCTTCAAACAATTTTATGTCAAATAAACAAAATATGTCTAATGCATCTTCTTCGAGTTTTCCTCCTTTTACAGCAGATCAGATTACAAAGTTAATGAATCTGATAAGTGAAAAGCCAACTTCAGAATCTCAGAACTCTAATATGGAAGGTAATTTGTTTAGTTCATGTTCTGCCTTTAGCTGTGCTAGTGTTTATGATTTGGGTACTAATGGCAATTGGGTTGTTGATTCAGGGGCAAATCAACACATGCTCATATCTGACAAAAATCTTATTGATGAAATTGATGTGTCTGAACTCAATATAACCGTCGGTCATCCAAATGGAACTAAAGCTAAAGTTACTAAAATTGGAAATTTCAAATTAAATGATAATGTTATACTTAGAGATGTGTTTGTTGTCCTTGAATATTGTGTTAATCTCTTATCTGTTTACAAATTAGCTAAGGACAGTAAATTTATGGTGTCTTTTACTGAAGAGAACTTTTACATTCAGGATTTGAAATCAAAGAGAATTCTGATGACCGGTGATCAAAGTGACGGTCTTTATGTGTTTAGAAACAATACAAAGTGTTCCAAGGTGTGTTTTAGTAGCCAAATTGAAAGTAATTTGTGGCATACTAGGTTAGGTCACCCTTCTGATCAAGTGCTATATGTCTTAAAAGAAAAACTAAAGCTAAATTTATCTAAAAAGTCTCTACCTTGTGACGTATGTCACCAGGCAAAACAGTCAAGAAATCCTTTCCCTTTAAGTGAGTATAAGTCTAAAGAAGTAGGGGAGTTAGTTCATCTTGACTTGTGGGGTCCTTACAAGGTCCCAAGTAAGGAAGGTTTTAAGTACTTCTTGACTGTTGTTGATGATTATCCCAGAGCTGTTTGGGTCTTTTTACTAAAATCTAAAGATGAAGTGTTTACTAATATTGAGACTTATGTTAACTTGGTTAAAACTCAATTTGATAAAGCTGTTAAAATTTTTCGAAGTGACAATGGAACAGAGTTTGTAAATAATCAAATGACAAGGTTTTTTAAATCAAAAGGCATACTTCATCAAACATCTTGTACTCATACCCCACAACAGAATGGAATTGTTGAAAGAAAACATCGCCACTTGTTGAATGTTGCTAGAGCCTTAATGTTTCAAGGGGGTGTTCCCCTTAATTTTTGGTCTGAATGTATTTTGACTGCTGTTTACTTGATTAACAGGACTCCTTCTTCTATTTTGTTTGGCAAAACACCTTTTGAGTTGATGTTTGGTTGTTGTCCTTCCCTAGATCATTTAAGAAACTTCGGATGTCTTTGTTTTAATACTATTTTAAATGATCCTGACAAATTTGGTTTTAAATCTGAAAAATGTGTTTTGATTGGCTATTCAAATGTTAAAAAAGGATATAAACTTTGGAGCTTAGATAAAAAACAAATCTTATTTTCACGAGATGTCAAGTTCTATGAATATGTTTTTCCTTTTAAAGATAATAAATCATTTCACTCTGAAAACTTAGTTTTTGATAAAAATATAACTCAATTAAATGTGTTTGACTTTTTTGATGTTTTTGATTCCGAAGTTTCTGAAAATGAAAGTCCCGATGATGATGGGGAGGAGTCTCGAGGTGTCGACAATGAGGGTCAGTCTTCTAATAGTCCAAATGGTACTACTAGTGAGGCAGACACTTTTGTTGAACCTAATGATGAGGTAAATCCTCCTGAGGGCATGCCTAGAAGATCTTCTAGATCTACGTCTTTGCCAAAAAAACTGTCAGATTACATAGTTGAAGGAAAAGTCAAATATGGATTAGAAAAAGTTTTAAATTATTCAAAGTTGTCTTCTGAAAATTTTTGTTTTGTGTCATCTTTAAACAAAAGCATTGAACCAAAAAATTTTAAGGAAGCCGTTAAAGATAATAATTGGGTTAATGCAATGAATAGTGAAATGGAAGCTTTGAATAGAAACAATACTTGGGTCTTGGCTGACTTACCTAAAGGCAGGAAGGCTATAGGATGTAAGTGGGTGTATAAAATCAAGTATAAGTCTTCATGTGAAATTGAGCGTTACAAAGCTAGGTTAGTAGCAAAAGGGTATAGTCAAAAAGAAGGTGTTGACTTTGATGAAACTTTCTCACCGGTAGTTAAAATGGTTACCGTTAGGTGTGTCTTGGGTTTAGCAGTTGAAAATAATTGTCCTTTATACCAACTAGATATTAATAATGCTTTCTTGTATGGTAACATCGATGAAGATATATATATGACTCTCCCCGAGGGTTATTTTTCAGAAAATGAAACTAAAGTATGTAAGTTAGTTAAATCATTGTATGGCTTAAAACAAGCTCCAAGAAAATGGAATGAGAAGTTAACAAGTGTGCTGTTAGAAAATGGTTTTGTACAGTCTAAAAGTGATTACTCTTTGTTTATAAAGGATGTGGGTTCTGTGTTTATTGCCTTATTGGTTTATGTTGATGATATTATTGTAACCGGGAATAATGAACAAGAAATCAAAAAATTCAAACAGTTTCTTAGCTCTAATTTTATGATTAAGGATTTAGGCAAGTTGAAGTTTTTTCTTGGAATTGAGGTTCTTTACTCTGAGCAAAGCATTTGCTTGTCACAAAGAAAATATTGCTTGGAACTATTGTCTGATTTTGGTTTACTTGGTTGCAAACCTGTTAATGTTCCTATTGAGCAAAATTATATTATATCTGCTAAATGTAAGTCTGACGATGGGTTCTTGACTGATATTACTGGTTATCAAAGACTAATTGGGAAATTAATATATTTGTCTCATACAAGACCCGATATCTGTTATTCCGTTCAGTATTTGAGTCAATTCATGCATAAACCTACAAACTCTCATCTTCAGATTGCCTTGAGGCTACTTAGGTATTTGAAGAAGAACCCAGGTAAAGGTATTTTAATCAGCAAAGGTAACACTTTTGATCTCAAAGGTTTTGTTGATTCCGATTGGGGTAAGTGTCTCGTGTCTAGAAGATCCGTTAGAGGATACTGGGTGTTTTTGGGTAATACACTTGTTTCTTGGAAAAGCAAGAAGCAAGATGTGGTTTCTAGATCCTCTACTGAAGCAGAGTATAGAGCTCTTTGCTCTGTAGCTTGTGAAATATTATGGATCTTAAACATTCTTAAAGATTTGAAGGTTGTCTATGATTTACCTATTAAACTCTTTTGTGATAATAATTCAGCTATTTCAATAGCCGCTAATCCGGTTTTCCACAATAGGACAAAGCATTTCGAAATTGACTTGCACTTTATTAGAGAAAAAATCATGGCAGGCATTTTCAAAATTGAAAAAATTGAATCCGAGAAACAATAGGTGATATATTTAGTAAAGGTTTGAACCCAGTACAACATGAGTTTTTATGTAAAGGAATAAATCTAATTGATCTATTTACTGACTGAATTAAGGGGGGGTGTAAAATTTTATATTAATTCATTAGTAAATATTTACTTTTTATTCTTGCAGATTTTGGTTCAATCTTTTTGTAAGGACCAACTATGGCATGTTGCAAGTCTTAAGGGTCTAAAGATGAAAGTCTCACATGAGAAATCAATTTGCTCAATTAAAGGGATCTGTTGCCTTCTATTCTCTTATTTCCAGCCGTATGCTTTTCATATGCCAGCCATTTTCCTTCCCAAAATAAAATGCAGCCGTTAGATGTTCTACGCTATATATGTTCGCTAGTTTGGTGAAGTTAAAGATATCAATCGATCAATACTTCTTCTACGTCTCAACAGTTCTGTTCGGTTCTTTGTTCGTGTATCCAGAACTGATTGTTCTTGTTTCTTAGTTTTAAATCAATAAAATTATGTTGTTCTTGACACTAATTACCCAAATAGTAATTATTAAAAAATATAATATGACCTCAAATTAAATTAAATTGTTTTAGAATGTTTTGTAGACAATAATGTTTATAAAGAGTCATTCAAAAAAGATTAAAAAAAAAAAGATAAAGTGTATTATTTATTTATTTTAAAGTAAGTGCAATTTACTATCATGTGGTTTATTCAGGATTGCAATTTAACAATCGATCTTCCATTTTTTACCTAATGAAACTTTGTAATGGACATTTTATCACACTTTGTTTGTTTGACCGTTTGTATTAGGGGTGTAGGATTGCCATTTCACACACGAAACTTCCTAACTACTCTTGAAACCTCTCTTATCTTCACTTTATTGGTCTGACACCCTTACTTTACCAATTCATCACCATTCTCCACACATCCACTCGCCGGTCAACACCAACAACCACCACCGTTCAAACCTGCCAGCACCAACCACCGCTGAGAATCATCCACTTCTTCATCTTTGTCGACTCTCAAACCCACCATTCACCATAACATAACTTCTTTGTTGTATACAGGAGCTGAAACAGTCACTAAAGGGAGTGACAGTTCGCGTTCTGTATGCAACTGGCAATTGTCCTTGGCTTAATCTTTGTGCCACCTTCTCTTCTAACAGAGACAATTACAATAGTTGAAATACTAACATCAAAGTTCATTTGTGTTGTGTGCAGTTAGTTTATGACCATATAGGATAGGAGTTAAGTTATTGTTTGTTTAATTCCAGTAGCGTACGTCTGATCAGCCACTTTAATGGATTACCTTGGTATAGTTATAACACTTGGGGTGATATGTCTTTGTCAAGTTATTGTTTTTTTTCAATAAAAGAATAACTATATACACATTCACATGTGTGGCACAATCCCGCAACTGTATTCTAGTTAAAATGCCAAAACAAACCCACCAACCAAATCACATGCTCTGTATATATGATCTAGAGGTAACATAAAATGAATAAATTCCAAAGGCTGCAATGACTCAGGTCATAATTTTCAAATGTTGGTTCAGGCCCCACTCAACACATAACCTCACCTCACCATGTGTTATGTATGTAATATTGAAGTAGGAGAAAAGTTGCAGTGAATAAACAAACCAAGGCTACTGTATCGAATGAAAAATGGGTATCTATTCAATAAATCAAAATGGCTATTTTTAGCCTTACACAAAGCAAATAAAAAACAAATATACTAAACTAACCTAGAGATCCAAACAAATTCACCACGTGCATTCACCTATTCAACTATTCAAGAACATTCTTTCTAAAGAATAGTGAAACCCTAAACTAAATGTAACCATGTCCATTTCGAATAACTTCCAACAAACTCGGTCAACTCCTGACCAAATCTTTTAACGTGCAAATTATTGATGAAACGTGACCCATTAATCTTCGACCCATAATCCGTTAAACCGCGATCCAATAACGCACCGACCCGTGACCCGTAAACATACCTGAATAATCCAACAATCGCCCCCTTAATCGGTGTTTGTTTACGCCTTCACCGCAGCACCAAATCACCTCGGTTTCAAACCACTATGACATCTAACGGACACCCGACCTTCACTCGGTCACGTCCAACTTCTTCTCGGTTCAACCCAAATCAACTCCACTACACTTGTAACATATCACATGGCATCCCGTTGGACACACGTTCATTAACATCTTGACTTATCACGGATCGACGACCTCTTCCCCGGCCAAATCCAAAGTCATCCGATTGAACTCCAACGCCATAATGTTTACAATGGTGTAGTTTCTGATACCAAATGTTGGTTCAGGCCCCACTCAACACACAACCTCACCTCACGATGTGTTATGTATGTAATATTCAAGTAGGAGAAAAGTTGCAGTGAACAAACAAATGAAAAGCTACTGTATCGAATGAAAAATGGGTATCTATTCAATAAATCAAAATGGCTATTTATAGCCTTACACAAAGCAAACAAAAAACAAATATACTAAACTAACCTAGAGATCCAAACAAATTCACCACGTGCATTTACCTATTCAACTATTCAAGAACATTCTTCCTAAAGAATAGTGAAAACCTAAACTAAATGTAACCATGTCCATTTCGAATAACTTCCAACAAATTAACTCGGTCAACTCCTGACCAAATCTTTTAACGTGCAACATTGATGAAACGTGACGCATTAATCTTCGACCCATAGTCCGTTAAACCGCGACCCGCTAACGCACCGACCCGTGACCCGTAAACAAACCCGAATAATCCAACAATCACCCCATTAATTGGTGTTTGTTTACGCCTTCACCGCAGCACCGAATCACCTCAGTTTCGAACCACTATGACATCTAACGGACACCCGACCTTCACTCGGTCACGTCCAACTTCTTCTTGGTTCAACCCAAATCAACTCCACTACACTTGTAACATATCACATGGTATCCCATTGGACACACGTTCATTAACATCTGGACTTGTCACGGATCGACGACCTCTTCCCCGGCCAAATCCAAAGTCACCCGATTGAACTCCAACGCCATAATGTTTACAATGGTGTAGTTTCTTATACCAAATGTTGGTTCAGGCCCCACTCAACACACAACCTCACCACACGATGTGTTATGCATGTAATATTGAAGTAGGAGAAAACTTGCAGTGAACAAACAAACGAAAGGCTACTGTGTCGAATGAAAAATGGGTATCTATTCAATAAATCAAAATGGCTATTTATAGCCTTACACAAAGCGAATAAAAAACAAATATACTAAACTAACCTAGAGATCCAAACAAATTCACCACGTGCATTCACCTATTCAACTATTCAAGAATATTCTTCCTAAAGAATAGTGAAGACCTAAACTAAATGTAAACACGTCCATTTCGAATAACTTCTAACAAAATCGGTCAACTCCTGACCAAATCTTTTAACGTGCAAATTATTGATGAAACGTGACCTAGGGATGGCAATAGAACCCGAATCCGATGGGTAAACCCAAAACCCGACACATCTGGGACGGGTTTGGGGTCGGTTAGTTGGGTTTGGGACGGGTTTGGGACTAGTTTTTATTTTTTTTCGCGGGTTTGGGATGGGTTTGGGATTTGGTGATATACCTGTTTACCCGACCCAATTACCCGATAAAGTAAACCCGTTATACCCGATATAATTTTTTTTTTTTATTTTTTTAAATATGTAAATATATAATACATCCTTTTTTTCTATACACATAGGTATTTTATCCCATATACATTATAGTTATTTGAAATATTTCTTTAGTGATAATACTAAATGTAACTGATTAGTAGTTACCCGATGGGTTTTGGGTCGGGTATACCAAACGGGTAAACTTTTTAAAATTAATGGGTATACCCAATACCCAACGAGTATTTACCCGCTAGAAACCCGACGGGTTTAGGGACGGGTTTGGGATAAGCTTATCTAATCGGGTTTGGGGTTGGGATTACCTAAACCCGTCCCAAACCTGACCCATTAATCTTCGACCCATAATCCGTTAAATCGCGACCCGATAATCTTGTTATTAAAGAGTAAATTGATGGTTAGGATGATGGCTTTGGGTGGTCGTGATGATGGAGGTGGTGGGTGGTGGGTGGTAGGGGTGATGGTGATTGTCACACCCTCAAAATCCATTTGCAGAGTACTACCGCGAGGCGTATGACTGACTAGGATCCAGCCACCAATCATATTGATCATTTATAGTAATAATAAAATAGTTTCACCAAGCCAATACGATTAGTGACAATTTAAGTTTAAGTCAAAAGTTTCTAAGTCCAAAACAGTTTAAGTAAAGAACGGAAGCATAAGTAAAGTGGTTCAAACATAAGTTCATAGTTCATAATTATTAAAGAACACAACACGGGTTAAGACGTCCACTACACATCCCCAATCTGCAAGCTCCTAAGTCATTGTGTACCTGCAAAGCATGCAGTAGGGTGTCAACATAGAGGTGGCGAGTTCACGAGTTTGTCCAGTTCTAATTCCAAAAACTTGTTTAAGTAGTTAAGTTATTCATTTATATCATGCCATGAGTAGCTACCCCTTATGTAAGCTACTAAACTGTGTAATACCGAATACTCACGACCGTACGTTTCCGTAGTGTGACCAGCTAGGACGGATAAAATCTTTTTCCAGCAGCTCTGCAATGGCGTAGATAATTCCTCCAGCTCGGTTGGGGAAAGTCGATAAGGTGCACGAGCTATTATTGCCGCTCCAGGAGTTAGCTCGATTTGAAATTCGACCTGATGGTGAGGCGGAAGACCAGGTAATTCCTCAGGGAATACCTTGGAAAAGTCGCGTACAACGGAAAAATCTTGAATCCTCTTTTCCTTCTCCTGAGTATCAGTAACGAGTGCTAGGATAGCGGTATGACCCTTTCGCGATCACTTCTGGGCCTTCAAGAATGAAATTATGCCTGTGACTGCACCACTCCTTTCACCTTGAACGATGAGGGGTTCGCCAATAGAACGAGGAATACGAATGAATTTCTCTTGACAGAGTATTTCGGCTCGATGTTTGGATAACCAATCCATACCCACAACCACGTCGAAGCTTCCAAGATTGATGGGAAAAAGATTGACTTGAAAAGTCTGACCAGATAGTACGAGTTTGTAGTTGCTGATAACGTGTGAGGCCTCGATGCTCCTACCGTTAGCTAATTCAACGACGTGCTTAGATTTTAACGAAGTAGGCATAGACTTAAGCTTCTTACTAATACGGGACTGAAACATAACGATCATCAAGTAGGAACTTACCCGCTACGACGTTGGGACCATCCCATGCTTCACCAGCTCCAATCACGAATACTCGACCCCTTGCACTGTTGTCACCATTGTTGTTGTTGTTTCCAGTGCCCTGATTATTATTGTTGTGGTTCTGGTTTAGCTGACGGCAATTCTTCTTCATGTGCCCTATCGCTCCACACTGGTAGCAGCCACGGTTATTCCCTAGCTGTTGTTGTTGTGGTTGTTGTTGTGCCTGATTTTGTCTAGCTTGATACTGGCTTCTGCAGTCTTTGGCCTCATGCCCCATCTTGTTGCATCGCTGACACTGGCTTCTTGAACATGGTCCACTATGGTGTCGGTTACACTTGTTGCACTTAGGGTGGGTCCCTCGATAACCGCCCTGTTGCTGAGGACCCTTGTTGCTTTCAGTCTTTCTTTGCTGAGCTGGGGCTTGAGTGAGGTTAGCATCCTTGCCTTGGTTGCCATCCCAGTTACCCTTGTTATCACCAGAAGTCTCGTTAGTAGCACTGATCCTTTTGGGCAGCTTGCCCTGTTCCACGGCCTGATCTATGAGACAATGAGCTAAACGAATAACTTGCTGAGTCATGGCGAGATTAGCTGAAGTCACCAAATTCTGAATTTCAGGGACCAAACCCTTGATGTACAGCGCGATTCTTCGATAAGCAGGCTGAGATATGTTGGGACAGAGAGCAGCATAGTTGTTGGATCACTTCGTGTACGTCTCGATTTCTGACCCAACCATCTTAAGCTCATAGTACTCGTTCTCGAGCTTATGAATGTCGTCCATGTGACAGTACTCCTCTTTGATCAGATTCTTGAAGTCTTCCCAAGCAGTAGCGTTGGAAGTCTCCAATCCAAGCATATGAACTTGTGCGTTCCACCATGAAAGTGCGTTCCCTTCAACTGTACCAGTAGCAAACTTCACCCAGTTAGCAGTGGGACATTTGCATACAACAAACACAGATTCGACCTTCTCAATCTATTGTAGAACGACTATGGCACCCTCAGTGCCATTGAAAGGGGAGGTTTGCAATCCATGAAGGTTTTGAATGTGCTGACACATGGTTGCACAGGTGCGGGTTAACCTGTAGCGGAAAACGAAGCGAATAGATTTAAGAACGATAAGGCGATGCGGGAGTAGGATCTAAACATCCTTGAATGACGAGTTTACCTCCAGGGTGGGCTGCAAAAGCCGCAGCCACGGTGTTGATCAGGTTTGTGAACTGATCATGAGTCATGTTAACGTTTCACCTTCCGCGTCCGCTCATTGTCTTCATGTCTAGAAAACACAATATGAGTGTGACGTCATGGTGTTATAAGAAATAATAGAAAGAAGATAGTTCGTTGCACTTGGAGTGTAGTGTCGTCGCGAGTCACTTGAGGTAAAACGGGTTATAGTCTGGTTTTTCTCAAAAAGACTTCTCCTTTTAAAACCAGGTTCACTATAACTAATGGCTATGATACCAATCTGTCACACCCTAAATATCCATATGCGGAGTACTACCGCGAGGCATGTGACTGACCAGGACTCAGCCACCAATCCTATTGAACATTTATAATAATAATAAAATAGTTTCACCAAACCAATACGATTAGTGACAATTTAAGTTTAAGTCAAAAGTTTCTAAGTCCAAAACAGTTTAAGTAAAGAGCAGAAGCATAAGTAAAGTGGTTCAAACATAAGTTCATAGTTCATAATTATTAACGAACCCAACACGGGTTAAGACATCCACAACACATCCCCAAGCTGCAAGCTCCTAAGTCACTGTGTACCTGCAAAGCATGCAGTAGGGTGTCAACATAAAGTTGGCGAGTTCATGAGTTTGTCAAGTTTTAATTCCAAAAACTTGTTTAAGTAGTTAAGTTACTCATTTATATCATGCCATGGGGAGCTACCCCATATGCAAGCTACTAAACCGCGTAATATCGAATATTTGCTACCGTACGTTTCCGTAGTGCGCCCCGTTTGTCAATGTTTATCATCATTGACGGTTTGCCAGAGTCTATTAGTTCACGACCAATCCTATCAAGGCACGGTGTGAGGCTGGTGAGACCTAAATAGCGCTATCAACTAATAACCCGTTCGCCAGGCCCCGATGACTAATCAGTATTGTAAGTGATGGACTTCCGTGATAGAGTTTCGTTTAGTACCCTTGTTGAATCTAATATAAATAATAATTAACCTGAGCGTCCCACACAAGGGGATAAAAGTAGTTTGTATCCCACACAAGGAGATAGCGTTGTTGTTCCATTTTCCAACCACCGGGAACACTTGCTTTTAGTAAAAATTGTGAACTCACCTTGGTTTGCTCGGCAGACAGTTTACTGGGTCAGGTTTGCTGGTCCACCACGTCCTATTATGGTTACAGTATAGGTCAGGTCTAGGCACAAATAATTCACGTATATCCTACACGTATCTAACACATAACATTCATGTCAAACTAGCATATAAAGTATTTGGGCCTATCCTATCCCATGAACAGTAAACTGCAACAGTAACATGTAGCCCAAAAATATAACACCCAATCAGCCCATAACTGTGTGGCCCAATAATTAAGTCGGTAGTTCACATTTCTGGCAGGTTCATTATGCGTTTATAGTTGCCGGTTTTGTATAAAATAATGAGATTTTTAGTTCTAAAAAGCATTACTCAATGGATATATTTTATAAATTCTAAAAATTTATATATAAGTTGGTAAAAATATATAGAATTCCGAAAATATTTTCAGAATTTATATAACTAATTTATTAATTTTAATAAATTTGCGAAAAACTGTATTTTAACCGAACAATTTACATACAAAATGATCCGACTTTCAAAAATTTAAAAAAATTCACAGAAGTATCCTAATATGTCTAGGAACTTGCTGGTAAAATTTGAAAATTTTCTGAATTAGTTATATCGCATTCAAGGCTACCGAAACTTCGTGACAACGCGGTTTTTTAGAATGATCCCCAAACTTTTCCAGAATCCGTTGATATTAACCGCAACAATCCTATAATTTTTGGTGATTTATTGAGCTGGTTTACTATTTTATCCGAATTTATATCTTTAAAAAAGTTAAAAATTCACCAAAAATCACCAAAAGTTCAGAAAATTCTAAAATTATAAACTAGTCTTATTTTCACCATGTATGATCAGCCTATAAAATTTCAAGTCTTAATAGTACCCATGAAAAAAGTTAAGCCAAAACAAAGTTTACGGCTACCAGTTTTAGTTTTCAGGTGTTATACCTCGTGTTTCTCCACACTTTGTGCAATTTCTACCCTTTCAAAGGTTGTGCTAAGCTAGGATCAGTACATATACATCACCTACAACACAAAGATGTATTCAACCTCATCAATCAAGCCTTGTAATTATTATTTTTTCGGTTAAAGATTGTTTTGTCCGAGTTTTGTCGAGTAGATTGTGTTTTTGATCCCTAATCTAATGTTTTGCACTACCCAATACCATGTATGATCTTATTACATCTTATATATGTTAGAACATGCTTTCACCCCAAAAATAAACATGGTTTTATGGATCCATTTGGTTTCTTTTGTCAAATATATGTCTAAATCACAATAAGAAAACACAAAAACTTATAAAAATTATATCATACCCTCATTTTTTGGTGAATCCTTGTTGGGTTTTGGTTACTGTTAAGAATTGTTATAAGACAAAGATTGCATAAGAAGAAAAGAAAACAAGAATATAAAGGAACGAGAAGGCGGTTTGATTTTGATGGTATCATTGTTATTGTTATTATTATTATATTATAACTTTATATTTAATTCAGCTTCTTCACTCATTTTTATCGTGTAATTGTCAAAATATAACGTTTTATAAAATTATGAATATGCCGTTGAGACGAACATATTTTTCTCTACGTTTTGACCCCGATTTAGTTAAAAAACAGTGTTTGGTCAAATAAAATGTATTTTATTATTATTATTATTATTATTATGAAACAAACTCTTAGCCTACTCAATATCGGTCAAGGTATCCCATGGTTCAAATTGTCATTTGATCCGTCACCTACTAGTTTGACAAAATATGAAATATAAATTCTGTATTTCTAGTTTTTATAATTATTATTTTTTAGATATCATGGATTCAAAATACTAAAAATGTTAACATGTTTTGATAAGCATCTCGAGATATTTTTTTTTGGTTTCAAGTAGTTGTCGATTATTAATACACTCCTAGTTTGTTAAACAATCGCGCAACGCATAGTTTTTTGCGCTTATAAAAATACGAACCCAACTTTAACGAAATCTGAATGCTTTAACATATTTTCTTGAAATACGTTATATTAATGTTGTATAAGTGTTTTTAGGCTTGACTGATGGTATAATGCATGTTTGGATATTTCCGTATGCGTTAAAATCGAACACGTTTCTTTAACCGGAAACTGTCTCATTTAATGTGCCACTACTTGCCGGGCCACAAAACCTTATGTTATTGTCTATGTATCATGTCTAAGTAATTATGTACCCTTAGAATCGTCTATGACACTTATGTTCATACCTAAATCATTATTGTTCAGTTTGTGCATTGTTAAACGGCCATTTAACTTGTCTTCAGCACCCTAAGGCATCAATATCTCACTATTGGATATTATTGTTCGTATGTTACTCATAATGTACCCTCGGGCTCATCTGAGGCATGATCAATATCGTTTCATGAATCGTGTAAATCGTGTGCACAATTAGAGTTTTCGGTGAATCTTCGCACAAATCATGACGACTGATCCTTATTGCACTTTCTAGTAATCACATGTTTACATATTTCTAACCTCAAAATCTTTAGAAGCCTAAGGGATTGCACATTCTGTATTGTTATCACGGACTAGCAATGATTAGGGTTTACCGAGATTTCACAGTTGTCATCCAACCACACTTGTTCTATACAAAACAAATCATTTGGTTGGTTTATACTAGACAAGTCATTTGGTTGGTTTATTCAAGATACGTCATTTGGTGGGTTTATACAAGACAAGTCATTTGGTAGGTTTATTTAAGACAAGTCATTTGGTTGGTTTATGCAAGAAAAGTCATTTAGTTGGTTTATACAAAGTCACAAATGGCTTCTAAGTTAACCGTACAATGTTTTCTTTAAAAATCGATTGATTTCTCATATGATTTTACAAAAGAAATACTTTCTGTCAAAGGTTCATGGCTACGAAGATTTATTTAAAATATCAACTCATGAAGTTGGTTAAACATATTACAATATTTCAAGCCATGGGTCTTGATCACAAAACTATGTTACTCACCAGGATTCATTGTTGACTGTCTTTTTCACATATGTTTCAGGTGCAAATTGTGACAACCTGTAACTTCAAGTTACTAGTTTAACCTAACCACAGTTAATTTAGACATACATTTGTAGCACTGCATTTAATTAAGGTTAGTTAAATGAGTCTACTTTCGTAATTCTGGAATTATCAGAACCCACACATGATAACTTTCGAATGTTGGTGACTATAACTAATATTAATTATAAATGAACGGTCTACACGAAACTTATGTGTTGCATGACAAATACGTGAAAATACATATTTTAGTTGTAAATTACAAGTTGTGTGTACTTTGTGTAATAATAATATAGTTAGGGGTGTTTTGTGGATAGGTTAGAAACCTTAATAAAACTCCTCATAACTCTAAAATCCCCACAACATCATCATACGGCAGTTTCTCAAATCCTTTCTCTCATCTCTTGGCTACTCCTTCAATCTCACACAAACCATCAATCATTGATCCTTCCAATTCTCCTAGAACCATGTTTATATCAATCTAAGGTAAGTGTTCATGCTTCATGTTGTTAATCTTGTTCTTTTGATTTCAATGCAAAACCCTAGACATAAACAATTTGTGTTCTTGCTTCATGATTGATAAATGAATGATTAGTGTGGTAGACTAAATGATTGTGTAATGATTGTTTGATGATTGTAATATGATAATACTGATTTACTGATTGATTTGATGTCTGACATGATTGATTTCTGTGCATTTGGGGTTTTCTGTTCATCATTATGTTGAAGAAAAGGGATTTTTGGAAGTGTCGGACCTTGTGAAGTCACAAGGTGTCCGTATCAGTGATTTACTTATAGTGTCCGCACTTCTCATGTTGATACATGTCCGCATTTGTAAAATCTTTTAAATTCCGTAATTAATCGAATTACAGTTAGTCCGCACTTGTGTTTTTAATAAGGTCCGTACTTATTAAACACTATAATGTCCGCTCTTAATGTTTTTGATTTGGTCTGCACATGATGTTTATATGACAGTCCGCACTTGTCAAATGATTTTATGGATCCGCATTTGTTCACATTTTAGCATGTCCGCATATGTTAACAAACTCATCCGAACTTGATTATTATTATAAACTTCCGCACTTATACATGATACCTTACATGATCCTTACTTAATATTACATGAGGTCCGCATATGTGGTCCTAATATGTCCGCACATAATACTTGCAAAGTGTCAGAACTTGTGGTGACATTAGAGGGGTCCAAACTTATGATACTTTTCAATGTCTGAACATAAATGGGGTAGTAAAATAAGTAGAGAGGTCCGAATTTGTTGAATAATAATCTGATGGTCCGCATTTGTTCATATTATAAGGCTATAGGGTGTGGTCATGACCCATATGACCACCATGACCCTCCATATCATCACCATGTCACCCACCTCTAATTCACCATCTAAAACCACTACCCTAAGGGTGTGGTCATGACCCAAACACTATCCCCTTATTTATTTTATAATTAATTTTTTTCTAAAGAAAAAGGAAAGTAAATCATGAAAAATGGAAACTAGGACCATGGTTGCCATGGTTTAATCCATGGAAGCCATGGTGGATCAAGCAAGGGGGTGGTGTATTCTTCTATTCATGTTCCTACATGGCAAATCATGTTCCAACCATGACCCCACAACCTTTAGCCTAACTGTCCGTATATGTGGCCTTAATAATAGTTGAACTTGTATAATTCTCTAAGGTCTGAACATATACCCTTTTAATCTATCCGAACATGTGGTTTCATGTTAAGGCTACAGGGTGTGGGGGTCATGATTGGGTCATGATTTGCCACATAGGCCCATTATTCATGCCCTATACCACCCCCTTAATTAAATCACGGTGGTTCGCGTGGATTAAACCACGGCAACCACGACCCCTTTTTTTCCATTATTCACGCAAACCCTAACCCCACCATCAAAAAAGAACGGCAACAGATTCTTTTCCTCTGTGATAATCAAGTTCACGGTCGCAAATCACATCAAGAAGAACGATAACAGGTACTTGTTTTCTTATGATATGTATTACAATTATAGTTCTTCTTGATGTAATTGTTTTTTGTTTGGATTGATTGTTTTCTAGTTGAATTGTATGATAGATCGGTTAATATGATCTATAGAATGTTCATACACACATATAATCTCAACCAGTTAGGGTTTATTCGTTCGTTGTCTGTCACGATTTGACTCGAATGATATGAACACGAGGACGTTACATGTTAATCTGTACCAGCAGCTTGAATTAGGTTATATGTAGTTGCAGATCACTAGATAAGTTCTAGCACTGGAATTTTGGAGTTAAAACCTAATGTTATTTGGTTAATTGGCTCAAACGCATTATTTCAGTTAGAGAGTAAGTGATATGTTTCTGTTTTCACAAATTTATTTAAGCTAGGTGTGAATAGAAACCTTTTCTCATCATGTTGGATATGACGGTCAGGTAATGAAATGGACATCATGCTTCTGAACCAGCTTCTAGAAAATGATATATGAAGTGCAATCTTTTTATTTTAATCACCGCAAATTACATGCTTTTTTACTATGCTTGTTTGTTTACTGTGCATACAAAGTGACTATTTGCAAAATTGCTTAAACTAATGTAAATTAATGGTAACTTGTATTGTCTCCGGCTGATTGCCGCATACGAGTATAGTTAATTGTTGCAAAATTGCTTTAACTTTTAAACACATTGATATGAGTTGATTAATGGCAATGAATTAGTTGATTATACATAGGTTTCTTTCCTTATAATATATATGGTTTCAGCTTAGAAAGTCATAGGGTTTGATATCTCACTTTAGTGGCGAAGGTTGACGTTTTCGACCTGAGGGGGGGTTGAAAATGTATATATCCAAAAATTTCTATAGAACCGGGGGGTCGAAAACGTATATACCTAAAAATTTCTATACAAAAGCTACATATATCACTACTAAGCGAAAAGTTCGAGGGGTCTGACCCTGTTAAGCTGCGCCCCTGTGCATTAGTGAACAATTTCATAACCTGGTACTATATACTTTATACGACTGTTCAAACATAGGTTTGGTTTGAATTTTATTATATGCCTCTTGGTTGCCATATTCTACTTAAATTGACATGCCACTTGTGCCTACACATGAGGATGCTTTTATATTATTATTATTGTTTATCATGTATTGCACGTTAATATATGTCAAATTAGTAGTACTAAGTCTGAATAGATGTGCTTAGTAAGTTCCAAAGTAATATTGTCATGCATATATCATGTAGTTCCCTCAGTTGGTAAAGTGGGTCGGTTGACTAACTGGTCACATGGGTAAAGTTTTATACAGGTCCAAATGGATTAGAATTGTTATTTTAATAATATAGTCTGCTAGTTGCCCATTAATTTAAAAGGTTATATTTGAATTTATTTAATTATATTAGACTTTGATCATATTGATTGAGGTTCGGTTGTTTATGATTTATGCAATTCTATTTATGTGTGTCATTAAGCTATAGTTAATACTACCATGGATCCAAGCAACCCGAACAACACAAACAACCCGCCACAAACCCCGTGGACGCCACCCATTGATCCGATGTGGGCGACTCCACAATTTTCTTTTACAAGCTACAATCAAGTTCCTAATGCGTTCAACCAACTCCCTCAAACCCCGACTCCTAACGCGTTCACGCAACTCTCTCAAACCCCGAATCCTAACGCGTTCACGCAACTTCCTCAAACCCCGCAACCTACTAGTTTATTTCAACTTCAACAAATCCAATTTCAACAACAATATCAGCAACAACTAAAAACGCTCCAACAAATCCAAAGTCGGCCTATTCATACGAAAGTCCAATCGCAACCGACACCCGATACCCCTTCGTTAGACGATTTGGATGACATTGCCGTTGTACCCGAAACCCAACCTCAAAGTTCTAAGAAAACATCTACAAAAAAGCGTTCAACGAGGCCGGAACAAGAAAATTTAACCACCGGAAGAGGTCAAACTTGGACATCGATCGAAGAGTTGGCGTTGGCAAGGGCGTGGACCAATACGTCTACGTGTCCGATCGTAGGTATGTTATACTTTTTTATTTATACTAAAATAATATTTTATTCAATATAAAACAACATTTATTTACACCTTGATATTTTTTTGTAGGTAATAATCAAAAGTCTGGCAGTTTTTGGAAGGAGGTTTGCAACAAATTTCATGCTTTGATGCAAAAAGAACCGTACCGAGAAGTGAACTCAATGAGCTCAAAGTATCGAGAGATGAATAAGAAGATATCGGCGTTTTGTGGTTATTACAACAATGCTCATTCGAATCGGCCAAGTGGGGCGAGTGATGAAACGGTTTTTGCCATAGCTATGTCAAAATACCATACGAAAGAAGGTAGTGCGTTCACATATGTAGGGGCTTGGGAAATCTTTAAAAATTGTCCCAAGTGGGCGCCGGTTCCTAACGAGGTGGCAAGAGCAAAGAGGTGTAAGACATTCGAGTCGATAGAGCATAGTGCCGTTGATTCGGATGTGCGTTACCATATTAATATTAATGACGAACCCGAGTTTGACGATGAAGTGATGGAGATTCCGGAATTGAAGCGCCCAAATGGCAGAGACAAAGCAAAAAAGGAAGCAGCGGCCAAAAATAAAGAGATGTCGACAAAAAATGAAACTCCGGGTGAAACGAAGGTGGATAAGTTGATGAGCAAGTTCACCGAATTTAACGAAATACAAGCGGCGAGACTTAAGTTGAAAGAAAAAGAAATGCAAGAAGCGGCCGATCGTGAAGACTTTAAGCTAATGGCAACAAACATCGACTCGCTCCCGGAAAAAGATAAAGAAGTGTTGCAAAAAATGAAGGCGAAAATTGCTCAAAAATGGAGTCTTTAAATTATGTCGTTATCATTTTTTATATTTTCTAGTTTTCGTCTTTAATTTACGTCGCAAACATTTTTTATATTTTCTAGTTGTAACGAAATTGATTCAGTTTTATATTTTATGGATTATATTACTTTTATTTTTTCAATTTTTGCACAACTTTGTTATATATCTCTGATGTAATTTGGACTAAATCGGTTATATTATTTGTATCTACAGTAGCAAAGAAAAAGAAGAAACAAGTTATCTCACCACCATGGTGTCACCAACTTCTTCTGACGAGATCAACGAATTTTTTTTGAACGTGGTGATGGAAACGACACAAATAATTATAGAGGAGGAAGAAACCTCGTCCAAACCGAGAAAACGACAACAATGTTTAAATAGGGATCGTGAAGGTATTTTTTCGTGCATTATATTTTTTGAAGTGTCGTTTATGTCTTAGTGTAATTTATATTTTTGTAAAATATGTAGGTGCCCACGAAGGTTGATGGCCGATTACTTTGCCGAAAACCCGGTATACACGGATGAAATGTTTAGGCGTCGTTTCCGAATGGTGAGGCAATAACCTGGGAAAATTTATTATATGTAGTTTAAATTTGGATGTTATTTTTTTTATTAATTTGACTGTTATGTAGTTTAAATCATAATTGTGTGTTGGTGACAAATCTTATAGAAGAGATTAAAGTGATGGGTTATTTGTGGATGAGAAGTAGGTCAAAGGGTGAGGCAATAACCTGGGAAAATTGGCTTGAGTTTGAGTTAACAAGTTCGGGGATTTAAGATGTATTTTTTTTTCTCTTCTGTTGTATCGTGATGTGCTGGTTAACATGTCTGTTAGCCTATGCCCACCATAGATTCTTGCACTATTAATCTTTTACTAGTAAAAAATAAAGAGCAAGGGCTTCTCTTGTATGTGTAAAACACACGTAATATACTCTAGTAGACTAGGCAAATATGGAACCAACATGTGGATGAAAAAGGATTGCAGCACTGTTGTACCAAGTGGAGTGAAAGGTATACTAACAATCATATACAGGGCAATGGATATTTTCTAGTCTAAGAAATTACTCTTGAATTATCCATTTGTTTAATTGCCATGTAAATAATATTTTTCTTATTAATTTGAATGTTATGTAGTTTATTACTAAAATTTATTTATTGTTTATTTAAAACAAATAAAATATATATCACAAAAAAAGGGTGGATGGTGGTTTGGGTCATGACCACACCCTTAGGATAGTGGTTTTGGATGGTGGATGAGAGAGCGATGACATGGCGCTGACATGGAGGGTCATGATGGTCATGAGGGTCATGACCACACCCTATAGCCTAACAAATAAGCTTGTCCGTACACAGGGCGTCATCATATGTCTGCACATGTGTTTTAGTTTTGTCTGAATTTGATATTTTCAATCAAAGTGTCCGAATGTATGGAATATATATTATAGTTTGATGAATGTGGGGGTGAATATAAATCTTTTTTACGTTTTGGTTATCATATGACCCGACCCCTGAACTCCAATAAATCTTTTTTAGATGATTTATGTTTGTACCACTGCACTTTAGTAGATTTTTTTTTACAGAGGTTTAATATTACTTCTTTTTAATAAACGAATTACGTTTTGGCCTCAGAAATCTAATTGAGTTACAATACGGACTTTGTAGTTTAATAAAGTTATTTTGTCATATTTATAAAAAGTATTTGTTCTTTTATCTTTTTTATAAGTTCAACTTTTTATATTGTATTTATTATTTATTTAACTTATTATAGTTATTATTAACTTTTAACTCTATAGATGTTTACTTAATTGTATTTTGTGCTTATTTTTAGTGCTGTTTAGATTAAATCCTACATTAACTCTTCAATATGCAAGGTAACATATTTAATAATTTTTATTTACGTTATTATAGTTAAGGCTAACTTTTAACAATAGACATAATCTATAATAATATATAGATATATTATTTAAAAATACATTCTCGCCAGCAACCTTCTAAGACCCCTGAAGCGTGTGCTCCAATACTAGTTGTTTATAATAGTTAAATAATGTAGTGCACACATTAATATATGTGTTCACAAAAAGAAAAAGAAAAAAGGCGTGTTACATAGAAAATAGAAATGAGGTAACACAATAAGTGCTACTTTTATGTGTATCATTTTGACATTTATTAATTTAAGGAAAAATTATAAGTTTTGTCCTTTATTTTTATACCATTTTTCATGCGGTGTCTTTTTTAACGAATTTTGACAAACGGTGTCCTTTAGTAGGTATTTTGTTGCAAGTTTAGTCCTTTACACCCAACCCAGTTAAAAAACCCTATTAATTGTTGGGTGTAAAGGACTAAACTTGCAACAAAATACCTAGGTAAAGGACTAAACTTGCAACAAAATACCTAGTAAAGGACACCGCCTGTCAACAATTTGTAGGATCGTGTACGGACCCGAACGAGTCGTTCAGAGGAGTTTTTATCAATTTTAGAGGCGGAAACTAAGAAACTGATGTAGAAACAGCTAGCAATTCACTTTAAACACTGTTTTCATTGATATAACAGCTTGTACAATCACTGGATAAACCGGCAGCACCTCGGTATCCGAAATCCGAAAAGATACATACGATTTCGCTTGACACCTATTTATAGGATCATGATTCCGCTTGAAACATACACACAACAGTTCAAGCGGAATAGCAAAGTTGTGATTCCGCTCCAAACCATTTCAAGCGGAATCTTCCTTTCAAGTGAAATCATCCTTAAAACAACCTAAAACTTCCTATTTTCTTGTACAACGTGCCCTGATCTAACCTATCTAGTACAAGACTTGATACAAGACGAAGTCGACAGATGCATGCACTAACAAACTCCCCCTCAGATGTTGACGAGTTTTATGCCAGTAGGTTTTTATACAAACTTGTAGGATCGTGTACGGACCCGAACGAGTCGTTCAGAGGAGCTTTATCAGTTTCAGAGGCGGAAACTAAGAAACTGATGTAGAAACAGCTAGCAATTCACTTTAAACACTGTTTTGATTGATATAACATCTTGTACAATCAGTGGATAAACCGGCAGCACCTCGGTATCCGAAATCCGAAAAGATACATATGATTTCGCTTGACACCTATTTACAGTATCATGATTCCGCTTGAAACATACACACAACAGTTCAAGCGGAATAGCAAAGTTGTGATTCCGCTCCAAACCATTTCAAGCGGAATCTTCCTTTCAAGCGAAATAAACCTTAAAACAACCTAAAACTTCCTATTTTCTTGTACAACGTGCCCTGATCTAACCTATCTTGTACAAGACTTGATACAAGACGAAGTCGACAGATGCATGCACTAACAGACTCCCCCTCAGATGTTGACGAGTCTTGCGGTGTCAAGTCTTTGCACCTTCAGTCTTTATCAGTCTCTAGGCTTCACTCTTACTATCAGCATCAATAGACTCCCCCTAACAATGTGCTGGCATTCCTTAAATTCATCAGCATCATCTGCTTCAGGATCGTAATCTGGCTTTCACAGGTTCAAGATTGTTTCCTAGTTCAAACTTTGTCCACAGAATCGAATCCTGGCTCATGCTCTATCCACAGAATCCTCAGGTATCGAGACCTGGCTCTTTAAACACAAGCTTCTCAGGATCGATCGACCTGGCTCAGATTTACACCTGCACAATCTCTACCTCAAAATAAACTTCACAATTTCAAACATTTTAAATTTAAAAAATTTAGACTCTCCCTCAAATTTAACTATACTCCTGATGAACCATTTGAAGATTTGATCAAAACACATTTGTTTTTAAACACAGACTCCCTCTCACAAACAGTCATCATGTTTAGCACTTGGAATTTTGAAAATCAGCTTTTCAACACCAGTTGTCAAAAATCATTTTGGATTTATCAAAAATTTATGCTAAACACACTAAAAATCTTTTTGGATTTTTGAAATTAAGAGACATGAAATGCAGTAAAGAAATATTTACAGACACTATTTTTGTGAGATTGTGTAAGAGGATCATATCAGTTTATGAGACATATCACCAACACCGTTAAGCTTCATTTCATTTTAAGTTCTGAACAATTCACTTAGATTGTCAGTATATTGGTCCATTTAAATTTTCACACAAAGTTCAACTGTTTCGAGATACGATATTAATGTCTTAGGTACTTAAACTCAATCGCGTGTCCCACTACTTGAATATACTCCCGTATCCAGATCCAAATATTCAGTCTTACAAGTGAGTATACCACAGATGATATTTGTAAAGGGGTTAGATGTGAAACCATGAGAGCTCAGGTCAGAACTTCCGTTCAGCAGAGAGATGACGGTTCGACTTTTGGTGTGTCTCCTTTAGAGGATCTTTTCTTCAACAGTAATGATTATCAATTTTATTGTTTCATCATTTTGTTGAGGGCGATGCTGTATTACAAGCATTTGAAGAAAGTATTATACGGGGACGAGTTCAGAATTTCCATTCAGCAGAAGTCCCGGGATAATACCCCAGATATCACTGAGTATAAAGACCTAGTATTTCAGAAAGAGGGACCTTTCAAACAAGATTTCGGGGGTTACCCATATATCCAAAAAGTTGTTCCCCACGATATAAGCAAGTTTGAATTTAGGTTTATATCTCGTCACAATCTACTGAATGTATAAAAACCTACTGGCATATCCGCAGTCAGATTGTTTATCACATTTTAACTTTCCATTTCTTTAGCATGTTGTGACAGTCCACTGATGTACTATCATTTCCTCTTTTATACAACAAAACTCATTTTTGATTTTATCATGTTTTTTGGCTTTTTCAAAATTTCTAATGTGTTTGGATTTTTTGAAATTTTCTACTCCCCCTAAAATGCAAACACATTTAAAAAAATTTGAAAACAAACTATACAGAAAGTTGACAACCGATATCAAATCACCTCAAATCGCCATCCACTTGGCATAGACAATCAGAACTCCCCCTTTCAACAAACTATTTTCTCATTATGATTTCAAAACACTTAAGTTTGTTTTAATCAAAATGATTTTTCCGGAAAATTAGTTTAGTTGATTTTATCACTTGTAGGAACTGGTTCATCATCTTGTTCATTCAATCACTTATATGAGGATTACATCAAGTTCAAACTAATGACCTTGACGCATCACTTGTAAGATCCAACCTCTTACCACTTGTAAGTATATCCAAATCATTTAACCACATGTAGGAATAAAACATCTACACTAAATCATGTTACCAATCAAGCTGCCGATTCCTGCTTCACACTTACCAATCTGGAAGCTCCGGCATAGTCATAACCTGTAAAAATTTTTCAACATTAAGATTCATTCACACTATCAATTATCAAGAAGGATGCCGATTCCTGATCCACGATTACAAAAACTTGGGATCTCCGGCATAGTCAAGTTTTTTTTTTTAAGCAAAGAAAATGTCCACCCAAGCCTGACCAGCCTTGGGTGAAATCAACTCATCAGCAGTTGGGGTATAAGTCGCTTTCTTTGTAGCATAAAAATATTTTACCCCTTTCACTTTTCTATCAATCATCTTTCCAAAAATTTTCTTTACATTTCCATTAAAAGCCTTTTCAACATCGAATTCATCCTTTTCAGAATAAAATTGATTTGAGATCTCAACTTTTCTAACTTTTGATTTAAAATTTTCAGTCCTCAATGGTGGAAAATTCTCATCATCCATTGAAAGAACTGAGTTTTCATTCTTTTTAACAACATGTGGCTCCTCTGATTTTGTGGAATCAGATTCATCGCCAGTTTTTACTTCAGATTTCTTAACAACCCACTTTTGGTTGTCAAGCTTCACACTTCTTCTGTAAAACCTCTTTGAACATTCACCAACTTCATATGTTGAATTTTTGAACACTTTAAATTTCTCAGTTGGTGATTCGGTTTTATCAACAACAACTTCTTTCCGTTTTCCAGAAACTCCCTATTTTGTATTAGTTGCTTTAGGACAGTTCCATTCAATGTGACCAACTTCATTGCATCTAAAACAGGTTCTGTTTCTTTTCTTTGAACTTCATTCTTCTTCTTTGCAGCAAGAAATTCTTGATTTGATTGTCTCCAGAATGAGCTCTTCTTTTCCTCTTCAGCAGACGGTCCTGAAACAAATTTTGTATTTTTAGAAATCTTCTCATAATTATAGTTTTCTGGTGGAATAAATCCAAGACCTTTCTTTTTGAAATTACCATCATGGTTTGATTTCTTTTGAAAATCCGAACCATAATTGTAACCTTTTTTCTTGTTTAACCGTTGTTGAACTCTTGAAATGTATTTTTTAGGTTTTCCAGTAAGATTTAAATCTTTTATTTCAACAATATTAATTTCTGTCATTTTGAAAACCTTTTTGATCATGTCAAATCGAACACTTCTTATTGGAAACTCTTTATCAAGATATAATTTGTCTGAATCATTCAAAGTATATGCAACTTCAAATGTTTCATCATTCAAATTAGATTTTGACAATAAAAATTCTTTACTGTAAACCCGCTTTCCCAATGATTTTGAACTTTTTTCAGACGAACTCGAACTCCTGACTGACAAACACGAACTTTCGGACTCAGACTTTGACTCTGACTCCTCATCCTTATCCAACACCTGATCGACCATTCTTTTTATTAATTCAGACTCATGATCTGTGTCAGACGCTGTGAACGTGATGTCAATTTTTTCTGGGAACACATCGGTTATCTCGGACTCTAACTTTATATTGACTGCCTTTTTAACTTGTTCCTCATTCGGTTTTCTAGGCGAGTACCCTTCCCATATCGGAGGCGGACACTTATTGTAACAGACACTCTGTTTCTTACCAGTATCCGTTTTCTTCTTTGGCTTCTTATCTTCATCTTTAAACGCCTCAAAACCTGCAACAGTAGGATAAATTCTGTTAATTAAGTAATCAGAACTTGTATAACTTCTCAGTAATCATCTGATTCTTTCGTTTTCAACTTTTTCACCATCCAACTCTTGCTTCCATTTCGCACATTCTTCAATGTAAAAATTTATCTCTTTCTGCTTCGACATCATCGTTGCATTCATCATCTTCAAAGCATTTTCTCTTTCGGAATTAGTTTTCTGTAAACTATTTACAGTTCTGTTCAACACATCATATGATTCTTTTAAATTCTTGACATCGAACAACAACTTTTCTTTTAACTTTTCTGATTCACTAAACCTCTCATCTTTTTCTTCACATAGTTTACAGGATTCTGAACATGAAAGACAAGGTTTTGTGACTTCAACTACCTTTTCAACCTCAACAATTTTCTCAACTTCCACTACCTTTTCCACTTCAACTATCTTCTCAACAATCTTGGTTTCTTTCATTTCTTTTGCAGCTTTTCTCTCTTTGAGTTTCTTCAATTTATAATTTATCTGAAAAATAAAATTCAAAACTGTCAGAAGATAAATTAGTTTTTCCAACATTTATCTGTTCAATCTCTTCATCATCATCACTTGTATCTGATGAATTGTTTTCAGATGAAACAGATCCTTCATCTTCACTTTTCTCTTCATCTGATAACACTGCTATCCATTCCTTCATCAACTCTGGTTTTTGGATAATCTGAGCAATGAAAGCTTTAACATTTGAATCATCTGGAATGTACTTGTCCCAGCTAAAGCCTTCAGCCAGTTTCTCATCATCTTGATCAATAATGCCATAATAAGCTTTATTATTTGCATCTTCGATCATTTTCCATGAACAGTTTGAGAATCCTTCTGTTGATGTGGTTGATGAGTGATTTGTGTGACAACCCTCACTAAACCAGGTATCCGTACGATTTAATTAATAAATAATTGCTGCTTAATTACTGTGCTTAACTGAAATTGCTGACGAACTGCTACTTGATTTCTAGTACTTATATATTCCTGCATCATACTTTGATTTCCGTCACTACATTATTTACAAGTTGAACCTTAGTGACAAACATGATGCACAAAAGCACAGTAGCATTAGAATGGATAACCTATTGAACATGCTGATAAAGCCAGCATCAGGCAGACACTGCCTCTAAGGGCCTGTATGAGCCAGAAATATTTTACTACACCCATAGTGAGTGTAGGGATACAAGGGTTGTAGAACTGCGTCTCTAGGAATAAGATATAATGACTGGATGTGCCTAAAACGTACTCTAAGCACGAAACACAGCACTTTTATTTACATACTAGCTTCTGGCTAACTGATAAAGTGCCAAAACATGGGGAAGTATTCCTGACACTTTTGGAAATAAATTGTCACTAAAAATATTATTAACGACGCTTTAAAGCTTACTTAAGCACTTTAACAGATTTCTATGCAACCGAACAACCGGACTATACCCGGAACATAAAAATATTGCCAAAAATATTATTGATCTTTTTCTGAGCCAGTTAGGGTCCCTGATTACCCTAACACCCGTGTTAAAGCGCAACATGTAACTAACTAAGTTAACCCCTAATCTAACTTAGTTAATCGATCTAGATACCCCCCCCCATTATGATCGGCCAACTAAAGGGGAACACAAGGGTACAAGAATTGATTATTTTATTTGTGTTGCCTAGAATCAAGAAGACATATAAACCAATGGATTAAGGAACAAGGGTTTGTCTATAAATACCATCACTTAACACATGAGATTATACACTTCACTTAACCACCCAAGAACACTCTCTCTCTCTCCCTCTAAGAGCTCTCGGCCGAACCCCCTCCCTCTCCTACATCCATTTTCGGCTCTTGTTCAATCCATTCCAACATCACACAAGTATTCAAGGTCACGTATTAGGAGTCTTGGAGCAAACGGAAGCGGAAGGACCTCGTTATCTTGCTTTTATCCACCACATTTTCGCCTAGATTCTTCCCTAGCCCCGAGCTAGAGGTATAACACTTAAAACTCATTCTCGAAGATATCTAGAGTGGTTAATAAGATTTGTAACGGTTAAAACTCGGAAACTTGCATTTTGAATCTTTAAAGGCTACTAAAACATGAATATAGTTGGTTAAAAGCTTAATACTTGTGTAAAGGTTGTAGTATTTGAAAGTGGTGATTATTGAGGCCCGATCTACGTAGTGGTAGCTCGGATCATCGTTTAACCCGACTTTGTTAAGATCATGGATCTTGACATAAGCTTGTTTCTATCGGTACAAGGGTTAAAAGGTGAAACTCTACCACACGAGAAACATGAACTTGTGTAAAAGTATTTTTACTTGTAAAATAGTATTTAAAACTAGCGGATCTACGTATATACAAGTGGTATTTTCGTAGAGCCAAGTGTCGAGAAAAACATGTTTTATAAAAGTCGGATGACACACTAACAAATATGATTTTTACAAACCACAAGTGTATAAACACTTGTGAAATAAGAAGTTTTGACAAAATATCAATCTTTGAGAAAGATGACGGGAAGTTGTAAAGGATGATTTATTCTAAAAACAAGGTTTTTACGGGATTAAGTTATTTTACACATAGATCCACAAAATGTAACGGGATCTACACTATAGTTTTCGGAAAAACCACAAGTTCATGTGATTATGCGATTTACATACTTGTCGACTAGTTTGATGTGTCAGAAATTGATTGATTGATTTAAAGAAGTGTTGAAATGATTTTGTAAAGGAAAATGATACGCTAGAAAGCGTGGCCACCTCCAGTTACAGGGGAAACTCTGGCGAAATTTTTCTAAAAACCTAACACTTAGAATTATTTACAAGTGTTAGAATTATTTTGATATGTTTTCAAAATATATTTCGCCACTACTTTATTTACAAATATTCGGAGGTGGGATTTTCACAAAACTAAACGTGATAAATATATACTTAGTAAATATATTTTTCACCACAATGTTTATGATTATTTTGTGAAAATATATAAATATTATTTTTAGAGTAAAAATAATATTTCGAACGATAACAAGACCCAAAATAATACAAACGCTTACACGACAAACATATAAGTTACAACGGTAATTATTATTACCACACGATTACTAAAACGTAACTTACGCATTATACGGAACTATTCGTGAACGCGTTTTTCGTCAACGCATTATTTTGGAAGTATTATGGAAAGTGAAAATATAATATTTATGAGAAAAATATTTATATTTTGGAAGTAGAAGTAAAAATATATTAAGTGGGACTTAATGATATAATAAAAATACACATGTATTAAATCCCCCATCCTTGGGAAGGAGATTAACTACCAAGTACATGCAAAATATAAACATGAAATAGTTGTCTAACTATTTCCCAAAAACTTAAACTATAAAGCTAAGGCACGACCATCCATCTAATAGTATTAGCACATGTAGGTCGTTGCACAGCTGCCTGACATCCGGAGTACTTGGTATAGCGACGCACTGACTGTGAGTTCATGTCCCCCTTTTCTCTTAACTGTTTTCAGTTTTCTAAACTGCGGGGGTGAAATACATGTTACATTGATTATGAATACTTTATACATGGTATGGTTAGCGTAAGGAGGTTTGTTACTTAGATCATGTGAGTGGGTAGGCGGAAACTTGAGGCCATTAATCCTCATGGTAGGACCGAGGGACCGGAGCGGTAGATCTATCTGGGTGTAGCGAGCCCAGTCCCAGGTCCAGCATAACGGACCTTGGGGTGACTTAGTGCCCGACGCATAAATCCGCTAGGTTTGAGTCTTCCTACTTGCACTTCACACATATCAATGGCCTTGCAAACCATTGGTGATCTCTTTTTCCTTATTTGCTACATACCAGGGTTTTGATAAATACAAAGGTTTATTTACTCACTTACACATGAACTCGCTCAACATTATTGTTGATTTTTCAACTTACATGTATTTCAGGGAATTAAAGATCTGGCACGGTATGGCATGTTTCTCCCACTGCATTAGCCACCGAGGTCATCCAGGTTTCGGGGAATGTGACTCTTTCCTGGACAAGTCACAGTCCTTGAATCATGTTTATGTTAAGATTGAATTTGTAATGTTTGGTGAACAAGTTTATGGTTGTTAGGGTGTTATCCCGTTAAGACAATGTTATGGTATTTTTATTTTAATGGATGATCTTGCATATTTTTAATTCATATAGCCTTGTTATGATTAAGCTATGGTATTAAGAAGTCACACCAAATTAACCACGCTTCCGCAAAGCCAGGGTGTGACAGCTTGGTATCAGAGCCAGGTTCATGGCGAACTAGGATTCCTTCTCGAGTCTAGACTATGATCACTAGGGCTCTCACGAAAACATTTTTACTGGATACCTCTTAAGTCTAGATCCAAAACCTTTTTATAAACAAATGTTGAGCGCATTTTATTTATTATTTTTAGGCTCGGTCTGGGAGACTGAGCCTCGGTCTGGGAGGCCGAGGCTCGATCTAATGGATCGAGGTAGTTGACTAGTGGGACTAGGGAGTCAGTCTGGGAGGCTGGGAGAATTGACTAGTGGGACTAGGGAGTCAGTCTGAGAGACTGGGAGGCTAGTGGGACTAGGAAGAGCAGTCTGGGAGGCTGGGAAAATTGGCTAGTAGGACTAGGAAAAGCAGTCTGGGAGGCTGGGAGGCTAGTGGGACTAGGAGAATTATGTGATATCTTACTTGGTAGCTTATGTGATTATTCGATTGTATGACTGATTATTTGTGCATATTGGTGTTTATGTTACTGTCATTATGAGTCACCTGTGCCATGCGACGTGTTTATGCGTATATGACTCGGACACCACCGGACCCCTACCTATCGTATCTGATGACCTCCCATCTTCGGAGCATGAGGTGCATACATCTGATTCCACCAGCACGGACGACGACGACTTCCAGCCCTTCGCACTACCCGAGGGTGCTGATGAGCCTGCGGATGGCCCCCCTGCTGAGTACTTACCCCTAGTTGTGATTCCGGCTCCTATTCCTTTAGCCGTCTATCCCGCATATGACTTACTACTCGACGCCGAGGCTGACGGCGATATCGATCTGTTTGAGGATGAGCCTATAGAGGATGAGATTCCGGGCGCAGCCCTACTTCCTGCTGGCGATCTTCTGATGATCGCTGATGCCCCTGCCGAGGACTCACCCGCACATTCACCGGTCCCAGACTCCTTTGAGTCTGTGGCATCCGCACCTTCTCACGAGGTGAGCGCACAGCACTTTGCACACGACTCGGATCCTGACCAGGCATCCTCTGCTGCACCTATCCCGAGCTTTGCATTTGAGCATGACGACATAGAGGATTCTGATCCCATTTTTCCTCCGGGATTCGACCCGGATCATGATATCGAGTTTATCCCGATGGACCAGCCCATGGAGGATCCCGCTGATCCAGTTGATCCTATTGATCCCGATTTTGATTTTGATATGGCTTTTGATGACCATGAGCCTGCCTTGGCTCCTGAGCAGGCAGCTGCTCTAGATCCTATGCCCGAGCATGACCCCGTACATGCTGGCATCCCAGTTGACCCCGTTCTAGCTGACCCGCCCATTGATGATCATCTGGAGGATGATCATGTTGTTGCTGTCGATCCTGTTGTTCCTCCACCTTTTGTTGATGATATCCCTGTTGAGCACATTGCACCAGTTGATCCTATGGTTGCTCCCCCATTTGATCCCATTCCACTTGAGCCTGAGCATGCACTATTTGCAGACCACATGGATCCACCGGATGAGCATGCACAGCACGGTTGGATACCTGCTGATGAGGACGTTCCACCTTTGCCCCCTCAGATCCCTGTTACACGACCTGTTGATTTCACTTTTCAGGTTCCTCAGTTCGTACCTCCAGCGAGGCCTGGAGAGGGCTCTTCAGCCCATCCTTTTGGGCACGTACCGATGTCTATTCCCTTCATGCCCCATATGTCATCTGTTCCACCCTCTACTTCACCATTGCATGTGGCACCATTTGACCCCACTAGTGAGCCTTTGCTTTGGTCGACACCACCAGCCATGCCACCTACTGATCCGTACCATCTGTTTCATGTGGGACACACTATAGAGGATGTTTTGATGTCCTTCGTTCATCAGCACGAGTCACACACGCAGCGTCTCCAGGAGCTCGAGAGAGCTCGGCTGCCACCATGTTCATGCCATGGTCAGATACACTCTCCTCTTCAGCCATGTCGATCATTACCCCCAGATTATGCTGCTCGTCTCTTTACACTAGAGCAGCAGGTTGCCTCTGTCATTCGCACTCAGCAGGCTATGGAGGAGGACTGGCTTTAGCTACGCCGCTTGCTTTACACTTACTTTCCCCCTCCTCCGCCGCCATCTGTATAGAGCTCATCAGTACTGCTTGTGTAGACGTTGGTGAGAGGACCGCGATTGCTTTTGATTGCATAGCATTTTGGAGACTACATGATGATACTGACTTTTGACACATACTTGATGTATTTGATGTATTTGACAATGATTTGATATAGCTTTTGGACAGGGGTGATGTAGCCCCTAGTTGATTGATGATTGTATGACACAGTGATGTACTGATACACTTACGTTGTGGTCTCGATATATATGGCAATCGCAGTATTCTCATCATATTTGATTCGCTTGGTTGCTTATTTACATTATTATGACATGGGATGTTGTGTGATTAGTATTTGTAAAGTATTGATAACATGAGATGTTATGTGCTATTACTATTACTATATACGTACGCTTTACTATGGCCTGACCGACGTACACATCTTTAGAAGATGCCGCCAAGACGTCAACCTTAGCCAATGCCTACGACTCAGGACGAACTACAGCAGGTCATTGCTGCTGCTATTGCTCAATATGCTGCCTCTCAAGGAGGAATGAGTGGAAGCAACTCTGGCAACACTGGCAACAACAACAATCCACCTCATGGTAACCCTAAGTCATTAAGACATACCATGACCTAAATGGATATCCTTAGCAAGAATGCTAATGCCAATCATGCGTTGTAATGTATGTGCAGGGTGCACCTACAAACAGTTCTTGGACTGCAAGCCCGTAAACTTCGATGGCACAGGTGGTGCTGTCTCCTTCGTCCGCTGGGCTGAGAAAACCGAATCCGTACTTCGCATGAGCAAATGCGCGCTGGATCAACAAGTCACTTATATCTCAGGGCTATTTTTGGATGGAGCCCTATCATGGTGGGATCTACAAGTCCAGACACTTGGCGAAGCTGCTGCTTACGCCCTGACTTGGACCGAACTGAAAGAACTCATGCGCAAGAAGTACTGTTCTCGCGCTGAAATTCAGAGATTGGAGACCGAGTTCTGGCATCTAAAAATGGAAGGTCCTAAGATAGAAGAGTATGTTCAGAGGTTCCACGACTTGTCGCATGTGGTACCCTACATGGTCACACCTGAGTTCAAGAGAATTGAACGCTTCATTTGGGGATTAGCTCCTCAAATCATCAGCATGGTGACCTCCTCCAAACCTGCAACTATCACTGAAGCCATTGATTTGAGCGTGGCTCTCACCGAGGAGGCAATTCGTTTGAACAAGTTTGATGAAGTGGAGCCTAAGAAGAAGGAGACTCATGTGGAGTCATCTGGAGGAAACAAGAGGAAGTTTTCAAACTTCAAGCAGGGCACCGGGGTGGTGGTTAAGAAAGGAGAGCAGAACGCGCCAGCTCAGGATACAGTTGGTAGGAAGAAAGGAAAGGGATATATGGGTGCACAACCCAAGTGCAACTCATGCCAACGACATCACTCTGGTCGCTGCAGGCTAAGAGTTTATGAATCATGTGGGAAGTCTGGTCATACGAAGGATTTTTGTTGGGCTAGTGCTGGCCGGGGAGGCCAAGGAGGATCTGGGAATAGGAATAACCGTGGTGGTAATGGGAACCGCCCCCAAGGAAACCATGGAGGAGATGGGAATCGGGTCGATCACGCAAACCAAGCGGGCGCCATGAATCGAAATCATGGGAACAATCAAGAGGGAAACGTTGGTGGAAATGGGCAAAGGCCCGGATGTTTCAACTGCGGTGATGTTAGGCATTACAAGAGGAATTGCCTGGAATTGAACCAAGCCCGCGGAAGGGTTTTCAACATAGAAGCGAGGGAAGCGCGCCAGGATCCCAATGTTGTCACTGGTACGTTCCTTGTAAACCAACGATATGCATCCGTTTTATTTGATACTGGCGCCGATTATAGCTTCGTGTCGTTAGAATTTAAGAATATGCTTGGTTTAGCCGCTAGTAAGTTAGATATTCCGTACTCGATCGAATTAGCGAATGGGAAGTTAGTGGAAGCTAATGAAGTGATTCGAGGTTGCGTAATCGAATTGGGAGAGCGTGAGTTCGCTCTAGATCTACTACCAGTCCAGTTGGGAAGCTTTGACGTGGTAGTAGGGATGGATTGGTTATCGAGTAACAAGGCCGAGATAGTTTGTCATGAGAAGGTCGTTCGTATCCCGACCGATGATGGTGAGACCATTGTTGTTCACGGAGAGAAGCGTGAGACGCCGTTGAGGATTATTAGCTGCCTGAAGGCAAGAAAGTGTTTGCAGAAGGGATGTGCTGCCTTTCTAGCACACATTGTAGATAAAAAGGCTGCTGAGCCAAAGATCGAAGACATCCCTGTCGTGAGGGAGTATCCAGAAGTCTTTCCAGAAGATTTGCCTGGCTTGCCGCCTCAAAGACAAGTGGAGTTTCGCATTGACTTAGTTCCAGGCGCCGCGCCTGTGGCTAAGGCACCCTACAGACTTGCCCCGTCTGAGATGCAGGAACTGTCGACACAACTTCAAGAGTTGTTAGATAAGGGATTTATCCGACCGAGCTTCTTGCCTTGGGGAGCTCCAGTTTTGTTTGTCAAGAAGAAGGACGGTAGTTTCCGCATGTGTATTGATTACAGAGAGTTGAACAAGCTGACGATCAAGAATAGGTATCCTCTGCCAAGAATCGACGATCTGTTTGACCAACTTCAAGGTTCAAGCTTTTATTCAAAGATCGATCTTCGATCTGGATACCATCAGCTACGGATACAGGAAGAGAGTATCCCAAAGACAGCCTTCAGAACTCGATATGGACACTACGAGTTTCTCGTTATGCCGTTTGGTTTGACAAACGCACCTGCAGTATTCATGGATTTGATTAATCGAGTTTGCAAGCCGTACCTGGATAAGTTCGTGATTGTGTTCATCGATGATATTTTGATTTATTCAAAGACGAGGGCTGAGCACGAGCAGCACTTAAGAGCTATTCTGGAGCTGCTGAAGAAGGAACAATTGTACGCCAAGTTCTCTAAGTGCGAGTTTTGGCTACGAGAAGTGCAATTCCTTGGGCACGTGGTAAACGGAAATGGAATCCACGTGGATCCCACCAAGATCGAGGCGATCAAAGATTGGGAAACGCCAAAGACGCCAACCGAGATTCGGCAATTCTTGGGTTTGGCTGGCTATTATCGAAGGTTCATTGAGAACTTTTCAAAGATCGCCCAACCATTGACGCTCCTCACTCAGAAGGACAAGAAGTTTGATTGGGGAATCAAACAGGAGGAAGCATTTCAGATATTGAAAGATAAGCTTTGCAACGCGCCAATCTTAGCTCTACCGGAAGGTACCGATGATTTTGTGGTATACTGCGACGCATCGCGGCAAGGATTGGGTTGTGTGTTGATGCAACGCCAAAAGGTTATTGCCTACGCGTCACGCCAACTGAAGGTACACGAAAAGAACTATACCACACATGATTTGGAACTAGGCGCAGTAGTTTTTGCTTTAAAGATCTGGAGACACTACCTGTATGGTACAAAGTGTACAATCTTCACAGATCACAAGAGCCTCCAACATATATTCAACCAGAAGGAGCTGAACATGAGGCAAAGACGATGGGTAGAACTGTTAAATGATTATGACTGCGAGATTAAGTATCATCCAAGGAAGGCGAATGTGGTCGCCGATGCCCTAAGTCGAAAAGAGAGGATCAAGCCCATAAGGGTTAGGGCTTTGGAGATGATCATTCAGACCGATCTTTCCTCACGCATTCGTGCAGCGCAGAAAGAAGCTCTTAAGGAAAGAAACCTTGAAGAAGAGTATCTCCGTGGGATGGAGAAGTTATTGGTACCAAACAGGGAAGGAACGTTGTGTTTTGAGAAAAGGATGTGGGTTCCTTTGTTTGGAGGTTTAAGAAAGGTTATTTTTGATGAAGCTCACAAGTCGCGGTACTCTATCCATCCAGGAGCGGATAAGATGTACCAGGATCTTAAAGATTACTATTGGTGGCCTAGGATGAAAGGCGATGTGGCTGTTTATGTGAGCAAATGTTTAACTTGCGCCAAAGTTAAGGCGGAATACCAGAAGCCTTCGGGACTTCTGCAGCAACAAGAGATTCCCATGTGGAAGTGGGAACAAATCTCTATGGATTTTATTACGAAGTTGCCAAGAACGCCAAGAGGCCATGACACTATTTGGGTAATAGTGGATCGCTTAACGAAGTCAGCACACTTCCTACCTATCCGAGAGAAGGATAATACGAGCAAATTGGCTGAAATTTACATGAGAGAGATTGTTACACGCCATGGAGTGCCTCTCTTGATTATCTCCGATAGAGACGGAAGGTTCGTATCGAGGATATGGCAATCCTTCCAGGAAGCTTTTGGCTCAAAGTTGAATCTGAGCACTGCTTTTCACCCGCAGACCGACGGTCAAAGCGAGCGGATGATACAGACACTAGAAGATATGCTGAGAGCATGTGTGATGGATTTGGGCGGTAGCTGGGATAAGCATTTGCCTTTGGTTGAGTTTTCATACAACAACAGCTATCACACCAGTATTGGTGTCGCGCCATTCGAAGCTTTATATTGGCGCAAGTGCAGATCGCCGCTTTGTTGGGCTGACGCAGGTGATAGACAGTTGGTTGGTCCTGAAATGGTATAGGAAACCACAGATAAGATCGCACAGATACGAGATCGCATCAGCGCGGCTCGTGGCCGGCAGAAAGCCTACGCAGATCGAAGTAGGAAACCTCTAGAGTTTGAGGTTGGTGAGATGGTTTTGTTGAAGGTATCACCCTGGAAGGGTGTGGCACGCTTTGGGAAACGTGGGAAGTTGAACCCAAGGTATATTGGACCGTTCAAGATCTTGGAGAGAATCGGGTTAGTAGCATACAAGTTGGACCTACCTGCCAAACTGAATGGTGTTCACGATACATTTCATGTATCCAATCTGAAGAGAAGTCCAACACAAGATACCGTTGTCATTCCTACCGTCGAAATTCATGTTGACAACACGCTCCATTTCGTTGAAGAACCTGTTGAGGTCACGGATTGGAAAGTAAACAAGACCCGCCGGAGCAGTGTCAAGCTCGTCAAAGTTCGTTGGAATGCTAGACATGGTCCTGAATTCACCTGGGAGCGTGAGGACCGAATGAAAGAGAAATACCCCCACTTATTTCCTGAGAACCCTGCTTCTACAAGCAGAACTTAAAATTTCGGGACGAAATTTTTCTAACGGGGGGAGAATGTGACAACCCTCACTAAACCAGGTATCCGTACGATTTAATTAATAAATAATTGCTGCTTAATTACTGTGCTTAACTGAAATTGCTGACGAACTGCTACTTGATTTCTAGTACTTGTATATTCCTGCATCATACTTTGATTTCCGTCACTACATTATTTACAAGTTGAACCTTAGTGACAAACATGATGCACAAAAGCACAGTAGCATTAGAACGGATAACCTATTGAACATGCTGATAAAGCCAGCATCAGGCAGACACTGCCTCTAAGGGCCTGTATGAGCCAGAAATATTTTACTACACCCATAGTGAGTGTAGGGATACAAGGGTTGTAGAACTGCGTCTCTAGGAATAAGATATAATGACTGGATGTGCCTAAAACGTACTCTAAGCACGAAACACAGCACTTTTATTTACATACTAGCTTCTGGCTAACTGATAAAGTGCCAAAACATGGGGAAGTATTCCTGACACGTTTGGAAATAAATTGTGTCACTAAAAATATTATTAACGACGCTTTAAAGCTTACTTAAGCACTTTAACGGATTTCTATCCAACCGAACAACCGGACTATACCCGGAACATAAAAATATTGCCAAAAATATTATTGATCTTTTTCTGAGCCAGTTAGGGTCCCTGATTACCCTAACACCCGTGTTAAAGCGCAACATGTAACTAACTAAGTTAACCCCTAATCTAACTTAGTTAATCTAACTAAACTCTAACTATACACTTGAAATCGAACTAGATACCCCCCCCCCCCCATTATGATCGGCCAACTAAAGGGGAACACAAGGGTACAAGAATTGATTATTTTATTTGTGTTGCCTAGAATCAAGAAGACATATAAACCAATGGATTAAGGAACAAGGGTTTGTCTATAAATACCATCACTTAACACATGAGATTATACACTTCACTTAACCACCCAAGAACACTCTCTCTCTCCCTCCAGGAGCTCTCGGCCGAACCCCCTCCCTCTCCTACATCCATTTTTGGCTCTTGTTCAATCCATTCCAACATCACACAAGTATTCAAGGTCACGTATTAGGAGTCTTGGAGCAAACGGAAGCGGAAGGACCTCGTTATCTTGCTTTTATCCACCACATTTTCGCCTAGATTCTTCCCTAGCCCCGAGCTAGAGGTATAACACTTAAAACTCATTCTCGAACATATCTAGAGTGGTTAATAAGATTTGTAACGGTTAAAACTCGGAAACTTGCATTTTGAATCTTTAAAGGCTACTAAAACATGAATATAGTTGGTTAAAAGCTTAATACTTGTGTAAAGGTTGTAGTATTTGAAAGTGGTGATTATTGAGGCCCGATCTACGTAGTGGTAGCTCGGATCATCGTTTAACCCGACTTTGTTAAGATCATGGATCTTGACATAAGCTTGTTTCTATCGGTACAAGGGTTAAAAGGTGAAACTCTACCACACGAGAAACATGAACTTGTGTAAAAGTATTTTTACTTGTAAAATAGTATTTAAAACGAGCGGATCTACGTATGTACAAGTGGTATTTTCGTAGAGCCAAGTGTCGAGAAAATCATGTTTTATAAAAGTCGGATGACACACTAACAAATATGATTTTTACAAACCACAAGTGTATAAACACTTGTGAAATAAGAAGTTTCGACAAAATATCAATCTTTGAGAAAGATGACGGGAAGTTGTAAACGATGATTTATTCTAAAAACAAGGTTTTTACGGGATTAAGTTATTTTACACATAGATCCACAAAATGTAACGGGATCTACACTATAGTTTTCGGAAAAACCACAAGTTCATGTGATTATGCGATTTACATACTTGTCGACTAGTTTGATGTGTCGGAAATTGATTGATTGATTTAAAGAAGTGTTGAAATGATTTTGTAAAGGAAAATGCTACGCTAGAAAGCGTGGCCACCTCCAGTTACAGGGGAAACTCTGGCGAAATTTTTCTAAAAACCTAACACTTAGAATTATTTACAAGTGTTAGAATTATTTTGATATGTTTTCAAAATATATTTCGCCACTACTTTATTTACAAATATTCGGAGGTGGGATTTTCACAAAACTAAACGTGATCAATATATACTTAGTAAATATATTTTTCACCACACTGTTTATGATTATTTTGTGAAAATATATAAATATTATTTTTAGAGTAAAAATAATATTTCGAACGATAACAAGACCCAAAATAATACAAACGCTTACACGACAAACATATAAGTTACAACGGTAATTATTATTACCACACGATTACTAAAACGTAACTTACGCATTATACGGAACTATTCGTGAACGCGTTTTTCGTCAACGCATTATTTTGGAAGTATTATGGAAAGTGAAAATATAATATTTATGAGAAAAATATTTATATTTTGGAAGTAGAAGTAAAAATATATTAAGTGGGACTTAATGATATAATAAAAATACACATGTATTAAATCCCCCATCCTTGGGAAGGAGATTAACTACCAAGTACATGCAAAATATAAACACGAAATAGTTGTCTAACTATTTCCCAAAAACTTAAACTATAAAGCTAAGGCACGGCCATCCGTCTAATAGTATTAGCACATGTAGGTCGTTGCACAGCTGCCTGACATCCGGAGTACTTGGTATAGCGACGCACTGACTGTGAGTTCATGTCCCCCTTTTCTCTTAACTGTTTTCAGTTTTCTAAACTGCGGGGGTGAAATACATGTTACATTGATTATGAATACTTTATACATGGTATGGTTAGCGTAAGGAGGTTTGTTACTTAGATCATGTGAGTGGGTAGGCGAAAACTTGAGGCCATTAATCCTCATGGTAGGACCGAGGGACAGGAGCGGTAGATCTATCTGGGTGTAGCGAGCCCAGCCCCAGGTCCAGCATAACGGACCTTGGGGTGACTTAGTGCCCGACGCATAAATCCGCTAGGTTTGAGTCTTCCTACTTGCACTTCACACATATCAATGGCCTTGCAAACCATTGGTGATCTCTTTTTCCTTATTTGCTACATACCAGGGTTTTGATAAATACAAAGGTTTATTTGCTCACTTACACATGAACTCGCTCAACATTATTGTTGATTTTTCAACTTACATGTATTTCAGGGAATTAAAGATCTGGCACGGTATGGCATGTTTTTCCCGTTGCATTAGCCACCGAGGTCATCCAGGGTTCGGGGAATGTGACTCTTTCCTGGACAAGTCACAGTCCTTGAATCATGTTTATGTTAAGATTGAATTTGTAATGTTTGGTGAACAAGTTTATGGTTGTTAGGGTGTTATCCTGTTAAGACAATGTTATGGTATTTTTATTTTAATGGATGATCTTGCATATTTTTAATTCATATAACCTTGTTATGATTAAGCTATGGTATTAAGAAGTCACACCAAATTAACCACGCTTCCGCAAAGCCAGGGTGTGACAATTTGCTGATATATTGGCTTCCGATAGTAATCATCCTTTCCAAAAGGATTCTTTGCTCCACTAGTCTCCTGATTTTTGCACTCTCTTTTGAAGTGACCTTTCTCCCTGCATTTAAAACAAGTAACTTTAGATTTATCAAAACCTAAAGCTGAAAGATGAGCATCCAAAAAGTCATTTCTTCCTGTTATCATTTTAAACTTTTCAGCTTTTCTCAGGACACTAGCTAGACACCATTTGATGTCCATGAGCTCCAATTCCTCTGCATCTATTTGATCATAGTCTTCCTTCGTTAGCATCGGATTACCAATTTTTCCGGCAATCAACCCTTCATAAGATTCCAAAACAGTAACCAGTAATCCCATATGACTTTTTACAACTTCTTCAGAAAAATTCTGTCCATTTTGTAGATGCAATGCCACATTGCACTGAATCATATGCCCATTACCAACATTCGCACTTTGAACACTCGGAGGATTAACATTTGAAAACCCACTAGTGTTGACTGAACTTTGACTACCTGTTCCAGATTGATTTCCTGCACTAAATGCGGTTTGAATCTTTGGACTTGCTTCAGCAGTTTGAACATTTCCTTTATAGTACAGTTTGATGTCTTGTTGATGGCTTGAACTATTCATTCTTGCAATTTTCTGCTGTTCAAGATCCTGTGCCTCCAACTTTTCAATAAACTGTCCGATTGACAATCTGCTAAACTCTCTAGAATTCTTCAGAATCATCAAATAAGTACCCCATTATTTCTGTGGTAAAGCTTTAGCTAGCTTTTCAACCCATTCTGCTGGAGTTTTAGTGATCTTCAGCTGAGACATGGTACGCACAAGATGACAGTATCTCTCAATGAGAGTCATTGTAGTCTCACTAGGCATACTAGTAAACAATTCAAACTCCTTTTTCAACAAAGATGCTTTACTCTTAAGCATTTCTGTGCTTCCTTCAAATTTCTTCTTAAGTGCTTCCCAGATCGAAAACGCACTCCCATCATGTTGAAATAAAATAAAAATGTCTTCTTTGACAGCTTGTTGTAGAAGACTGATCATCATTTTCTCTCCTTTGTAACTGTCTCTCTCTTGATCTGAAAATTCTGAGATGATTTTGTCAACATTCAATGCAGACTGTGGCCTAACATATCTTGTTTCAATACTTTCCCAAGCTCGTAGATGATTTGCCTGAACCCAATTCTCAAATTGATTCTTCCATCCATGGTATTCTTCAATTCCCATGAGTTTAGGAGGTTTTTGCATTGTTCCGGTTTCGTTTTCTAAGTTCATGTTTTGTGCAATGACTGACGGAGTAGTCGACGGTGTAGCAAACGCATTATAGAACTCTTCTTCCATGATTCGACAACATGTTTTTTTTAAAACAGTACTTTTCAAGCGAAATATCCAAGTTCAAGTTCAAGCGGAATAAGCAGTTGCAATTTCAAGCGAAATAACCAACAGACTGTTTCAAGCGGAATACCCAAATAACACTTTGGAGCGGAATCTCAAACATATTGTTTTCAAGCGAAATATCTGATTTGGAGCGGAATCAACACTTTGGAGCGGAATAACAACAATTTGGAGCGAAACCAGACAATCTCAAGCGGAATCAGTGGTTTCGCTTGAAAATTTCAAGCGGAATATCAAATTTTGAGCTGCATCAAAACAAAGTCCGTTCAAGCGGAATCACCTAATCAATCCATTTTTACTACTTTTACTGCGAGTTTTGACCTGAAGGTCTCAAGGGTTTGTTAACTTGTAGTTTTACACAAACTGTGAAAAATTGAACTGATTTTAACTGTGAAATCTTGTCTAAATGAAGAAAGAAAGTGTAGAAGACAGAAAACACAATGAAATCCAGCTGAATTTGGCAGAACTCCTCCTCCTGAGCTCTGATACCACTTGTAGGATCGTGTACGGACCCGAACGAGTTGTTCAGAGGAGTTTTTATCAGTTTCAGAGGTGGAAACTAAGAAACTGATGTAGAAACAGCTAGCAATTCACTTTAAACACTGTTTTGATTGATATAACAACTTGTACAATCACTGGATAAACCGGCAGCACCTGGGTATCCGAAATCCGAAAAGATACATATGATTTCGCTTAACACCTATTTATAGGACATGATTCCGCTTGAAACATACACACAACAGTTCCAGCGGAATAGCAAAGTTGTGATTCCGCTCCAAACCATTTCAAGCGGAATCTTCCTTTCAAGAGAAATCAACCTTAAAACAACCTAAAACTTCTTATTTTCTTGTACAACGTGCCCTGATCTAACCTATCTAGTACAAGACTTGATACAAGACGAAGTCGACAGATGCATACACTAACACAATTAATAGGGTTTTTTAACTGGGTTGGGTGTAAAGGACTAAACTTGCAACAAAATACCTAGTAAAGGACACCGCCTGTCAACATTCGCTAAAAAGGACACCGCCTGAAAAGTGGTATGAAGATAAAGTACAAAACTTGTAATTTTTCCTTAATTTAATAAAGGTAGCACTTTGATATGGTACGCTTTTTTATATCATTACTTTAGCTATGCTCGAAAAGTACATATATTTTTTTTTATCATGGTTATAGACCACTATTCAAGACTTTTAAAACACATGTTGTTTTAAAATATTGTTACTAAATACAAGACTTCTAGATTGTAATACATATAAAAATATAACTAAGAAGTTTTGTTTCTACATGTAATTTATACCATTTGTCAATAATCGCTCATTTTTCTAATATTTTTTGCATGTTAAACGCAAGTCAGATAGATTGATGTAGTCCTCAATGGTAGGGGTTGAGCATTTAGTACTGGGTATCGCTACCGCTACCGAATTTCATCTTCCAAATTTTTTTCGATACCGATTCGGTACCTTACTTTGATTAGTTACCGTGTCGTTTATTCATTTTACGTCACATGAAGTATGCCTTCAAGTGAAATGCATTCCAAGATCTTGGTAGGACCTCTAGTTCCATTATAGCCAACCTGTAGGCACCCTTTCCAGCTTCAGAATCTATGAGGCATGGTCCTTCCCATTTTGAGGTGAATTTCACATTACCGGGATTGGTGGTATTTTAGATTGCCTTTCTAAGCACCATGTCCCCAATTTGGAACCTTCAAATTTGTAGCGATACACACCTTGGCAAGATTCATAAGTTTATATGTAGTGTCAAGACCATCAACTAGGGCTTGATCATTGGTCTCTTTGGTCTGAAGGTTGTATCTTGCAGTAGGGATCACCATCTCTAATAGGATTACGACCTCTGTTCTAAAGACTAAGGAGAATAGGGTCTGGCATGTGCCATTTTTTGTTGTTGTCCTATCTGCCCAAAGGACAAACGGTAGCTCTTCTGCTACTCCTAACCTTTTCTTAATGTTATTGATGATGACCTTGTTGCTTAACTCTACTTGACCATTAGCCTGAGGGTGCACTGGTGTTGAAGTTATCATTTTGATTCCCCAACTGTCAGAGAAATTCGTTGTTCTCTTCCCAATATAAATATAATTTGATCCATTATCACATATTATCTCTACCAGGACCCTAAATCTGGTCAGGATATTGTGCTTGATGAAGGATATCACCTCTTTCTCTCTAAATTGGACAAACGCTTCTGCTTCTATGTGAGTGCATATGTCTGTAGCCTATATCCACGTGTCGTGTCAAGTTTGTTATGTATTGTAATGTATCGACTAAATTGAATATCGTATCCAAAGGGTCGGGTTTGTGTGTAAGAAACCCTTTCGCACGAAAGAGTCTTTCGTGCGAAAGGGGGTTCAATCCCTTTCATGTGACAGAGAGTCATGTCGTCCTAGTTGCTTCACGCGACAGAGTGTGCCTATAAATAGGACACTTGGGTTTCTCATTTGTAACTTTTGGCTCTGAGTGGGGAAACTCTGCAGAATCTGATTCTCGGTGTTGTAACTCATATTTTCTAATAGAATCAAGGTTTAATCAATGTATGCTTGTGTTTGTCAACTTCATACATGGATTCCGCACATAATATGAAGATTATCTGGTCGGCCGGAGCATTCGGAGACTTGAAATGGTCCTCACAAGTGGTATTAGAGCTTGGAGGCCGGTTTCAGTGATGGATAGCACAAGATAAAAACCGATTTGAGCAGATTTGAAGTTTATTTCAGCCAATTTCACATCATATCTCTTCTACTTCTACTCTTTCTATAAAAAAACATAAAATTGACCTAGAATTCATGGACAAATTTTGCTGAAAATCAAATATGTTGTGCGAAATCATTAACTAATCAACCCTTGAAAAGATCAGATTTTGATGTTTTAACTACATGCAAGTAACTAATCTAACTACTAATGATGATAGAATCATACCTTGATGTTGTTAGAATGAGAGGAGACGTCGAAAATCTGCGGAAAATCGCCTGGACCAGAGCGTTTTTCGGGGAAATGGGGCGTGTGGAATGATGAAACTGTTGTGAAAAGAGGGTTTTATCCCGACAGTTGCCCGGACACGGCCCCGTGTCCAGCGGACACAGCCCCGTGCCGAGCAAAGCTTTTTGAAATTTTTTTTAAGTGCACGTGTAAGTGCTTTGTTTCCCAAAAAATTGGTTAGAAGATTTACCGTTTCCGATGTTTACCCGCTTGTTCGTAACTTACCAGGTATGATGTTGATGCCTTTATTCGTCGACCGTTTGGAGCGAGATCTCTTCCTCTTCATCCTCAATAGATCCTTGATAAAGTTTCAGCCGTTGGCCATTGACTTTGAATGGAATTCCATTTCGAGATTTAATTTCTACTGCACCGTGAGGAAAAATATGGGTGATGGAAAAAGGTCCTGACCACCTAGATTTTAGTTTACCCGGAAATAATCGAAGTCGTGAATTAAACAACAGAACTTGATCTCCCACTCGAAATTCATTAGGTTTAATGTATTTGTCGTGTAAATTTTTCATTCTTTCCTTATAAATTTCCGAGTTAGAGTATGCATGATTCCTTAGTTCGTCTAATTCATTTATTTGACAAAATTGATTTTTACCTGCAATTTCTAAATCTAAGTTTACATTTTTTATTGCCCAGTAGGCTTTGTGAGCTATTTCTACCGGCAAATGACAACTTTTTCCATAGACGAGCTTATATGGGGTTGTGCCTATAGTGGTTTTATAAGCAGTTCGAAAAGCCCATAACGCATCATCTAATTTATCGGCCCATTCCTTTTTATTTAAACCTACGGTTTTTTCAAGTATTCGTTTTAAACCTCTATTAGTCACTTCGGCTTGTCCGTTTGTTTGAGGGTGATATGCTGTTGAGACCCGATGATAGACCCCATATCTTGTTAAGATTTTTTCGAGTTGATGGTTACAAAAATGGGTACCTCTATCACTTATTAATGCTTTAGGTGTTCCAAAACGAGAGAGTAATTTTTTCAGAAATTTTACTACGACTTTTCCATCATTTGTTGGAAGTGCCTCGGCCTCGGCCCATATAGACAAGTAATCGACTGCCACAAGTATATATTTGTTTCCTTTTGATGGTGGGAAAGGTCCCATGAAATCGAGTCCCCACACATCAAAAATTTCACAAACGAGAATGCCATTTTGTGGCATTTCATTTTTGGAAGAAATATTACCTGATCTCTGGCAAGCATCACATGTCTTGACAAGATTTTGCGCATCTTTGTAAATGGTCGGCCAATAAAATCCTGAATCAAATACCTTTCGTGCGTTGTAGAATGGATGAAGATGAATGAATTATGAAAACTCCTTATGAGATTCTAGAAGGACGTAAACCCTCGGTATCATACTTTCGCATCTTTGGTTGTCCATGTGTGTTATTGCTTATGGATACTAATGGAAAGTTTGAAGTCAAGGGGGACGAGTGATTCTTTATTGGATACGCTAAAGGTTCATCCTATAGAGTATACAATAAAGTAACTAAAAAGGTCATCGAGTCATGCAACGTTGAATGTTTAGAAGAAAATTCTACGGATGCTAGAGTTGGTCCATACTGGTTATATGATTATGCTGAATTGTTTAAGTCTTTTAACATTTTGTCAAGTGTTCCTAAAGATACAGGTGTGTTCAGAAAACAACAAACGCTTTCATTTGGTGATACTGAAGACGATGAACAAGCTGAAGGGAGCTCAAGAAACCACACTATAGATCCACCAGGAACGGTTTTTACAGAGCACCCTCTATCTAAAAAAATGTCCCACCAATCCCCTGAAGGTGAATCACCAGGTGGTGTTATCTTTAATGGTTCAGGATCTGCACTGTTTCCTGACCCAATTCCTGAAGACTGTACGGTTACTACTTCTGTAGTTAATGGTACTGCAACATCTAATGAGGGGGAGTCGAGCAACACCAATTCAACTCAAGACATGACCGTACCTAAAGTTGCAATTCCAACGAGTGTTCAAAGAAATCATCCAATTGAACACGTGATTGGTCCTGTAAATGAAGGAATTCTAACCAGGAGCCAATCAGGAACCATCAATACTTGCTTGTACTCCTGCTACATTTCTCAAATAGAACCTAAAACTATTGATGTAGCTTTGTAGGAACCAGGCTGGGTGGATGCTATGCATTAAGAGCTGAACCAGTTTGAGAAGCTAGGAGTATGGAAGCTTGTTAAGTTGCTGAAAGGGAAGCCCAAACTCGGAACTCGATGGGTGTTCAGAAACAAGCAAGATTCTGCAGGAGTTATTGTGCGAAATGAAGCAAGATTGGTGGTCCAGGGATTCAAACTGAGCATCTTCTAGCTCATGGATACACTCGTGGCACAATCGATCAGACGCTATTTATCAAGAGAGTGGGCAAGGATCTGATCTTGGTTCAAATTTATGTCGATGGAATTATCTTCGGATCGACGAGTGAGGATCTATGCAAGGATTTTGAGGGAGTGATGAAGAAGAAATTCGTGAGTGCTCTCGCGGAGATGACTATGTTCTTGGGTCTACAAGTTCGACAGGATTCTCAAGGCATTCTCATTCATCAAGGAAAATATGTGGATGATGTGCTTGCAAAATTCAAGTTCACTAACGCAAAATCGGTTAAAACACCTGTGGAAGAAACACCTTTACTGACTGAAGATGCAGAAGGGTCACCTGTTGATCAACGCCTATATCGGTCTATGATCGGGTCTCTGATGTATCTAACTGCGAGCCGTCCAGACATAATGTTTGTTGTCTGCAACTGCGCGCGATATCAGGCTAATCCTAAACTTTCTCATCTTACTACTGTTAAACGATTTTTTTGATATCTTAAAGGCAGACCTCGGTTTGGCTTGTGGTATCCAAGAGATTCTAACTTTGACCTGTTTACGTTTTCTAATAGCAATTTTGGAGGTACTGACAGTGACAGGAAATCCACATCAGCTGGATGTCAATTTTTGGGTGAAAGGCTCATTTCTTAGCAATGCAAGAAACAGCAAACGGTGGCAATCTCCATAGCTGAGGCAGAATACGTTGTTGCTTCTGCGTCTTGCTCACAAGTGGTGTGGATGCAACATCAATTGTAGGATTACGGTTTGACTTATCTTAATACTACCATTTACTATCATAATGATGTTGCTATTCAGATTGTGAAAAATCCTGTCTTCCACTAAAAAAACCAAGCACATTGATATTAAAGTTCATTTTATACGAGACTATTTTGACAGAGCTCTTATCAAATTAGAGCAAATGGACACAGATGCAAATGCTGCCGATTTGTTCACAAAGCCTGTCAGCATCTCAAAGTTTCAAGTGCTTATTTTCTGAAAATGATCTGATACACTGACTGAGCATGTTTTTGTTTTTCTTAGGTAGATTTGTTCATAACGTTTTCTCTTCTTAGGCAGTTTTTATTTATGCACAAATTTAGGGGGAGAAATTTTGAAAAATACAAACATTGAAAATTTTTGAAAAATACAAAAAGAAACATTGCATGACATGGGAAATGAAATGAATTTTCACATTGTGGTATAGGGCTGTCTCATGTAAAACCAATATCAAAATAGTTTGACTCTAGAATGATATGTTGGTAGGCTCTATCCTTAAGGCTAGAAACATTGGTTGTTTCTGTTCAGAACCTAAGTTAGTCTATGACCTCAGGAAAGAACGTCACTTGGAATTAGCTCATTTCTGTTTGAATGCTTATGTGATGTCCTAATACACACAATTTTGGTCTAGTTCTGAAATCTTTTCTGAAAAAGTCTTGTATCTCCTCAAGTGCCCAAAAGAAACCCAAATACCTAGATCAAACTGAGAAAAACTTAGTTGATCTGTACATTATGTCATCTCTGCTTATGATCTATTCTGTTCTTTTCTCAACCTAGTCCTAGTCAAGGTTTCAGAAATCTAGAACAGAATTGTGAAATATGTGGTAGGGAAACTGTTTGCATGATAGAGTGTGCTGATTAAAATTCTAGGATTTGAATAGTATTTGTTTGGTTGTTCATTGTTAAAATATCAAAACATGATAAAATTAGTTACAGGCAGTCATATGGAAAAGGTCTAGGGAGGTGAGTTTAGGTGGACAAATATACTTGCAATCGTTCGAATTAGTCTGTAGCAGATCAGTGTTGATAAGTGAAGTCAAGCCTAAAACCTCATGATTTGATCCCTGAGCAATTGTGATATTTCGTATTTTATTTTTGTAAATAATTGTAAGATATTGTTTATTTTTATGTTTGTTGGTTTTAGTTTCGTAAAACGTGCTCGGGAAGGTAAAGGGTTATCTAAGAAATAAATAAATTTTGTAGTGATTTGGAAAATTAATTAAAACTGATTTTTTAAATCATGAAAAAGGATGCAGCTTCCGGTCTCGACTCGAATTCGTGGTCTCGGCCCAAATTCAATTGGCCCGACCCATGAACATTGGGGTATATAAGGTGGTTTCGAGTCGAGACCACATTCAACACTCGAAACCTCATCACTGTTCCTCATATATTCTCTCTCAGTTTTGTTGATTCCGACTTGATAATCTCCGATCTCAACTCATTATCATCTGCTGTTTGAAGGTATTATAGATTAATTGCTGGTTTTTGTTTGAAGATTTGCATGAATGTTTGATGATCTGTTGAAGATTTGAAGACATTTAAGAACCCTAATTCATGACATAATATGGTCTTCAACAAAATCAAAGGATTTTTTTGGTTTTTAATCAAAAATTATCTAATGATGCTGATCAGCAGCTATTTAAATGGTTTTGACTCCGGTTGCGAGTGAAGGCATTAAAAGGACTCGAGATCTCCCGTTGCGAGTCGCAACCTCGCTGGTTTCAACTCGATTATGACTGGAGATCTTGAGGTTTCGACTAAAGATTCCGACTCGAAACCACTCGATTCCGACTGGCAATCTTCTGTTCTCGACTCGAAATCTTGTGGTTTCGAATCGAAACCTTGGATATATTTCTCAAATAATGTTTTTTATTCAATCGAAATCAAGTCCAAGTTGTCTTATCTCGACTGATGATCCATGTTGACTTTTTTGACCATTACCCTTTAATTTAGTTGGTTTTTTAATTGACTAAGTTAAGCAGGTCACACTTTGTTCACAAATTCTATACTTAACTTAATTCATTTTGTGTAGGATCATGGATTTGAAGGTTATTTCAGGACACAATCAAGCGGGGTATCTAGCACCACCTCCAGAGAAACATAAGAAGCTTTACACTTCATTGATCAAAGGTCTCAATAGTTGCCGAATCATTCACGCCCTTCGAGAAAATCTGGTGGTATATGAAAGTCTTGTCCAGGAATTTTGGAAGACAACAAGATTTGATGCACTGGGAGGAGATGGAAAGGGGTCGATTGAAGCGGTGATACTAAAGAAAAATGTTATTGTGACTGAACATATTATCAGGGAGGTTTTACAGTTCAACGATCAAGAGTCAGACCCAACTGATCTTCCGGCTGGGGTTATTAAAACTATATTGCCTCGTTTAAGTTGTTGGTGCATACATCTGTCGACTTCGTCTTATATCGAGTCTTGCATTGCTCATGGCATGGAGATCGAGATTTCAAGTCAAAAGTTAATTTCGCATGAAGCTTATAATTTCGCATGAAGATGTTAGGGTAATTCCGTGCGAGATTATTCTGTAATTCCGTGTGTAGTGTAATTCCGCGTCAAGGTATTTCCGTATGAAGTATGTTTCATACGGAATTAGTGTGTCTATAAATAGTTGTGATTTTGTGACATTTGGTACGAAATTACCTAGAAGTTTTCCGACGGCGAAGCTCTGTCGAAGTGTCGTCTTGCTGTAATTGTGTTCCAAATCAATACAAACGACAGTTTAAGTGAAGATCTAGTTGAATTCATGCATTATGTCTGTTTTCAACTTTCATAGTGTATAGAACGCCTCTGATTGACTCAATTCGGGTCATACAACGATCCTACATGTGGTATCAGAGCACATGAGGAGGAGTTCTGCAGATTTCAGCCTGAGTTTATCTCATTTTCTTACTTCTACACCTTCTTTTCTTAATTGAACAAGCTTCCACGGTCAAAATGATCTAAATTTAACATATAACATGCAAAACTGTATTTTAACAAATCCTTGAGAGAATTGGACCATAATTCAATAAAAATCTGACATAATCTGTAATTTCGCATGAAAATTTGTTCGAAATGATGACATCAGCATATTAATTCCGCACGAAATTAGAGTTCTTGGATTAATTCCGTTTTAATTTGCAGTTAATTCCGCATGAGATACTAATTTCGTTTGAAGTAATCTCGTATCAAACCTAATCTCGTATGAAACTGAGTAATTCCGCACGGAATTACTTAATTTCGTTTGAAAGTTTCTAATCTCGTTTGAAAGTTATTTGGTGCAGGTAATTTCGTTTGAACCTAATCTCGCTTGGAAGATAATCTCGTTTGAAGGACTTGTTTTCGTTTGAAAATGTCTGACGAAGATTTCTACAACGCGTTTGCTTCATCCCCGACTACTCCGGCTGCCATTGCTCAGAGCATGAATATGGAAAATGAAACCGGAACTTTGCAAAAGCCCCCGAAGCTTATGCGCATTGAGGAGTATTATGGATGGAAGGATCGGTTTGAAAACTGGGTACAAGCTAATCACTTGAGGTCTTGGGAATGCATTGAGAAAAAGTATGTTCGACCGCGTACAGATTTGGGGGTTACAAATGCAATTTCTGAACTGAATGACAAAGAAAGAGACATGTATAAAGCAGAAAAGATGATGATCAGTCTTCTACAGCAAGCTGTAAAGGAAGACATTTTTATCTTGCTTCAACATGATAACACTGCACGCTCAATCTGGGATGCTTTGAAGGTTAAATTCGAGGGTAGTGAGAAAATGATTAAGAGCAAGAAAGCACTGCTAAAGAAAGAATTCGATTTATTTTCAAGCTTGGCAGGAGAAACTTCAAAGAAACTGATTGAAAGATATTGCCCCTTAGTTCGATCTATATCGTTGTTGGGAATAGAGAAAACTCAAGATGAGTGGGTCGACAAATTGGCTGATGCTTTACCTCAGAAAGAGTGGGGTACATTCTTGATGATCTTGAAAAATACTGGGGAAGATGATGGATTGACTATTTCACAGTTCATTGAAAAGATTGAAAGTCAAGATCTTGAACAACAAAAGATTGCAAGGATGAATAATCCGAGTAATAAACAAGATGTAAGAATGTATTATAAAGGTAGTGTTCAAGAGGTTGAAATGAGTCCGAAAACTCAAACTGCTTTTAGTGCTGGGAATTCATCTGGAAATGTTGATCAAAGTTCAAACAACAGCAGTGGAATCTCTTCATATCCAAGTGTGAATCCAAAAAGTTCAACATCAAGCTTTCACTCTCAAAGCTCAAAAACTGGAAATGGTTGTGTGATACAGTGCAACATTGCATTCAATCTTCCAAATGGTCAGAGTTTGTCTAAAGAAGTTGCAAGAGATCGCATGACATTACTTGTTACAGTTTTAGAGACTTATGAGGGATTGGTTGCTGGAAGGATCAGAAATCCTATGCTGACAAAAGAGGATTACGATCAGATAGACGCTGAAGAGATGGAGCTCATGGACATTAAATGGTGTCTAGCTAGTGTACTGAGAAGAGCTGAAAAGTTCAAAATGATTACAGGAAGAAATGATTTTCTGGATGCACATGTATCTACTTTGGGTTTTGATAAATCTAAAGTAACTTGTTTTCGATGCAGGGAGAAAGGTCATTTCAAAAGAGAATGCAAAAATCAAGAAGCTAGTGGAGCAAAGAACCCGTTTGGTAAAGATGATTACTATCGGAAAGCCATATATCAACAACTTGCTCATCAACCACAACAACAACAAAGAGAGCCACAAACTGCTCATGCTAGAATGATCGAAGATGCAAACAAGAAAGCGTATTATGGCATCATTGATCAAGATGATGAAAAAGTGGCAGAAGGCTTCAGCTGGGACAAATACATTCCACCTGAGGCAAATGTTGTTGCTCTAGTTTCAAAAGTCATCCAAGAACCTGAATTATTTACAGAATGGATGAATATGATTGGTGTTAAGGCTTCAAATCAAGAAGAAGAATATGTTTCATCCGATGAAAGTTCAGAAAGAGCAACGGTTCTTGATCAAACACCATCTGATTCTGGTTCTTCAGATGATGATAGTTCTGAAAAGAAAATAGATTTTGATCAATCTCCAACTGATGATAGTAGTGATGATGAGGAAGAAGAACAAATTAATATTGCAAAAACTCAACTATCTCCTGAAAGTTTTCAATTTTATTTTGCAGATCGCTTGGAGAGGTTTAAGGAGAGACGAGCAGCAAAAGAGCAGAAAAAGAAGAAATGTGAAAGTGCTGATCTAGAAAGAAATTCTGAGCATAGTGATAGAGTTAAATTTGCTGAAGAAGTGTTTCAAGTGATAAAAAAGGTGGTTGAAGAAAATGAAAGAGTTGTGGAAGTTGAGAAGATTGTTGAGGTTGAGAAGATTGTGGAGGTTATCAAGCCGTGTGAAAAATGCTTGGAATGTTGGAAGCAGTGTGCAGAAAAAGATGAGAAAATCAGTGAGAAAGACAAGATGATAGAAAAGTTACTGTTTGATCTTAACTATGTATAAGAATCTTACGATGTGTTGAACAGAACAGTAATTGGTCTGCAAAAGACTAATTCTGAAAGAGAAGATGCACTGACAATGCTAAATGCTGTGATGATGTCAAAGCAAAAAAGCTATAAATTTCTACATTGAAGAAAGTGCAAAGTGGAAGCAAGAGTTGGAAACTGAAAAGATACAGAATGAGAGAATCAGACGTTTATTACAGAGTTATTCTAGTTCTGATTATCTTATTGATCGAATTTATCCAACTGTTGCAGGTATGGAAGCATTTCAAAATGACAAGCCTAAGAAGAAGGATACTGGTAAGAAACAGAGTGTTAGTTACAACAAGTGTCCGCCTCCGATCTGGGAAGGATATTCTCCCAGAAAACCAAATGAGGAGGAAGTTCAAAAGGCAGTTAATATAAAACTGAAGTCTGATATAGCCGATGAGTTACCAGAAAACATTGACATCACTTTTACATCGTCTGATACTGATCATGAGTCCGAATTGATAAAAAAAAAGGTGGTCGATCAGGTGTTGGATAAAGATGAGGAGTCTGATTCTGGAAATTTGAGTTCGTCAGTCAACAGTCCAAAGACGTCGGTTAAACGGGCTTACAGTAAAGAGTTTTTGTTATCAGAATCGAATTTGGATGATGAAACTTTCGAAGTTGCATATACTTTGAATGATTCTGACAAATTATATTCTGACAAAGATTTTCCAATTAGAAGTGTTAAATTCGAAATGATCAAAAAGGTTTTCAAAATTATAGAAATCAATATTTCTGAAATAAAATATTTAAATCTTACTGAAAAACCTAAAAAATACACTTCAAGAGTTCAACAACGGTCAAACAAGAAAAAGGGTTACAGTTTTGGTTCTGGTTTTCAAAAGAAACCAAACCATAACGGTAATTTCAAAAAGAATGGTCTTGGTTTTATTCCACCTGAAAATTATAAAAATGAGAAGATTTCTAAAACAAACACAAAATTTGTTTCAGGAGGAAGTGCTGAAGAAGAACAGAAGAAATCTTTCTAGAGACAATCAAACCAGGAGTTTCTTGCTGAGAAGAAGAGAATAGGAACTGGAGTGTTTCGCAGAAAGGATACTCAAACCTGTTTTAAATGCAATGAAGCTGGTCAATTTTTTTTTGAGAAAACAGGGAGTGTCTGAAAAACTTAAAGGAAAAGTTGTTGAGAAAAATGAACCACCAACTGAAAAATTAAAAATTTTTGAAAATTAAACTTATGAAGTTGGTGAGTGTTCAAAGAAAAATTTTTACAAAAAGAAAGCCAAAGACAACCAGATGTGGGTTGTTAAGAAGTCTGATGTAAAAATAGGCGATGATTCTGGTTCCACAAAGCCAGAAGAGCCACAAGTTGAGTTTAAAGAAGAGAAATCAGTGCCTTCAGTGAATGATGTTAATCTTCCATCATTAAAGGATGAAAATGTTAAACAAAAAGTTGGTAAGGTTGAGATCTCGAATCAATTCTATTCTGAAAAGAAAGAATTTGATGTCGAGAAAGCATTTAATGGTAATGTGAAAAAGATTTTTGGAAAAATGATTGAGGGTAAAGTTCAAGGGGTTAAAGATTTTTATGTGACAAAGAAGGCAACTTATAACCCAACTGAATCAGAGTTAAAATCACCCAAGGTTGGTAAGACTTGGGTGGAAATTTTATTTCCTTAAAAATCTGACTTGCCAGAGATCCCAAGTTTGTAATCGCGGATTAGGAATCGGCATCATTCTTGATAAAAAATTGGTTTTATGAATGAAGTTTAAAGTTGATAAATTTTACAGGTTGTGACTTGCCGGAGCTTCCAGGTTGGTAAGTGTGAAGCAGGAATCGGCATCTTTATTGGTAAAATGTATTTGTGTAGATGTGTTATTCCTACAACTGGTAAAGGTTTGGTGTTATTAGTGATTTATCAAGGTCATTAAGTTGAACTTGATGTAATCTTCATACAGGTGGTTGAAAACAAGGCGATGAATAGATCCCCGAACCTACAAGTGGTTAAAACAAAACTAATTTTCCGGAAAAACCATTTTGATTAAAACAAATTTAAGTGTTTTGAAATCTTAATGGGAAAATATTTTGTTGAAAGGGGGAGTTCTGATTCTTTATGCCAAGTGGATGGCGAAATGAAGCGATTCACAGCAGTTGTCAATTTTCTTGTACAGTTTGTTTTCAAATTTCTTTAAATGTGTTTGCATTTTAGGGGAAGTAAAAATTTAAAAATTTTAGAAAATCCAAAAACTTTGGAAATTTGAAAAAGCACAAAACTCATTTTTGATAAAACATGATATAATGGGAAAGAGTTTTTGTTGTATAACAGAGGAAATGATAGTACATCAGTGGACTATCACAACATGCTAAAGAATTGGAAAGTCAAAATGTGATAAATGATCTCACTGCGGATGTGTCAGTAGGTTTTTATACATTTAGTAGATTGTTTTTGAGATATAAACCTAAATATTCAAACTTGCTTATATCGTGGGGAACATTTCTTGGATATATGGGTAACCCCTGAAATCTTGTTTGAAAGGTCCCTCTTTCTGAGATACTAGGTCTTTATACTCAGTGATATATGGGGTATTATCCTGGGACTTCTGATTTTGCGGAAGCAATGGCCTAGTCCCCGTATAATACTTTGCAAAATGCTTGAAATATAGCACAGCCCTCAGTACAAAAAATGATGAAACATTGAAAAATGCTAATCATGTGCTGTTAAAGAAAAGATCCTCTAAAGGGGACACACCTTAAGTCGAACCGTCATCTCTCTGCTGAACGGAAGTTCTGACCTGAGCTCTCATGGTTTCGCATTTAACCCCTTACAGATATCATCTAGGTATACTCACCTGTAAGACTGAATATTGGGATCTGGATATGGGAGTATATTCAAGTGGTGGGACACGCGAATAAGTTTAAGTATTTAAGACATTAATCTCATGAAATGAAGCTTAACGATGTTGGTGATTTGTCTCAAAAACTGATATGATCCTCTTACACAAACTCACAAAAACATTGTTTGTATATATTTCTATACTGTTTTTCTTGTATTAAAAAAAATTCCAAAAAATTTTCAGTGTGTTTTAGCATAAACTTTGAAAAATCCAAAAATATTTTGTTTCTTTTTATTTTCGACAACTGGTGGTGAAGAGTGGATTTTCAAAATTCCAAGTGTTGAACATGATGATCATTTTGAGGGGGAGTTTGTTGAATCAAAAATGATTAAATCTTTCTTTCAAGTGGTTCATCAGAAAGAGATTTACAGGTGGAGTCTGTGACTGTCAAATCTTAAATTTATCGAACTTATGTTTGTGGTTGAGACAATGCAGGTTTGAAATTTGAGAAGAGTCAGGTTCCGATACCTGAGAACTCTGAGATTAGAAAAAGCCAGGTTTCGATACCTGTAGATCAGAATGGATGCCAGGTGACGATCCTGATCACGAGCATAACTCGAGGGGGAGCCTGTAAATGCAAAGAGCTAGATTCTGATCCAGTGAGCCAGGTTTCGATTCTGGATCTAAACAATCACGCACGCTGATGATGATGATGATGATGATGAACTTAAGGAATCAAGAGATCTAATCAAGAGAATTGAAGAGCTAGAGAGCCAGATCACGATCCTGATTCATTGAAGATCAACATCCGAGGGGAAATGAGATTGTTCGAGGAGAGTTTGTTGGTGCAGAAGGAAAAGAGTACAGACAGACTGATAAAGACTGAAGCTGTGAAGACTCGACACAGTAGACTCGTCAACATCTAAGGGGGAGTCTGTTGGTGCATACATCTGTCGACTTCGTCTTATATCGAGTCTTGCATTGCTCATGGCACGGAGATCGAGATTTCAAGTCAAATGTTAATTTCGCATGAAGCTTATAATTTCGCATGAAGATGTTAGGGTAGTTCCGTGCGAGATTAGTCTGTAATTCCGTGTATAGTGTAATTCCACGTCAAGGTATTTCCGTATGAAGTATGTTTCATATGGAATTAGTGTGTCTATAAATAGTTGTGATTTCGTGACATTTGGTACGAAATTACCTAGAAGTTTTCCGACGGCGAAGCTCTGTCAAAGTGTCATCTTGCTGTAATTGTGTGCCAAATCAATACAAACGACAGTTTAAGTGAAGATCTAGCTGAATTCATGCATTATGTCTGTTTCCGCCTTTCATAGTGTATAGAACGCCTCTGATTGACTCAATTCGGGTCATACAACGATCCTACATAAGTTATGAAGGAATGTATCCCTCGCTTATGAAGAAGTTTGTGCATCCGTATTGGCGTTTGTTAATGCATATGTTTATGATGTGTATGACGGAGAATAGAGGGGGAACGGATCAGCTGAGTATTACTCAATCTGCAACATTTGTGTGTTTGATTAAGAACCAAGCATATAACTACTCAAAGTACGTGTCTGAGGGAATGAAGAGGAATGTTATTGGTGTGCGCAAGGATAAGTTTATTATGTATCCAAGATTCTTGCAGATGATTTTCAACGCTCGTTCTTCTAATTTAAAGAGAACTGGAAATACATTGGATCATAAACCAATGTGTCCATCGTGTTTTGGTTCCCAAACTCCAAAGAAGGGTAAAACAAGCATGTTTGAAGGAACAATCGTGTTAGAGAAGTTTGGTCAGTTTGCTAAAACAAAAGAAGTGATGGTTGAACCAGCAAATGTACAACCTCAAGCTGCACCAGTGAACGTTCCTGTAAATGTTGTGATCGCTAAAGAGCAGGTAGTTCAAGTTGCTACTAATAAAGAGCCTGAGAAAGAGATACTGACTATAAACTCTGACGATGAAGGCATTGTGATAAGTTATGATGAAGATGATGATGAGCTTCCTCCTGAAGCTGAAGTTAGTTCTGTTGTTTCGACTATTCAACCAGTGATTACTGCTGAGAGTTTGGCTCTATTATTGAAGTCAGTTACTGAAAAGATGGGAAATCCACTTTCCGATTCTTTAGTGCAAAGTGAAAAGCCAACTGCTGAAAATCCAAAGGACCCTGATTCTCAACAAGTGAAGCGGGGAAGAAGAGATCCTCGACATGGAGTGTTTATTGAACAAGGTAAAGATCAACATGTGATTGATCATGAAGATGAAGATTGTTTGTATAAGTTTGATTTTGAGTCTGCTAAAGAGACGACTGAAACTCCGTTCAAGTTTGAGACAATTGCGACTTCCACTACTACAGAAACAAATTTTGATTTTGACGATGATGAAACAAGAATGGATGTGGATACGGATTCTATAGAGATCACTGTTATTGGTCTGTTTCTGCTCACCTGAAATACCAGTCACCGAGTCAACACCTCTATTTGTAGCTGTAATTGGAAATTCGTCTGGAGCAATACGTGGTGAACCATGCAATTCTAGTGGGAAACCGCCTGAAGAACCATTGAAGATGTCGTTTGTTGACGATTCAAGTGATGATGATGAGTTTATAAGCATTAGAGAGTTGAAGAAAAGAATCGTGGTTCTTGAAGATGACTCAATTCACAAAGATGCGAAGATTCTTCAGTTGGAAGACACGATAGTTCAGAAGAATCAACAGATAGATCAGCTACAAGGTGACGTTAGTCTGTTGTTCAACATGGTTTATGATATTCGTGGAAAGTTGGAAAAGAAGTTTGGTGATGAGTTTGCTGATCCAACTGACACGGAAAGACGAAGAAAAGCTGAAGAGGATTGAGCCAGGGCTTTTGCTAAGGATGATGCTGAATGAGCTGCTGCAATAGATCACTACTTTAGAAGAGTAACTGACAAAGAAGCGGACAAAGAAAAAGCTAAGGAATTAAAGAAGAAAAGAGAATTAGTGGTTCTGAAGAATAAAATTTTGAATCCTGTTGATCCTGATGTTCAAGGCACTGATCATCTGATGGATGTCGGTGAAAGTTATTATGATAAGGTTGGAAACCGATCAGGTATTATAAGCTGGGGTTTTGACCACGATCGACATATGTGGTGGATTGAAAGGAAGATTGGTCCTGTTGAATAGTATAAAAACCTAGCTCAGTTTCAAACATTTACAAAGGTGGATTTGACCATACTTTCAAACTCACCATATGTGGAGGATAAGCCTGGTGGAAGAGGATATGTGTTTTTCGAGAGACTCAAGAGAGAGGTTGCACGTGGATTTCCTTCTATGCACACTGTAGAATCCATTGTGACACATGCTCCAGGAATTAGAGATCCTCAAACGAATAACAGAATGAAGATTGTTACGTGGCCGCGAACTGACAAAGAGAAGACAATTCCGCTGGTCAAGAAGATTCCCAATGGTATTCTGAAAACCATGCACTTCTAGGCGAATGATGAAACATTAGGGCAGACATTGATTGTGTGTGATGGTGATGTGAGCTTTCGTTTAACTGATCCAGTAGATTTGCTGAATTTGGATAGAGAGAAATTGGAAGCTCTAGCTCAGAATCAAATTAGATCTACGGAGAAGTATGAAGACATTGCTAAAAGTTGGACTGCAGCTGTTGCTGGAGTTCTACACATCAGTAAGAAAGGTTTTGGTGGATACAAAGATAACATGGACGACAGTGGAGGCAGTGGAGGCAATTAGTGACTAAAGGACCTCTATGCTATAAACCTAGGGGGAGATTGTTTGAACCTGAAGGTTTATACATAGAGGGTTTCTAATAGAACAGGCTTGATTTTGTAACAATGTTATAATTAATGTTTTGGGTCGAAAACTTGTTTAGTGGGTTTAACGGTTTCGGTTGGGCTTATAGGGGTTTCAGCCCTTCTGTTTAGTATATAAGCAAACCTCATACTTTGGTTTGAGGTTGATCAGTTTTGTTTGTTCTCTAGCCAGCCGAAACCTAGTCCAAGAAGTCTTGTATCAGTCATCAGAGCCGGCCCTATGGGTATATGAACCTAGGCCCAAGCCTAGGGCCACCAAATTTGAAGGGCCACCAATTTTCCAATTTGAAGGGCCACCAATTTTCTAATACATCAGACCCAAATCTCTCATCTGTGAACATTATATAAACCTAATAACCCAATTCTAATAGATCAGAGGTGTATTTGCCAATTTGAATCTCTTGTTTAGGGATTATGCTTATTTCATTAGTTGCTGATTTTAGGTTATTGAATTAGGGCTAGATGATTTTAAGTTGTTGAATTAGGGCTAATTTGCTGATTTCAGTTTGTTATTTAGGCCTTTAGGGCTTATTTGATTATTTTAAATTGTTGAATTATGGCTGATTTTAAGTTGTTGACTTAGGGCTAATTTGTTGAATTGGGGCTAATTACGATACGTTCATCAGACAATTTGCCTCGGTTAAAGCTAGAAAAGTAGATTTTATTTAAAGATATACTATAATTATAGAAAACATATGACTTTCAATTTTTTTTTAACTATGCGAATTATAAACATTTTAGTTTATAATTGCCGGTCCCAAGCCCGGATAAATGAGGTGGGTTTTGTTACTAAATATGTTGAAAATGATAATTTTGCAAAAGGGCCACCACTTCGTAGTTCGATTAGAGCCTCCGAAAACGTAGGAACGGCACTGTCAGTCATCATTAATCGGGGAGTGCAATACTCCACATATATACACACGAATTCTGTATTAGGGTTGTATAGTATAAAAAATCCAAAACATTTGGTGTAAATTCATGTTAATGTGTGTAAGATTATTTCGAACATAGTCTATGGACAAACAATTGTCGGTTCCATCTAAGTTTAAATATATTTTAAAATTAATAGAATGCAAAAAAAGTATAATCCTATTATTCATAGCATTATGTTCGAAGCATGCATTTAAAAAAAAATACGTGATTGATAGAAATGTAAAATGATTTGGATTTTTTTCCTTTTGTTACCGCAATGATTTAATTTTCTCTGATAATCTTCAATATATAATTTTTGCTTTTTATGCTTTTATATGAATCCTATCTCTACACAAGAGCCCTCTGAGTCAAATTACATTTTACCTTTTCTTTATTTGTATAAACTGATCCCAAAGAAACTATGAAACAAATCAAGGATGAATTAAAACCATAGATTTTGCATCTATGATCATTATCTTAGTAGTGTAGACACGACAAGAACTTAATAAATGTGTTCCACACATGACCGAAACACGACATGTTTATTAAAAGGGTTCACATAAAATTAAATACAACCCGTTTAACTTTAAAAAGAAGTATTTCAATTTTTCTCAATTTATATTTAATGTTCTACTGTCAATGTATTTATTCTTTTAATTTTTCAAACAATTATATATAAACTATGATAGTTTATTTTTAAAGTATGGCATTTGAATACTAAAATAGTTTAATTAGATACATTAAACAAATTTAAACTAAAAATAAATAACCAACGAGTGAACCTCTCATTTGACAAGAAAATGATTTGTTTAGATAAATGTGTCCGTGTGTTTGATTCGAAATTGGTCCCAAACCGTGAAGTCCAAATTCATACTCGTGGATTCCATGCTCTAATTGTATGGTGTAACAATTTTAAAACCCCTAGTGTCTTTATATCTTGTTGATATGTTTAGGGTAATTCTTACCACAAGAGTCATTGTCAAACAATTATTGATCTATCATCTAATTAATAAAATGTCAAAATTATAATTGTATAATTTATACGTGTGTATGCAAGAAGCATGCAATTTATATAAAAAAAAAAAAAAAACATGTCATTTATAAAATTTAAGAGTTTAAGGAATTATAAGAATTAGAATGCAAGGTACAATCATTTCAAGCCTTCAAATCCTAAATCTCTTGGAATTTTTGTAATTATGTTCATCTGACATGAGATGAGAAAACAACTTTACATGAAGGAAATTACTATAAAAGGGCTTCTTGCTCACCCAGAGAATTTATCTATTCTTATTTTTGCTCCACCTACGTTGGATAAGAAACAACTTTACATGAAGGAAATTACTATAAAAGGACTCCTTTTTATACCAAAAAAGTTCACCTATTTTGCATTTTTGAGGGTCCTAGATATCAGATGAGAAAGCAATTTGGTTGGAAAAAATAACTATAAAAGCAATTTACTTCCGATCTTCATTTTGACTATAATGTTTACCAATTATAATCTTCCAAAATGATTTTGTTATAATTTTTTGACTTGCTGTAAGAAAATAAGTTTATTAATGACTCCCAGTGTTTTGTAGGGTCAAGTTATTCTACAAAGTTTTATGATTGTAATTGTAAGAAGTGTAAGAAGGATTTATAGAGTGACAAGTGTCCAATAACCTAAAACTAAATCAACTACATCACCACCAAAAACCTAAACACCCACCCCACCCCACCACCACCCAAAAACCTAACCCCCCCTCCCCCCACACCAAAAAACCAAAACCCGCCCACCCCCCCCCCCCCGGCAAAAAAAACAAAAAAAAAAAAACTATACCTCACCAAAAAAACCCTCAAAAAACCTAACCCCCCCCACCCCCACCCCCCAAAAACCTAACCCCCCCCACCCCCAAAAAACCTAACCCCCACCCCCCCAAAAACCTAAAAAAAATCTAAAAAAAACTAACCACCCGCCCCCACCCCCACCCAAAAATCTAAACCCCCACCCACCACCCCCTCGGCAATTTTTTTTTTTTTTTTTTTTTTTTTTTTTTTTTTTAGGGTGGGTGATGGGGGGGTGGGGGTTTAGGTTTTTGGTGGTGGTGGATGTTTAAGGTTTTTTTTTTTTTTTACTGGGGTTTTTTTGTGTAGTGGGTTTTTTTAGGTTATTGGACACTTGTCACTCTATAAATCCTTCTTACACTTCTTACAATTAGGATCCTTTGTATTTGATCCTAATCCGTGTTTTGTATATTTTTTTTTTTAACAACTTGATTTGTTATCATGTTGACGTTATATAATTTCTTATTTGGGTTTTGTATATTAACGTTTTTGTGTGTGTCCCGGTGCAGCACCATGATTTCCAACATGAGGATATGAGCTAGTGTACCAGCCAGCCATGGCCCGTAAACATGTACATGGGGAAATGGCAAGCTAATATAAGCTAGAAGGTAAAAAATAAATGGATTTGCTTGTTAAACAAACAATACTTCTTCCCTTAGGTAATGTTTACACATTGGGAGATCACCTACTTCTTGAGTCGTAGTTACTATCCGTTTCATAATCATTTCTTTCTTGAATTTGCTTCAATTATTTTGATCATCAGTTAAATCCAAATATGGCCTTATCATCATGTGGTTGTATAGTGGATTAGTGGTATTATTTTGTAGTGCTTTTCATGGTTTTATATCTTGACCCAATCAACTTGCCTTCATATATCTCGGATTAGGATCAAATACAAAGGATCCTAATTGTAAGAAGTGTAAGAAGGATTTATAGAGTGACAAGTGTCCAATAACCTAAAAAAACCCACTACACAAAAAAACCCACTACAAAAAAAAAAGTGTAGTTTAAATAAAAGCAAACAATTAATTCTAGTTTCTTTTCATTCATACGAGAAGAAGAATGTACCAATTCATGTCAAAACAATACTATATTGTTGGTTTATGCAGTTTTGGAATATCAAACAAATACTTGTGTCCAAGGCACGCCCACATCGAATGCTATAAGAAAAGTTTAGTTATAGTTTCTAAGGAGGAGCCAACATAGTAAACTTTATCTTGTTATCATGATCCATCAATTAATAAATCTAAACAAAAAAGTTTAACTAAAAAGGGTTTTAGGTAAATCAATATTCATTAGTTGATTCTTTTGAAAAAAAAAATGGATATTTTAATGATTTGGTTAAACATATAAAAAGCTGAACCAGTAGTTAAACATATTTTAACTAAAAAGGGTTTTGGGAATACGCCAAGGAGCTGCCATCCTATCCATGCTCAACACCTGCAAACCCCATGTACATGCTAAAACTCTGAACTTCACTGAGTGCTTCCATTTGTGCTTCCTTCAACTGAGTCAAGAAATCAAGAATGTAGGGTCTATATATTGTTATGTGCTCATTTCCTTGGGTGACAATGATATGCATCAGAAGCTCACAAGCTTTACTTTACGTGATTTGCAATATTTAATTTTGTATAATATTTGTTTTACTAGTTATTTTGTTTTACTAGTTAAGAAAGAGTCAAGGTGGTTAGTAATTCCTGTACTATTTTAGTAGAACATGAGTTAAGAAATAGTGGGTAGTTTGAGTCTTGTCACTATTTATAATTTTCGGTTGTAGTTGGGATGAGTTTATGAATGAAAAATATTAAGTCTCAAATTCCCTCTAGATTTCATCTTGTTTCTCTCTATTTTTTGTGGAGCTTGACCCACTTTAACGGGTTATCTATCAAACCAAGTGGTACACATCATTTGGTATCAGAGCGGTCTTGATCCACTCTTATGGACGCTCAAAAATGGAACGAGCCATTGGCTCGAATCGAGTCAATGCTTGTTGAGATTATTGATTTTCTCAAGAACCGAACTCGGTTACCACCACCAGTTTCCGCCACTGCACTGCCATCCCCATCACCTGCTGATGCCTCACCACCACCGCCAACCGATGCACTCACACTACCATCTCCACAATTCTAAAACTTTCAACACCCTCAAAACCCACATCACCATTTGCAATGACTCATTCCCTGAAACTGGCACCCTCACCCAAACCATCTTCAAAAAAAGCAGCCCTTATATTTGCACCCAAACAAATATCAACGGCGGGTGTACTCAACCCTTCACCGTCGCCGAATCCAGCAGCAATACCATTGAAGAAAGCTTGCCAATCATCAACAATGAAGACGAGAGTGAAGACGATTATCGATGTGGCCAAGAAACGCAAGTGGTGTCCATCGTGGCTGTAGGTCCGGCTAGGGGAGGATCTAGTCGCCTAATCCTTGTGTACAAACCAACCCGGTTGTGCGGAATCCAACCGAGATAACAAACCGAGATAGAGATAAGGAAACACGAGATACTAGACACGTAGATTCAATGATTAACACCAATGTATTAATACTTGAAAGCAGTTACAAAGCAAGGTTTACAAATACACTCTGTAAACTCTCTCTAGTTCTCTCTGGTTCTCACTTGTGTCCTCACCTATCTTCTATTCTGTCTGATATGGTCTATTTATAGTGCCAGCATTGACGAAACAGAAGACCAACGACGAAATAGGTCTGTCTTCGACGAAACAAATGGACAAACGACGAAACAGGAAAGAATTGAGACATGGTCGACGAAACAGACTTGTTTCGTCGACACCACACATGTTTCGTCGATTTGGGCTTGGGCTCAAAACAGTTGAGGCCCAAAGTTTTGTCACACCCCGGCCGCGTATAACATGCAACCTTGGCGGAAACGCCGGGGAGTGTTGTAGACAGAATTAATTGTTTCATAACCATGGAAATTAAAGTTACATTTTTATTTATCAAACAGAAGTGTTACATTGTCTTAAACAGGAAACAAAGAGTTCATAACATAATTAAACTAGTCTATCTTCATTTTTAGTCTCTAAGGCACAGGTCCGCCCTAGTGTCATGATCATCATCCTATGGAATAGCTCCTGAAAACACATGTGAAAGTAGGTACGTCAGCATAAAAATGCCTGTGAGATACATAGGTTTTGTGAAAATGGGATTCATGACTTGAGTTTAAAGAAATGTTTAATAACAGTCAGTCATGAACCTTGTAATTTGTCTTGCTTTGTAAACCATTTGAAAAACGATAATATCAGATGATATGTATAGATAAGTGTAAGGTTAAATGAATAACCTAGTAAAATAAGTATGTATAAGATAAGTTGTTTGTAAAACAATGTCTTGTGAAAAATATGTTATTTGTATAAAATGTAATATGTCTAAACTGAAATGACTTAGATAACGCTACGATATGTAATATTATACAAGCATTTATATATAGGAAGTACCAGCGGCGTATCCACCATGTTTGTATCATATTACATACGCCACGTTACTCCAACCATTTACCCAAGCCAACCACCATGTAAATTGTTCATGTATAAATCAATTGTCAAGTGTTATTGTGTAAACCATATCGAAATGTCTATGTTCAATGTAAACCACCAAGTGTGTATATCAATGTCAAAATGTTTATGTTTAATGTAGATCATGTGATGTGTACCCAAAATATATCTTGTATGGTAAGTGAAATGTATCAACTAAACCATATGTAAAGTGCACAAAACAAGGTGTTGAAGTAAAACATGGTTTAAATCAACGTTATGTTTTGTGGAACAATGCATGCTCTACTGATATTAACATTTATGCGGTATTGTGAAAATGCATACATCCAAGCCTTGAGACTGTGGCGTTAAACCCTTAAACAAATTAAAGGTCTATCTAAGTTATGTATATCGAATTCGGTCATTCCAATCCAAACAAACCCAGGATTTCAGGAACGGGAGTTGTCAATTCCTATGGTACCACTACCTACTAACGAATGGCATGATCAATGTTAATGAATGTATTGTTCCATGTTAAACAAACCAAATGTTATACCAAAATGAAGGCATGTGATGAATAATTGTACTAAGTATGCACACAATGGGCATAAATAGCATGAAATGTAATGTGAACCAATGTACTAAGTACGCACACAATGGGCATACATAGCATGAAATGTAATGTGAACTAATGTACTAAGTACGCACACAATAGGCATACATAGCATGAAATGTAATGTAAAACAATGTACTAAGTACGCACACAATAGGCATAAATAGCATGAAATGTAATGTAAAGCAATGTATGTTGGGATTGAACCCTAACAGAGGAACAGATAATGTAAAGCCAAAACCGGATCCCATCAGTGGACACTTAATAAGCAGCAGTTTACTCTAATCTCTCCCCTTGGCAGTGGTTATCAAACAGCTGATGGATGTTAAGTGCTGCTCAACTACAACAACTGATAAACCAAACACTGATGATTATCTAACAACTGCTGAAGACAAACTCTGTTGCTCTATCTACTGCTGTATCCTAAGTACTGTTGAAGACTCAAGCACTGCTCTCTCAAAGACTGATCACCTTTGAAGAAAGCACTGAAGACTCAACATCTGTGCTAAGGCTACAACAGTGGAACGTGAAGCAGTAGTTTCCTTATGTTTTGTATTTTAGTGATTATCAGATGTTACATAACAGGAGTTTGTATAGAACAGTATTTATAGTTTGTTAGGTCGTTAGATGTCACTATCATGGTGACGTCAGCTGAAGCATATCAGTAGTTTGGTTTGCCTATAAGTATGACAGTACTCTGTACTGTTACACTTGATCGTTTTGAGTGAGTTTTCTCCTCAATTCATCCTTTCATCTTGTGCAACCAACTCTGGTATATCAGGCTGAGGGGGAGTTTAGATTGTAAGCTTTGACTGTAATCTTTTGCTTTTATGTAAATCTTTTGACTCAATGAAAAGCAATTGTATATCAATCTACTCTTTCCTTTGTTTGTGTTTACAAAGTTTGCTACTCATTTCCGCTGCACTTATTCGTTTTATGCAAACAAACACACTCACAGACAGCCTCCGATCCTAACAATTGTTATCAGAGCCTGGACAGTCAAATTCGATCTTACAATCAATTTGACATAACAGTTCAGCTCAAAATCCATTGATACCAAGGTTGGTTGTATTCAGTTGAAAAACAGAGTAACGAGTGAATCATGGTCAAAATGGTCATTCAAAAACTCTGTAAATCAACCAAGATGTCATATGACTCACAAATCTCACACAACAAGTGTTTTCATGCATATGTCACTCATAGTTTTCAGATCTGTAAAATATCGGACAAATTATGGGATCATTCGAGGTTTTCACAATTGATTTCAATTGTTGTTTTGATATTTGTGATGTTCTCAATAAACACTAAAGTATGTACCTCAGTTCAGCAAAATCTATGTTCATCTAAAACACTAGAATCCAGCTGACATAGAAAAGAGGGAATATGACTTTGGTCAAAATTTCTCATGTGTTCAAAGGCAGGTTGAGAACCTTCAAAAGGACCAAATCAATTTTGTCCGAAACACATTGAGAAAATAAGGTGTCAAATCAGTCCTAATCATAAGTAATGTGAGACTTGAAATAAAACATGATCAAACATGGTCAGATCTCTCAAAACATTGCTTCAAAATGATTATGGACAAAGTATGTTCAAAATATAATCTCCTAGTGAGTATTTCTGAACATATGAATAATCAGGGTATAAAGGGAAAAGGAAAATGAACAAATCTTAAAGAGTGGCTATCTCAAACTTTTGAAATCAAAAGCAAAAGAGTATAAGCATATAACACTCTTGAGGTTCAAATTAGATCATCAGTGGTCATTGCGCAACTATGTGCATTCATCAATACAAGAATTGTTCTGGCAACAATAGCATCTTCAGTGATGGTGCTTAAAAGGAATTTACAATCAATTGACAAGAAATTGACCCAAACAATGGTCAAAATAACTTGAGAATGATATGATCATGAATTTATTGGAAAATTTGTCGGATCCTTTTTGATTATTTCCAAAACTTCCTTTGTTTTTGTTAAGGTGTTTTTCTTCTAAAATAAATAAACCAGATATATTTCATCCCTTTATGAAATATATTTTGTTCTTTTACTCTTTTTTAATAGTAAAAGTTCATCTCTGGTCTGGATATAATTACCTTATTTTTGTGTGTAATTACTATCCCTAAAATTGGTCAAAAGGAAATGACACACATATCAAGGTCATGTTAAGCTCAAGTTTGGTTTTCACAGATCAAAAATTGATTGCAAATTGATTTAGACTACTGAGATACTCATGTTCTAGTTCCAGTAATTAGACACAAAATGAGCGGCTCTACTAGATATGTCTTCATCATCTGGGATGCTAAACCATTGTCTAAAATAATAGACATTTGGCAAATCCTTGAACAAAATTCCTTGTAGATAACTGCTGACAATTTAATCTTGATAATTTACATCTAAAATGTATTTTGTAAAGAATAGCATCTCAAATGCTCAACAGATGTTAGATAAGATACTGTGCCTTCACAAAGCAAAATCAAGTTCTACATCTGAACAAGCAGATGCTAACATTGTTTGTCAAAAGATGAAATACTGCTGCACTATCAGTTGTTGAACTAATCTTCTACCACTGTTGTTTCTTAAATGTTGTTGTGGCTTAACATATGTTCTCTAAAGTTTGTCCACTGCTAAAGTGTCAACCTCTGTTCTCCAAAACACTGATGTTCAAAATCTTTGTTACATCCACTGTTTCATTTTATTTCCGTTGTAACTACTGATACTTGATCCATCAGTAGTTGTCAAAACAACTGTCCTCCATTATTTACCATTCCATCAGATGTTTGACACGTGGTCAGTTTTTAGCCTTCAGATCAAAAATAACCGCTGGTACATCAGCAATCACTTTTTCCCTAAATAAAACTCTGATTAAATCCAAACAGGGTTTTACTGTCGAATTGAATTCCAAAAATTCTCTTCTCATAACAGTTTCCCTCTCATAACTCCAAAAACTTCTTCGATCTTCTTCATCCAAAATGACGAAACCAAAATCGAAGTCAAAATCAAAACCAACATCTTCTTCCACAACAGCAGATGCCACTCAAATGGCTGCTGAAACACCGGAGATTCGCTACAAAGCTCCACACAACTATGTAGGTATACTCACAAAACCTACCGATAACCACATCTTCGATTCCATCCTTGACATCCTTTCTGCATCAAAGTACAAAACTTTGATAACAGCAGATGCTCCCATTTACCTTGATACCCAGATAGAGTTCTAGAAAAATGCTACCCTTGAAAAACAAGGAGACATCATCGCCGCCATCAACTCCTCGATACAGGGTAAGAAGGTAAAAATTTCACCAAAATCCATCTCTGAAACCTTTAAACTCGATGATTTAAATGGAAAAACCTCTTTTACAAAAGACGAGTTGGTAAAGGATTTCATGAAAATGGGCTATGCAGAACAACCAAATAGGAACACCCTACAAAAGGGTTACCTCCCTTCTGCACCCAGATTTTTATTCCACACACTGCTCATGTGTGTTTCAAATAAAACAACGTCCTTCAATGAGATACCAACAAAAATCCAATGCCTGGGGTATGCAATTTTGAACAATGAAAACTATAACTACTCCCAGGAAATATTTGATGATTTGGTAAAGAACGTTGATAATAAGGCATTTCTGCTCTTTCCTAGATTTCTCAGTTACTATTTTGAACAAAAATTTGTTGAGAAAGATGCAGAATTGCCCAAACAAGGTGTCTCATTCAAAATAAACTGTTTAACAATAGAAACTTTTTCAAGAATGATGGCACCAATAAAATTAAAAACAAAAGAGGCAGAGCAGACTGTAGAAACTGCCACTGACCCTCAAGAAACCACTGCTGAGCCCACTGCTCCAGGTGATCAGAGTAGCACACCCACTACTCTGAAACCCACACCTGCCACCACCAAAAAGACCAAAAGAAAACCATCCAGAAAACCCACCAAACCCAAAACAAAGGCAACTCTGGAAGATGAGATCCCAGAGCAACTGCCAGTGACAACACAAAAGTCACCAGAAACCACTGCTGCTACTTCCTCACAGCAGTTGGTAGAAAGATCTCAACCCCAGCCTCAAACTCCTCTTGCATCCTCACAAAAGGATCAAGTTGTAAGCACAGGGACACCACAATATGAAGCTCTAGGTCCACTCGGATCTATCTTCCACAGTCCTGATCCCAAGGACATGTCTCTTTCAACACCCATACCCTCACCAATAATAATGCCACAATCAATAATACCCCTGTTGCATGCAGTTGATATTGCACAGACAAAAACCAGTTTCTCTCAATCACCCATTACTAAGAGCATACCTCCACAAGTGACTGAGTTTGATGTTAATACCTCTGTTATCCAAGCAACAACTGAAGAGGTTACACCCCCTGAGCTACAAGTAACTCTCGGTGGTAGTTCAAGTGGAGCAGCAACTACAACTGATGGATCAACAGATCTTCAGTTGGACAGTTGTTACAAAACTAAGACTCCCTTGAAGGCAATTTCTTCCATGGCAACATCGGTAACCACCAGTGAGTTATCTTTAACTGCTGGTAACATCAAAGGATTATCGAGTGCCGAAGAAAGAAGTCCCCAGTACCAAGAAAAAGGGGCATCAATGGATGACTTTTGGGCTACAGCTCCTAAGTCACACATTGATACAACCACCACTGGTGGGGATTCAGATGATCCTGTTAATTCAGGTGATGATTCAAAATACAATGAATTGACGGCCAGAGTTGAAAATCTAGAATCTTCTGTTGCCGAAATAAAAGATATGGTGCAGCAGCTGTTAGAAGCTCAAATAGCCCAATCTTCTGCTCCTCCTGCTCAAGCACCTGCTCCACAAGCATTTGCTGCAAATGAGCTTTGGAATATCTTCCAACCCATGCTTGAACAACAGCAACAAATGGCTGATCAAAAGCATGCTCTTCAAGTAAAAATGCTGACCAACATGGTGGAATCTCGGTTCAAAGACACTCAAGCAGACATCAAGACTATAAAGGCCAACATACAACAGAATGCCCAAAGTGAGAAAGGTCCATCTACCATTTTCTTCATGGATACACCCCTGGCAGATAATGCCAAAAAGGGGGAGAAAATCAGGTTGAAAAAGAAAGGTATAGATGATGGGATCCACATTGAACCTGAGAAACCCAAATCTTCAAAAAACTTCAACAGCTGATACAACAGTAGTTACAAAAACTGCTATCAGTAGCCAAACAACTGCCATCTCATCAACACACACACCTCCAACACACACAACTACTATTTCAACACACACCACCACAACTACTGTTCCATCTCCATCACCATCTGTGTCTATAACACAAAAACCACCACTATCATCATCTACAATCACATCACCACCACTGCCTCCTGCCATAAAGCAGAAGACAGCAGATGTTATAACATCTGTTGTAATGACATCAGTGGTTGAAACACCAGTTGTTTCAACTACTGTCAGTCAGTCACAATCACAAACCACTGATCCACCCAAACCATCATCAGCCTCTCCTCTATTAAAAAGGAGAAGGGTTTTCATTCCTGATGATGAGTCACCACCACCATCACCACCATCACATCCTTCATTCCCTGCTCAAAAGCAGAAGACATCTGCTGACACATCAGCAATTGTAATGACAGCAGAAGTTGAGACACCAGTTGTTTCAACAGTTGTTAGTCAACCATCCACCACTGCTCTATCCTTTCCTATATCCCAACCAAGGCTCTTTAGCAGAAAAAGAAAGCCTATTACTGCCGACGAAGGGATACATGATCCAAATGCTGAAAAATATCCACTAGAGCTTGATGCCATCAAAAATGAGATGAGGCAGTTTTATACAGAAACATATCCTTCAAAAAGAAAATTCTCCTCACTCATTGGCTACATAGCTCCAGAATATATAACTGATTATCTCAAGTTAAAGGCTAGGCAAGCTAAAGTTAAAGCTAAAGTTGACAGTGAAAAAGAAAGGCTAAGCGAGGTAGGCATTGCTAATAGACTGGAGTTCTACCCTGCAAAGGTTAAGTAGATGGAAGAATTTGCTCAAGAGCTAGAAAAGGAAAAGGCTGATCAAAAGAAGAGATTGAGAGAACAACTTCTAGCATTCATCATGAAAGAAAAGTTCTACTCTGCTGAAGAATCTCAGTTTAAAGAATGGCCTTTAATAGCTTTAAAGCATGAGGCTGAAAGGATCCAAAGAATCAAAAATGATCCTTTAAAGAAGAAAAATGCTCCAAACTGGAGTAAATACAGAAAGCTCATTGCTGACCTCACTACAGAATATAAAGGAAAGAAAAAGGAGTTAGTGGATGCTAAGATGGACACTACTGAAGCCATATCAAAATGGTCTAGGCAGCAAACTGATGAAGCCTATGAGAGGCTAAAGAAAAAGAAGAAAACTGCTTCAGATGCTTCAAAGAAAAGAGAACAGATGAAGCTTGAACAGAAAATTGAAAACCTCAAGACAATGCTAAAATCAGCAGACAGTCCTACACTTGGGTCAAAACAAGATAAAGGCAAACAGCTGACTGAAAAAGAGGTCTTAGAAAAGGAAGCTGAGTATCTCAAGGACACCATCTCAAAAATGGGTCTAAATGAAGACAGCTCATCAAGGCTTCAAAACCTTTTTAAGAAGGTACTCAACAAACCTGCATCTCCAGACACTGCAAAAGACAAGACAGAAGTTGAAAGACAAGAGCTTAGTGAACAAGAAACTGCAGATGACATAGCTGCAGCAGACAGAGTCATTGAAGAAGCTTTCAATAGAATGTCTAAAAGTCTGCAGATGTTTTCAAGGCCATTATCCCTCAACTCATCAGAAGATAAATCTCTCCCAAGAAACCCATTAGGCTTTAAAATACTAAAGTGGATGTCTGATCAAAAGACCCACGTATTGATCCTGGTCAGAGCTAATGGTGAGGTGAAGCATATATCAAGGAAAGAAGCACTAGGCCTTAGTGTTAAAGATTTGCAGGATCTCCTTGAGCTCTCACTGTGCAGGGATGAAGATGACCAGAGTGCCAAAGAATTTAAAGCTGAATTCAAAGAAAAAGCTAAGGCACTCTTGATGAGTAATAAAGGTCCTGAATAAGGAAGGGTTTTGGCATTATCTGTTCCAGGGGGAGATTGTTGGGATTGAACCCTAACAGAGGAACAGATAATGTAAAGCCAAAACCGGATCCCATCAGTGGACACTTAATAAGCAGCAGTTTACTCTAATCTCTCCCCTTGGCAGTGGTTATCAAACAGCTGATGGATGTTAAGTGCTGCTCAACTAAAACAACTGATAAATCAAACACTGATGATTATCTAACAACTGCTGAAGACAAACTCTGTTGCTCTATCTACTGCTGTGTCCTAAGTACTGCTGAAGACTCAAGCACTGCCCTCTCAAAGACTGATCACCTTTGAAGAAAGCACTGAAGACTCAACATATGTGCTAAGGCTACAACAGTGGAACGTGAAGCAGTAGTTTCCTTATGTTTTGTATTTTAGTGATTATCAGATGTTACATAACAGGAGTTTGTATAGAACAGTATTTATAGTTTGTTAGGTCGTTAGATGTCACTATCATGGTGACGTCAGCTGAAGCATATCAGTAGTTTGGTTTGCCTATAAGTATGACAGTACTCTGTACTGTTACACTTGATCGTTTTGAGTGAGTTTTTCTCCTCAATTCATCCTTTCATCTTGTGCAACCAACTCTGGTATATCAGGCTGAGGGGGAGTTTAGATTGTAAGCTTTGACTGTAATCTTTTGCTTTTATGTAAATCTTTTGACTCAATGAAAAGCAATTGTTTATCAATCTACTCTTTCCTTTGTTTGTGTTTACAAAGTTTGCTACTCATTTCCGCTGCACTTATTCGTTTTATGCAAACAAACACACTCACAGATAGCCTCCGATCCTAACAATGTACTAAGTACGCACACAATGGGCATACATAGCATGAAATGTAATGTAAAGCAATGTACTAAGTACGCACACAATGGGCATACATAGCATAAAATGTAATGAAATCATGTACTATAATGTACTAACGAACATAGCCGGTATGTGATGTGAAAACATGGAAAGCATGAAAGTTAAAAGTAGGCACATGTGTTTCACCCCAAAACAGTTTGGAAAACAGTAAAGAGGGGTTCAATGTACTCACATTGATTCCTCGAAAACATGTAAAAGATGGGGTTCTATGTACTCACCTGAGATTGCTTTGAATTCCTTGTGTAATAATCACACAATGCTAGAGGTCACGGGATATCAAACGACACCTAATAGGGAGCTATGTTAATATACCGGGCCAAAGTCGGAAGGATCGGATAGTATGCGGGTTCGTAAACCAAACGAGTATGGAGACTCGTGTAATATGGTTTAACAAAGCCTACATACTAAAATGAAACCTAACCTAAGTGCTTACGATCCATTACGACCTGTTTAGGTAGCTTACGCTACCTTAACACGTCGTTCGCGTAGAACGCGTTTGGAACGCCTAACATCGTGACCACAAGGTATAACCTCGGAAGGTTACAGCGATTTTCACCTAATGTGTTTGGTCGGATCCTAATGATCGACCAAATGGGTCGGGTTTGAAAGTATAAGCGATTGTTTAGATCGCTTACCTTACGACCCTATATAAGCACTATATTAAAAGTGACGAGCTAAGCATGTTAGAACATGCTTAACTAAGTTTAGAAAATAGGTTTGGCATCAAAACAAACGGCTTTGATGCTCACGAGTAGTTTGGTTACAAAATACGCAAGAATGCGCATTTTGGCCGAAACTACGACTCGTCACTGAGCCTAGATAACGTGGTAATCAGTAGGTACAGTCGCCATGGACTATAACCATCGTGATCACACTCACGTTATGAAGTTCCATGAACTTCGTGTTGACCATAGGCTGGTCCACACAGAAAATCAAACAAAACGTTGACTTTCGGACTCGAAAAGCGAATAAAGAACGAAAGAACACTTACGAAGGGTCCCCGAATGCTAATCTAGATCAAAATGGCTCAGGTATGAAACAAAGGTTCCAACTTAGAGCTTAGATCAGATTTTTGTGGGGTTTAACAAGAATGGGGGTGGGGTATTTATAGTATTTCCTGAACCGTTAGGATCGTTTCTTGAAAAACGTGATCGAATGTCGTGCGTACACTTGTCCAAAAGTTGTGGTTACTGAAAATGACCCTTAGTGAGCTGAAAGGGCAAGTGAAATCATGTGGTTGTGGTTTAATCAGCTGAAATTTGCTGACTAATTGATCTTATCTGATCTGTATGTCTGATGTGGCCCGCGTCAAGGTGCAGGCCAAACTAATGCGGGCCGCCTGGCCCCGTCTGATCTGCACCACTTGCAGAATTTACAGTTTAGGTCCCTGTTGCATGTTTAAGCCATTTCCGACACTTCTAAGGCGCATAAAGCCAACTTTAAGGCACTAAAATGATGCCTAAACATTGTTGACATGAAACATGCTCAAAAATATGTTGGATGTTGGTTCGTTTGGCCGTACAATCGCGATGTTCGGTTAATTACGACGAAATGCGCATAAGCGCGAAAGACGATCCAAATGACGCGACGAATGGATTTTTCTCATGCCGAACACTAAGGCATAATATTAGGATGCTTACATAAATTTTTGGATGTCCGGATGTATTCAGAACGTAAGTTATGCGCGAAAGTGCAAACTTGTGCACTTTTTGACACTTTAGCCCCTGAATGATCCAAAAGTTTGTTTTAGCATACCAAACCCCTCAAAGCCTATTTCTAAGCTATGTAAAGGATATTTATGGTATGTTTAACTTATGGACATGTTCCGGAATGTTTGTTACTGTTCAAATTGGCATACTTTCGCAGTTTGTCAAGTTTAGTCCCTGTAAGCAAATTAACTTGTTTTTGCCATACCAAAGCCTTCAAAACTTATTTCTAATTTTTGTAAAGGTTATTTAAGGTATGTTGAGTATATATTGATGTTCCGGAGTATTTGTCGCGTTAAACTGAGTACGTTTACGCACCAGTTTGCGTATAACTCTCCAGAAAGCGATGTAGAGTTTGAAATTGATCAAAAGTCAAAACATGAAAAATGTAAAACACAACCAAACAAACATTGGGATCAAATAACATTGTTTTATTAATAATTGAATTGTTCATAATGATTACAAGCACAAATGTTACAGTCTCCCCTACTTGTGGAAATTTCGTCCCGAAATTTATTTAGAGGAAACTCGTGGAAACAGATGCGGATATTTCGCCTTCATTTGATCTTCACGTTCCCAAGTAAACTCGAGTCCACGTTTAGATTCCCAGCGAACCTTGACCAAAGGGATGCGCTTGCGTTTAAGCCACTTGACTTCACGTTCCATGATTTCCACTGGTTTCTCAACAAATTTCAGTGTTTTATCAACACGAATTTCGTCAAGCGGTATGTGGAGGTTCTCATCAGCTAAACACCTTTTGAGATTGGACACGTGAAAGGTTGGATGAACATTTCCAAGTTCAGGAGGTAACTCAAGTCTGTAGGCTACCTTACCGATTCTTTCGACGATCTTGAATGGTCCAACGTATCTAGGTGCAAGTTTTCCTTTCTTTCCGAATCTGATCACACCTTTCCAAGGTGAGACCTTAAGTAATACACGATCACCGACTTGAAAATCCAGGGGCTTGCGTTTTAGGTCCGCGTAACTCTTCTGACGGCTTCTAGCTGTCTGAAAGTTATCACGAACTTTCTTAACCTTATCTGTTGTCTCTAAAATGAGGGCAGGTCCAATAAGTTGAGCCTCGCCGATCTCATTCCAGCAGACTGGTGAACGACATTTTCGACCATAGAAAGCCTCGAAAGGAGCCATGTTGATGCTGGAGTGATAACTGTTGTTGTAGGAGAATTCAATCAACGGAAGATGTGAATCCCAACTACCACCAAAATCGATCACACAAGCTCTAAGCATATCCTCCAGTGTCTGGATTGTTCTTTCAGATTGACCACCGTTTGCGGATGATAAGCTGTGCTCGGATTAAGTTGGGACCCCATAGCAGATTGCATGGTTCTCCAAAAATGAGAAGTGAAAGGAGCATCTCTGTCAGAAATGATGTTTAAAGGAACACCATGTCGAGCTACAATCTCATCCACGTAGATTTGAGCAAGTTTGTCAGCCGAAAAATCCTCACGGATTGGCAAGAAATGCGCTGATTTAGTAAGACGATCAACAACTACCCAGATGGCATCGTGACCTTTCTTTGTGCGCAGGAGTTTAGTAATGAGATCCATAGTAATGTTTTCCCATTTCCAAACTGGGATCTCCGGTTGCTCCAATAATCCGGAAGGACGCTGATGTTCAGCCTTAACCTTAAGACAAGTAAGGCATTTGCATACGTATAAGGCAATGTCTTTCTTCATACCAGGCCACCAATACTGAATACGAAGATCCTTATACATCTTATCTGAGCTAGGATGAATAGAATAACGAGACTTATGGGCTTCATCCATAAGCAGGGTACGAAGATCATCTTGGCTTGGGACCCACAAACGGTCCATGAAGTAATATGATCCATTGTCTTTCAGTTCAAGAGCAGGAGTTATGTGATGAGGAAATTCCTTATCCATCAAACCTTGTGAAACACAAGCTTGCTGAGCCTGAGAAATACGGGCTTGGATATCGGTTTGAGCTTGAATAACAGATTGGACACGAACACAATGAAGCTTAGTACGTTCCTTGCGACTCAAAGCATCGGCTACGACATTCGCCTTACCAGGATGGTAGCGAATCTCGCAGTCGTAGTCGTTTAGAAGTTCAACCCAACGTCGCTGCCTCATGTTGAGTTCTTTCTGATTGAAGATATGCTGGAGACTTTTGTGGTCAGTGAAAACCACACATTTTGTACCGTACAAATAGTGTCTCCAGATTTTGAGAGCGAAGACAACTGCACCCAACTCAAGATCATGAGTGGTGTAGTTCTTCTCATGTATCTTCAACTGTCTTGATGCGTATGCTATAACTTTGTTCCTTTGCATCAGGACGCAACCAAGACCCAATTTAGATGCATCGCAATAAACGACGAAATCATCATTGCCCTCAGGCAAAGTTAGAACAGGCGCGTCGCAAAGTTTTTGTTTCAAAGTTATGAACGCTTCCTCTTGCTTGTATTCCCAATCAAATGGCTTGTTCTTCTGAGTTAGAGCAGTTAGAGGAACTGCAATCTTTGAGAAATTCTCTATGAAGCGGCGGTAATAACCCCCTAGACCCAGAAAAGAACGAACTTCAGTAGGAGTAGTAGGTGTATCCCAATCCTTAATCGCACTGATCTTGGAGGGATCTACATGAATACCTTGTTCGTTGACAATGTGTCCTAAGAATTGAACTTCTTTAAGCCAGAATTCACACTTGGAGAATTTGGCGAAAAGTTGCTCTTTCTTTAGGAGTTCCAAAGTAAGACGAAGGTGTTGCTTATGATCAGCTCACGTCTTAGAATATATCAAAATGTCATCGATGAAAACGATGTTGAACTTATCCAAATATGGTTTGCAGACCCTATTCATCAAGTCCATGAAAACATCAGGAGCATTAGTCAAACCGAATGGCATGACTGTGAACTCATAGTGTCCATAACGAGTGCGGAACGCTGTCTTGGGAATGTCTTCTTCATGCACACGATGCTGATGATATCCAGATCGTAGATCAATCTTTGAAAAATAAGAAGCGCCTTGCAATTGATCAAAGAGATCATCAATGCGAGGTAGGGGATATCGATTCTTGATGGTAAGCTTGTTAAGCTCACGGTAATCGATACACATCCTAAACGATCCATCCTTCTTCTTGACAAAAAGAACGGGAGCACCCCAAGGTGAAAAGCTAGGATGGATAAAACCTTTGTCAGAAAGCTCCTGAAGCTGCTTAGATAATTCTTGCATCTCAGACGGTGCAAGACGGTATGGAGCTCTGGCAATGGGATTTGCACCAGGTACGAGATCAATACGGAACTCGACTTGGCGTGCTGGAGGTAGACCAGGTAACTCTTCAGGGAAAACTTCAGAATAATCCCGAACGACAGGAATATCTGAAATAGTCTTACCCTTGCCTTTATCTGCTGTAACATGTGATAAGAAAGCCACATAGTTCTTCCGTAGATACTTCCGTGCTTTAAAACAAGACATGAGTTTGAGACCACCGGCAGGCTTCTCACCACGAACCTGTAGGATCTCGCCTGTCGACAGCGGCACACGAACAATCTTTTCAGAACAAATTATCTCTGCGCGATGCTTGGATAACCAATCCATACCCACAATAACATCGAAGCTTCCAAGTTGCATTGGCGTCAGGTCAATAGGAAAAATATGGTCGTTAAGGTTCAACTGGCAGTTGCGGAGAACAGAATCAAGAACAATGGGTTCACCACTGGCAACCTCTACTGTCAAAGGTTTACCTAGTTTCGTTCTAGACACGCGAAGCATTGGCTCAAAAGACAATGACATAAAACTCTTGTCGGTACCCGAATCAAAAAGAATAGATGCTAGCAGATTATTAATAAAGAACGTACCGTTCACCACTTCATTGTCTGCTTGTGCCTCTTGAGCATTCATGTTGAAGACTCGCCCTCGAGCCTAGGCCTGATTCTGATTCTGGTTCTGGTTTGCTAGCCTTGGGCACCGGTTTCTGTAATGGGTCAGATCCCCACAGTTATAACAAGCACCTGGTGGGTATTGTGGTCGTGCAGCTTGACCCTGTTGCTGAGCAAGAGGCTGAGCAACTTGTTGAGCAGGCATTTGAACTGTGCGATTTTGAGCAAACTGACAAACATCGGCAAGATGACCTGACTTCCCACAGTTAGTACAGAAACGACACTGATGTTGCGGCTGATGGTGACTGTTGCAACGATTGCACAAAGGTGCACTTCCTGAATAGGGTTTCTTTGCTGGAGGTTGGTTGGGAGATGCCTGGTTAGCTTGGGTAGTGACAGCATAGTTTGGGGAAGCCTTACGCTTCTTTGCCCTCTTTGATGAACCAGACTCCTTTCCATTCTTGTTGTGACCTTTCTTGCTATCTTCCTTGTCAGACGACTGTTTCTAGCCCTTGTCACCCTTCCTGTGTAATTTATTCTTCCGAATCTGTGACTCAGTCAATGTCGCTGATAACTCGATCGCCTGACGGAGTGTGGTAGGGTTGCTACCAGTAATAATGTCTTGTACCGAGTCAGGAAGGCCGTCGATGTATCTTTCGATGGCCTTGTCGAGTGGGGCAACCATAGTCGGGCAAAGCAGACTCAACTCCTCAAACCTATCAGTATATGCCCTGTGTTCGCCACTATCTTGCTTCAAATCATCAAACTCTTTCTCCAACACTCGTTGCTCATGACGAGGACAAAACTCCCTCATCATAAGAGCTCTCAGTTCAGCCCATGTCTGTGCTAGAGCAACATCTACACCACGGTCTCTCATTACTCCATTCCACCATGTAAGAGCCCTCTTCTGAAACACGCTCGAAGAAAACTTGACCTTGCGATTATCCGGACACTGCACGTGGAGAAAAGTATTCTCGATGCTCTCGAACCATTGAAGAAGCCCAGTTGCTCCCTCAGAACCACTAAACTTGAGTGGTTTAGCCGAGTTAAAGTTCTTGAAATTGCATGTACCATTGTTGTTGTTGTTGGCTTGGTTCCATTGAGCAAAGAAATTTGGGAATTGAGCAGCCATCTGCTGAGCAATAATTTCTGCCAGCTCGGCAGTTGCTATCTGGTGTTCGCGTCGAGGAGGCATTCTAAAAGAGGAAAAACATGAAAGGAAACGAGTGAGATGATTAGATGAAGAGAATGAGATGAAACAGAATCAACAAAAGCAAAGATGGTGGTTACGCATCGCTAAGCAAACAAGCGACACGAAAGGTCTAGTCAAGGTAAGTGGGTCAAAAATAATGTATCGCGAAGACATGTTCGCCTATAAGTGAACACTCACCCCAAGAATTCCCAGGTAAGAGCGACTGGTCCGATTATGTGGATTTGTACGAACACTCTAGCCTTAGACAGAAAACCCAGGGTACAGGCATTCACTCTTCCAGTTCGCACGTGTTCACACTATTAAAGCCCAAAACTTCGAGGAGACATTTGAAAATTCAAAAGGGTTCAAAACCATATAACAGAGGGTTCAAAACCTAGTAATCAATCATCCTCGAACAGACGCTTAATTTTCAAAGCGGATTCGGAACTGAAGTTCTCGTTGTGGTTATCACCTAAGGATAGGTGAAGTGCATGTTTTAAAATCTAAACACAAGATAACTTGTGTTAGGGTCCTAGAAAGTTATAGTCTAGGTCAAAGCATTACTAATAACCTAATTCCCTATAACCATTGGCTCTGATACCAACTCTTCTGTCACACCCCGGCCGCGTATAACATGCAACCGCGGCGGAAACGCCGGGGAGTGTTGTAGACAGAATTAATTGTTTCATAACCATGGAAATTAAAGTTACATTTTTATTTATCAAGCAGAAGTGTTACATTGTCTTAAACAGGAAACAAAGAGTTCATAACATAATTAAACTAGTCTATCTTCATTTTTAGTCTCTAAGGCACAGGTCCGCCCTAGTGTCATGATCATCATCCTATGGAATAGCTCCTGAAAACACATGTGAAAGTAGGTACGTCAGCATAAAAATGCATGTGAGATACATAGGTTTTGTGAAAATGGGATTCATGACTTGAGTTTAAAGAAATGTTTAATAACAGTCAGTCATGAACCTTGTAATTTGTCTTGCTTTGTAAACCATTTGAAAAACGATAATATCAGATGATATGTATAGATAAGTGTAAGGTTAAATGAATAACCTAGTAAAATAAGTATGTATAAGATAAGTTGTTTGTAAAACAATGTCTTGTGAAGAATATGTTATTTGTATAAAATGTAATATGTCTAAACTGAAATGACTTAGATAACGCTACGATATGTAATATTATACAAGCATTTATATATAGGAAGTACCAGCGGCGTATCCACCATGTTTGTATCATATTACATACGCCACGTTACTCCAACCATTTACCCAAACCAACCACCATGTAAATTGTTCATGTATAAATCAAATGTCAAGTGTTGTTGTGTTAACCATATCGAAATGTCTATGTTCAATGTAATCCACCAAGTGTGTATATCAATGTCAAAATGTTTATGTTTAATGTTGATCATGTAATCTGTACCCAAAATATATCTTGTATGGTAAGTGAAATGTATCAACTAAACCATATGTAAAATGCACAAAACAAGGTGTTGAAGTAAAACATGGTTTAAATAAACGTTATGTTTTGTGGAACAATGCATGCTCTACTGATATTAACATTTATGCGGTATTGTGAAAATGCATACATCCAAGCCTTGAGACTGTGGCGATAAACCCTTAAACAAATTAAAGGCCTATCTAAGTTATGTATATCGAATTCGGTCATTCCTTCCAATCCAAACAAACCCAGGATTTCAGGAACGGGAGTTGTCAATTCCTATGGTACCACTACCTACTAACGAATGGCGTGATCAATGTTAATGAATGTATTGTTCCATGTTAAACAAACCAAATGTTATACCAAATTGAAGGCATGTGATGAATAATTGTACTAAGTATGCACACAATGGGCATAAATAGCATGAAATGTAATGTGAACCAATGTACTAAGTACGCACACAATGGGCATACATAGCATGAAATGTAATGTGAACCAATGTACTAAGTACGCACACAATGGGCATACATTGCATGAAATGTAATGTAAAACAATGTACTAAGTACGCACACAATGGGCATACATAACATGAAATGTAATGTAAAGCAATGTACTAAGTACGCACACAATGGGCATACATAGCATGAAATGTAATGTAAAGCAATGTACTAAGTACGCACACAATGGGCATACATAGCATAAAATGTAATGTAAAGCAATGTACTAAGTACGCACACAATGGGCATACATAGCATAAAATGTAATGAAATCATGTACTATAATGTACTAACAAACATAGCCGGTATATGATGTGAAAACATGGAAAGCATGAAAGTAACAAGTAGGCACATGTGTTTCACCCCAAAATAGTTTGGAAAACAGTAAAAGAGGGGTTCAATGTACTCACATTGATTCCTAGAAAACATGTAAAAGATGGGGTTCTATGTACTCACCTGAGATTGCTTTGAATTCCTTGTGTAATAATAACACAATGCTAGAGGTCACGGGATATCAAACGGCACCTAATAGGTAGCTATGTTAATATACCGGACCAAAGTCGGAAGGATCGGATAGTATGCGGGTTCGTAAACCAAACGAGTATGGAGACTCGTGTAATATGGTATAACAAAGCCTACATACTAAAATGAAACCTAACCTAAGTGCTTACGATCCATTACGACCCGTTTAGGTAGCTTAAGCTACCTTAACACGTCGTTCCCGTAGAACGCGTTTGGAACGCCTAACATCGTGACCACAAGGTATAACCTCGGAAGGTTACAGCCATGGTCACCAAATGTGTTTGGTCGGATCCTAATGATCGACCAAATGGGTCGGGTTCGAAAGTATAAGCAATTGTTTAGATCGCTTACCTTACGACCCTATATAAGCACTATACTAAAAGTGACGAGCTAAGCATGTTAGAACATGCTTAACTAAATTTAGAAAACAGGTTTGGCATCAAAACAAACGGCTTTGATGCTCACGAGTAGTTTGGTTACAAAATACGCAAGAATGCGCATTTTGGCCGAAACTACGACTCGTCACTGAGCCTAGATAACGTGGTAATCAGTAGGTACAGTCGCCATGGACTATAACCATCGTGATCACGCTCACGTTATGAAGTTCCATGAACGTCGTGTTGACCATAGGCTGGTCCACACAGAAAGTAAAACAAAACGTTGACTTTCGGACTCGAAAAGCGAATAAAGAACGAAAGAACACTTAAGAAGGGTCCCCGAATGCTAATCTAGATCAAAATGGCTCAGGTATGAAACAAAGGTTCCAACTTAGAGCTTAGATCAGATTTTTGTGGGTTTTAACAAGAATGGGGGTGGGGTATTTATAGTGTTTCCCGAACCGTTAGGATCGTTTCTTGAAAAACGTGATTGAATCTCGTGCGTACACTTGTCGAAAAGTTGTGGTTACTGAAAATGACCCTTAGTGAGCTGAAAGGGCAAGTGAAATCATGTGGTTGTGGTTTAATTAGCTGAAATTTGCTGACTAGTTGACCTTATCTGATCTGTATGTCTGATGCGGCCCGCGTCAAGGTGCAGGCCCAACTAATGCGGGCCGCCTGGCCCCGTCTGATCTGCACCACTTGCAGAATTTACAGTTTAGGTCCCTGTTGCATGTTTAAGCCATTTCCGACACTTCTAAGGCCCGTAAAGCCAACTTTAAGGCCCTAAAATGATGCCTAAACATTGTGGACATGAAACATGCTCAAAAATATGTTGGATGTTGGTTCGTTTGGCCGTACGATCGCGATGTTCGGTTAATTACGACGGAATGCGCATAAGCGTGAAAGACGATCCAAATGACGCGACGAATGGATTTTTCTCATGCCGAACACTAAGGCATAATATTAGGATGCTTACATAAATTTTTGGATGTCCGAATGTATTCAGAACGTAAGTTATGCGCGAAAGTGCAAACTTGTGCACTTTTTGACACTTTTAGCCCCAGAATGATCCAAAAGTTTGTTTTAGCATACCAAACCCCTCAAAGCCTATTTCTAAGCTATGTAAAGGATATTTATGGTATGTTTAACTTATGGACATGTTCCGGAATGTTTGTTACTGTTCAAATTGGCATACTTTCGCAGTTTGTCAAGTTTAGTCCCTGTAAGCGAATTAACTTGTTTTTGCCATACCAAAGCCTTCAAAACTTATTTCTAAGTTATGTAAAGGTTATTTAAGGTATGTTGAGTATATGTTTATGTTCCGGAGTATTTGTCGTGTTAAACTGAGTACGTTTACGCACTAGTTTGCGTATAACTCTCTAGAAAGCGATGTAGAGTTTGAAATTGATCAAAAGTCAAAACATGAAAAATGTAAAACACAACCAAAAAAACATTGGGATCAAATAACATTGTTTTATTGATAATTGAACTGTTCATAATGATTACAAGCACAAATGTTACAAGTTTGGCTCTCCAGCTTTGTGTATGGAACTTTGGAACGCACGACGGAGGAATGTGGTGACGTTAGACTTGAGCCAAACCTTAGCTGAACCGAACTGAGTCGTGTCCACATATCATGTACTAACAAAATCCCCCTTGGACGCTACTCATGAGGTTCATCTTTCATGTCTTCTATGTCAGAGGATCTTCAAAGTCTTCACGTCTTGTAAGCAGAAAGTGTATCAACAAACTCCCCTTTTCATGTAGGAAGTGTGTTAACAAACTCCCCCTTAACATAAGCTCTCCTTTGAGTTGTGCTCGTGAATCTTTTGATCTTCAATACTTGTGATCCTTGTGGTGTTGATGTTGGTCAGTGGCAACTCGATCATCTTTATCATTTGAGTGCCTTCACGTAGTGTCTTCATTCCGAAGCTTGTCATCGAACATGTTCTCCTTGCCTTTAGCATCTGCACATGCAAGAAAGCTAAACACGTGATGAGAACAACTACTTGGAATATAGTTAACATAAATAAATGATACACATGTGACCGTTATTCAATCAACTACCGTCCGACAGTTTGAAAGTATAACAAATTTATCAATTTTAGGTTTTTAACTTTCAAAACTTGCAAATTTTGACCGTTTATGAAGATTTAGTCGATTTGGTTTTCAATCAGGTTTCAGGCAAAGAAGACTTGAGATCCAACATCGTACAAACGAAAATAAGATAGAAGAAAAATCTTTTTGGATTTTATAAAGTTTATATTAAAACACACCTAAAATCATAAATAAATATTTTACTGAAAGCAGTAAATAAATATATACAAAGATGCAGAAACTGAAAGCATTAAATAAATATTTACAGACATTCTTTTTGCGAGTTTCGAGGGTAAGAGAATCATATCAGTGTACGGTCACGCCAAAACGCTCTTGTTGTTCAATTAGTTAACATTTAGATAAGCATCCTATAACGATGATCGGTATTGTTGTCCACGTAAGCTCAACTTATCAGATGTAATCATGGCGAGGGGATACGTTAAGGTATCATTTATACTTACCGACCGGTGTTCATCCACATCAGGACACATTCCCGTATCAAGGTATGCACGAGAGTTCATTTTACTGGTGAGTATACCGATTATCATCTGTTTGACCGTATATGATGTGAGATACTCACTTATTTTGATTTGAAAACAAGCCCTATGTGATAGAATCACTTATTGATGAGGAACTTGATTTTCAGATGCATGAGGGCACAGGAGCAAGTCCGTGAACAGGTCAGTACTTTTGTACAGCAAAGAGACGAACTTGACTCCCGGATAAATGTGATATTTTATCACTTATTTGTTTAGACATGTGATTGTTGATCACTTATTGAGGTCGTATGCAGTATGTACACGTATGTATAGTATCATGGAAGATCTAGACTTGCGTCCCCGTTATTTTTCGGTAAAAGATACAACCATGATACCCAGATGATAAGCAGCATAAAGACCGAATATCTCAGAACCTCGGCAATCTCTCAAACGAAATTTCGGTACTAAGACCATATGCCAATGAATGGTTCCCACCTGGTCTTCAGTCGATTTAAGTTTATATCACCCTGCACACTTTAAAATGATTGTGAGCCTACCGATACATCTTATATAGAGCTGCTTAACATTTTTCAGTTTAGGTTTAAAGAGGTTTGAACAGACCACTGATGTACTATCATTTTCTCTTTTGCTCGCCAGGAAACTCATTTTGGTTTTTCTATTGTTTTTGTGTTTTTAAATTTTTCGATGTTTTTGTATTTTTCAAATTTTCGATTTACTCCCCCTAAAATCAACAAACTAAGATAAATTTAAAAGACACAAAGATATTTACAAAAATGATTTTCCGATGTTTGTTTTACTCTTGCTTGACCTTAATACCGTTTACCAATAATAAAAAGTCAAATCTTGATTTGTCAAATGCTTTGGTAAAAAGGTCGGCACGTTGGTCATCGGTGTGGACCTTAACAACATCGATTAGCCTTTTATCAAAGCAATCACGTATGAAGTGATATTTGATTTCGATGTGTTTGGTCTTTGAATGCTGCACAGGATTTCTAGTGATCTGTAAGGCAGCAGAATTATCAACGTAAATAGCAGTAGTTAGGAATTCAAAACCGTAGTCGCGCAATTGTTGTTGGATCCACAGGACTTGGGAGCAACAACTTGAGGCAGCAATGTATTCAGCTTCGCATGTTGATGTAGCGACACAAGTCTGCTTCTTGCACTGCCATGTGACTAGGCGATTTCCCAAAAACTGACACCCAGCCGTTGTGGATTTGCCGTCGATTTTGCATCCGCCAAAATCAGAATCACTGAAAGCGATCAAGTCAAAGTTATTATCCCTAGGGTACCATAGACCGGTGTCAGGGCAACCCTTCAAATAACGAAAAATCCTTTTTACAGCTGCAAGATGTGAGGCCTTCAGGTTGACTTGATATGTGGCAAGCAGGCACGTTGGGTACATTATATCTAGTCTTGATGCTATGAGGTACATAAGAGATCCAATCATTGCGCGGTAGTATGACTGGCTAACAGCTTCACCCTTCAAGTCTGGATTAATTCCGTGATTTTGCTGCAGTGGGGTACCAATGGGAGTTGCATCAGACATCTGGAACCGGCTCAAGATGTCACCAACATATTTAGTCTGGTGGATGAATATCCCTGACTCAGTTTGTTACACTTGTAGGCCCAAAAAGAAAGTCATTTCCCCCAAAGCACTCATCTCGAATTTATCCTGCATGATACGCTCGAAATTCCTACACAAAACATCATTAGTAGAACCAAATATGATATCATCAACATATACCTATACCAGAAGAAGATCTCCATCTTGTTCTTTGATGGAAAGAGTACAATCGATAAGACCTCTGCGAAATCCATTCTCCAGCAGATAATTAGATAAGGTTGCGTACCAAGCTCGCGGTGCTTGATGTAGACCATAGAGAGCTTTGTTGAGCAACCAAACCCGATCGGGATGGATAGGATCTTCAAAACTTGGAGGTTTTTCGACGTACACCTCTTCTTCAACCACACCATGTAAGAATGCACTTTTGACGTCCATCTGGTAAACCTTGAATCCTTTGAATGAGGCATAGGCCAGAAATATTCGAATTGCTTCCAAACGTGCAACTGGTGCATAAACTTCATTGTAGTCGATCCCTTCAATCTGACGAAAAACTTGAACGACTTATCTTGCTTTGTTCCGAATAACGACTCCACGGTCATCCTTTTTGCATTTGAACACCCAACGGGTACCAATCTTCTTGTAACCAGCAGGTTTCTCTACGAGTTTCCAGACACCAAGTTTTTGAAATTGTTGCAGTTCTTCTTGCATTGCTTCAACCCAAGAGTTATCTTTCAAAGCTTCTTTCCAAGTTCTTGGCTCTTCCTGTGAGACATAACACGCGAAAGACCAATCGTTTTGATGACCAGATTCTCGAATAGCTGCATACAAGCCTGCATTGTTGTTGTTTCGCAACATGTTTCTTTTTTGAATGCCACTTTGTATATTTCCGATGATGTTTTGTTGAGGATGGGTATTGTGAATCCTTGTTTCTGGATTATCTTGAACTGGAATATTTGTACCCAGATTGTTGAGATTGAGATCAACAACCAATTCAATACCCGGAATTGACGAAGAGGATGATGCAGTAGCTTCAGCTGTTCTAGGGGCGTCCACTGGAGGTGTACCCTCTGAAGTACCATGAACTACTGTTATTGGAGCTTCTTGATCTGCATCTAGAAATTCCTCATCCTCTGAAGATTCATTCAATTCGGTAGCATCGTGAAAATCGTCATTGTCGAGAGCATTATTGTTTACTGAAGATGGTTCTTGATTGACAATATTTGGACGAACCACCGGTGAATCTGTTGCGTTGTCACTCTCGAAAAACATCCTTGCCAAAACATTTTCTTCAACTGCTTCAACATTGATCGAATTGAAAAAGTCATCGTACTCAAACATCCAAGGCTGACCAGGACATTTGACTGGCAATGTGTGCCTTTGTACTCTGACCTCAGACCATTCCTCGACCCTTTTAGTCTCTAGATTCCAGACTCTTAAGTTCGGGGTAGCATACCCAAGAAAGTATCCTTTAATTGCTTTTGCCCCAAACTTTCCATTTGGATCGATTATTGTGCACGGAGCTCCAAACGGTTCAAGATATGACAAATCTGGTTTTCGTTTGTGAAGAAGCTCGAAGCAGGTCTTGTTATGCCTTTTCACTGTAAGGACTCGGTTCAACGTGTAACATGCAGAGGCCACAGCTTCACTCCAGAAGGGAAACGACAACTGTGACTCTACCAACATTGTCCTAGCAGTCTCGATCAATGTACGGTTTTTATGTTCAGCGACGCCATTCTGTTGAGGAGTGTAGGCCGCACTAAATTCGTGAAGAATACCTTTTGAAGTGCAAAACTCCGCCATGGCATGATTTTTAAATTATGTACCATTGTTGCTGCGTATCCGTCTAACTTTCAACTTATACAAATTCTCAATCTGAATGATCAAGTTTTTGATAATACCGAAAGTTTCGCTCTTGTGTGCCATGAACGCTACCCAAGAAAATCTTGAATAATCATCAGTTATCATGAGGCAATATTGATCATTTTGGATGCTTTTATGCTTGACAGGACCGAACAAATCCATGTGCAAACGTTCTAGCGGAACGGCCACCGTGTTGATCTTCTTAGTCGGGTGTCGCTTCTTCGTTTGTTTTCCTTTCTGGCATGAAACACAGACATCTTGAAGATGGAAGTTCTTAAGAGGAACACCATTCACCAATTCATTTGACACCAAATGATTCATTTTGCGTAAGTGAATGTGACCCATTCGTCTGTGCCAAGAGATTGAGTCTTTTTCTGAGGCTTTGGAAACGAAATAGGTTGCTTGTGCAGACGTTGTAATAGCTTGGCTCATATCAAGGACATATAAATCATTTATCCTTGGAGCTGATAAGAGAATCCATTCTTTTGGAATTTTGAAGCCGGGTTTCAGCACATAACATCCAGTTGCATCAAAGTGTACTGAAAACTTCTTATCACAGATTTGTGAGACGCTGAGAAGATTGTGATCAAGTTGTTGTACAAAGTTGATCTTATCAAACCTTACAACCCCGTTGGATATCATTCCTTCACCAGTAATATATCCGCCTTTATCTCCAGCAAAAGCAACATAACCTCCTCTAATAGATTTGACATCATAGAGAAGCTTCATGTCGCCTGTCATGTGCCTGGATGCCCCACTATCAACAATCCAATGACTACTGATAGTTCCTCCTGGAACACCCTGCACATGAACTCACATGATTAGTTGGAGATGGGGTCCCAAGCCATTGTGGTCTTGGGTCTTCCATTTTCATCAACAACAATTACTTCCACTTTTTGATGGTTAGGAAATTGTGATGGTCCCCCTGAATTTGTGGTCATTTTAGGTTTCCATGTCTGTTGAGTTTTACCAGTTTGATTGTTTGAAAATTTAACTTCGTGATTGTTTGAAGTTTTTGAAAACTTTGAACTTTCTGGTTTAACTGAAACAGATTGTTTTTGAACCACATCAGTCTTAAGTGCTTTCTCAATCACCTTGACTTGTTGGCGTCTCTGTTTCTTTTCCCTTTCTCATACAAGGCGGGGATCTTGTTTTAAGGAAACAGATCGCTTTTGGTAATGTCGTTCACGAGGATCATCAACTTTGGCTTTTAACTTATGAAGATACAGACAATTTCGAATTATATGCCCAATTTCACCACATTCAAAACATGATCTTCGTTCAACAAACCCCGAAGTATCATGTGATTGTCTTGTCGATGATGAACTTTGTGATCCCGAGGTACTAGGTTTTGAACTATTTGGTTCATTTCTTTTTTACATTTTTGCTTGCTTAACAAAATCTAAGTTAGATTTGTTTTCAAATGTTTCAATTTTGTCCGTTCCCTCTGATTTCACAAAGTTCACCTTCTTGTTCTTCTTTTGGGTCTGTTTCTTTTGACCTTGAGTTGATGATTTACCTATTGGTTTGGTATGATTTTGCTGCTTTTTCACTGTTGGTAATTTCTGATTGCCATATTGTTTTCGAACTTCAGCCTTTGGGATAGAAGGACACTGTGTTAGCACAACGTGTGAACCCGTCTTTCCCAAGAACTTACTTGTCGAATTTTCAAAAGCTTTACTGATTAAAGATTGATTTACATTCTTAATCGGAAAATCTTTGTCAGAATAAATTTTATCATCACCAACAAGAGTGTACGGCAAATTTGTTGGTGCATGTTTGTGACAACAGCTTGGATTTGGTCTTTGGATATCTTGTAATTAGTTAAACGATAAATAGTTAGCGGGTTTAGCTTTGTAATAGTGAGATTATAGAGTTTGGGCTAAACTAAACCCAGTTTGGGTCATAGGGGACGAATTGGGCCTTGCCCAAGTAGTAAACCCTAGTCCAACTTGTAAACCTTGTGTTATATAAACAAGGTTAGGCTTTAGGGTTTAGGTTAATCAGTTAATCAGCCAAAAACAGAGTTTGTGAGAAATTCGTGAGAGCATTACTAGCTTGGACGAAATTAGGGTTAGGGATCTTGATTGATTGTAATTCTTGTTTGATAGATAATCAATAAAGATCCGGTTTGAAAGTGAATTGCTGTTTCTGTTTCTACACGTTTTCTGCTAATTCTGATCAAGAGGATTCCGCACTCTTGATTGGAAGGACGATTCTGTGAAGATCCATATACATCAAAGGGACCTACAATTGGTATCAGAGCATTAGGCTCTTGATTGCTCAGTTCAGAATTGATTGCTGCAGAAATAGGGAGTAAAATTTCGAAATTTTTGAAACCTGATAATTAGGGTTTTTAAAATTTTCAAAAATTTTTGTGTGTTTGATTTTGATTTTCGAATTTTGTTGGCTGTTTTGATATTCTGGTTTGTTTGATTGCTGTTTTGCAGGTTTTAGGGTTTGCAGGACTGTTTTTGGTTGATTGTTTGAAGGATTTTGGCTGGAAACACTTGAAGATTCGAAGATTGTTCTTCGTGTTCTTCGCGTTCTTCGTTCTGTTTCTTGTTGATTTTCGAAAATCACTGATAATTTGCTTGTTTTGATTTTGCAGAAAGTTGTTAGGAAAATCAGAAAATCATCAAAAATTTCGATCAGATTGAGTTTCCTTAGTTACTGGCGAAATTGACTGGCGAAATTGACTGACTGGCGAAATTGACTGATCTGTGAATTTAACCAGCAAAATTACCGGCGAAGTTAAATCCAAAGGCGACTTTGGTAACCGTGTTATTTTCCACAGCGAAATTATCACGGTTTTCGGCGAATTTGCTGGTCGTCGTAATAGCGAAGTCGACCAGCGAATTTGTGAACTTGACAGCGAAATAGACCAGCATAATTACCAGCAAATTTAAGTGACCCAGCAAATTTAACAGCATAACCTAGCGAATTTACCAGTTGACCAGCGAAATTAACATTTAACCAGCGAATTTAGCAGCAAAATTAAGAGGTGGAATTTCAGTTGGCAAGCGTCGGAAAATTTTCGGTGTTTTGTAAATAGAAATTGATCCGTAGCTCGTCTGACAGAACCGTTTGTACTGTTGAATTCGTGTGATTTTTAGGAAAAAAAAATTATATATTGTTGGATTCGTCTTTTCGAGACGATTCTAACGGTGTAATTTGGTAACCACTGTTTTCGGACGACTTTTGTATGGTTTTCTCAGTCTGTTAACGTTAAAATGTCAAACATGTCTACTTTGAACGAGTTGTTGAAGATGGAGCATGAGGTTGGTACTACCAACAAACCACCTAAGATGATGAAGGTGGAGAATTATCTGACATGGAAGGATCGTTTTCAGTCCTTCATTGAATATCAGGATACGCGCATGTGGATATGCATCGAAGATGGGTACGTGAATCCTACACACGACTTTGAGGGCAGACCACGTAGAACTGAATATGTGAACATGCAAGATAATGATAAAAACATGTATGAGGCTGAAAAGAGAGCCTTGGCTGCAATCAAAATGTCGTTACCTGACAGCATCAAACATACCTTCAAGAAGTACACTAACTCAAAGGATATGTGGGATGCTTTGGAGAAAAGATACGCTGGAAATGCTGATGTCAAGAAGAACAAGGTTCATCTACTGAAGAAGCAGTTTGCTGTTTTCAAGTACATGAAGCATGAGTCACTTGAAGACGTCATCACTCGTTACTACCATCTGATGTCAGAAATGGACAATTATGAGATCGATTGCTATTCTGAAGTAGAGAAGAATGACAAGCTGCTAGATGCTTTGCCTACTAAGTGGGATATCTACACTCTAATGATCAAGGGTGAAGCTGATTATGAAACAAAAGAGCTTGAAGAGGTAGTAGGAAAGTTGAGAGCTTATGAGCTCAGCATGAAGAAGAAAGATACTGGATATGATCAGGTTCAAGATCCGGCTGTTTACAATGGGCTTACATCTTCTTCATCTCACAACGCTTCTAGCGACTCTGCTACTGCGTTTTTATCATGTGAGAATGAGCAGGTTTTGGTGAATCAGGATGGTGATGTGTGTTTTGTTGCTGCTTCAGGAGGATCATCAGGAGTTAAGAAAACATCAGCTTCTAAGCAGAGTACTACTGCTAAGTCAATGCCAATGAGTGTGAAGTCTGCTGAAGAGCATCTGGCTCTACTTGCTTCGTTTGTTGCTTCCTATGAAAACTATATTCAGGGAAAGATTTCTGATCCTGCTACTTTAGATGAAGACTATGATCAGATTGATCCTGATGATCTTGAAGAGATGGATTTGCAATGGCAAATGGCCATGATTTCTAGGCGTGTGAAAAGGTTCATGAACAGAACAGGAAGAAAGTTTGTGGGAAGGAGTGTTGGTTTCGACAAGACCAAAGTGAGGTGCTTTAATTGTCAAAGTTATGGGCACTTTGCTAGGGAATGTCAGAAACAAAAGCAAGATAATTCGAGCCAGAGTTCAAACAACAGGAATGCATCAAACAACTCTAGCTCAAAGGCGTTGATCTCTACTGCAAGAGAGGGTTCATATGATTGGAGCATTCACTTAGAAAATGATGGGGATGTCACTCAAGCATTCATGGCAGAGATTACTCCAGTCGATGATGGTGAAGCTAAAGTAGTGGATGCTGAGGTGAAGGTAGAGAATAGAGCTGAAGAAAAGAAGGTTGATCAGACAACAGGTGCTGAAGATGAAAAACAAAAGTCTGAATATGAAAAAGAAGCTGAGGAAAAGGATGCTAAGTATAAACAATTGGAAGCTCAGCTTGCAGCTCTAATGGCCAACCTTGACAAACAAACAGGAGAGGTAAAGTCTAATTCTGTGTGTTTAAAATGTCGTGAATTACAGGGTGAGGTTGACAGGTTGTCTGCACAAAACAAAAGTTTGGTAAGCGAGATGTCCAACATTAAAGAATCAAACTTTTTTGCTAAAAGAAATGAAACGTTATACTTGAAGAAAATAAAAGGTTATGAAAGTGAAATTGAAGCTGTAACCTGCAAATTAAATGAAAAACTTCAAGTCATAGACTTAGCTCATGACATGATGGCTGAGAAAACAAAAGAGATTTCTGATAAAAACAAAGAGTTGTCAGATGCTCAACTCAGAATTGTTGAACTTGAAAAGAAATTGGGTCAATTCAGGGATTCTACTTTCGTTATGAAACATATGATGGGTGGGTTAAAGAAGAGTAATGACAAGACTAGTGTGGGATTCCAAGGCTATAATGAAGTCCCACCTCCTCTTAGTCATGATTATTCATTCCTACCTGATGAAGATGAGCTAACAAAGTTTATGTCAACAGCACCAAGTAGTTCCACAGCAAGTCGAGGAGATTAGTCTGAGAGAGATGAGGCCAAGAAGGATAATAACAGCAAACCTGTTTTGAAAACAAAAACTTCACATCCTAGGAATAAAAACTCAACTTCTGTTAAAAAGATTAGATTTGTTCAAGGAAGTGACATGAAAAACGAAACATCTATTATTGAAAATGAATCTAACATAGAGTTTGCTAAAAATAAAAAACAAAGAAACTTCTGAAATTAAGCAAACTGAACCAAATCCTTCTATGGCATCATCATCAAAGCCTGAATCTAGTTCAAAGGCTTCAGATAAGAAGTCTTCGAAAAGGATGTCGTGCTTCAAATGTCACACCGAAGGACATGTAGCTAGCTGCTGTCCTAACAAAAATAGTGAAGCACAAATGAGTGACAAACAGAGAGGAAAATTACCAGAGAAGAGTGGTGATAGTGAGGAGAAAGGTTCAAATTCTCCAAAGAAATCTGCTCCTAAGCAACCACAGAATGTTGTTGTTGGTGTGGATAAGGCTGAAACAGGAACTCCACAAGTTCCACGTTTTCAAAGAAATCAACAAAGATTTCAGCCTAGATCTCCACCAGGCAGATATCAGAGACCTAGAAGCAGTTCACCTAGAATGAACAATTTTAATTCAAATAATTTCAGAGGTCAAAGTCAATATCAAAATCGATACCAAAATAATGGTGGTCGAAATTTTTATAACAATGGCTTTAGAAATTACAATAATAATGCTTCTTGGAATCAAAATTCAAGGTTTCAAAATCAAAATTTCCAAAGGTCAAATTGTCCAAATGTATATAGGAACCCTCAGGACCAAAGGCCTAGTGGAAATCAAAATCAAATTCAATCAACAGGTCTAAGATCCAAGACTCCAGTTAGGAGTAATGGATATTGGATGGATGTTCCAGTAGTTGGTGAATTTGGACGACCCAAGACCATTAAGGCTTGGGTCCCCCAATCTAACTAATTTCTTAAGTTAGTGTGTGCAGGAGCTGCTAAGGAGGATTATCAACTTATATTGATAGTGGCTGCTCTAGGCACATGAAGGGGGGCGTGAGATTGATGATTTATATACATGTATATTAAATGATTTAAACTGAAGTTCAAAGTGCTGAGTCGACACAGAGGATAACCTGGCAGATCTTTATACTAAAGCATTTGACAGGGCTCGCTTTGAACATTTAGTCGAACTCAACGGGATGAGGAATCCTGAATAACTGGTTTTTCATAAGAATTTTTTTTTGTAAATAGTTTACTGTTTTCTTAAAAATCAAAAACACAAAAAAAAATTGAAAAATCAAAAACAAAAAAAATATAGAAAATCAAAAATGAGATTTCACTGTGTGAAAAAGAAGAAATGATAGTACATCAGCAAGTTAGACTGTCACACTGAACTTGAACCTAAATTGCTTAAGTGTGATAGCAGCTTCATCATATGATGTACCAGTAGGCAAAAGCATGAAATAATCAACTTACCAATGTGATATAAACTTAAATGAACTGAATATGAGTGGGGAACACATTAGTGGTGTATGGTTTAATGACCTTAATTCTTGCGTTGATAGATTGCCAAAATCTGAAGTTTTGGGTCTTTATACTGTTGTTTCAACTAGGGATATCTTGGCTGTCTGTCTGTTAGAACTAAAATTGTACATAACCCCAGGAAAGAAAGTCACTTGGAATTAGCTCATTTCTATTTGAATGTCTGTATGTGTCCCGATACACACAATTTTGATCTGATTCTGAAATCTTCTCTGAAAAAAGTCGTGTACCTCCTCTGCTGCATCCAGATATATGCTGACCTGGAGGTGCTAGGCAACGACAGCTTCTGCTGCATCCAGATACATGCTGACCTAGCTGTACGTTGTCGCGCTATAGATCTAATACACCCGAAAGAGGCCCTCTAGTGCCCAAAAGAAACCCAATAAACCTATATCAAACTGAGAAAATCTCATTTGATCTGTATATTATACCATCTCTACTAAAGATCTATTCTGTTCTCTTCTCAACCTATTCCCAGTTAAGATTTCAGAACTCAGGATTGGACTTGTGAAATATGTGGTAGGGAAGATACTTGCATGATAGAGTGTGTTGTTTATATTTCCAGGATTTGATTTGTATTTATTTGGGTGTTCATAGTTAAGCAATCAAAACATGATAAAACAGTTTATATGCAGACCTAGACACAGTCAGGATATCTTAAAGGATGCCATCAGTATACTCACCTACTACGATGAATTTTTGTGCATACCTTGATTGTGGGGGTATATCCTGTTGTGGGACACACTAATATATCAGTAAATAAAATTACCTTAACGTATCATATGGTAATGGTACTTGAAATGTTCATGCATTTTGTTTAAGTGGACAAACATACTGGTAATCGTCTTGAACTGCTTTTCACGAAAAATTAAATAAAGAATTATATGATTGTGTGAAACAGTTTGATTGTGCTGATATGATCTTCTTACCAGTGATTCTCACAAAAATAGAGTGTTTATTGCTTTTGTATTTACTTGCTTTCAGAAAATATAAAAATCCAAAAATAGTGTCTTTTTCTGTTTAAAATTCTTAACTTACGGAAAACTGTTATTCTTGGAGGAATTGTTACTGATAGGGGGAGACGGTGTTAGTAAGTGAGCTCAAAATTTTCAATCAGGCAGGTTCTTGTGTGTTGAACAAAAAGTTTTGCGTGTTGGTGATGAAACTGAAAGTGCTTAATCTGTGATACAGTTTAACTGTCTCTTGAATAATAATAATTTATTTAACTTTGTTGAAAAATTCTTATGGTTTCTCGAGATGTTTGTTTTATAGTATACAGATTGAAGCGGTTTGTTGCTGAGAAATTGCTGTGAAGTGTGAAGATGAGAGTTTGATTGGATGCATGGTAGAACCTCCTTTCTATATTGCAGACCAAAGTTGAAGAGTTGAAGAATGCTGTGCAAATGCTAAACTGGAGTTTACTCAAACGCTAACGTTTTGAAGATTTGGTGATTGGATGCATCAGCTTAGGGGGAGTCTGTTGCTGACAGAGGCTATTGAAGCTGAAGCTATCCAAAGCCCAAAGACAGTGCAAGATTACTTGAAGATTGCAAGAAGACCGAAGACAAAGTTTTGACTCAAGACAAAGTTTTTATGAAGCTATTGTCAAGGGGGAGTTTGTTGGTGCATGTTTGTGACAACAGCTTGGATTTGGTCTTTGGATATCTTGTAATTAGTTAAACGATAAACAGTTAGCGGGTTTAGCTTTGTAATAGTGAGATTATAGAGTTTGGGCTAAACTAAACCCAGTTTGGGTCATAGGGGATGAATTGGGCCTTGCCCAAGTAGTAAACCCTAGTCCAACTTGTAAACCTTGTGTTATATAAACAAGGTTAGGCTTTAGGGTTTAGGTTAATCAGTTAATCAGCCAAAAACAGAGTTTGTGAGAAATTCGTGAGAGCATTACTAGCTTGGACGAAATTAGGGTTAGGGATCTTGATTGATTGTAATTCTTGTTTGATAGATAATCAATAAAGATCCGGTTTGAAAGTGAATTGCTGTTTCTGTTTCTACAAGTTTTCTGCTAATTCTGATCAAGAGGATTCCGCACTCTTGATTGGAAAGACGATTCTGTGAAGATCCATATACATCAAAGGGACCTACAAAATTCACACTCTCAGACTCTTTTGCAGACGAGGACTCGATTGGAACAGTCTTAGCGGGTTTTGCGGGAGGATCACATAGAATATGATTCTCAAGAGGTATGTCCTCTTCTTTGATTACCACATCAGATTTTGCTGAGTCAGTATCATCGGATTCATCATCAGAAGAATCAACATCCTCAACAATAACTGGAGGATCCTGATTCTGTTAAGTAGAAGACACACTTGTATCTGCTGATACATCCAAATCTGTTGATACTTCCTTCTTGTATCCAAGTCCTATTGCAAATTCCTCAACGTCTAAAGGAACAGATGGCTCAAAATAAGTTCTATCCTCTTCATCAGGCATGGCATCATAATTGTGTCTCACAGGTGGTGGACATTTCTTATATCCAATGCATGTGACATCCTTCTTCTCTTTCTGAACATCAATGATGTGATCCAACACATAGCTAGAGCTTAAATAGCTGTCTAACTTGAGCTGGATCGCCTCACTTTCAGTTTTAACACAAGCCATCTCTTTTTGCATTATCTCAAGGCGATTGATATACAAATTTATGTCAGTTTGTTTTCAAGAAACCATTTTTGTCAACTCAGTTTTATCTTTCTTTAATTTTTCAATCACCGATTTAAATTCCTTTTCATGGTTTTCACAAAACATGTTGGCTTCTGTGCATTTAGAAAGATCTACTGTCAAATTTTGGTTGTGGATGAATGTCACATCATACTTGTTTTGCAAAGCCTCATGTTTGCTTTGCAAATCACACCACTTAGCATCCAAAGAAACATGTTTGTTTTGCAAGTCAAACAAATTAGCTTTTAAAGCATCATGTTTGCCTTGCAACTCAGACATATTTGCATCCAAATCAACACATTTAACACTTAATCTAGCATAATTATCACAATTAATAACAGCAGGTTCATTGACACATACCTGGCTTGATGAACTGCCAACATTAGCCATAAAGGCTGAATGAAGAGAAGAAGAAGAATAAGCGGCTTGATCCACCAATATAGACCTCCTATGATTTCCTGCTGCAGCTTCTTCCAATAGCTCATCAACATCTGCATCGACTGACACACTTGACGTGTCATCCAAATGATCATCACCTGAGTTTGAGGATTCTTCATCCGAGCTTCTACTGTAACCGGAACTGTCTTCGTCTTCAGAAGATTCATCACCATTGGTGGAAGATTCTCCACCACTGGCGTGTTTAAGATCCTTGACAACCTCAGCAAAACAAGTTGTTCCATCCGGAGTATCATTTTCCAACTGAATTGACCAATAACAACCTTCATCTACTTGTACCACAAGAGCCTGGTTGGCATTTGATGGTCCTGCTTGACTTGGGTTGTTAACAGGTATCAACATACGCTTGTTATTCCTGTTCTGATTCTGTTGGTTGCCTTGATTGCCTTGATTTCTGAACGGATTCTGGTTCCCATACTGAGCTGCTTTGTACATTCTCTCTTGAAGTGACCCCGTTAACCACAGTTGAAGCACTTGATAGACTGCTTATCAAACCCATACTTGGTGTCTTTCTTGCTTTCCAAGCTGGTTCTGCCAGTCCTTTCCATAAAATCCTTTGCCCGCCTTACAGCACTTGCAAAAGCCCATTTGATATCTATCAAATCCATTTCCTCCTTATCGATCTACTGATAATCTTCTTGTGTCAGATTGTTGTTTCCGATCTGACCTTCTACTAACCCACAATACGCGCTCACCAAGGTGTTCAGAAGCCCCATATGTTCCTTTGCTACTTCAACAGTTACTTTTGAGAAGCTTGAAGTGTCAAGCCGTACTGTATTTGGCTTAGATGGCAGACCAACAGACGATGTGCTCCCATAACAAGCTTGTTGTTGAGCAGGAAGTGGATTCCTGTATAAGTCAGTTGCTACGGTAGATAGCCGATAGACTTGCTGTTGTGGAGCTGGTTGTAGAGGATTTCCATACAAGTCTGTTGTTGGAGCTGGTTTTACTGGAACTTGTATCTGATTGCCATACAAATCTGTGCTTGTGACAAACGCCGTTTGAAGTGGAGCACGTGAAACTGGTCTTGCAGAAGAAGTGTTGGAAGTTCCATAATACATATCCGGATTCTATGGCACTGGAACCCTTTTCGCCTTTAGGGTTTCTTCCTGATCTTTGTTTTCCAAGAGCTGAACGAAGTCATTGATGTTTGTCGTAGCCAATACTCCTTTGTATTTCAGGATTTCCAAGAAACTATTCCATTGTGGTGGCAACGCATCGGCAAACTTTGTGACTACCTCTGCTGGAGTTGTCACTACCCCATAATTACCCAATTTAGTAAGAAAATGATAAAACCGACTAGTCAAATCTCCCAAGGATTCCTTTTCCATACACATGAAGCCATCAAACTCTTTCTTGAGTAAGTCATGTCGCAATTGGCGAGTCGCTTCATTTCCTACCCCTCTTGTCTTCAACGCATCCCATAATCGCTTTGTCGTTTTGAAGCTCACAAATTGATGATAGATATCCTTGCTCAACGCCTGAGTGAGAATGGCATATGCTTTCTTTTCCAAATCATATGCCTTTTTCTGATCTTCCGAAATATCGGAAAAAGTAGCAGCAGTTGAAGCAGCAACCTCGAGAGCTTGATCGAAATCTGTGGTAAAACGTAACCACAATTCTGTATTTTGCCCAAGGACGTATGTATGGAATCTATCTACCCATCCCGGATATTCGTTTATGTGCATCAATTTCGGTGGGCGATTTAGACTTCCGGTTTCGCTTTCGCTTAGGAGAATGCTTTGAATACTTGGAGTTTGATTCGAAACAAATGCCCATTGACCCGTCGAAACTGGATTCACTTGTGAAGAAACGGGTGCGGGAGATTCGGCCCATGATGGCGACAAACCCATACTTCTATACTTGCTTTCTGCCGTAGACGGATTACCCCACCAATCCGGATTCATTTTGAATACTTAAAACTGATTAGCTGATAAAATCACTTGAAACAGGCAGTTAAAACACTTTTACAACTCCTCTGTTGAAAATTGACAACACTCACGACGAAACACGTTCCACGAAACAATTTCTGATTCGTCGACAAAACACAATTTTGTTTGATAAATGACGAAACAGAATGTTGACGAAACTGATTTATGATTTAACAAGTGATGAAACACAATCTCTTGTTTAAGCGACGAAACAAGTTTTAAATTCTTGAAACCCGACGAAAATGATTCAGCGACGAAACAGGCCCGACTATAATAAAGTGACGAAACTGATTTAAGTTTTGGGCTCCTAATTGACGAAACGGCCCAATCCAGTTTGATGCCCAATGTATGACGAAACTGATAGATCGACGAAACGAATCAAAGAGGCTTTCGGCGAAACACTTTAGTTTCGTCGAATGTGTTTGTTTCGTCGGAAAAGCTGTTTCGTCAGCTTGTTTGTTTCGTCGGAAAAGCTGTAGGAAGTTGGTGAAAAAGTTGGTAAAACTTTCGGCTTGACCTTATCCTCACTGACACTTGACACAACTTTTCAAACCATTACCATTCTCAATTTACCAACCAAAGTAAGGTGTTGTAATATTTTAATCAATTTTCAATTTTTAATACAAAAACAACTACACAATTACTTTGACCAAGATCAAAATGTTGAAATCTTGAAGAACACTTATGAACTTATGAAGAACAACCCAGAAATTTATGAATTTTCCGGTAAACTTAGGAGTTTTCCGGTGAACCGACAAATTTCCGAAACACGATTTTGCTTGAAACTTCACTAAAAACCTTAACACACAATTCACAAATCAGTTATAAGCAAGGTTTTCTTATGAACTAATAGCAAAACATCAATATTTTTGAAGTCATAAGCCAATTTTCCAGAAAATATAAACTTCAAAAATCCGAAAACAACACGAAAACACCTCGGTTTTAACAAGGAGAAGAGCCAAGGCTCTGATACCACTTGTAGGTCCAGCTAGGGGAGGATCTAGTCGCCTAATCCTTGTGTACAAACCAACCCGGTTGTGCGGAATCCAATCGAGATAGAGATAAGGAAACACGAGATACTAGACACGTAGATTCAATGATTAACACCAACGTATTAATACTTGAAAGCAGTTACAAAGCAAGGTTTACAAATACACTCTGTAAACTCTCTCTAGTTCTCTCTGGTTCTCACTTGTGTCCTCTCCTATCTTCTATTCTGTCTGATATGGTCTATTTATAGTGCCAGCATTGACGAAACAGAAGACCAACGACGAAACAGGACTTTCTTCGACGAAACAAATGGACAAACGACGAAACAGGAAAGAATTGAGACATGGTCGACGAAACAGACTTGTTTCATCGACACCATACATGTTTCGTCGATTTGGGCTTGGGCTCAAAACAATTGAGGCCCAAGTTCTGTTTCGCCGACTTGGTTTCAGCCCAAAGCTACTAATCTGGCCTGGTGCTCAAAGTTTGGCTCTCCAGCTTTGTGTATGGAACTTTGGAACGCACGACGGAGGAATGTCGTGACGTTAGACTTGAGCCAAACCTTAGCTGAACCGAACTGAGTCGCGTCCACATATCGTGTACTAACAGTGGCGCTTCACGAAAACTACTCCGAATGCTACCGATAGAGTTGAGTGGCGGCCTCCATGGTATTTCACCCAGCCTCGCCCGAAGGACATGGGAAGGATCGTCCACTGGCGTCCTCCTTGGCGCAACTCCAAGTCTCTTTCGATTTTTATCCTTGAGGACAAGGATTTTTCATGTGGGAGGGATTGTTATGTGCTCATTTCCTTGGGTGACAATGATATGCATCAGAAGATCACAAGCTTTACTTTACGTGATTTTCATTATTTAATTTTGTATAATATTTGTTTTACTAGTTATTTTGTTTTACTAGTTAAGAAAGAGTAAAGTCAAAGTGGTTCGTAATTCCTGCACTATTTTAGTAGAACATGAGTTAAGGAGTAGTGGGTAGTTTGAGTCTTGTCACTATTTATAATTTTCGGTTGTAGTTGGGATGAGTTTATGAATGAAAAATATTAAGTCTCAAATTCTTTCTAGATTTCATCTTGTTTCTCTCTATTTTCTGTGGAGCTTGACCCACTTTAACGGGTTATCTCTCAAACCAAGTGGTACACATCATATATATGAGGCTAGCGTATCAAATACTCAAGGTGTTACCGAGAACATGTTCTCGGTTGGATGGTGTTGGACCAGGCGATTGAGTTAGAATTAGTTTTTGGGCTTTTATGCATTAAGTATATATCTTCTTTTTCTTGAATCACACAATCATTAGTTTCTACCTAATTGATTACGTTAGTTTGATATCGTAGTTATAGATATAAGGCTTTAGGACTTACAATTGGTGTCAGAGCTTTTGAAGCTTTTCAAGGCTCAAATTGACCTATCATTTTGTTCCGATCACCATATTTCGCTGCCGTGCATCTTTTTTCGATAGACCTTTTGATTCTTTGTTGTAATCGAGCCCTAGGAACTTGTGATTCTTTGTGTCTGTTGTTTTTTGCTATGATTCAATATTGTTATATTTTTCGGCTTATTTGAAACCTTTGTAATAGTTAGGTTTTTATTGTTGTAAAATTAGTTTCACGAGACACGATAATGAAGACCAACATGCAGATAAACCGAATGTGAAGATGGTGATCTAGGACTAATTGCGAGCCGACAAGATAATTGTTTATTTTGTGTCCTTGGTTCGATTTACTTTTATGGCACAACTAAAACTGAACAAAATAACTAGTGCTACACTTTATTTATTTTCTTTGTGATTATTTGCATTATTTAGTGTAAATATCAATTACCGACAAAAGTTATAAATTTTAACACAATGACAATTAAAGGGTTAACTTGGAAAGGTAATTTAATAAAAGGAGTTTTATTATAGAGTTAATTACATAGTTAGTCCCTGTAGTTTGCACAAAATAACATACATAGGTACTATTAGTTTAAAATCACCTTCTAGGGTATTAACTTTTCATTTTGTAACGTTTGGAGGTATCAACTTCCAGGGTATTAACATAGTTAGTTCCTGTGGATTGCACAAAATAACATACTTAGGTACTAATAGAATGTGGTTTTAAACCTGCAAATAACGTTAATACCTCCAAACGTTACAAAATGAAAGTTAATACCCTACAATGTTACAATGTGATTTTAAACTACTAGTACCTACATATGTTAATTTGGGCAAACCACAAGGAATAACTATGTAATTAACTCTTTATTATAAGTTAAAATAAGTTTTGTTTTTTAAATTAAATTTGTTTATTTCAAAATGCGACAAATAAATAAGATTTATTAATTTGAAATTAAGTTCATGATAAACGACCAACATAGTTTTAAATAGGGTATTTAAAATTGAATGGAGATGAGAGTTGAAAGGTGTTTCAAACTTTTCACGAACAAACATAAAATTGGATTTTACTTGAATTACACGAGTTATTTTATGCAACAAGTCATCCAAAATATTTTGACCCATCACCGTAATTTTGAAATATTAATGTATATCCTAAATTAAAATCGATATTTCTGTGCCACCCTAAATAGGTGACACTCGAACCGATTTATCTGAACCCCCATTGTTGGAGATGACCATGCATCGTGCCTACGGTTTTGGTGATAGGTGGAACTAATGCCTGACAACACTTAAAAGGTGTTTTAAGTGGGCGTAGTTGGGGATATATATACCAATTCCATGGTCACACTCTCAAATTCCACATAGAGTTCAACCGTGAGGCGCGTGGGCATTAGTCATATTGAACAACCACTATATAAGTTTAAAAATTTTTCCTGATTGCTCATTCATGAGAAAATACTGTTTATAAAATTGAGTTGCGGGAGCGTAACAATTACAAAACCAAAATAGTAATGAAATTTAAAGCTAAGTCTATTTGTTTGATAAAATCAATGTGACTCCATAATGCATCCTAGTCCTGATGTGTGCTACCTTAGCAACCTGAGAAAGACACGCAAGAAAAAATGTTAACACATAATGATGAGTCAGTTCACAGGTTTTTTCTACTATAATTATAAAATAAGTTGTTGTTTCCCAAACGTTTTCCACTATTTCAAACCCAAAATAGTAAGTTATAGTAATTAGCAGTTACTTGTTATATTTGTAGTTACCTAACCTATGTTACGCCATCAAAGAGTTCGAAACCGAAGCCGACTGTTGTTGCCTCTGAGTGCCAGGTCTATCACTAACCATAGCGATAAGTTAGGCCAATTCTACACCCGTTGACCATTACCAGTCTAGCTAGCACGACTAGCTCGAGCGGGGCTTGTCGGGCCCAGTACTACTACTCAAAATTCCCCCGCTATCCACTCAATACTAACGGCCCGAGGTTTGTGAGAACTTTATGTGATAACATGCTACGTTGTGACCATAACGATATAAGAAAAACTCTATCATCTAAAGACGTTACATTATCATAACGTTAAGCATTACTTTCCCGTAACGTGGCACTACTTTGCAGTAATGTAATACATGTGTTTCCCCCCTGTGTTTTATAAGCGTTCAGAGAGTATGGGTTGCGAACTCACCTTAGGGTGCGTGTTATATCCAAAAGTGTTATGTGTTAGAGACACAAATTTACGCATCATGCAAATATTCACCAAGACATTCCCTAATAATTGTAGTACATCATAAGTAACCAATATTAGAGTAATGTTGTTTTACGTGTGATCGAGCTTTACTGAGTCGCTAAACGAGCGACAGTGATGCAACAGTTATCCTATGTTCGTGTAATCCCACATGTATCCCATATATTTACCAAGCCTTAAGAATAACTTAGTTATCGAGTGATTGTAAATATATAAATTTAAATATTTTCATTAAAATCGTGTTAACTTGTATGTAAGTGTGTATTTGTATTAGAATAGCACACATTGTAAAAACGAGGCAATATAATAATATGTTTTTCTAAATCATTGGCGTACATACTAGAAATTAGTTTAAACAAAGCAGACTTACCGGGTTCTCGTAAACTGTATACATATATATTAAATGTATGGCACAAAGACAAAAACTAACTCAAGGACGCTCTTGTGTATTATTTATGATTGTTAAAATATATATCATTATATTTTTATTTTATCCTATTCGGATGATACGATGTTATCCCAAATAATATTATCTATTATTATATTATAATTATGTTTCGAATCTCGTTTCAAAGTTCAAAATAAATATAAGTAGTTATATTTACTAGGTTTTGTTTCTGATTTAAATCGAATTAAATATTCATGCTTAATATTTAAATTACAAGCTTATTTCGTATTTAAAGTTTCTACGAAAATAGCTCTGTTTTTATAAAATCCCGACAACACAAGCTGTCGGAAAATCTCAATAAACAAGTGTCCGAAATTTACATTAAATGTCTCGGTCAAGTTTAATGCTCAGTTGAGGCTCTGCTAGAAGAAATAGAAAGAATAGAGCTGATGAAACTCAATCCAAATATCAAGCCTTTTCTTCCCAACTGGGCAACAGGTAGAAAACCTGCTGGGCTAAAAGTAGAAGAGCAAACCAAGATGAAGGAAGAGATGGTTGCAGCCAAATATGGCACCATGAGATCAGTGGAAAAATGTGATGAGCCAAAAATTATGGCTACTTACAAACAAATTGAAGAATTAAGAGCCAAAGATCCCGTAGTCCCAAGAAAGCTAAAGTATGATGACTTACCTATCATATCAAACGCCACCAAATTTAAACTTCCACCTGCAAGTCAAGTCTCTTCAATGGTGAGAAGCCACCTCAAAAGACAAAAGGACATGTCTACAGTGGATGCATAAAGAATTGAAGAAGATATGTTGAAGGAAGCTATCAAAGACATGACTGATTATGAACTTTTGAATACAAATCAGGCTGATCCGTTAGGTCAATTCATGGGAATGCAAATCCCTTCAACTCTTCCAATAACATCACTCCCAGCAAACCCCATTGCTTCAAAATTCCAAAAGTGATCTACTGATAAAGCCAGCCATGAATTGACTCTGGTCAGAGCTAATGGGGAAGTGCAAAGGTCTTCAATGAACAGCATTATAAGCTTTAAAACTGTTAGGAAACTTTAAAGTAAGAATTGAAGAAAAAGATGATCAACCTGTTCATAAGTTGAAGATACAGTCAATGGGTATCACCAAAAAGGTACCTACATGATAACGTGACAAGAAGAAATAGAAGATACACTTCAACTAAGTATCAGGAAATGATCAAGACAAGAAGAAATCAGGCAAGACCATTCTGATGAAGTCTGATGATAAATATGATGATAAATTTGGTATTCATCATCAGAATCTGGTAATTCTGATCATCAGAATCTGGTAATTCTGATCATCAGAATTTTTGATGATCAAGTTCATCTGAATTCTAGTATGCTGGTCACCAGAAATTCTCGTAGACTAACTTGTCTTACGAGATAAGGTCTGACACAATTTAAAAAGTAGCAAGTTGACAATAACCGATTCAATGAATATGCCAAAAAGAGATGTCAACCTAGAAGGTTAAATGAGTTGAGCTAAGCATTTAATACACACACCACAAACTCCATTACCCTTTCGCACAGAATTCTTTAAGCATTCATTTTGTAACATTCAATAACTTTGTTTTACAAAGTCATTAATATACTTGAAAAATTCTGTAAGTTGTTTCTTGAAAGTTTGATTTCTAGTTCCGCACAATATTTTCCTATTTGTTGAAATCACTTGCCATATTATGTATTTGGGTATCTTTATATGGGATCAACAATTGGTATCAGAGCAGATTAAATAAGTTATTTTCAAAAGATCAACTGCTTACATTTTCTTTGATATCCAACTCTTAAACTAAATATGGCAAACTTTCAAACCTGGATTAATGCTTTCAATATTGGGTCCAAGTCAAAACCTCTGAGTTTAGTTAGAGAACAATACCCTCAAAAGAAAATCAGGATGATCAATTTCCTAAATGACATGATCGAGCACTGTTTTCATCCATTACGAGAAGTCCTCATGTACCCTATTGAAATACCAGCAGTTCTAGCAACTGAGCACACACCAGCTATCCCAACGTCCTTGGCTCCTAAAAGTGAAACACATTGGAGTCAAGAAGATAAGGATCTGGTGTCTGCTGATGAAAGGGCCAAACCAGTTCTGATTATGGGACTTCCAAATGTAAGGACCTGCAAAAATGCCCATAACCGACCCGTAAGTAAAAACCTGGACCCCTGAAACCCTAATGTGCATGAAAAACAAAGAAATCAAGAAATTCGGATTTCACACGGGCCGCGTAAACCATAAGATAAGGTTACACGGGCCGCGACAACTTAAAAAGTCTCCGGATAAGCATTTAAGCCACATGTCGCACACGTGGCGGACCTACCGATGACACGCTAGCCCTACACGTAGACTAGGGGGCCCTCGCGGGCCGCGTAAGACCTTGTTAAGGTTTACGCGGGCCGCGTAAAACTTGAAATGTTGTTATAAGCAGCCTGTGCATGGGACTTGCCTCTTTGTTCAAAATCTCACTCTCAAAACGTCCCAATTCTCCTAAAAACGAGTTTTGCAGTGTCATGATGCTGCTACGATTACGGGGTATTAACTCGATCACTGCTACGATACAATGTCCGATCGATTGAAACCGATCCGATGGATGTTTAAGTGATGCCCGAATCAGGGCTATACTTTGTCATTTGTCGTGAGGGTTTTGATTTCGTGAGCTTATCGTAAATGTTGTATTAAGTTACTGACCTAGTTTCGTGTGCATTGTTGTTTAAATTAGGTTATCAGGCTTATCAGTAGGCTACACTCTGCCCAACTAAACTTGCAATGTGAGTCATTCTCTTTTTATCCATAATGTTTTTACAACAATCCAATTATTTTCAAAGTTATGATTATAGGGATTAAATCATGGTTATCTTGAATCACTGGCAAGTGGGGTATTGTGCACATTACTAATTTCTCACCGTTAGGTTCACTAACCTAACCGTGATAATCATCACTACTTGGGTGAAAGGACCCAATAGTGGTATGACCATCGTCACCAGGGTGTGACACGGCGCCAGATAAAAATAAGATAGTAGCTATTGTAATCGCTCTTATGCTGTAATTCATAACTAAGGTGTCGTTTTATATAACCCGAGTGACTCGCCATTATTTCCCCGCTGATAAAAATCTTTTTAAACATGTTTCAGGTGACTTACTGTGAATCAAGGAAAAGTGCTACGGAGCACTAACAAAGCTTGAAGTGGTGGCTCAGTAAAATAAATAAACATGTTTTGTAAAACAAGGGACTTACTTGTGAATTTCCCTTTACTGTAAATTATGGGGTTTGTCCCGAATTATGAAATAAAATAATTGGGCATTTTCAAGTTTTTCAAAGATCCTGTTAAACTTCCGCTGTCAAATCAAATAATAAATACCACGAGTTTCTGTCCCTCAGCTCTTGACCGGGTAACACCGGGACGGGGGCCGTGACAGAAAAAGGTGGTAACAGGGCCACTTATTTAAGACAATTAAGTATTTAGAAATACTTAATTTTCCGATTGCCACTCTGTGATTTCGTGAAAATTTACTTTATAATAAATAAAATTTTAACTTAAGTTTGTGTGTGTCTTCATGTGTGCTATCAGCATGAATGAACTGTCGGAGGCACTCTGAAACTTTACTATCCATAGCACCGATATGGATACTACCGGCACTTTCACTGGTTACCAGGCTGATACTGAAGAGCCAATGGTGTTCCAGGTCCAACCGCAGGAGAAACCAAAAACGAAAAAGAGAAGAAGACTTGTAGGCTGTAGGCGTATGTGTAGGAAGAAACCAGCGCTATAGAAAGTTATAAAGACTGAGGATAAGGGGAAAGGAAAAGAGATTGGGGAAAATTCCGGGCAAGCCCAGGAAATGCCATCATGGGAGGAGCTGGATCGTAAACTGGCACTTAGCGACCTCATTGGACCTACCGATGAAAACCACTTCAATTACCCAATTGAATCACAACTTCCAGTTAATCTAGAGCCTGCTATCCGAGATCCCATTGTCAACCCCCGACCTCTACAAGGAGAGCTGGAAGAATGGTGGACCACTGACTGGCAATTTCAGAATCTCTTAAATAACCCTAACACCTTTTTCCCCCAGTTTGACCCTGAACCGGCACTAAACCCACCTATGAGCTTGGCTGAACTCTGCCATTATGGTGAGGAGCTGGTGGACGCAGGAAAATCGAATCCGAGAATTGGGGGAACAGATCTCATGGAAATACGACGAGAGGGAACGTCGTTTCTGAGACGCCAGTTGGTTGTGGTTGCATGGTGGTGTGATTATGTGTTTAATAATAATAATAAAATAATAACAAAACTATAATCATGTAAAATAACTTAAAATAAAACCTTTTGTAAGATAACTGGTGTGTACGGATGCATACTAAAATATATAAATTATGAAAGTCGCAAAGTCGACAATTTTGGCTATACGTGTTTATATGTGTGATTGCTTTATTATGTTTGGTGGTTAATTATTTGGTTTGGTTATTAATCATTTGGTGACAATAAATTATAATTATATTGTTAATTATTATTCAGATGGAAAACGCGGAAAACCAATCAGTTAATGAAGTTAATCAATCGGAACATAAAAATGAGGATCACTTTCTAAATCGGCAAGATATAGAAAACTTCGTCGCTTAGGGAATAGCCAATGCTATCCCGGCAATCGTCGCTGCTGTTAAAAGTCCTATTGAACCTTCGCAAGCCAACACCACTAAACGTACGCGCAACGATAATTTTAGCAACAATGTAAATGGAGGCAACAACAATGACAATAATATGGTTCAAGCCCCAGTACTCAAGAAAGTGAAAGTTGCAACATCTAGTTGCACTTACAAGGAATTTCTTGCCTGTAAACTAGCTGAATTTGCAGCCAATGAAGGGGCAACAGCTGCACTGCGTTGGTTAGAGAAAACTGAAGCAGTAACTAAAATAAGTAAATGCGCAGAGGAAGACAAAGTTATGTATGCTTCTCACCTTTTCAAGGAAGAAGCATTAGAATGGTGGAATACAGTATTGCAAGCTAAGGGAAGTGACATGGCTTATGCCATTAATTGGGAAGAATTTAGACTATTGGTGGAAAAAAATTATGTCCCGAATATGAAAAAGAACAAATGGCAAAACAAGTTCCTGAGCCACCGAATGGTGGATGTTGATTGTCGAGGGTATACTTCGAAATTCTTCGAGTATGCCAGAATTGTGCCAACTCTGGCCAGAGCCGGTACTTATTTCTCGCTACATTTGGGGTTTGATTAGCGAGATTCGTGATATCGTCAAAGCTGCAAGACCCCGCACGATTGACGATGCGGTGGAGTTAGCCAACACCTTGACCGACGGACTGGTGCGTACGCGAGAAGAAAACAGGAATAAGGAATTGGCTCAGAAGATTACCAAAGGATTTCGTGGGGGTAATACTAGTAACAACTTCAAGAAAAGAGGAACTGGGCAATCCTCCACTGTTCCATTTTGCAGTACCTGTAAAAGAAAGCACATTGGAAAATGTAAGGGGTACTGTAACTTCTGCCAAATCCCGGGGCACCAAGAAGAAGATTGCAAAAGAAAGAAATCAAGAATTTGCTTCAATTGTGGAGAAGCTGGACATTTTAAGCCAGACTGCCCTAAACTGGTTAAACCATCTGACAACAAGGCTAAACCTGCAGAAGGAACTACCAAAAAGAATACAAGAGCCTTCCAGTTGACTACACAGGAAGCAGATCTGATTCCGGATGTGATAGCGGGTACGTTCCTAGTTCACTACGTTTATGCGAAAGTATTATTTGACTCTGGTGCAAACCAAAGTTTTATAAATACTTCGTTCTGCCAAGCTCTTAAGCTACCTTTAACCAAACTTAGGCAGATTTATACAGTAGAAACAGCAGACGGTAAATCTGTTAGCATAGATCAAGTTTTGTAGGAAGGTAAGATAGAACTTTCAGGTCATAAATTTTCTGCAAACCATGAATTTAGCTGGATTCAATGTTATGTTAGGAATGGATTGGTTAGTAGCCAACCATGCTCGAATCCTCTGTGATAAGAATTCCATAGAAATTTGTGCGCCATCAGGAGATTTAATCGTGGTTACAGGAGATAAGCCACGTAAGTCAATGAAGTTCATTTCTGTAATGAAAGTTGCTAGTTATGAATGAAAGCAAGGAATAGTGTATATGATTTCGGTAATCATTAGCACTAAGGGTAAGGAACTTAAAGAAATTCCTGTTGTATCAGAATACCCGGATGTATTTCCGGAGGAGCTACCAGGATTACCTCCGGATAGGGAAGTAGAATTTAGAATTCATCTAATTCCTGGAACTACACCGATAGCCAAGGCACCTTATCGATTAGCACCCACCGAAATGTTAGAATTGAAAAATCAGTTAGATGAATTATTAAACAAAGGATTTATACAACCTAGTTCATCCCCTTGGGGAGCACCGGTACTGTTGTAAAGAAGAAAGATGGTTCAATGCGAATGTGTATTGATTATAGGGAATTGAATAAAGTTACTATTAAGAATCGATACCCATTACCTAGGATTGGTGACCTTTTTGATCAGCTTCAAGGAGCTAGATATTTCTCTAAGATAGATTTACGCTCCGGATACCATTAGTTGAAGGTACAAGAAGAAGACATACCTAAAACCGCTTTCAGGACTAGGTATGGTCACTACGAGTTTATAGTTATGCCATTTGGACTAACAAATGCTCCTGCAGCATTTATGGATATGACGAATAGGATCTGTAAACCGTATTTGGATAAATTTGTAATTTTCTTCATCGATGACATACTTATTTATTCCAAAAGCTAGGGCAAGCATTGTGAACATTTACATGCACTCTTAACTTTGTTAAGAAAAGAGAAGCTTTATGCCAAATTCTCAAAGTGTGAATTTTGGCTACAGGAAGTGCAACTTTTAGGACAAATGGTGAATCACGAAGGTATTCACGTAGATCCCTCCAAAATAGAAGCAATCACCAAATGGAAGGTTCCGAAATCAGCTACGGAAGTTAGAAGTTTTCTAGGGTTAGCCGGATATTATAGGCGATTCATTAAGGATTTTTCTAAGATAGTTGTGCCATTAACTAAGCTAACCTGCAAAGAAGTAAAGTTTGAATGGGGACCTAGGAAAGAAGAGGCTTTTAAGATTTTAAAACAAAGGTTAACAAACGCCCCAATTCTTGCCTTACCAGAAGGGACAGAAGATTTTGACGTTTACTGTGATGCTTCTAAGTTAGGATTAGGATGTGTGCTAATGCAACGCAGAAAGGTAATTGGTATGCCTCAAGGCAATTGAAGAAGCACGAGGGTAACTATACGACACATGACTTAGAACTAGGATCGATAATTTTTGCCCTTAAGATTTGGAGATATTATCTGTATGGAAGTAAGTTTACTGTTTATACAGATTATAAGAGCTTAAGATATATATTTAGGCAAAAAGAATTAAACATGAGGCAAAGGAGATGGATGGAAATTCTAAGTGACTACGACTGTAATATTCAATATCACGAAGGAAAAGCAAATGTAGTCGCAGATGCTTTAAGCCGTAAGTATCATGAAAAGCAAAAGCGAGTTCGCGCTCTTAGATTAAATCTACGGTTAGATTTAATAGAACAACTGAAAAACATTCAAGAAACAACAATCAAGGATAATACTGAAGGAAAGAAACGAAGGATAAAGGAATTAGAGCAAGGAACTGATGGAATTTGGAAATTCCACAAGAAAAGAATTTGGGTACCTAAGCAAGGGGATTTAAGAAATAAAATTTTAGAAGAAACTCATAAATCTAGTGTTGGGATTGAACCCTGCCAAAGGAACAGATAATAAAAGCCAAAACTGGATCAGAGCAGCTGATCAAGAATAAGCAGATGTTATGCATTCAAATCTCTCCCCTTGAAAGTGGTTTCAACATTTGCTGACCTCCTATCCGCTGATCATGCAAACTGCTGACCTACAACTGCTGATCAAGTCAAAGACTGTTGAAGAACTAAAGCTCTGCTACTCAATCTACTGCCTTGTTTCAAGCACTGCTGATCATGACAAGTACTGCTAGGTTCACAGCAGTGGAAGGATGCAGCAGCTGTTTATGTCTACTTTATGTAATATATTGTAACATCAGTAGTTAGCATAGCAGTGTTTTTATAGGTCAGTTGTTAAGAGTTTGTTAGGAGTTTAGATGTCACTTTCATGGTGACGTCAGCTAAGATGCTCAGTGGTTTGCTAGTGCCTATAAATAGAACAGTGCTCTATACTGTTCTGTTTAGCTCTTTCACCCATCTTCTTCCTGCACGAACAAATACTGAGCTCGGGCTGAGGGGGAGTTTGCAAAGCATACATGCAATTGTAATCAAAGTTTGAAATAAATTTAAGCATTTGATTCTTTGTTGAAAATGTATGTTTTAAAGCTTTTCTTCTGTTTGATTGTGAAAAGTTTGCTTCCATTTAATTTCCGCTGCACGACTCTTTCATTGTTCATCTTAATTCAAACACAAATCACAATCAATCCAAACTCAGATCCTAACAATTGGTATCAGAGCTTGGCCAGTCAAATTTGATTTAACAATCATTTTGACGTAAATAGTTCAGCTCGCAATCGTTGATACTGATAGTTTGTTCGCTTTGTTGAAAAACAGAGCAAGGTTTAATCACCATCAAAGTTGATTAATCAGTGCCTGTGAAACAACCAGGATGACGTCACAATCTCAAGATGATAAAAATAACATTGGCTCTTTGTTTAAACCACCTATGCTTAAGCGTAATGAGTACAACATCTGGGAGCGAAGGATGGGTCACATCCTTGCTCAACAGAACACTGGATGTTGGAGGTCTGTTGTTTTTGGTCCTCATGTTCCTATGGTGCCAAGTGCTGAGGACGAAAAAGAAGTTCGTTCCTAAACCAACTGAAAACTATACTGAAACTGATTTTCAAAAGTTCGAACTCAATGCCAAAGTATTTAGCATCATAGCTTCTGCATTACCCAATGAAATCTATGCTGGGCTGTTACACTGTAACAGTGCCAAAGAATTCTGGGATGCATTGAAGGAACGATTTGGGGGGACGGAAGAGGTTATTGAAAACAACAGGGAAATTCTGAATCAGCAGTATGAAACATTTTGTCATATCAAAGGGGAATCAATAACCTAACAATTTGAACGTTTCAGCTGTCTCATCAGTGAACTAAGGCTTGTTAAAGTTACATTTCCAAATGCAACTCAAAATAGCAGGTTCCTTAGATCATTGCCCGAAAAATGGGACACAATTGCATTTGTCACCAGGAATTCAGCTGAGTTCAAAGATCTGACCCTGACCCAACTCCATGGTAGACTCCTGACCTATGAAAGGGAGTTAAACCAGAAAAGGAAGTTGCAAGAGTCTGGTAAAGTTGCTGATGACTATTCATTTGGCAGCACAACTCTATTTGGTCAGGAAGAATCTGGTAGAAGTAGTAGGGATCAGAGTTATGATCATTTTATTGACATAACTACTGGTGGTAATTTTAACAACTCTGATTCTCACTCTGTAAATTATGCATTCACTGCAAATAATGAAAACAAGATGTCAGATAACTTGTGCTTTGAACTCAATGATTTGCAACATTTTGATCTCACTGACTTAGAAGAGATGGACATTTTGCATCAGTTGGCTTTGCTTAGTGTTAGAACAAGTAAGTTCTACAAAAGAATAGGGAGAAAATTCCCAAGGCTTCATGGGAATTTAAGGATGGGGTTGGATAAGTCAAAAATCAAGTGTTACAAGTGTAACAGGCTAGGTCATTTTGCTAGGGAATGTAGGAGACAAACCACTGGTCCCATAATTACTCATCCTAGCTCAAACCCTAGACCAAAACAACAAAACACTGTGCACTATACCCAATATGCCCCTGCAGCACATGTTAACACTGCTCATTATGCTGCAACCCCTGTGCCTGTGCATTATGTTCAAACCATTGTTCCACAAATTCAGTATGTTCAGGCCCCTGTTCCTCAGGCACAGGTGCAACCTGTTGCACCTCAACAAGCTGCTCCAACAGTGGCTCAACCAGATCAGCAAAGCTTCTTCACACAAGGCTTTGTTGATTGGAGCAGCATGCCTGATGAACTTGGTGATGAAAATTTTGCTCTCTATGCTTCTAATGATACTTTTGATGATGAATTTTGTTTGATGACATTAGATTCAATACCAGAAGGGGTAGAAAGTGAAGGTGAACAGCTAAGTGCTGAAACAGTGGATGAAGTTACTGAAGCAGTGGTTACTGTAGTTGCTGGTGAACTACTGCAGGAAGAAAATTCAGAAACCCTGATTGAACCACTGTTTGACCCTAGGTCCAAAGAAGACAAAGAGAAAGAAGTGTTGAAGAAAGCTGGTGAGGTAGAAGAGAGAGCTGCTGAAGAAGGTGATCATCAGTGTAATTGTGTCATGATGGCTGCTGCTAAGGTAACTCCTCAAGTTCTTGAAAAACTGTGTTCAGACAAATGTATTATTGAATTTGCTAACATTAAAGAGGTAAATGAAAACCTTAGGGATAAAGTCTTGTCTGATGAAGTCAAATTTGAAAAGTCATTAAAAGAACTTAGAAACAAATTGGCTGAAAAGGATAAAGAGATCAGCAGTCTAAAAGAAGAGTAGAGCATAACCAAAACTCAACTCCAAACCATGGTAGAAAAATACCAAGTTTGCAAAAAGGAGTTGGATTCCACCCAGATCACCTGTGAAAAATGGGTGGAATCTTGTAAAGGTTATGAGGTCATACTTGAAAAACAGATTAAGAGCAATGTAAAATTTGTTGTTGGCTTTAGAAAACATGATGAAATTGAAAACAATGCTTCCAAAGAATCTGTTCAAACCATTGTTGAAGTTATTCCCACAAACAAAGATGGCCAAGAGGTTAAGATAACTGATAAACTTGGTAACAAAATCACTTTGGAAAGATCTGTGAGATCCTTAACTTTTGAGGAGATTGAGAAATATCAATTTAAAGCCACATGGTCTGATGAGTGTGACATCCTGGTAAACTTCAAGCCAATGGACTTCACAACCACTGATGGTGTAAAAGCTCCAAAAGCAAAGGTCATTCCTATCAAAGATATCCCAACAGTGGTTCAAAACTCTGTTGCTAAGGAATCTGAGAAAAGGAAGAAAAGAGAAAAGATCAAAAACCTATTTTGTGATTTTTGTGAAAAGAGAAACCATCTAACAAAAGACTGTTTTCATCTAAAAGCACATGATCTAAACAAAACAAGTGTCATTGTACCTGCTGAGAGCTACACCATCTGTGATAAAAAATAACCACAAAACTAAGGAATGTGTGTATCTCAAAAACTTTGATGAGAAAAAGAAGGAGTACACTGCAAAAACATCCTTAAGTTCACCAACATCATCTGTCAAATTCACAAAGAAGCAACCACTGTTTGTGCCAGTCCAAACAGCTGTCACAAAACAGCTGAACCAAACATCTGTCCAAAGGGATGTTCAAGTGACTGATGCACCCCCTGCCAATCAATTCAGGAGAGACAAAGGACAACCATCATACCAAAGGATCCCACATGTTTATGAGGCTTACAAAAGGCCCTCTAAACCAAAAGTGAACAAGCATCCTTTTGGTTATCAACAGGTGATTGGCCAAGACCCCCAGCAATGGTTAGAGAAAAACATTCCCAAAAATGTTCAAACCCCTGAGCTAACCACTGTCCATGCATCTGCCACCATCCCAGTCACTGTTGAGACCCCATCCAAAGCCTTATTGGCTTTGGAGACCTTAATGAACTAATCCTTTTACTTCATGTGCAGGGAGCTTCTGGATGCTTAGATAGTCTTTGGTATGTAGATAGGGGAGGCTCCAGGCACATGACAGGATGTAAAGCCCTTCTTCAAGACATCAAAATCCATGGAGGGGGGTGATATAGTAATAATAGTAAAGGGAAAGTTCTGGGGTCTGGTACAGTAAAGTTTGGAAATGTAAAATTTGAAAATGTCAATCTTATAGACAATCTAAAATTCAATCTCCTGAGTGTGTCTCAAATGAGTGATAAAGGGCTTGGCTCATTTTTCACAAAGGATTGTTGTAGGATTGTTGGACCAGAAATGGTTGACAAGATTGAAGCAATAATCAACAAAGGCTCAACTAAACTTGTTGCTCAAAGAAGTGGCAATGTTTATGTTGTTGATATGTCAAAAGAGTGTCCCAGAGCTGATGCCTATCTGTTCTCAGCTGCTTCTAGCACAGAAACAGAACTATGGCACAGGAGATTGGGGCACACAAATCTTAAGACAATCACTGCCATTTCAAAACAGGGACTAGTAAGGGGTTTACCTCAAAAACTGTTTTCCTGTCCTGAGCATTGTGTTTCCTGTCTAAAAGGAAAACAACATAAAAGCTCCTACATATCCATTGATGAGTCCAAAACAACCAAATGTTTGCAAATGCTTCATAGGGATTTGTTTGGTCCAGTGCAAGTCATGAGTCTCAAAAAGAAAAGATATTGTATGGTTATTATTAATGACTTCTCTAGGTTTACATGGACTTACCTTTTACACTCAAAAGATGAGACTGCAGGCATTTTGCAAGACTTTGTGACACAGGTTGAAAAGCAATTTGACCTTCCAGTGAAAGTCTTCAGGAGTAACAATGGCACAGAATTCAAAAATAAGGAGTTGGATGCCTTCTGTGTGAAGAAAGGGATTGTAAGGCAGTATAGCGTCCCTAGAACACCAAAACAAAATGAGGTTATTGAAAGGAAGAACAGAACATTGATTGAGGCTGCCAGAACCATGCTTGCAGATTCAGGTGTGCCATTAACTTTTTGGGCAGAGGCAGTAAACACAACTTGCTATGTCCAAAACAGAGTTTTAATCAACCCCAGGCACAAAAAGACAGCTTATGAAATTCTGTATAAAATAAAGCCATTAATCTCATATTTCAAAGTTTTTGGTTGCCCATGTTTCATTTTGAACTTGAAAGATTCTATTTCAAAGTTTGCAGCCAAAATTAATACGGGATATCACCTGGGATACTCAACCACTGCCAAGGCCTACAAAGTGTTTAATACACGGACCAAGGCAGTGGAGGAGACTTTGAATGTAAAGTTCAATGAACTTTCATCAATGAAAACCCCAGCAAATCCTGCTGATTTGTTTGATCTTGATAAATTCACTTTTGAAAATACTGCTGTCAAGACTAACAGTGCAGGACCATCAGAGGATTCAACACCAGACTATGTGTATGAAATCATCATTCCTTAAAAGTCTGTCAACTTGGGAAGAAGAACAGGTGTTCAAAACAGCTGTCAAAGCTCAACCACTGCTACCTCAACAATTGTTGATCAAAGTAGCCCATTAACCACTTCTTCCACATCATCAAGCACTATTGATAGAAGTCCTCAAACAGTGGATCAAAGTCATCATGTGTCCACTCCTTTACCCCCTATACCACCACCTTTTGAAGCCACTGCTGGATCATCAAAGTCACTAGCAGTGGTTAGCTCAGATGATACACATCTACAGCCCTCACCACTCAATGCCATTGTTCCATATTAAGGAGAGCTCATCTTCTTGAAATCTCATCCACCAGATTAAATTATTGGCAACATCAATGAAGGGGTGCTCACAAGAATTCAATCCCAAAACATTTGTCTTTTTGCTGGTTTTCTATCACTCCATCAGCCAGTCAAGTACCAAGAGGCACTAAAAGACAACAGCTGGGTAGAAGCCATGCAAGAGGAGCTCCAATAGTTTAGAAGACAACAAGTATGGGAGCTTGTTCCATTGTCAGAGGGTGTGAGTCCTATTGGCACAAAATGGGTCTTCAAAAATAAAACTGATGAAAGGGGTATTGTTGTCAAGAATAATGCCAGGCTTGTGGTTCAAGGTTTCAGACAAGAAGAGGGCATTGACTATGATGAAACATTTGGCCCTGTAGCAAGACTTGAAGCTATCAGACTCTTTCTGGCCTTTGCTGTCAACCACAACATCAAACTGTATCAAATGGATATCAAATGTGCATTCCTCTATGGTAAGATTCAAGAAGAGGTTTATGTTTGTCAACCTCCAGGTTTTGAGGATCCATTTAATCCAGGTCATGTCTACAAGATGAATAAAGCTTTGTATGGCCTGAAACAAGCACCAAGGGTCTGGTATGAAACTCTTTCCACCTTTCTACTTTCCATTGGTTTCACCAGAGGCAGAATTGACAAAACACTGTTTTTAAAATGGAGAGGGAAGGATTTGATGATTGTCCAAATTTATGTGGATGACATCATTTTTGGAAGCACATGTAATAAAATGTGTGAAGAGTTCAGGCAACTCATGACAGCTGAGTTTGAAATAAGTGCAATGGGTGAACTCTAGTGCTTTCTTGGTCTCCAAGTAAGGCAGCTGCAAAATGGCACTTTCATCCATCAAGGAAAATATGCCAAAGAACTTTTAAAGAAATTTGATATGGATGATTGTAAGCCATGCAGTACACCCATTGCAACCAATAAATTGGTCATGTCTGATGAAAAGGATGATTTGGTTGATCAGACCTTATATAGAAGCATGATTGGGTCTTTATTGTACCTAACTGCATCTAGACCAGACATCATGTTTGCAACATGTGTTTGTGCAAGATCCTAATCAGCCCCTAGAAAGTCAAACCTTATTGCTGTAAAAAGGATATTCAGATACCTCAAAGGTGCTCCCACACTTGGTATCTGATATCCAGCTGATGGTAAAATTGAGCTTTCAGGTTTCTCAGATAGTGACTTTGCTGGATGTGACAAGACAAGGAAGTCCACTTCAGGAGGGTGCTAATTCCTAGGCAACTGCTTAGTGTCTTGGCGAAGCAAAAAGCAAGCAGCTATTTCCACATCCACTACTGAGGCAGAGTATATAGCTGCTGCAAGCTGTACAGCCCAACTGATTTGGCTTCAAAATTAGTTGCTGGATTTTGGTATCACTGCCTTGAAGACACCACTCATGTTGGATAGCCAGGCATCAGAAAATATCATCAAAAATCCAGTTTCTCACTCAACTACCAAACACATCGACATCAGACATCACTTTGTGAGGGATTGCTTTGAAAAAGGTTTGATTTCTCTGCATCATGTTCCAACTAGGGATCAGCTGGCAGATGTGCTAACCAAAGCATTAGACACATCCACCTTTGAAAGCTTGATCTCTAGGATTGGACTGCTAAAAATGGAATAACAGGCAAAATCCTGTTTTTCTATGAATAAAAGCATTAAAATGTTTTTAGAAAATCAAAAATCCATCTTTAAAAATAGCCAAAAATGAATTTTAAATTTGTATCCTTAAAAGTCTGCCATAATCACTGATGAGTTCAAATGTCTGCTCCACTTCAAAAGTCTGTCCACTGCTGAAAGTCATCCCATGTTCTCATATTCCTTTGATAAGCACTGATGTTCAAAATCAGTGATTGTATCCACTGATATGCTATCCACTGATAGTAAAAATCATCTACTGCCTCCATTACCGTTACAACCACTGCTTTCACCAGTAGTTTTCACAAAAGTACTGTCCTTCATTTCACCAGGGGATGGCACGTGGATAGTACATAGTGGTCAGACCTTTTGTAACCGCTGCCACTTCAGCCTTCACTTTTTCTCCATAAAACCCCCTTTCAAGCCCCAAACAGGGTTTTACTGTCGAATTGAATTCACAAAAATTCTCTTCTCAAAGCAGTTTCCTTCACATTTTCATCAAATCCCTCCACAAACTTCTTCAATCGTCTTCTTCAAAAAGATGACTAAATCAAAGGCTTCCACAAAATCATCTTCAAAAGATGCCTCTCAAAAGGCTACACCCACCGAAATTCCACACAAAATTTCTCATAATCTTCTGGGTCTTCTCACAAAGCACGACATCACCGATACCTTTGATTCCATCCTTGATATGCTCAATGCATCAAAGTATAAAACTTTGTTAACCGCCGATGCACCAATTTACTTGACAACCCAAAGAGAGTTTTGGAAAAATGCAACCCTTGAAAAACAAGGCGAAACTGTCACTACCATTACCTCTTCTCTAAAGTGCAAAGCTGTCAACATCACACCGCAATCCATATCAGGGGACTTTCAGCTCGATGATCAGGAAGGTAAAGATTCTTTCCCTAAAAACGAGTTAAAAATTGACTTCATTGAGAGAGGGTATGCAGACACAATGATGAAGAGGGATACCTTACAGGACTTTTATTCCATACCCTCCTCATGTGTGTTTCAAATAAAACCACTTCCTTTAACGAATTACCATTGAAGATTCAAAACCTGGGGCATGCTATTCTTCAAGAAGAAAACTTTAATTATTCCCAGGTAATCTTCAATGATTTGGTTAAAAATGTTGAAACTAAATCATTCTTACTGTTTCCAAGATTTCTAAGTTATTATTTTGAGAAAAAATTCAGTAAGGATGATATTGCTGTAATAAACCAAGGTGAATCTCTACAAATGCACAGCTTAACTGCTGAAACTTTTACAAGAATGTCAACACCTTGGAAAACACAAGCAGAGGTGCCTGAGCAGAATTTAGCAGCAAACACTGCTCCTCATGTATCTGCTGCTGAGCCCACTGCTCAAGGTGATCAAGGTAGCAAAACAACTGCCTTGAAACCCACACCTAAAATCACCAAAAAGCCACAAAAAAAGAAAACTCAAAAACCCCCCAAACCTACCAAAAAGGCAACTCTGGAGGATGAGATACCAGAGAAACTGCAAGTGACAACACAAAAGTCACACGAAACCACTATTGCTACTTCCTCACAGTAGTTGGTAAATGTAGGATCGAGTTTGTCCTTCCTTTGAGACAATCGTAGCTAGCACCTACCGAACATGTAGCGGAAATCCATATTTGGCATGAATCAAAGCAAAATCATAGAAGAAATGAGTAGAAACAGAAGGAATACACTTTAACAACGTTTTCTCATTCAACTTTCAGAAAATACAAGGTCAGCAGGTCGGCTACACTTGTGACATTGACGTACAAAATGAGAAAACATATGGGGTATTTATAGGTGGATTAGTTCCGCTTGAATGGTCATGACCATACAAGCGAAACCTTATCAAATAGTTTCGCTTGTATGTCATGTGTCCATTCAAGCGAAACCTTTACATGAAAGTCATACATTTTCACCTTTAACCCCTGTACATTACATAATTAACCAAAATAGACCCTATACATTGATCAACTACAACTAAGACGCAGGCTTTAGACATTATGCACCAACAAACTCCCCCTTGGATAAAGCCACAGTCTTTGTCTAGTCTTCGGGTCTTCAAACAGCTCTATAAGTCTCTTCCCTTGGCTTTGGCTTCCTGCTCAGCGCAACCCTAATTCTTTCATTCTCTTTCTTCTTTGCTTTCTCTTCTTCAGCTTGCATCTTAAAAAACGTACCTCTCTTTTCTTCAAGCTTTTGACGTTCACGCTTAGCTTTTCTTTTCACCTACTCATCAAGTGACCACCAAGATGATTTCCATTTACTTTCAGAATTGATGCCTTTCTGAAAGCAAAGGGAAACTACACGTTGAAACTGCTGCGCTTGTTCTCTATCTGCTGGTTGATAGTGAATCTTGTTGATGAAAAGACATTCTATATCCATCACCGAGCAATTTACCAGCCACATTGGATCATAAACATGTATTTCTCGAATCTCCCCACCAGCTCTGTAAGTAATGATTGCTTCAGTTGAAATACAACTATAAACCCAACCAATGAAGCCTTTATAGAAATCTTGTTCCATCTGAGACATTGGAATTGTCTTCACTGTTCTCGGAGGCTTGACATTAAGGATAGTCTCTGTAACCCCAGTATCTGGATCTATCCTCTGCATGCGCTTTGGATGATGCGGCTTCCATTTACGAAACTCTTTCAACGACTCATACTTAATGTAACCCCACATAGCCACATCATTCTTTCTAACATGGTAATCCAAACATCTAACCTTTGGTAGCTCATCTACATCCCACCAAGGTAATGACATGATATCATATAACCGTTCAAAGTATTGAACTCCGCACTCTCTTCTGATCGCATACGCATTCACCTGTGGTAAATAACCGCAACTGATAATGTCACCAAGAGACACACTTCTATCACGCTGATAATACTTCAAAGGTCTTTTAAACTTTCTCTCGTGACTCTTTTTGAACCATTTCGATCTATCTTCCTTTTTCATTTCCTTTTGAGTGCTCTCGAAGTTCTTTTCTTTCACTGCCTCAGTCACCTTTTGCCTTAATTCTTCTCTATTTTCCTCAGCAAAGAACTCCATAAGTGTAGGAAACTTAGAAGTATCTTCAACTACCTCTTCATCATCCGTCCAGTCTTCAATCTCAACTCGATCATACTTATCAGCCTCTTCAACATACTTATACGTGTATTCAGGCTGTTGATTGATATCAAAAGACTCCAACTCTTCTTCAAAATCAAACTTGATCTCCGGATTCACATCTTGCAACATTTCTCTATAAACATCTAAACTCAAGAATAACTTTTCAGAATGCTCAACGATCTGAGACTTACTAGATGCCCCCTTTCCACTTGCTTCCCCTGATTCTTCATTTACCGAATCATTCATCAGATCATCAACTGTTTTCTCGGTGGAAGCTTCTGTAACTTTCAAACATGTACCACCTGCATCATCATCATCATCATCGTCGTCTTTATCAGATCGATGACTGCTTGCAGAGAATACTTTTTCATCCTCTTCATCTTCCTCATCCTCCTCTTCATCATCCTCATCATCACTGTTACCCATCAACTCTTCAAGATGTGTTTCCTCTTCAAACAAACCAGATATTGCAATGATAGGCTCGGGATTATCAACCACCATAGAAGGTACTATTGATTTTTCAGACACAGCTGAACTTCCTTCAACTCCCTTACCTTTATCTTTCATTTGCTCGTCTATTTTGGCTTTACGTTCAGCTCTTAGTTCTTCAACCTGCAGCTCTTCAAACTTTTGTTCTAACGATGTTCCAAGCATGCTTTCGACAACTTTGTTCAGCATGTAGAACTCGTGATCTCTTAATGCCTTGGCTGCTTCAAATTCTTTGTTCTTCAACTTAAAGTATTCATTTTGTTCATCACCTCTAGCCTTTTCTTCTTCAAGTTCAGCAACTTTAACCTTCAAGATATCAATTTCTGATTGATCAGCATCAATCTTTTTCACCAACTCTTGATTTTCATTCTCTAACTTCTTCACACGCATCTCAAGAAGTCTTTCTCTATCAGACACTTTCTTATTCTCAGCTGCCAGCCTCTTGTTTTCAGCAACAACTTCTTCAACTTTCTTTTCAACATTTCTAACTTGTGAAGTGTTGGCAAAATCAAAATCTCCAACATCTAACAGATTATCCTATGGAGTATAAAGACCTCTGCTAGACAAACCAGGTTGCACTTGGGTGAGTGGAGGTGTTTGAAATATATCTTGTGAGGTAACAAAAGGTTGTTGTGGTGGTGGTGTTTGATGAATGGGTGATGGTTGTCTTGGAGGTGTTGGTTGTTTAGGTGGTGAGGATTGTTGTGGTGGAGTAGATTGTCTGGGTGGTGATTGGATAGGTGATTGTGGAGGTGTAGGTTCATGTGATGGTGTGGAAGGCTTCTTACTTTCTCTTGTTTGTTTCTTCTTTTACACGATCTTCGGAGACTTCTTTGTAGTGACTTTGACAATCTTTGGAGAAACTACTTTCTTGCGACCTCCAGCTTTCTTTCTAACTTTTGGAGAAGACTGTGATCCTGAGACATGTTCTAGAGAAGGCACATAGACATCATCATCATCCTTTTCTTGTCTCTTTCTCTTTCTCAACATCTTCTCTTTTTCTATCTCTTCTTGAATTCTTTTTCGACTTTCAATCTCATCAATACCATCATCTGAAGAACTTGATGAACTTGTTGTACTTTAATCTATATCATCACCCTTAATATCATCAACAATCTTTTCTTTTTCTTTCTGACTTTCAACATTTACCACTTTATCAATATCAGCAACAATTTCTGGCCCTGTTTCCAAGACATCAGTATCAAATAAAGCATCAATATTAAATGGATCATCTTCAGTAGCTGTCACTTGTTCCTTTTCTACAGTAACCACCGGATTATCTTCTTTCGGTTCATCTACCAAAGATATTGTTGCTACTTTCTTTTGCTTCTTTCTAGATTTTGATGACGATCCTTCACCTTCTTTAACAACAGGAGTGGCTTTCCTGCGACGTCTCCCAGTTTCCTTCACGTACCACTCATTCTTTGTGTTTTTGAACTCTGCAAGAGCTTTCAACTCATCAGCATATGCCACTTCTTTCATCTCATCTTCATTCCTCCAGTTCTGGTGTTCAACTGGATCTGGATCAGCATAGTTAGCATGTTTTATAGCCCCAAAGAATGCAACATCAATTTTCAGTTCAGGGTGATTTGGGTGATACTTCACAAGCTGCGTAATTGAAATCTTGTTCATATGTGATTGCACCAACAAGTCATCTTTTATGTTTCTATCAATCTCGGGATACGCGTGATCTATCAGCATCTGTACGAATCTCAGATACGTCCAAGACTTGACCTTTGATGTAATGTTCTCGACCATGTAATGAAATATGATGTGTGAAAAGTTATATTTCTTGTTTAACACCAATGCAGTCACCATATTCATTTGGTAATCTCTCATATCATCATAACCTCCTTTGGTGTGACTTAACGACATCAGAATACTATGAATCAAAAACTTGTAAGGCTTAGTAAACTTTGACTTCAAATAATTTGCGGCATTTAACGCTCCCTGATATCCCATCCTCAACATACACCCCTTCACCATACGTTCTGGAAATCTCATTGGAGAATTTGCATCATCAGGAAAGTTAATCACTTCCCGTATGAGAGCTTCAGTAACAAGAATCTTCTCCAACTTACCATGTACTTCTACCTGTGACACCTGTGTCACCGCGACCATCAAACAAATACCAAGCCGATGAAATATTGTATTTCATACTTGGGATCTTGTATAAATATGTGTATGTTTTGCACATATCAATTATTGTTCAATTTCAAACTCTACATTTCTTTCTAGAGCATTATACGCAAACTGGTGCGTAAACGTACTCAGTTTAATGCGACAAATACTCCGGAACATCAACATATACTCAACATACCTTAAATAACCTTTACATAACTTAGAAATAAGTTTTGAAGGCTTTGGTATAGCAAAAACAAGTTAATTCGCTTACAGGGACTAAACTTGACAAACTGTGAAAGTATGCCAATTTGAACTGTAACGAACATTCCGGAACATGTTCATAAGTTAAACATACCCTAAATATCCTCTACATAGCTTAGAAATAGGCTTTGAGGTGTTTGGTATGCTAAAACAAACTTTTGGATCATTCAGGGACTAAAAGTGTCAAAAAGTGCACAAGTTTGCACTTTCGCGCATAACTTACGTTCTGAATACATCCGGACATCCAAAAATTTATGTAAGCATCCTTATATTATGCCTTAGTGTTGGGCATGAGAAAAATCCATTCGTCGCGTCATTTGGATCGTCTTTCGCGCTTATGCGCATTCCGTCGTAATTAAGCGAACATCGCAATCGTACGGCCAAACGAACCGACATCCGGAATATTTTTGAGCATATTTCATGTCCCCTACACTTTAACTTCATCTTAGAGCCTTGAAATGAGGTTAACGGGGCTTAAACGTGCCAAAAATGGGCCAAAATACGTGTTTCTGAAGTGCAGGGACCAAAATTGTAAATTCTGATCTGGGAACCTTAGGCGGGGCGCGTAAGGATTTACCAAATCCTTACGCGGGGCGCGTGAGACTGTCAGACAGAAAAATCTTTGCATTTAATGCAGTTTGGCCTTTCGTTCGATCAAGGGGCAATGCCCTTTCACCCAATCAGGAGCCAAGGGCCAAGTTCTGACTTACCACAAGAATTTGACAAGTGTACGCTCGAGATCGCGGCACGATATTCGATAAACGATCCTAACGGTTCCACTTTTCCTATAAATACCCCCCCCCCCTTTGTTCCAAAAACCCACAAAATCTGATCTTAAGGCTCTAAGTTGGAACCATTGTTCCATACCTGAGCTATTTGACCTAGATTAGCACTCGGGGACCTTCCGTAAGTCTTCTTTCACTCTTTTATCGCTTTTCGAGTCCGAAAGTCAACATTTTGTTGACTTTCTGCATTGACCAGCTTATGGTCGATGCGAAGTTCATGGAACTTCATAACGTGAGCGTGATCACGATGGTTATAGTCCGTAGTGACTATACCTACTGATCACCACGTTAACTAGGCTCAGTGACGGGTTGTAGTTTCGGCCAAAATGTGCATTCTTGCATATTTTGTAACCAAACTACTCGTGAGCATCAAAGCCGTTTGTTTTGATGTCAAACCTGTTTTCTAAACTTAGTTAAGCATGTTCTAACATGCTTAGCTCGCCACTTTTAGTTTAGTGCTTATACAGGGTCGTAAGGTAAGCGATCTAAACCATCGCTTATACTTTCGAACCCGACCCATTTGGTCGATCTTTAGGATCCGACCAAACACATTAGGTGACCATAGCTATAACCTTCCGAGGTTATACCTTGTGGTCACGATGTTAGGCGTTCCAGACGCGTTCTACGCGAACGACGCGTTAGGGTAGCCTAAGCTACCTAAACGGGTCATGATGGGGCGTAAGCACTTAGGTTAGGTTTCATTTTAGTATGTAGGCTTTGTTAAACCATATTACACGAGTCTCCATACTCGTTTGGTTTACGAACCCGCAGACTATCCGACCCTCCGATTTTGGTCCGGTATATTAATATAGCTACCTATTAGGTGCTGTTTGATATCCCGTGACCTCTAGCATTATCTGGTTATTATACAAGGAATTCAAAGCAATCTCAGGTGAGTACATTGAACCCCTCTTTTACTGTTTTCCAAACTGTTTTGGGGTGAAACACATGTGCCTACTTGCTACTTTCATGCTTTCCGGTTTTCACATCATATACTGCTATGTTCGATAGTACATATATAGTACATGATTTCATTGTGTTTATGCTATGTATGCCCATTGTGTGCGTACTTAGTACATTGCTTTACATCACATTTCATGCTACGTACGCCCATTGTGTGCATACGTAGTACATTGTTTCACATTGCATATCTGTTGCATATGCTCATCCAGCATATGAACACATTATTCTACATTTTGAACCGTTGTACTCTACAATACATTTCATGCTACGTACGCCCATTGTGTGCATACGTAGTACATTGTTTCACATTGCATATCTGTTGCATATGCTCATCCAGCATATGAACACAGTATACTACATTTTGAACCGTTGTACTCTACAATACATTTCATGCTACGTACGCCCATTGTGTGCACACGTAGTACATTGTTTCACATTGCATTTCTGTTGCATATGCTCATCCAGCATATGAACACATTACACTACATTTTGAACCGTTGTAACCATTTGACTATGTGAACCGTCTTACCCCTTTGATTTCATGAACCGTCTGTAACCATTGAACCGTGTAAACCATTTGTATCCGTTGACATGGATTACATTTGACAATAGACATTTGACTATACATGAACATTTCTACCGTTGTTAAACATTTCATCTTGATGGTTTGGTTTGAGTAAGTGATTAAGTAACGAGGCGTGTGTAATATGATACAAGCATGGTGGATACGCTGCTGGTACTTCCTATATATAAGTGTTTGTATGGTATTACATATCGTAGCGTTATTTGAATCATTTCAATTTGAGACATATGACATTTTATACAAATAACACACTTTTCACGAGACATTGTTTTACAAACGACTTATCTTATACAAACTCATTTTACATGGTTATCCGTTTAAACATACAGTGTTCTCTTATTTATACATACCATTTGATCTTACCGTTTTTCAAATGATTTACAAGACAAAGCAAAATACGAGGTTCATGACTAAACATTTTCTCAAACTCAAGTCGTGAATTCCGTTTTCACAAAACCAATGTATCTCACAGGCATTTTTATGCTGACGTACCTATTTTCACATGTGTTTTCAGGAGATGATGCATAGGACTTATCAAGACATACTTAGGCGGACCTGTGCCTTAGTGACTTAAAACGAGACAAGAACTAGTTAATTTATGTTATGTACACATTGATTCTTGTTTAGACAATGTAAACTTTCATGTTTGATTTATAAAACGAAACTTCATTTGCCATGGATTTGAAACAATTGATTCTGTTACAACACTCCCCGACGTTTCCGCCACGTTTTGTATGTTCTACGTGGTCGGGGTGTGACAGAAAAGATGGTATCAGAGCCAATGGTTATAGGGAATTAGGTTATTAGTAATGCTTTGACCTAGTCTATAACCTTCCTAGGACCCTAACGCGAGTTCACTTGCGTTTAGTCACAAAACAATACCGTCACCTATCCTTAGGCGACGACCACAACAAGAACATAAATTTCAAAACCGCTTTGAAAACCAATCATCTGTTCTAGGATGATTGATTACTAGGTTTTGAACCCCTTTGAATTTTCAAAACTCCCGTCAAAGTTTTGGGTCCTAACTAGTGTGAACACGTGCGAACTGGAAGAGTGAATGCCTGTACCCTGGGTTTTCTGTCTACGGTTAGAGTGTTCGTACAAATCCACATAATCGGACCAGTCACTCTTACCTGGGAACTCTTGGGGTGGGTGTCCACTTATAGGCAAGCATGTCTTCGCGATACACTATGGGGATCTATTTGCTTTGATTCAGCCTTGGTGTTGTTTGTTTGCTTCATGATTCAAACAAGTGACCATCAACCGTGATTATGGTCAGTGATTATAACATCCTATTCTTACCCAATACCATTTTATTTGTTTCCTTTCATGTTTTCCTCTTTTAGAATGCCTCCTCGACGCGAACACCAGATAGCAACTGCCGAGCTGGCAGAAATTATTGCGCAGCAGATGGCTGCTCAATTCCCAAATCTCTTTGCTCAATGGAACCAAGCCAACAACAACAACAATGGTACATGCAATTTCAAGAACTTTAACTCGGCTAAACCACTCAAGTTTAGTGGTTCTGAGGGAGCAACTGGGCTTCTCCAATGGTTCGAGAGCATCGAGAATACCTTTCGCCACGTGCAGTGTCCGGAAAATCGCAAGGTCGAGTTTTCTTTGAGTGTGTTTCAGAAGAGGGCTCTTACATGGTGGAACGGGGTAATGAGAGACCGTGGTGCAGATGTTGCTCTAGCACAAACATGGGCTGAACTGAGAGCACTTATGATGAGAGAGTTTTGTCCTCGTCATGAACAACGAGCGTTGGAGAAGGAGTTTGATGATTTGAAACAAGATAGTGGCGAACACAGGGCATATACTGATAGGTTTGAGGAGTTGAGTCTACTTTGCCCGACTATGGTCGCCCCACTCGACAAGGCTATCGAAAGGTACATCGACGGCCTGCCTGACTCGGTACAAGACATTGTCACTGGTAGCAACCCTACCACACTCCGTCAGGCCATTGAGCTATCTGCAACCTTGACTGAATCGCAGATCAGAAAGCATAAACTTTTTCGAAAAGGTGACAAGAAATCGGCCGGGGAATCGAACCCAATCGAGGAATCAAAGACCATGGATGAACAGACTGAATCTCCTAAGAAGTCAAGGAAGCGAAAGGCTTCTCAGAACTTCGCCGTGGTCGCTCACAATGGTCAAGCCGACCCCAACCAACCAGCTCAACCCCCTGCTAGAAAACCATACAATGGAACTGCACCCTTGTGCAACCAATGTAGCCTCCATCATCACGCCAATGTACAGTGCCGCAAATGCCAAACTTGTGGACTCATAGGCCATACAACAAGAATCTGCCCAGCTGCAGCTGCACCAAACCAAGCTGGCAACAATCCCGCTCAAGGTCATTTCCTACCAGGTTCTTGTTTCAACTGTGGCAAGATGGGTCATTTCCGAAGAAATTGCCCAAAACTTGCTAATGCAAATCCAGCACAAGGATGATCACCCGACTGACTAGAAGACAACATCGTTTAGAAATAATCATGTCTTATGTATTAAGTTTCTTTTGTTGTCAAGATCCAAGGAACAGTTGATATCGTTGTTTATAAATAAATCTTTCATTTACATTGCAATGTATTTCGATGGTTGCATGTATAAACGACATATCCCTTGCAATACCGACAATCAAGGAACCGTATTCCTTGAAGAACAAACTACCCCCAAAATTCTCCCATTCTATAATCGCTTGCGTCTTCCACGGAATTCCTAAGTACCCGTTTATTCTAAGGAAACGAAGTACAAGGCGCAGGTTACAACACAAGACGAATACCCAAGGTACCACTATAAATCCTTAATAGGGTACCTAGGAATTTCCCGTAAGTCTTTAATTGTTGTATACCTTCATTCGAATGTGGTGATTCCTTGTAATCAAAAATCGAATTTTGGGAGATCTTTCTATCTTCTCAGATAGATTCCAGTGAACATTGAGATCCGTCGACAGGTTTCCATATCCGTATTCAATCGATAACAAGTTAATAACAAATTATGATCAAATTAAACAATTATGTGACTATGTGCTTATGTGTTTCCTTATGTATTGTTGTGTGATCCAAATTATGTTATCCAAATCTTCGTAGAATCTTACATATCCGTGTACATGAGATTCATAGTAGGATGCCCAAAGGTATTACTTAAAATCCTCAATGGACTTCTATGTTATAGTTAAGTCCCTCGGATTATAAAGTACTACTTCATAATTAGACCCCTTGAGTGGTCTAGCTAAACAGATTCATCCAAAAATCTGGTTAGGGATATCATGTGATGATATAGCTGAAAGGACTCCTTGGTGGCCTAACCAAGAGGATCCCCTGTCGATCTAATTAAAAGGAACCGATGGAAGTCTAGTCACCCTCGTCACAAGTTTGATATCCTTCCCCAAAACATTACAAAACAAACTGTGCGGACTGTGCAAGGGATTACGTAATTATGGATGCATACATAATTATGGAATTTAGTGCACAGAAATCACAGGAAGTTCTGTCATGTGTCTAGAGTTAACCCTATTCATTTCCAATTCTGATGAAGCATCCGTTGAGGAAAAATGAACTAGCTATTCATTTTTCACTTCTGAAGAATATCCGTTGAGGAAATGAATATCCGTTTATCCTTCATTTCCAAATCTGAAGAATACCCGTCGAGGAAAATGACTCCGTTTGTTCATTTTCGTTCTGAAGATTTATCCGTTGAGGAAATGAATATCCGTTTATCCTTCATTTCCAAATCTGAAGAATACCCGTCGAGGAAAATGACTCCGTTTGTTCATTTTCGTTCTGAAGATTTATCCGTTGAGGAAATGAATATCCGTTTATCCTTCATTTCCAAATCTGAAGAATACCCGTTGAAGATGACCCCGTTTGTTCATTTTCGTTTCTGAAGATTATCCGTTGAGGAAATGAATATCCGTTGTGTAATCCTTCATTTCCAACTCTGAGGAAGCAACCGTTGAAGATGACTCCGTTAGCTCATTTTCGTTTCTGAAGATTTATCCGTTGAGGAAATGAATATCCGTTGTGTAATCCTTCATTTCCAACTCTGAGGAAGCAACCGTTGAAGATGACTCCGTTAGTTCATTTTCGTTTCTGAAGATTATCCGTTGAGGAAATGAATATCCGTTGTGTAATACTTCATTTCCAACTCTGAGGAAGCAACCGTTGAAGATGACCCCGTTTGTTCATTTTCGTTTCTGAAGATTATCCGTTGAGGAAATGAATATCCGTTGTGTAATCCTTCATTTCCAATTCTGATGAAGCAACCATTGAAAATGACCCGTCTGTTCATTTTCGTTTCGGAAGAATGACCGTTAAGGAAATGACAAGATATTGCCTTACATATCATTGGTGGTTATTTGGCAAATTCACAAATAGACTCCTACGAATAAATTTCGGGACGAAATTTCCTAAAGTAGGGGAGACTGTGACACCTGTGTCACCGCGACCATCAAACAAATACCAAGCCGATGAAATATTGTATTTCATACTTGGGATCTTGTATAAATATGTGTATGTTTTGCACATATCAATTATTGTTCAATTTCAAACTCTACATTTCTTTCTAGAGCATTATACGCAAACTGGTGCGTAAACGTACTCAGTTTAATGCGACAAATACTCCGGAACATCAACATATACTCAACATACCTTAAATAACCTTTACATAACTTAGAAATAAGTTTTGAAGGCTTTGGTATAGCAAAAACAAGTTAATTCGCTTACAGGGACTAAACTTGACAAACTGTGAAAGTATGCCAATTTGAACTGTAACGAACATTCCGGAACATGTTCATAAGTTAAACATACCCTAAATATCCTCTACATAGCTTAGAAATAGGCTTTGAGGTGTTTGGTATGCTAAAACAAACTTTTGGATCATTCAGGGACTAAAAGTGTCAAAAAGTGCACAAGTTTGCACTTTCGCGCATAACTTACGTTCTGAATACATCCGGACATCCAAAAATTTATGTAAGCATCCTTATATTATGCCTTAGTGTTGGGCATGAGAAAAATCCATTCGTCGCGTCATTTGGATCGTCTTTCGCGCTTATGCGCATTCCGTCGTAATTAAGCGAACATCGCAATCGTACGGCCAAACGAACCGACATCCGGAATATTTTTGAGCATATTTCATGTCCCCTACACTTTAACTTCATCTTAGAGCCTTGAAATGAGGTTAACGGGGCTTAAACGTGCCAAAAATGGGCCAAAATACGTGTTTCTGAAGTGCAGGGACCAAAATTGTAAATTCTGATCTGGGAACCTTAGGCGGGGCGCGTAAGGATTTACCAAATCCTTACGCGGGGCGCGTGAGACTGTCAGACAGAAAAATCTTTGCATTTAATGCAGTTTGGCCTTTCGTTCGATCAAGGGGCAATGCCCTTTCACCCAATCAGGAGCCAAGGGCCAAGTTCTGACTTACCACAAGAATTTGACAAGTGTACGCTCGAGATCGCGGCACGATATTCGATAAACGATCCTAACGGTTCCACTTTTCCTATAAATACCCCCCCCTTTGTTCCAAAAACCCACAAAATCTGATCTTAAGGCTCTAAGTTGGAACCATTGTTCCATACCTGAGCTATTTGATCTAGATTAGCACTCGGGGACCTTCCGTAAGTCTTCTTTCACTCTTTTATCGCTTTTCGAGTCCGAAAGTCAACATTTTGTTGACTTTCTGCATTGACCAGCTTATGGTCGATGCGAAGTTCATGGAACTTCATAACGTGAGCGTGATCACGATGGTTATAGTCCGTAGTGACTATACCTACTGATCACCACGTTAACTAGGCTCAGTGACGGGTTGTAGTTTCGGCCAAAATGTGCATTCTTGCATATTTTGTAACCAAACTACTCGTGAGCATCAAAGCCGTTTGTTTTGATGTCAAACCTGTTTTCTAAACTTAGTTAAGCATGTTCTAACATGCTTAGCTCGCCACTTTTAGTTTAGTGCTTATACAGGGTCGTAAGGTAAGCGATCTAAACCATCGCTTATACTTTCGAACCCGACCCATTTGGTCGATCTTTAGGATCCGACCAAACACATTAGGTGACCATAGCTATAACCTTCCGAGGTTATACCTTGTGGTCACGATGTTAGGCGTTCCAGACGCGTTCTACGCGAACGACGCGTTAGGGTAGCCTAAGCTACCTAAACGGGTCATGATGGGGCGTAAGCACTTAGGTTAGGTTTCATTTTAGTATGTAGGCTTTGTTAAACCATATTACACGAGTCTCCATACTCGTTTGGTTTACGAACCCGCAGACTATCCGACCCTCCGATTTTGGTCCGGTATATTAATATAGCTACCTATTAGGTGCCGTTTGATATCCCGTGACCTCTAGCATTATCTGGTTATTATACAAGGAATTCAAAGCAATCTCAGGTGAGTACATTGAACCCCTCTTTTACTGTTTTCCAAACTGTTTTGGGGTGAAACACATGTGCCTACTTGCTACTTTCATGCTTTCCGGTTTTCACATCATATACTGCTATGTTCGATAGTACATATATAGTACATGATTTCATTGTGTTTATGCTATGTATGCCCATTGTGTGCGTACTTAGTACATTGCTTTACATCACATTTCATGCTACGTACGCCCATTGTGTGCATACGTAGTACATTGTTTCACATTGCATATCTGTTGCATATGCTCATCCAGCATATGAACACATTATTCTACATTTTGAACCGTTGTACTCTACAATACATTTCATGCTACGTACGCCCATTGTGTGCATACGTAGTACATTGTTTCACATTGCATATCTGTTGCATATGCTCATCCAGCATATGAACATAGTATACTACATTTTGAACCGTTGTACTCTACAATACATTTCATGCTACGTACGCCTATTGTGTGCACACGTAGTACATTGTTTCACATTGCATTTCTGTTGCATATGCTCATCCAGCATATGAACACATTACACTACATTTTGAACCGTTGTAACCATTTGACTATGTGAACCGTCTTACCCCTTTGATTTCATGAACCGTCTGTAACCATTGAACCATGTAAACCATTTGTATCCGTTGACATGGATTACATTTGACAATAGACATTTGACTATACATGAACATTTCTACCGTTGTTAAACATTTCATCTTGATGGTTTGGTTTGAGTAAGTGATTAAGTAACGAGGCGTGTGTAATATGATACAAGCATGGTGGATACGCTGCTGGTACTTCCTATATATAAGTGTTTGTATGGTATTACATATCGTAGCGTTATTTGAATCATTTCAATTTGAGACATATGACATTTTATACAAATAACACACTTTTCACGAGACATTGTTTTACAAACGACTTATCTTATACAAACTCATTTTACATGGTTATCCGTTTAAACATACAGTGTTCTCTTATTTATACATACCATTTGATCTTACCGTTTTTCAAATGATTTACAAGACAAAGCAAAATACGAGGTTCATGACTAAACATTTTCTCAAACTCAAGTCGTGAATTCCGTTTTCACAAAACCAATGTATCTCACAGGCATTTTTATGCTGACGTACCTATTTTCACATGTGTTTTCAGGAGATGATGCATAGGACTTATCAAGACATACTTAGGCGGACCTGTGCCTTAGTGACTTAAAACGAGACAAGAACTAGTTAATTTATGTTATGTACACATTGATTCTTGTTTAGACAATGTAAACTTTCATGTTTGATTTATAAAACGAAACTTCATTTGCCATGGATTTGAAACAATTGATTCTGTTACAACACTCCCCGACGTTTCCGCCACGTTTTGTATGTTCTACGTGGTCGGGGTGTGACACTACCACTGAAGAGATAACTTTATTCTACTCATCATAGATGGCATTCTTCCAGAAGCGTTCAATATGAGATCTATACACTGGTCTTTGATCACTCAATGCCTTTTGAATTGGAATACGTCTTATGAACTCCAAAATACCACTGAAATTAACCAGTTCTGGATATTTTTCAATATCCAAATCACAACAGCTGTTGTGAAGAGGATCAAATATCACATTAGACACCTGCAAATCATAAACACACTGAATCAGTCACTTAGAAAAATTTTTTTCAAACAGTAAAACTCACAAGTGCACAATAAGCGAAACACACAAGAAACTTATAAGCGGAACCATGTTATGATCATTCAAGTGGAACATGCAATGAACAAACAAGCGAAACATAACATGAACAAACAAGCGAAACATAACACTGTCCATACAAGCGGAACATCTTGGTGTACTTACAAGCGGAACCATGTGTTGAACAAACAAGCGAAACATAACATGACCAAACAAGCGGAACATCTTGGTGTACTTACAAGCGGAACATGTGATGAACTTATAAGCGGAACGTGTTGAACTTACAAGCGAAACATTACATTGTTCAGACAAGCGGAACATATCATTGTGCAGATAAGCGAAACATCTGAAATTTGAACGTTTAAGCGAAACACTCAATCAAACACATCAAAACTGATCAACTCTTAAAATTGAACTCACCCACCTGTTAGTTTGACAAAACCGAGACTAGGGCTATATTTTAATTTCAATTTTCACATTTCTAAAACCCTAGATCTACAGCCGTAACATTCAGTCATCAACAAACATCATCAGACATCAAATTTGAAACAATCAAAGCATAATATGATGATTTAGACATCAAAACGACTGCACATGATCATTATCAATCTTTAATTTCACATATACAAACCTAAATCTATGTTCAGTTTCAAATCAGGTGCCGACAAGTCACATAAAGCATGAAATCGATCAAATTAAATGAAGACTTACCTTGCCCATGATCAATACACTAATATTGTAACAGAAACAGATGAAAAACGGGCAGCACAATGTTTGAAACTGGTCGGAATAACGTTTCGCTTCAAATCGCCGGTGAGAAATGGTCGTATAAGCGAAAGGGTGAAAGTGACCGACAAGCGGAACCTATGGCCTTATATATGTGATGAGGTTTCGCTTGTGTGACCATTGACACATAAGCGGAACCTCTCACTTTATAAGCGAAACCTCTTGTGAAGCAGCCAAATAAGCGAAACCTTTGTTTGGGTGACACTCAAGCGAAACCTTGTTGCTATTTTCAAAAACTTATCTTTTTGACATTTTTCAGGTTGACCACCATCACACCCGGTTGACCAAGTCCAAGTCAATGACCTTGGTCAACTGTTTAACCCACCAAGTCCAATTTAATGGCCTTGGATGATCAGAATTATGAAGTTTCCTGACGTTTCTTTTTGAAATCAGTTCAACTGAATGAACTTTTGATCAATTTGAACTTCCAAACACATTTTAACTTTCAAACAATATACCAATCACTGTATAGCAATCTCCAGCTTACCCATCCCTAATCAGACACTGACATGTTCTGCACTTAGGCTTTGATCTTCCAATTCCGAACATCGGTTGTCGAAAAATAAGATGAGAAAAGAAAATCTTTTTGGATTTTAACTGGATAAACTGAAACTATGTACACACAATATTTTTGCGAGTGTGTTAGGGGATCATATCAGCTGCCGACCAGACACGAGCACCGTTAAGCTGTTTATTTCATACAAAGCTTTTAAACAATTCGCGTACATTGCTGATATACTGATCCACTTAAATTCTCACAAAATTTTCAATCTGTTCGGGATACATGATTAGTGTTTTAAGACTTAACAATCTACATGTGTCCCACCTCAGTATATACTCCCGTATCCAGACCCCAGTATTCAGTCTTACAGGTGAGTATACCACAACTGATATCTGTTAAGGGGTAATGTGCGAGGGCCGTGAGAGCTCAGGTCGATACTTCCGTATACGTAGAGAGATGACGGCTTCGACTTTTAGGTGTGTCCCCTTTAGAGGATCTTTTGTTTTCAACAGCAGCGACTATCAATTTTATTGTTTCATCAGCATGCTGAGGGCGAGCTTATATTTCAAAGCTTTTGCAGAAAGTATTATCCGGGGACTAGGTCAGTATTTCCATACAGCAGAAGTCCCGGGATAATACCCCAGATATCACTGAGTATAAAGACCTAGTATCTCAGAATACGGGACCCTTCAAACAGGATTTCAGGGGTTACCTATATATCCTGGAGGTGTTCCCCACGTAAACGCAAGTGAAATTTAAGTTTATATCCCAAACTGATCTACTAATTTTGTGAAAACCTACCAGCACATCTTTAGCGAGACTGCTTAAATGCATTTTAAACACTACAAATCTTTAGCGTACTGTGTCCGTCTAGCTGATGTACTATCATTTCCCCTATTCTACACAACTCTTTTTGGGTTTTCTAATGTTTTTGGATTTTATGGTTTTCTATTGTTTTTGTATTTTTTGATTTTATCATGTTTTTTGTATTTTTCTGCAAATATCTCCCCCTAAAACTAAAACATATTTTTGTGTTTTTGTTTTTATCGAAAAGCAGAAAATACAACTGTACAAAAGAAACTTGACAACACGACACATGTTCATGTCAGATCGCCGCCCAACTCGGCTTCACATTCGATTACCCTCCCAGATTGCAGATTATTCATCCCGTTTAATCTAAAAAGATAATAAAATCTCTTTTTGTCGAAAGGTTTAGTGTAAAAATCCGCTTTCTGATCATCGGTGTTAACGTGTTCAATCCGAATTAACTTTTTCTCGTGACAATCACGGATAAAGTGATGACGGATTTCAATGTGTTTAGTTTTCGAATGGTGAACCGGATTTTTAGTAACATTAATGGCTGCTTCATTGTCCACGAAAATCAGTGTATCCAAGAATTGCAAACCGAAGTCGCGCATCTGCTGTTGGATCCAAAGGATCTGCGAGCAACAGCTAGAAGCTGAGACATACTCAGCCTCACATGTGGAGAGCGCAACTGCAGTTTGTTTCTTGCACCCAGGTGACAAGCCGAGTTCCGAAGAACTGGCACCCAACAGTGGTGGACTTAGCATTCTGTTTACAGCTACCAAAATCAGAATCAGCGAAACCGGACAAGTAAAGTCACCCGATCTAGGGTACCACAAGCCGATGCTTGGGCAACCCTTCAAATACCGTAAAATATGTTTCACTATAGTCAGATGCGACTGCTTCGGATTCGACTGATATCTGGCACAGAGACACGTCGGATACATGATGTCTGGACGGGAAGTCATGAGATACATCAACGATCCGATGATTGATCGGTATAATGTCTCACCCATCTTCACACCTTGCTCGTCGGGACATATTCCATGATTCTGCGCGAGGGGGGTGGATGCATGACTGCAATCTGTCCTGTCGAACTTATCGAGCACGTCCTTTACATACTTTGACTAGTGAATGAAGATTCCGTCTGGCATTTGTTCCACCTGCAGCCTGAGGAAGAACTTCATCTCCCCCATCGAACTCATCTCGAACTTCTTCTTCATTACCTTCTCAAACTCTTTGCAAAGATCGTCATTGGTGGATCCAAAAATGATATCGTCCACATAAATCTGCACGATCAACAAATGGCCTGCTTCTTCTTTGGTGAACAACGTGCTGTCTACTATGCCTCTTGTGAACCCGTTGTCCAGCAAGTATGTCGAAAGCGTCTCGTACCAGGCTCTCGGGGCCTGGTGCAGTCCGTATAGCGCTTTGTCTAGTAGATACACCTTGTTTCTGTGTAGTGGCTCTGTGAACCCCGGTGGTTGCCCCACGTACACTTCTTTTCTGATTGTGTTGTACAGGAAAGCAGATTTGACGTCAAGTTGATAGACTTTAAAATCTTTCCAAGATGCAAAGGCTAGAAAAATACGAATTGCTTCAAGCCTTGCAACCGGTGCATAAACTTCATCGTAATCTATTCCTTCCTGTTGGCTGAAGCCTTGAACCACAAGTCGTGCCTTGTTTCTCACCACGACACCTCTGTCATCACGCTTACATTTAAAGACCCATTTCATCTTGATTAACTTATGATTCTTAGGCAGATCGACAAGTCTCCAGACGCCCAGCTTCTCGAACTGTTGCAGCTCCTCCTACATTGCATTTAACCAGCTATCTTCGGTCAATGCTTCTTTGTAGGTTCTGGGCTCTATCTGCGAAATAACACATTTAAGTGAGACTTCTTTTTGCATATCAGCAATAGAAGAGTAAAAACAAGTAAAAGCTTGATCTATTTGATGTCGAGTCTTGACACCACTTTGTAGGTCACCAATGATCTGTTCTGAAGGGTGGTAAGACAACGTCCGTGGCATAACCATGTCAGGCACAACTACTTCTGATTCCAAATTCGAAATATCGAGATCAACGGTTTGATCCACAGCATCCTCTGAAGTCTCATTTGGCTCCTCGTCAAAGGTAGGAGCGGGTTCCTCCTCTGAGTCGTCAGAAACGTCAAATGACGGAGCTGATTCCTCTGGTGGTTCATGAGTAGTTCCACTTGGTCCTGCTTCATTGTCGTGAGTACCCACGGTGGGTTGAGAAACTTCTAGCGGACTAGACACAGGCTCTTGTGAAGTATATTGCTGATACTGGTACAGAAATGCAAGTTCCTCATCACTCGGCTCGACAGGCAGTTGAAAGGACTCCCAGAGTTTGTCATAGTCGAATAGGAATCTTTGTCCGAGAAGTTGTGGCGATGGAGTGTGCTTCTGACAATCCACGTGTTGGACTTGAATCACCTTCCCTAGACATGGTACGAACACCCTCTTCAGCGGGCTTGCGTAACCTACAAAGAAACCTTCATTAGCTTTTGCTTCAAATTTACCATTTTCATCTATAAATGTGCAAGGTGAGCCAAAAGGTTCTAAAAACTCAAGATTTGGCTTGTAACGGTGCAGCAGCTCAAAGCAAGTCTTCCTGTATTTCTTGACAGTGAGAACCCTATTCAAAGTGTAACAGGCTGCTGAAACTGCTTCACTCCAGAAATAGATTGGTAGCTTGGAATCGGCTAACATCGTACAGGCTGTCTCTATCAGGGTCCGATTCTTTCGTTCAGCTACGCCATTTTGCTGTGGTGTATATTGCGCACTGAATTCATGAAGAATTCCCTTTTCGTTGCAGAAATCATACATCTTGTTGTTCTTGAATTCCGTTCCGTTGTCGCTCCTAATCCTCCGGATTGGCAGTTTGTACACCGTTTCCATTTTCTTAAAAAGCATCATCAATGACTCGAATGTTTGATCTTCTCGCTCTAAGCATACAACCCACGAAAACCTCGTATAGTCGTCTGTCACCACCAAACAATATAAATCCCCGCTAATGCTCTTGACGTTGACAGGCCCGAAGAGATCCATGTGCAATCTCTCAAGAGGTAACCTGATAGAGTTGAGCATCTTTGGTGGATGTGACTTTCGAGTCCGCTTCCCCTTTTTACAAGCAATACAATCATCAGTCAAATGAAAGTTTTTTACATTAACACCATCAACCAAATCGTTATGCACTAAAAAATTCATTTTTCGCACGTGAATGTGACCCATTTTCCGGTGCCACATTACTGACTCCTTTTCAGTAGCTTTAGACTTTGTGACAAAACACTGTTTTTGATGAGTTGTTGGCGTTGCGACACTCATGTCCAAAATATAAAGATCATTTACCCGCGGAGCGCGCAACAGCACGAACTCATCAGGGATTTTAAACCTTGGTTTCAACACTAAACATTCAGATTTAGTAAAATGCACACTAAAATCTTTATCACAAATATGTGATATACTCAGTAAGTTGTTCGTTAACTCTACGATATAGTTCACTTTGTCAAATGAGATCACTCCGTTTGTAAGCGTTCCTTGGCCGACAATTCTTCCTCCTTGATTCCTTGCGAACCCAACATAGCTTCCATTGATTGACTTAACATCATAAAGAAGAGCTAAAGACCCAGTCATATGTCGTGATGCTCCACTGTCCATAATCCATCTTGATAGAATTGACTTGGGCAGCCCCTGCAACCAACAAAGAAACAAATTACTCAAACAATGACGCCCATGATTTCTTTATTTCCGACACAGTCCCGGACACAACATCACACTTTTCATTTATTTTTGGAAAATCAAAAGTGACATTTTGAACCTTTTCTCTCACAATTGTTTTAACTTTGTCAGTAAGTGGAGGAAATTCATCAAGAAAATTATCTACTTCATTTTCAAAATCAACCACATCATCTTTAAAAAGATTTGAATCATTTTTCAAAACGTTCTCCATTTTCTTGATCTCAACCGACGGTTTCGATTTCACGATCCACGACTGATTTTCAAAAATTTTCGTCTTGGGGTAAAACTTTGAAGTCTTGCTAGTCTTAGAGGATTCGCCAATCCCGAAAATCGATTTCGGCTTATCCTCCGACTTCAATGATTCACCTCTTTTCAGAATACGGATCGGAGAAATCATTTCCTTTTTACCTTTTGAAACAACTGGTGATTTAGGTCGAGATTTTTGAACCATTTGTTTTTGAACATTTTGTTTCTGAACATTTGATTTTTCAACCTTTGATTTCTCAAACATTTGTTTTTGAACTGGTTTCTCAACAACATGTTTCTTAAACACTTTTTGATACTGTTTTGCCATATGTCCAATTTCATTGCAGCGATAGCACACTCTTTTATCATACTCGACAAAAGTAGTATTGACCGTTTGTTCTTTAAGCTTCTGTGCTGCATTGAAATCGTCCACAGCTTTTTGACTAAAAATATATTCCTTTTCAACCTCAGTACTAGGACCAGCAACAAAAACATCATTTTTCTTTTCTTTTGGCTTAAACACTTGTTTAGCCGTTTTCTTTTCAAACCCAATTCCTTTGTTTTTAAGCTGATTTTTCTTGTTTTGACCTTTACTAACCCCATCTTTCTTTTCCGAACTAGTAGGACGTGAAGTACCAAAAGATTTTTTCAGTTTCGAAAAGAAATCATTGTTATTGATTTCATTAACGTTCAATTCAACCAGTTTAAAAACTTTCTCGACATTTTCGATCTTGACATTCTGAAGCGGGTACTCGACGTTGGAATAAAGTTTGTCAGTTCCAACCATAGTGTATACCACCATGATCGGATCATCATTCGTACTTTTTTCCGATTTCGGTATATATCGATCTAAGAAATTTCCTTCGTCTTCAGAATCACTGACAATCTTCTAAGAATGAGCCTTCTCAGATTTCTCACTTTCATCATCCAACACCTGATCGATAACATTTTTGATAACCTGAGATTCGTTATCAGTGTCAGATGTAGTGAAAGTGATATCAATGCTGTCAGGTAAATCACTCTCAATCGTTTTCAGCTTAAGATTTAAAGCAGCTTCCACCCCATCTGGATATTTCTGAGTGTAGTGATTCCACATTGGGGGTGGAACGCTTTTGAAAATAGGTGTAGCATGTGGCTGTTGAGGGACAATTTGTTCCAAAACATAAGACGAAGCCACATAGCTCATTAACTTTTTATCAATCCTGTCATTCTCTATCTTGGCCAATTCAAGTTCTTTTCTTAGTGACGCAATTGTATCAAGATGATAATTGACTTCTCTTTGTTTATCAAACAGTGTAGCTTGTGCCAATTTAGTAGCTTTATCATTTTCGACGCTCTCTTTTTGAATCATCTTAATTGATCTGGCTAAGGTATCATAAGCTTCTTTTAATTGTTCAAGATCAAACTTAATCATGTCTGTATGATGTTTCAATTCCCGATACTAAGTGTCCTTTTCAAGACACTCCACACACGGTTGTAAACAACGTTGGCATGGCGTTTCGGAGATTGGAACAACTTTTTCATCAATCTTTTCATCACAATCAGCTTTACCAACATGCTTTGACTCAGACACAGACTGTTTGACAGATTCAACCTCCTGGACTCCAGTTTCCTCTCTGTTAACCGACACATTATCGACAAACTGTGACTCCTTGGGTTCTGAATCTACCTCTTTAAGCTTTCCCATTAGAGCTTTGTCTGCAATTTCTTTCAGAACTTCTCCTGTCATCTCTTTAAACACGTCAATCACTTCTTCGATGGCTTCTTGCTTCTCCTCAAATCTAGGACAAGATCCGGTTCTTGTTTCCTCGAAATAACCAGCAAAAGAATCAAACACATTAGGAGGCATAACTGATTTCATAATATAAACTAACTCCTCCTGTTCTGATTGACAGTAGTAAGCTTCAGCTGCTATTTCCTCAACATCTATAACATTTTCCGTAGGAATCTCTTCAACAACCTCAGAAACAACTTCATCAACAACCTTCGGTTCAGAAACTACCTCAGAAATCTCAACCACCTCTGCCATCATGGCCTGATCATCTCTACCAGGGATATATTTATCCCAGCTAAAACCTGCAGCTACCTGTTCATCATCTTGGTTCATAATTAATGCCTTTTCAGGTTTGTTTTCTATATGTGGCCTTTGAACAGTTTGCTGTTGATTCGGTCGATGGTAGATTGCCTGTCGATGGTAATCATTGGTGAACGGGTTTTGGTGATTGTTGACTTCACGGTTTGGGCATTCACATTTAAAGTGACCGCGTTCTTTACACTTGAAACACGTTACATTCGACTTATCAAATCCCAACTTCTGATCCGGACCCAATAAACTGTTTCTTCCCATGATTTCCATGAATCTTTGAGCACGACGGACTAAGCTTGCCATACCCCATTTAATGTCAATCAGTTCAAGCTCCTCGTGGTCTATTTGGTCATAGTCCTCCTTTTTCATGTCCGGATTTCCAATTTTCCCCGCAACTAGACCTTCATATGCCTCGAGAACGGAAGCGAGTAGTGCAATATGTTGCTTCGCAGCAGTTTCCGTTATCTCGTTTACATTTTTGATGTTCACTGCGATATTACATTGTACTCCAGAAACATTCGCCTGATGATTAGATCCGGTAGAGCTTTGAGGCGAAGACTGTTCCTGAACTTTGACATTCGGTTCAAAACTCGCGAAAGGTGTAGAACTGCTTGATTGATGAGAACTTGATGCAGCATTTGATGTGTTATCAGCACTGAATCCTGTATGTATCTTTGGACTTTGAAGATTTGCAACTGAAGGACTGCCTTTGTAGTATAAAGATACGTCTTGTTGCATGCTAGCAGAATTCATCTTCTTTATCTCCAACAACTCAAGCTCGTGAGCTTCGATCTTTTCAATAAATGCACTCAGATTGTAATTCACAAAATCAGAACTGTTTTTCAGCATCATAAGATAAGTTCCCCACTCGTCATATGGAAGTGCATCACAAAGTTTGTCAATCCATTCTTCATTTGTTTTTTCAATTTCTAATCTTTTCATTTCAACTACAAGGTGACAATATCTTTCGATTAACTGTTTCGTTGACTCTCCTTTGATCCCAGTAAAAATATCGAACTCTTTCTTGATAAGCGCCTTTTTGCTCTTGATCATAGAAGCACTTCCTTTAAACTTCAGTTCTAGCGCTTGCCAGATTGACTGAGAACTTTCGTCATGTTGTAGCAATACGAGGATGTCTTCTTTAATGGCTTGTTGCAAGATGCTCACCATTTTCTTTTCAGCTTTAAAATCTGTCTGTTCTGTATCTGTAAAACTTCCAATATGTTTCACCATCCTGAGCCCATCAAATGGAGGTACGTATTTCTTTTCGATCTTCATCCAACACTCGAAATGGTTGGCCTGAACCGAGTTTTTAAACCTTCCGGACCATCCAGAATATTCATCTAAGCTCAACAGTTTGGGTGGCTTTTGCATTGTTCCCAATTCATTTTCTAAGTTGACATTCTGCATGATACTAGCTGGACTTTGAATAGCCGCACCACTTCCCGCAAACATGTTATAGAAATCTTGACTATCCATTTTTAGTAACAAATCTCGAACAATGAATAAGTTTTCAATACTTGATCGCGTACAAAACAGACTAACACAGATTTTTCACTAACACAGGACAAATAAGCGAAAACAAACACCAAGTGTACGTACAAGCGATACCACTCAGATGAACAAATAAGCGAAACCCAGATGATGGACAACCAAGCGGAACTACACAATGTCTTCACAAGTGAAACTATTTCAAGACTGATAAGCGAAACCTTCAAGCGAAACCACAGCACAGACGTTTGAAGCGGAACCAAAACTAACCCTTCAAGCGAAACCTTAGCAAAGACATTTGAAGCGGAACCAGACTAACCCTTCAAGCGAAACCTTCTATTATGTCACAATAAGCGGAACACCACAAGCGGAACCTTCTGAAAATGGCACTTGAAGCGGAACACAACAAGCGGAACTTTCTGAAAATGGCACTTGAAGCGGAACACTACAAGCGAAACTTCTGAATTTCAGGTCCAAATAAGCGGAACCTCTAGGGTGACACACAAGTGGAACCTACTCTCGAGCTATTTTTGGTTACTGTTAGCCTGAATTAAGGTCTGAGCTTTTCATGGGTTTGTTATTAGGTACTTTTACACAGTATGTCCAATTCTTAGTCCATTATGACCGGCAGAACTGTCAGAAACTCACAAAGTGCTTGAAAAATGCCTTGATTCTGGTCAACTACCTCACAACTGGCTCTGATACCAATTGTAGGATCGAGTTTGTCCTTCCTTTGAGACAATCGGAGCTAGCACCTACCGAATATGTAGCGGAAATACATATTTGGCATGAATCAAAGCAAAATCATAGAAGAAATGAGTAGAAACAGAAGGAATACACTTTAACAACGTTTTCTCATTCAACTTTCAGAAAATACAAGGTCAGCAGGTCGGCTACACTTGTGACATTGACGTACAAAATGAGAAAACATATGGGGTATTTATAGGTGGATTAGTTCCGCTTGAATGGTCATGACCATACAAGCGAAACCTTATCAAATAGTTTCGCTTGTATGTCATGTGTCCATTCAAGCGAAACCTTTACATGAAAGTCATACATTTTCACCTTTAACCCCTGTACAGTACATAATTAACCAAAATAGACCCTATACATTGATCAACTACAACTAAGACGCAGGCTTTAGACATTATGCACCAATAGTAAAAATATCTCACACCATATCTGAAACTCCTCCTGCTTCTTCACCAAAAGAACAGGTTGTACAAACAGGGTCACCACATCATGATGCTCTGGAAGCACTTGTTTCCATCATCCACAGCCCAATGCCCGGGGCAAATCCTCTTTCTACACCCATACTCAGATCCCCAATTCCCCCAAATACAAAATTTTGTTGGATGCAATTGATTTGAACCTGGCACAAACCAGTCCTTCTCAATCTCCTGTTCATGAGAATCTACTTCAACAAGAGAATGGGCCTGATGGATCAATCTTTGCTAACCCACCAACGCAACCTGAGGAGGTTACACCCCTTGAGTTACAAGTAACTCTTGGTGGTAATCCAAGTGAAGCAGCCACTACAAGTGTTGAACCTACAGGTTTACACTTGGATAGTGGTTACATCAATAAGACTTCCTTGGAGGCAATTCCTTCCATAACACCTCTGTTATCAGCTAGTGAGTTTGTTTTAACCACTGGTTCCATCAAAAGATTATCAAGTGTTGAAGGAAGAAGACCCCAGTACCAAGAAAAAGGGGCATCAGTTGTTGATGTTTGGAGTACACTCCCTACCTCAACCTTTGATAAAACCACTGCTAGTGGGAAATCAGATGATCCCATTAAATTGGGTGATGGTTTAAAGTACCAAGAATTGACGAATCGTGTTGAAAAACTTGATACCACTGTTGCAGAAATCAAAGAAATGCTGCATCAGTTGTTGACAGTACAACAGGTATAATCCACTGCTGTTCCACCTCAAGCACTTGCTCCACCACCAGCAGATGTTACAAATGAGCTCTGGAATCTTTTTCAACCTTTTCTCCAACAACAACAACAAGTGGCTGATCAGCAACATGAAAAACATGTCCAAGAGCTGAGAAACACAATGGAGTCTAGGTTCAAGAACACACAAGATGACATCAAGGCTATCAAGGCCCATCTGTTGACAACCACTGGCACTGCTCCTCCAACAGTTCTTTTTACTAATGAACTACCCCCAGATAATGCCAAAAAGGGGGAGAAAATTTAGGAGTGGAGGAAGAAAGGGATTGATAATGGTCTGTATCCTGAGCCTGAAAAGGATGCTATGCTAAGAAACATCCCTTTGCCAGATGGTAGCAAGAAGGTTGATGTTACCAAGAATGCACTTGATGAAGGTGTCATAAGTGTAAAACGGGATAGAGCGGCAAAGGATTTATCAAGGTGGAATGAGAAGAAGAGAGCTTTCATGGAGCTGAATGCACAGGGTTGTTCTGGGTTAAAGGATGCTGAAAATCATGTTCCAAAGAGAAATCTTACTAGAAAAGTAAGGAAACCCAAGTCCACACCATCCAGTCTTCCAAAGCATACTTCAAAACCACCATCCAAAAGCCACCAACATCAAACCTCCACCCAAACAGTTGCTGAAACTCCTGATGTATCAACATCTGCTGACACTTCAGTTGTTTCAACAACTGCTCTCATTTCAACACACACTACTTCAACACATACCACTACCACTGCCTTACCACCACCACCATCACTACTTAAAACAACATCTCCACCATCACCTCCTGCCAAAAAGCAGAAGACAGTAGATGTTACAACATCTACTATAATGACAACAGTGGTTGAAACACCAGTTGTTTCAACAACTGTTAGTCAGTCACAAACCACTGCCACTCAAACCACCTCCACTGTCCCGCCCAAAACATTATCTGCCTCTCCTAAAATAAAAAGGACAAGGATTATCATATCAGATGATGATTCTCCATAACCACCACCAACAGCTTCAAAATCCCAAGAACTTGTCACAATTCCAAAACCCATTCCTCTCTCTTCAGCTCAAATCCAAAAGCCATTACCTCCTGCAGGTGTTGTATTTTCTTTGGAACTCATAGCAGTTGGAGAAGAAATCAAATCTTTCTATTATGAGGATAACCCTGCTAAAAGGAGTTTGCCATCAGTTGAAGGATATCCCAGGCCAAATAATATTGAAGAATATTTGAAAATCAAGGCCAAGCAAGCAGAGGATATCTCAATAAAAATAAACAAGGGAAATCTGATTTAGAATTTCAGCAAAACTATCAGTTTCTACTCACACAGGTCAGATCTATGGAGCAATTTGCCAAAAATGTATGTCGACAAATCTCTGAAAGGGCAGATGAGTCCTTGAGAAAAGACTACATTGAAAACATCATGACCTTCAAGAAATACAAAGGGGAGAAACACATGTACAAACACTGGACCATTCCTGAGCTTGAAAAAGAGGTAGCCAGGATTCATGAAATGATCAAAAATAAGGTCAAGCAGACTCCTCCTGAAAAATTCAAACAATTTGAAGCTGACAAGGCCTTAGAGTTGAAGAGAATGAAAGAGGAGCTGGTAGCAGCTGATTATGGGTCAAAGAATTCTGTGTCAAAGTGGGGAGAACCTAGGGTCAGGGCCACCTATAAAAGGTTGGAGGAACTTAGGAAGAAAGATCCAACAGCGACACAAAAGCCTGACTACTCCAAAGCAGAGGTCTCAAAAAGAGCACCAAAGCTGCAAGCCAAAAGAACCACTGCTCCCGTTGGTGCTGCCATCTACAAAAGAAGGAGACAAAACCAGTTGGTTGCTGAAACAGTTCAAGATCTAATTGCTGGTAATGACCTTCTAAAAGAGGGCATTAGGTTAATGATGAAAGAAGATCCTTAATTGGAACAATCTGCAAGTACTGCTCAGCCAGTCATGAATAGGCCAGCATCACCAAATACCTCTTTTAATAAAAATCTCCCAAGAAACCCACCAGGCTCAAAAGTACTAAAGTGGAAAACTGCTAAACAGACCCACGTACTGACAGTGTTCAAGTCTAGTGGAGAAGTGAAGAAACTAACAAGGGAACAAGCTCTTGGCCAGAGTCTTGAAGATTTGCAGGATCTCCTTGATCTTCCACTTAGTAAGGATGATGATGACACCGATGCCTTAACCTTTGAATTGCAACTCAAAGGGCAAATAAGGGAACTGCTGATGAGGCAATAAAGATCTTCTAATAATGGAGAGTTTCGGCATTATCTGTTCCAGGGGGAGATTGTTGGGATTGACCCCTGCCAAAGGAATAGATAATAAAAGCCAAAACTTGATCAGAGCAGTGGATCCAGAATAAGCAGATGTTATGCATGAAAATCTCTCCCCTTGAAAGTGGTTTCAACATCTGCTGACCTCCTATCCGCTGATCATGCAAACTGCTGATCAAGTCAAAGACTGTTGAAGAACTAAAGCTCTGCTGCTCAATCTACTGCCTTGTTTCAAGCACTACTGATCATGACAAGTACTGCTGGTTTCACAATAGTGGAAGGATGCAGCAGCTGTTTATGTCTACTTTATGTAATATATTGTAACATCAGTAGTTAGCATAACAGTGTTTGTATAGGTCAGTTGTTAAGAGTTTGTTAGGAGGTTAGATGTCACTTTCATGGTGACGTCAGCTAAGATGCTCAGTGGTTTGCTAGAGCCTATAAATAGAACAGTGCTCTATACTGTTCTGTTTAGCTCTTTCACCATCTTCTTCCTGCACGAACAAATACTGAGCTCGGGCTGAAGGGGAGTTTGCAAAGCATACATGCAATTGTAATCAAAGTTTGAAATAAATTTAAGCATTTGATTCTTTATTGAAAATGTATGTTTGAAAGCATTTTTCTACTTCCATTTAATTTCCGCTGCACGATTCTTTCATTGTTCATCTTAATTCAAACACAAATCACAATCAATCCAAACTCAGATTCTAACATCTAGGTATACCATGCACTCTGGGAACAATAAGATGTACCAAGATTTAAGAAATAATTTCTGGTGGATAGGAATGAAAAAGGACATAGCTAGATATGTATCTAAGTGTCTGACCTGTTCACAAGTTAAGGCAGAGCACTAGAAACCTTCAGGGTTACTCCAACAATTAGAAATGGCTGTACGGAAATGGGAACTAATAACAATGGATTTTGTTACTAAGTTACCTAAAACTAGGAAAGGTAATGACGCGATTTGGGTAATTGTGGATCGATTAACCAAATCAGCTCATTTTCTACCCATGAAGGAAACTTTCAGCATGGAATGATTAGCCAAATTATACGTAGACGAAGTAGTATCCTTGCATGGAGTCCCACTCTCCATTGTATCGGATAGGGATAGTCGTTTCACTTCACATTTCTGGACGAGTTTTCAAGAGGCAATGGGGACCCGACTGAACTTAAGTACTGCCTATTATCCCCAAATAGACGGACAAAGTGAAAGGACGATCCAAACCCTGGAAGAAATGCTTATGGCATGTGTAACAGATTTCGGTGGAAATTGAGATGACCACCTACCCTTAATTAAATTCTCCTATAAAAATAGTTATCATTCAAGCATTGAAGCTGCCCCATTCGAAGCACTGTATGGAAGGAAGTGTAGAACTCCAGTTTGCTGGGCAGAAATAGGAGAAAGTCAATTATCAAGACCCGAAATTGTGCAGGAAACCACCGACAAAATAACTCAAATCAAGGAAAGACTGAAAACAGCTCGAGATCTCCAAAGGAGTTATACAGACAATCGACGCAAGCCACTAGAATTTCAAGTTGGAGACAGAGTCCTCTTGAAAGTTTCTCCTTGGAAAGAGTGGTTCGATTCGGGAAGAAAGGAAAGCTAAGTCCAAGATGCATAGGACCATTCCCAGTAACTCAAAGGATAGGACCAGTTGCATATCGCTTACAACTACCAGAAGAACTAGCCAGAGTACATGATGTATTTCATGTATCTAACCTCAAGAAATGTCTATCTGATGAATCACTGGTAGTACCTCTTCAGGATATAGAGGTGAATGAATAGCCAAAATTTTTCGAGAAACCACTTCAAATAGAAGACAGAAAGGTCAAGTTTCTCAAGCACAAAAGATTAGTACTGGTCAAGGTCAAGTGGGATTCAAAAAGAGGACCTGAGTACACTTGGGAGCTAGAATCGGAAATGAAGCGAAAGTATCCTCACTTATTTCAGTAAATCTCGAGGACGAGATATTAAATAAGGTGGGGAGGATGTAAGGACCTGCAAAAGTGCCCATAACCGACCCGTATGTAAAAACCTGGACCCCTGAAACCCTAATGTGCATGAAAAACAAAGAAATCAAGAAATTCGGGTTTCACGCGGGCCATATAAACCATAAGATAAGGTTACGTGGGCCGCAACAACTTAAAAAGTCTTCGGATAAGCATTTAAGCCACGTGTCGCACACGTGGCGGACCTACCGATGACACGCTAGCCCTACACGTAGACTAGGGCGCCCTCGCGCGCCGCGTAAGACCTTGTTAAGGTTTACGCGGGCCGCGTATGTGACAACTCAAATTTCCAAGATTTCTATTTCGTATTTATTGCACGATCATGTATTGATTGCCATGAAATTATATATGTTTTGATTGGTTGATTGTGCATAGTTGTTTGTTATTTGTGAAACTTGTCAAATGTGTAAACTTGGTGGTGGAACTATGAAATAGTTATGAGATGGTGTACTATTGGAAATTATATTAGTTAGGGGTGTAGAGAGCCATTAGTGAATTTGATTATACTTAACCCTAATCCCCTATTCTCTAATCATTTGCACACAAAACCAAAAGCACGTACATCCACTTTCTCTAGCAATCATCATCACCAAATCATTGGCAAATCATCACAAGATTGATTTCTCTTCTTCCCTAGGATCAAAACAAGGTAAATGACTACATGATTACTGTTTATTGATTGCTTGATTCTTATTAACTCTTGATTCTTGATTATGAGTTTATGAAAACCCTAGTTCCTCATATAATATTCTGTGATTTTGTTTTGATTCTGAATAATTGTGATTATGATGATGCTTGGTTGCATGCTCGATAGATTATCTTTGTGATGATTGTTATTGTTATTGTTAAGCATAGATTGAATGATGATTGGTTCTGCCGTCAAATGTATGAAATTAGGGTTGGGAACTAAGAAACGTAACTGCCATAATCTTGTCGAACTTGATCATTTGTATGTACGATTGATGTTAGTCCGAGTTTAATATGATAACATGTGATCCGAGTTTAAATGTTATATCACTTGTCCGAGTTTAAATGTTATATTACCATGTCCGATTATAATGTTTATACATGTACCCGAGCTTAATGAAGTAATAAAAGGTCCGAGTATATAAGGGAATGAATGTCCGAGTTTATCATGCTCAAATGGTCCGAGTTTAACCTTGATGTGTTTGGTCCGAATTTAATGAACACACCCTAGGTCCGAGTTTAAAACCTCTCATCCAAGGTCCGACTTTAATTTCTTGTGATAAGGTCTGAGTTTAATGAATTATGTTGGACCGAGTATACATAGTAAGATGCCCGAGTTTATTGATTGATTTAAGGGGGGAGTCCGAGTTTAAGGGACCAGTGTTGACCGAGTTTAGTGTAATTGAAGGTCCGAACTTAATACATGTTATATGTCCGAAGTATTAACCTATTAGTGTGATGCCCGAGTTTTAGACAGGACCCTCTTTAGTCCGAGTTTGACAGGGGCAGCCCCCCCCCACTCTCTTGTCCGAACTTCATGCTCACCTTATCTAGACCGAGTTTACTTGTAATGTCTTGCCTGAGTTTGATTGTGATATGTTGAATGCTTACATACAATCATGAGTTTAAGGTGATACATGATCTAAGCCTTCTGTTAATCAAAACTCTGTGTGATATGTTGAATGCTTACATACAATCATGAGTTGAATGCTTACATACAATCACGAGTCTACTTGTTACTTGGTTCTACATGTTAAGACACTGCTTGTACTGTGTGATACAATAACAGCATGTTCTGTCCTACATGATGTGATATCTATGTTGCTGTAATGGTGGTATATTACTGTGTTTATGTGCAAACCATGTTAGTTGAGTATGTGATCGATTATCAAACTCAGTTGATTGAACGCCAAGACTTGTAAACCCTAATTGGTAACTGATTTCAAACACTTACATTGTATCCTGTGCAATATATCCTAGGTCGTGTATAACGGACTTAGGCCATTGTTAAACCCTAGAGCATAGCATACCGAGCAAACCGAGGTGAGTTCACACTCCTACTAAGGCATGGGATTCCCGGGTCGTGGGAATGGGTTAAAGGTTTCAATTGACTAATAACGTACAAACGCTTTTCCTAGACTATCACCTATCATAGTCCTCGGATGTCAGGACGGTTCCGTAGGTTGGGATAACACCTACGTGGTTCCGTAGGTTGGGATAACACCTACGTGGTCACATGCCAATTACTATCCTCGATACGAAGGATACGCACGTAAAACCTACGTGTACGCATTACTTACTTCTTCCGTAGGTTGGATAACACCTACGTGGTCACATGCCAATTACTATCCTAGATACAATGGATACGCACGTAAAACCTACGTGTACGCATTACTTACTTCTTCCGTAGGTTGGGATAACACCTACGTGGTCATATGCCAATTACTATCCTCGATACAAAGGATACGCACGTAAAACCTACGTGTACGCATTACATACTTCTTCCGTAGGTTGGGATAACACCTACGTGGTCATATTTTCAAGTACCTCATACGCGCTACTGTTCTCGGACGAAGAACAGGGATAATACGAATAGTCTAGTGGTCACATAACATGGGAAGCCCCCACCTGTATAACTTACTATTGGCCCAGTAGAGCCACCCGTTACTTACTGTTACGCATTTACCTACTGTGAACTCGCTCAACTAGTTTGTTGATCATTCTGTTACATGCCTTGCAGATCGTTAGGTACTTGGAGCTTGCACTGGAGAAGCGGGTCGTTGTGGACAAGGATCGTGGTTTCTACGTTGAACTATTATGACATTTAAAACTATTAACTATTGTTGGATTATTTACTATGCTTCCGCTACACTTTGAAACTATGGTTATGATTTGAACACCTATCGTATTGGTTGGATGGTTTACATTTATTTTACTTAATATTAATTACATGTTCAATATGATTGGTGGCTTGATCCTGGTCAGTCACGCTCCCAAGCGGTGATACCCCACGGGTGGATTTTGGGGGTGTGACAGATTGGTATCAGAGCCATTGGTTATAGAGAACTTGGTTTTAATATGGGAAAACGTTTTTATTAAAACCAGACTATAACCAGAACAGTGCTCTCAAACGATCCACAACGACGCTTCGCTCCACGTGCAAGACTCGACATCCTAGGTAATAAGGTTTATGTTTATTACCTACTTGCTAGAACTGCATAGAACTTTGCTCGTAGTATGCTTACATTACTTTGCTCACTACTTGTTATTGCTTAAGAACACCTATGTGCTTACACTTTTCTGTCATCGTATTACTCGCGAACCTTTCATACCTATGCTACCTTTACTGTTCGATCATGTCTGGACGTGTTGACATGACTCAAGCCCAGTTGACGGCTCTCATTAACGAACAAGTCGCTGCGGCGCTTGCAGCCGCACCAGCAGGAGGTATAACCTGCTATTCCAAACCTATCCTAGGACGTTAGATCCTACACTCGTGACCCAACTCTCGCGCTTAACTTTGACCTATCTTTCTCGCGCAACGGGTCAGAACGCATAGCAACCTGTCTGCACATTCAAGAACTTCATGGACTGTCGTCCAAGCACATTCAGTGGCACAGAAAGAGCAGTTGGACTACTCCATTGGTTTGGGAAGCTCGAGTCGGTATTCGAGATGTTTGAATGCCTTGAGGCTCGCAGGGTCAAGTACGCCACCGGTACTTTGGAAGAAATCGCGCTAACCTGGTGGAACGCGCAAGTACGGATACTAGGGTTGGCAGCTGCTAACGCCACCCTTGGAACGAATTCAAAGAATGCATTAAAAGGGAATACTGCACGCGTGATGACATCCACAAGTTAGAAGTGGAGCTTTACCATTTGAAAATGACAGGGTCAGGAAATTGATGCTTATACGAAACGGTCGAACGAACTGGCCATCTTGTGTCCAACCATGGTGGACCCTCCAAGCAAGTGTATCGAATTGTACCTCAAGGGTCTAGCCTCAGAGATTCCGAGCCATGCTACATCGGTTAACCTCGACAATATCCAAGACATTCAGCGTCTTGCTCATCGCCTCACGGGTCAGGCAGTGGAACAGAACAGGCTGCCAAGTTGTATCAGCGCTATTACTACCGCTACCTCTTCTGCTACTCCCGCTACCCCTAGTGACAACAAGCGGAAATGGGATGGGTATTCCAGCAAGGGTTCAGCTACCGTTCGGTCTCAAGCACAGCAGCAGCGCATGAATAGTGATCACCAGAGCCGAGTCAGCCAACCTCTGGTGGTCAGGGGCAGGGTGGATATCGGGGAATTCACCCAATGTGAAACTAATACAACAGACACCACGGTGGTTAGTGCAACGAGGGACGTTGCCAGAGGTGTCTCAAGATGGGCCATGAAGCTAAGGATACAGGACCCCACGTCCTGCAAACCAGAATCTCCAGCAACAACAGCAAGCAGAAATCCTATGCAAAGAAAAGATTATTCGTATTCCTCGCTCCAGTCAAGAACCTCTCGAAGTTCAAGGCGACAAGAGTGGTGCTGTGGTTGGCATCATATCTTTCTTGAAGGCGCAGAAATGTTTACGTAAGGGACATACCGCCATTTTGGCTCTCGTTACTGATGCATCAAGGAAAGGAAGCTGGAGGATATCCCAGTTATACGCGACTTTCCTCAGGTGTTTCCTACAGATTTACCTGGTCTACCGCCTCATCGTCAGGTCGTATTTCAAATCGAGCTCGCTCCAGGAGCAGCACCCATGGCTCGAGTACCGTATCGCTTAGCTCCACCAGAATCGGAAGAACCACCGACGCAGCTACAAGGAATCATGGATAAGGGATTTATCCGACCTATCTCTTCGCCTTGGGGAGCTACAAGAACTATTGGATACAAATTATCGGTGAAAAAGAAGGATGGCACCTTCAGGATGTGAAATTGATTACCGTGAACCTTCAGGATGGCACCGCGTACACCGATAGAAATACGCCAATTCTTGGGTTTGGCGGGTTACTCTAGACGGTTTATCAAAGGTTTTTTCAAAGATTGCTCAGCCGCTTACACTGCTAATACCGAAAGGTGTCACCTACCGTTGGGGAGACTCCCAGGAAACGACTTTTCAGTACTTAAAGGATAGGCTTTGTAGCGCACCTATTCTCTCATTTTTAGAGGGCACGGACGATTTTGTAGTATATTGTGACGCATCGGTACAGGGTCTTGGTTGTGTGTTGATGCAACGGGATATGGTTAATTGCTTACGCTTCGCGACAACTCAAGATTCATGAACGGAGCTACACGACGCACGATTTAGAGCTGGGAGCTGATGTTTTCGCGCTTAAGATATGGCGACACTACCTGTACGGTACCAGGTGCACGATTTACACCGATCACAGGAGTCTCGAGCATATTCTTAAGCAGAGGGATTTGATCACGCGTCAACGGAAATGGGTTGAACTACTGAACGACTACGAATGCGCCATCAAGTACCATCCAGGCAAAGCCAATGTTGTGGCTGATGCCCTCAGTCGAAAGGACACTTTACATCGGCGCGTGCGAGCGCTACAGCTTACGATTCAGTCTAGCCTTCCTGCACAGATACAAGCTGCTCAGACAGAAGCACTGAAGCCCGAAAACGTCAAGGCTGAAGCCTTACGCGGATCACGGCAACGATTAGAACAAAGGGAAGACGACGCCTACTATGTGACAGGAAGTATTTGGGTCCCACTATATGGCGGCTTACGGGAACTTGTGATGGATGAAGCTCATAAGTCTCGCTACTTGGTACATCCAGGTTCGGATAAAATGTACCACGATATCAGAACTACATATTGGTGGCCTAGCATGAAGGCCCACATTACAACCTACGTCGACAAATGTTTGACTTGTGCGAGAGTCAAGACAGAGTACCAGAAACCAGCTGGTCTACTTCAGCAGCCTAAGATACCGCAATGGAAATGGGAAGAAATTTCCATGGATTTTGTTACAGGTTTACCTAGATCTCAGCGTGGGAATGATACAATATGGGTCATAGTTGATCGACTCACCAAGTCTGCACACTTCCTGCCGATTAAGGAAACGGACAAGTTCTCCACTCTCGCAGACGTCTATCTTAAAGAAGTTGTTTCGAGGCACGGAATGCCCACCTCTATTATTTCGGATCGCGATGCACGATTCACGTCAGAGCTATGGCAAGCGATGCACAAATCCTTTGGCTCACGATTAGACATGAGCACGGCATATCACCCTCAGACGGATGGGCAGTCTGAGCGAACGATTCAAACACTTGAAGACATGCTTCGGGCATGTGTTATCGATTTCGGCAACGGCTGGGAAAAGCATCTTCCTTTGGTGGAGTTTTCATACAATAACAGTTACCATACCAGCATTCAAGCCGCTCCATTCGAGGCATTGTACGGACGTAAATGCCGGTCACCTCTCTGTTGGGCAGAGGTGGGGGATAGTCAAATTACGGGTCCAGAGATTGTAGTGGACGCCACAGAAAAGATAGCACAGATACGACAACGCATGGCGGCAGCACGCGACCGTCAGAAAGCCTACGCGGACAAGCGTAGAAAGCCTTTGGAATTTCAGGTCGGGGACCGGGTATTATTGAAAGTCTCAACCTGGAAGGGTGTGGTACGTTTTGGCAAAAGGGGCAAACTGAATCCGCGGTACGTCGGACCATTCGAAATCTTAGAAAAGATTGGCAAAGTAGCCTACAAGTTGAACTTACCAGCTGAACTCGGAGCAGTTCACAATGTCTTTCATGTGTCGAACTTAAAGAAGTGCCTGTCAGATGAGACCCTCATAGTTCCTTTTAAGGAACTCACTATCGACGAGCGGTTGCAGTTCGTCGAGGAACCAGTTGAAATCACGGACCGGGATGTTAAGGTCCTCAAACACAAGAGAATCCCTCTTGTTCGAGTTCGTTGGAACTCCCGACGTGGCCCAGAGTACACCTGGGAACGCGAAGACCAGATGAAAGAAAAGTATCCCCAGTTATTCGAAACCAATGCAACCACTACTGAGGCTGAAGCTACTACTACTGAATTTCGGGACGAAATTCCAAATCAACGGGGGGATGATGTGACACCCCAGGAAAACCAGTAAACGATGTAACTTACCTAGCTTCCTCAGTGAGTGCGCACCAAATTTCGGGACGAAATTTCTTTTAAGTTGGGGATAATGTGACAACTCAAATTTCCAAGATTTCTATTTCGTATTTATTGCACGATCATGTATTGATTGCCATGAAATTATATATGTTTTGATTGGTTGATTGTGCATAGTTGTTTGTTATTTGTGAAACTTGTCAAATGTGTAAACTTGGTGGTGGAACTATGAAATAGTTATGAGATGGTGTACTATTGGAAATTATATTAGTTAGGGGTGTAGAGAGCCATTAGTGAATTTGATTATACTTAACCCTAATCCCCTATTCTCTAATCATTTGCACACAAAACCAAAAGCACGTACATCCACTTTCTCTAGCAATCATCATCACCAAATCATTGGCAAATCATCACAAGATTGATTTCTCTTCTTCCCTAGGATCAAAACAAGGTAAATGACTACATGATTACTGTTTATTGATTGCTTGATTCTTATTAACTCTTGATTCTTGATTATGAGTTTATGAAAACCCTAGTTCCTCATATAATATTCTGTGATTTTGTTTTGATTCTGAATAATTGTGATTATGATGATGCTTGGTTGCATGCTCGATAGATTATCTTTGTGATGATTGTTATTGTTATTGTTAAGCATAGATTGAATGATGATTGGTTCTGCCGTCAAATGTATGAAATTAGGGTTGGGAACTAAGAAACGTAACTGCCATAATCTTGTCGAACTTGATCATTTGTATGTACGATTGATGTTAGTCCGAGTTTAATATGATAACATGTGATCCGAGTTTAAATGTTATATCACTTGTCCGAGTTTAAATGTTATATTACCATGTCCGATTATAATGTTTATACATGTACCCGAGCTTAATGAAGTAATAAAAGGTCCGAGTATATAAGGGAATGAATGTCCGAGTTTATCATGCTCAAATGGTCCGAGTTTAACCTTGATGTGTTTGGTCCGAATTTAATGAACACACCCTAGGTCCGAGTTTAAAACCTCTCATCCAAGGTCCGACTTTAATTTCTTGTGATAAGGTCTGAGTTTAATGAATTATGTTGGACCGAGTATACATAGTAAGATGCCCGAGTTTATTGATTGATTTAAGGGGGGAGTCCGAGTTTAAGGGACCAGTGTTGACCGAGTTTAGTGTAATTGAAGGTCCGAACTTAATACATGTTATATGTCCGAAGTATTAACCTATTAGTGTGATGCCCGAGTTTTAGACAGGACCCTCTTTAGTCCGAGTTTGACAGGGGCAGCCCCCCCCCCCACTCTCTTGTCCGAACTTCATGCTCACCTTATCTAGACCGAGTTTACTTGTAATGTCTTGCCTGAGTTTGATTGTGATATGTTGAATGCTTACATACAATCATGAGTTTAAGGTGATACATGATCTAAGCCTTCTGTTAATCAAAACTCTGTGTGATATGTTGAATGCTTACATACAATCATGAGTTGAATGCTTACATACAATCACGAGTCTACTTGTTACTTGGTTCTACATGTTAAGACACTGCTTGTACTGTGTGATACAATAACAGCATGTTCTGTCCTACATGATGTGATATCTATGTTGCTGTAATGGTGGTATATTACTGTGTTTATGTGCAAACCATGTTAGTTGAGTATGTGATCGATTATCAAACTCAGTTGATTGAACGCCAAGACTTGTAAACCCTAATTGGTAACTGATTTCAAACACTTACATTGTATCCTGTGCAATATATCCTAGGTCGTGTATAACGGACTTAGGCCATTGTTAAACCCTAGAGCATAGCATACCGAGCAAACCGAGGTGAGTTCACACTCCTACTAAGGCATGGGATTCCCGGGTCGTGGGAATGGGTTAAAGGTTTCAATTGACTAATAACGTACAAACGCTTTTCCTAGACTATCACCTATCATAGTCCTCGGATGTTAGGACGGTTCCGTAGGTTGGGATAACACCTACGTGGTTCCGTAGGTTGGGATAACACCTACGTGGTCACATGCCAATTACTATCCTCGATACGAAGGATACGCACGTAAAACCTACGTGTACGCATTACTTACTTCTTCCGTAGGTTGGATAACACCTACGTGGTCACATGCCAATTACTATCCTAGATACAATGGATACGCACGTAAAACCTACGTGTACGCATTACTTACTTCTTCCGTAGGTTGGGATAACACCTACGTGGTCATATGCCAATTACTATCCTCGATACAAAGGATACGCACGTAAAACCTACGTGTACGCATTACATACTTCTTCCGTAGGTTGGGATAACACCTACGTGGTCATATTTTCAAGTACCTCATACGCGCTACTGTTCTCGGACGAAGAACAGGGATAATACGAATAGTCTAGTGGTCACATAACATGGGAAGCCCCCACCTGTATAACTTACTATTGGCCCAGTAGAGCCACCCGTTACTTACTGTTACGCATTTACTTACTGTGAACTCGCTCAACTAGTTTGTTGATCATTCTGTTACATGCCTTGCAGATCGTTAGGTACTTGGAGCTTGCACTGGAGAAGCGGGTCGTTGTGGACAAGGATCGTGGTTTCTACGTTGAACTATTATGACATTTAAAACTATTAACTATTGTTGGATTATTTACTATGCTTCCGCTACACTTTGAAACTATGGTTATGATTTGAACACCTATCGTATTGGTTGGATGGTTTACATTTATTTTACTTAATATTAATTACATGTTCAATATGATTGGTGGCTTGATCCTGGTCAGTCACGCTCCCAAGCGGTGATACCCCGCGGGTGGATTTTGGGGGTGTGACAGCGTAAAACTTGAAATGTTGCTATAAGTAGCCTGTGCATGGGACTTGCCTCTGTGTTCGAGATCTCACTCTCAAAACGTCCATATTCTGCTGAAAACGAGTTTTACAGTGTCACGACGCTGCTATGATTACGGGGTATTAACTCGATCACTGCTACGATACAATGTCCGATCGATTGAAACCGATACGATGGATGTTTAAGTGCTGCCCGAATCAGGGCTATACTTTGTCATTCGTCATGAGGGTTTTGATTTCGTGAGCTTATCGTAAATGTTGCATTAAGTTACTGACCTTGTTTCGTGTGTATTGTTGTTTAAATTAGGTTATCAGGCTTATCAGTAGGCTATACTTTGCCCAACTAAACTTGCAATGTGAGTCATTCTCTTTTTATCCACAATGTTTTTACAATAATACAATTATTTTCAAAGTTATAACTACAGGGATTAAGTCGTGGTTATCTTGAATCATTGGCAAGTGGGGTATTGTGCACATTACTAATTTCTCACAGTTAGGTTCACTAACCTAACAGTGATAATCATCATACTTGGGTGAAAGGACCCAATAGTGGTATGACCATCGTCACCAGGGTGTGACACGGCGCCAGATAAAAATAAGATAGTAGCCATTGTAATCGCTCTTATGCTGTAATTCATAACTAAGGTGTCGTTTTATATAACCAGAGTGACTCGCCAGTATTTCCACGCTGATAAAAATCTTTTTAAACATGTTTCAGGTGACTTACTGTGAATCAAGGAAAAGTGCTACAGAGAACTAACAAAGCTTGAAGTGGTGGCTCAGTAAAATAAATAAACATGTTTTGTAAAACAAGGGATTTACTTATGAATTTCCCTTTACTGTAAATTATGGGGTTTGTCCCAAATTATGAAATAAAATAATTGGGCGTTTTCAAGTTTTTCAAAGATCCTGTTAAACTTCCGCTGTCAAATCAAATAATTAATACCACGAATTTCTGTCCCGTAGCTCCTGGACCGGGTAACACCGGGACGGGGGCCGTGACACCAAATGACATATTTTCTCAGGTAGATGCTTGTGCATCTACTAAGGAAATATAGGATCAACTGGAAAATCTATGTGAAGGAGGAGAAAGAATGAAAAGAAAAAAGAGAACAAACTGTGTCTCTTCATATGAAAGGATGAAAAGTCTCCAAAATGAGACTCTTTCAGAGACATATAATAGGTTCACCAAACTTTTAAATGAACTTAAAAAGTATGGTATTGAAAAATCAAATGATGAAAAGAATGTCAAGTTCTTAGATGCTCTACCAAGAGAGTGGCGAAGTCTCACAATGACCTTGGTATCAACCCAACAATTAGTGAATATGAACTTACATGATCTTTACAACATCCTTGTCCCAAGAGAGGAGGAAATCTATGAAAATTCAAACCTCAAGGGGGGACCTATAGCTCTTGTTTCACACACACACACACAGAGCACCAGTTTCAGATCCACAACCCTCTCACTGCCAGAACATAGAAAATTCTAATGCTTCATCAGATTTTTTAGCCTTTGCTGAGGCTATTGCTTTGCTCACAAAAACGTTTGAGCAAAGATTGAGAGGTGGGAGTGGCAAATTTCAAAAGAATGATAGGGGAGGATGGAAGGAAAGTCAAGAGAGAAAGGGAAGACAGAAGTTATTTTCTACATATGCAAACAAAAGGGGCACTATGCTTCAGAATGTAAGAAAAAGAAGCTGAAGGATGTGGCCTACTATGAAAAGAAGCTTGAAGAAGCTAAAAAGTAGCAATAGAAAGTCAGCTTGATAGCAGGTATTGATACCTGGCTAACCCATGATTCTTCTGATGATGAAGAGGAGGAAATGGCAAATGTCTGCTTAATGGCCACAACTTCTGGTGAAAGCTCCGGCTCATCAGAACAAAAAGTAAGTTTAGAAAACCTTGATCTGGAACAGCAACTGAACAAACTTATGCATGATTTTGTGATTCTGCAAAATAAAACCTCATAAGAAAGCACAAAATCTAATGATCTGCAAAAATTGCTCAATAAGGCAAAAACTAAAAACCAATAACTAATTGATTAAATCCAAATAAAAGATACAAAAATTGAATTTTACAAACAAGAAAGGAAAAATCTTTACAAAAATTCAAGACAATGAGATCAATGTGAAAGGATTTCAGCAAGCAAAAGAATTTATACAACTTATTGAGGCAACACCAAAGAACAGGGGTGAAGGGCTAGGATATGTTAAAACAAATATTAAAACTCCCACCACCTTTGTAAAACCACCTGAAAACATTTCTTGTAAGATAACATCATATTCTAATTATGATGCTGATTCTTGCAGATCTAGCAATTCTGATAAACAGTTTTTATCACCCAGAGTCTGCTTGAAAATGGATGAAACCTTGAAAATAATTGAAAAACCAAGGATTCATCCTAAATTTTCAAGAAGGCAAAAACATTCCATCATAAGTACCTTTATCTAAACAATTAGACAAAACCAATTGTATGTGTGTTGAAATACTGAAGCTGATTCAACACCATCTCTCCAAAGAAAATCACCCTACTAATGGCGCCACATTAAGCAGAGATTCTGATGAGAATTTCTCCTCTGATGAAGAAATCTCAAGGACATTTTCATCAGAAAAAGTACCCAAACAAGTTTGGGTACCAAAAACTCTCTAACCTCATCATTTCAGGATCTTCATGTGCAGCAGATCTGGTACTGCGATTCAGGAAGCTCCAAGCACATGACAGGGGACAGGAGATTACTCAGTAACTATTAAGAGAAACTAGGAAAATTTGTAAATTTTGGAAATGGGGTAAAGGGAAGAACTATGGGATATGGTACCATACAATATGGAACATTGACCATTGAAAAGGTTGCATATGTAGAAGCTTTAAAATATCATCTACTTAGTTCTGGGCAATTTTGTGATAGAGGCTTCTAGGTAACCTTCTTACCTGAAAAATATCTACTAGTTGGGTTCGATGATAACAAATTTTATTTGAGTGCGAAAAGAATTATAAACTCCATCTATTACTTTGATTTCAGAGAGGAAATTGAGCATCCTCAGTTATGCTTATTTTCAACTGAAAATAAAGGAAAAGGTTGGATATGGCATAAAGACTTGCTCACTTAAATTTCAAAACTCTAAACCAACTAGCAAAAATCTGGTAAAAGGTTTACCATTCATATCATCCAACAAGGACAAGATATGTAAGCATGTGAGCTTCGGAAATCAAAAAGAGGCTCACATAAAACAGTTTCTGAATCTTCAATTTATGAAAATTTGGAACTTTTGCACATGGACCTTTCTGGACCTGTACAAACAGCTAGTTTTTCTGGAAAGAAATACATTTTGGTCATTGTAGATGACTATTCTAGGTACACTTGGGTTGAATTTCTAAGGAAAAAGAGCGAAGCCCCAGATCTGATCATTAATTTCATCAAAAAAACTGAAAATCTGTTGAAATTACATGTGAGAAGGATCAGATCTGATAATGGAACATAATTCAAGAATGCAAAACTTGAGACTTTCCTTGTAAGCAAAGTAATATCTCATGATTTTTCTGCTCCAAGAACTCCACAACAAAATGAAGTTATAGAAAGAAGGAATTGGACTATGGTAGAAGCAGCAAGAACAATGCTTGCCTATCCCAGATTGCCCACGTACTTTTAGGCTGAATCTTTCTCAAATACATATTTACACAAAACAGGTCTATCATTAACAAGAGACATCAGAAAACTCCCTATAACATTATCAGCCAAAGGATCCCTAGCATCAAATTTTTACACACCTTTGGTTGTAATTGTTTTGTCTTTAATGATTTTGATAGTATGGAAAAGTTTGACAGAAAAGCTGAAAAAGGAATTTTCCTTGGTTACTCATTGTCCTCCAAAGCTTATAGAATATTTCTTTTAAACACAAGGACAATAAAAGAAAGCTTATATGTGTCTTTTAATGATTCATCAGAAACCAAGATTTCTGATGACATTTTACAAAATATAAGCTTGTCAAAACAACCTGAAAATTCTATAGATCTTCTTAACAAGTTAACTAAAACGCTTTCTTGAAAGTTTGATTTCTAGTTCCGCACAATATTTTCCTATTTGTTGAAATCACTTGCCATATTAAGTATTTGGGTATCTCTATCTAGGATCAACAAAAAATGAATATCTACAAGATCTACTGGATCTTCCACTTGAAAAGGATGCTGATGCATGTCGAGTGTAATATATTTTTATTAATATTTTAAACACATTTTACACATTAGTCAAGTTTTAAATTTATAAAACACAATATTTTACTAACACTAAACACACATATGGGCAAGTGCACCCATCGTGAGCGTAGTATAGCATTGGTAAGATACCGAGGTCGTCCAAGGACACAAGAGCTTTTAGTACCGGTTTATCCTTAACGTCTAATCAAATCAAAATTTTTAGAAAAAGGTTTTAAACATGAAAAATAAAAACTAAAATGCTGAAAATAAAAATAAAATAAAAACAGATAGACAAGATGAGTCACTTGGATTCGACTCGCCTTTAATGTAACATTTGATGATTTCCGCACTTTTGCACTTTTTAAGAGATTATCTTTGTTACAGTAGTAGGCCCCTCTTTTGAAGGTGACGTTACCCCAAACCCAGTGGTTTGAGTCAGCAAGGATACAATCCCAATGTTAGTGCATTTATGTCTATCACCTCCGTCAATCCAGTCCGTAGCTGAAAACTGTTTAATTCTAGGGTTTATGTTGTAAATAGTAGAGAAAAGGCAAGGTGGCATTATTGTATATAAGAGGGAATCTCTTATAAGCCTTGGCCTATAAGTAAGAGCCTTAGAGTTTAGATTTAGGACTTTTGCCACATTAGAGCTTTGAGAGCTTTGGTGCTTAGAGAGAGAAACTAGAAAGAGAAAGTAGCAAAACGTGATTCTTGGAGCTTGTAATCGTCAGATCATCAATAGAATCACCGATTATTGTACGTCTCGTGTGTTTGGTCACGCACGTTCACGGATTCCGCACGTCGAACGTTCGTTACACAATCGTACAGTGTCAAAACCGGGACCAACAAGTGGTATCAGAGCAGGTGCTCGGTTGCGAAGATCAAACGCGCAGATTGGTACAAGTTTTGATCAGATTCAGAGCCAAAATCATTCAGATTTGTCAAATTCTTCTTATTTTTCTTGTTCTTCACGTTTTTAACTGAATTTTGACAAATTGAACAGGTTTCTACGGTTGAAAATTGCTGATTTTCAGATATGTTGTTCGAAACTATCAGATCTACAAGCCTACAAATTTTCAGATCTAAATTCCAAGCCGTTTGGGAGAAATCTGCGTTTTTGTAATCGATTTGACTGAACTATTCGTCACTAACCGATCGGCTAGTGTTGTCTAGCCGATCGAACAACAGCATCGGCTAGTGTCTAAGTCCTAGTCGTTCGGCTAGAAAAAGGTTCAATCGATCGGCGCGCTAACCGATCAAATAGCTTGTTTATCTCACTCGATCGGCGCGCTAACCGATCAAATAGCCTGTTCGTTGCACTGCATATCTCTGTCACTCATTTAAAAAGGTTGACTTTTCAACTTTAACCGTTCGAACAAGCATATCATTTTATAACACATCATTCAGTTCATCACATTTAGTCAAACTCGGTCAATCTGTGTCAGTAAAGGTTCATTAATTGCAAACGGTGTATCACGTGAACAATTAAAGTACTGTGAGTCCATGTGATATTAATATTTGTGGTCGAATAAAATTCAAACACATTTAAATCAAAAAAGTTAAACAGATCCCTCGGCCCAATCACATTTTATGAACAACAGATTTGTCGGCCAAATTTAAATCATAGCTATCTAACATAGTGAAGGTCCAATGAGATGAAATCAGGTTGATGATTTATGTGACATTAATTGCTTTATGTGATACATGTGAACTATTTCAGTAATGATTTCAATTGTGTATTAAAGGTGTGTCATTCTCACAAGAATAGCGGCTCAATAAAATTCAAGTGTTTAGTTTAGTTTGTCGGCCATATAAGTGTTTGCATGTGCATGTGTGTAAGTCAGCAGCCCAATCATATCAAAGATTAACTCAGATCTATAACAATTAAAGTGCATTAAAACAATTGTCGGCCATTATTTTTGTATTAGTGCATGTGATTTTGTCGAATAAATAAACAAGTCTTTGTCTTTTAGTGCCATCAGTTGGAGTGCAAGAGATCGAACATTTTGTAGTTTTGTGATATCCAACGAAGAGCATCAACGTGTCAGTCGATCAGTTAACTTTTGTCCTTTTGTGTTAACTGATTCAAGTTTGTTTGTGTAGTATTTTCATACGGCTATCCTAACCGTTCGAACAACGGGTCTTTTGAAGTGCCAGCCGATCAACTCAAGATTTTGTCGTGTAGTGTCAACCGATCGGCTAGCAGGTTCCCAACCGATCGGCTAGCAGTTCTCAACCGATCGAACAGCAAGAAAGGCTAACCGTTTGAACTGCATTTGTACCAACCGATAGGCTAACAAAAGCTAACTGATCGAACAACAAAGTTCCAACCGATCGAACATCACCTTTGACAGATCGAACAGCATCCTGTCCGATCGACCGGCGTTCTGTTTGATCGATCAACCTCCCGTCCGATTCAGTTGTTTGATATTTTTAAACTGATCGTTTGTTTGTGTGTTTGCAGGTGATTCAAGGTGATTTACAAGGTGCAATTTTGTAGGCTTTGAGCAAAAAACAAATTTTTGAACCAAGACATGTTTGACGAACAGGAAAATATTAAACTTGAAAGATCAAACAATTGGTATAGTGGTTTCTATCTTGAGTCAAAGGAGGTTGTGGTTGAAAGATTTAAATACTTTATGTGTTGGAAACATGAGAAGTTTAATGATCTGGAAAAGCGATATGATGATTTACTTAAAGGTTTGAGAATGCATTACGTAACGATATCAAACGCTGAACAGATATCTAAGTTTGCAGATGCATTACCTTTAGAGTGGGATGAATTTGTGTGTAAGCTGAAAAAGGATTCTAGGTTCTCAAAATTTAGTCCAGGTGATTTCATCAGAGAGCTTAGAACACAAAATTGTGAAATTGAGAAAAAAAAGAAAGACTTGATAGAGGAATTAGAAAGAAGCTCAAAAAATATAAGTTTGGATGTGATTTTTGAAATAATCAAAAGAATTAGAAATGGTCTCGATGTAAGAAGTAGGATGAAATATGATTTCAAGAGAGGTTGTTTTTTGGATGAAAATTTGAATCCTGCTGATTTGGTTGAAATTCTTCTTGCAGGAACATACAAGAAGGAGACGGAGAAGTGCTCAAAATGCGAAAAATCTGCAGCAGACAATGTTAAACTCTTGAAGGATATGGAGAGTTTGACATTGGAAAACAAAACTTTGAAGACTAAGAAGAAAGCTGATCATGAACAGATTCTGGAGTTGCGCTTGAACTGTGAAAAACTGAAATCTGAAAATGACAAACTGTTGAAGAATATTGAGAGTTTGTCATTAGAAAACAAAGATTTTGAAAAAATTAAAAGTGAAAATAAAGATGTTTCTTGGATAAAGCTTGAAAATAAAGTTTTGAAAGAAAAAGAAACAGAATTTCAAAATCAAATAAAAATTTTAGAAAATGAAAAATCAATTTTTGAGAAAAACAAAATTGTGAATGAAAAGGCAATCAATTCTCATCTTGAGAAAATCTCTCAGCTTGAAAAAGAAGTTGAGAATTCAAGGAACAAAATTGAAGAACTTGAAAAGAAATTGAAAGGTTTTGTGACTTTATCATCATTACCAAATCTTGTATGTCCAAAACCAATCAATTCAATTCCAATAAGTGACAATGTCACAAATTTTGACAAAGTCAAAATTGAAGATTGTGATAACAAATCTGATGATGAAAAAGAAAAAGAAGAAAAAAGAAAAACATTTTTGAAATTAAATGAAATGTTTAAAAATACTGTTTTACATTCTACTGAGAAAGGTGAATGCTCAACGCAAAAACCTGTAAAGAAGAATGTGGAACAGAAACAAAAAGATAATAAATTGAAAAATTTTCAAAAAGAAAATAAAAGCTCATCAGATCAATCATCCAATCACAATAAAAAATCACAAAAATTTAAAAATCAAAACTCAAAAATAGTTGGTAACCAGTGGTGCAGGTTTGACCACAGTGCTCAAATGCCAAATCAAGGATACAAGAAGAGAAATGACTACCACAAGGCAACTCAATGCTTTGATCTAAGTGTGTGGTATGAAAATGGTGTACGATATGAAAGTGAGAAGAGGTATGATAACAGAGTGTGTTACTCTTGTGGCTATCAAGGACACATTGCTGTTAGCTACCAAAGTCAGTGGTTTGAGACGAGAAGATGCTTTGAATGTCAAATCAAAGGCCATATTGTAAGAGATTGCCCAATGAGATCAAAGGAAAGATCGAGGGCTAAATCTCAGAAAATGGAAAAGAAATCAGTTAATGTCAAGCCCAAAGAATAGAAAGTTCAAGAACCAAAAGTTCAAGAAAAGAAAATTAAGCTTTCACAAGGGCAGAAAGACAAACTGAGGAAGAAAATAAAGAAGGCGAGAGAATATCTCGAGAAGATTTTGTCCTCGGATACAACGAGTAAATCAGATAAGAGTTCTGATAAATCGTCTTGCTCTCAAAAGAATGACAAATCAAGCAAAACGAATTCATCAGATACAAATCTGAGGACAGAATGGAGTGTTAAGAAAGAAAAAGTTCCTGGCGATGAATTTGTTTCTTCGGAAGCAAAGGAGCCACGTGTTGGCGATGAATCTGGCTTATCAAAGTCAGACAAGCCACATTCAGGCAATGATTTTGGTTCGTCAAATCCAGAAGTGTAACATTTGTGCTTGTAATCATTGTGAATAGTTCAGTTATCAATAAAACAATGTTATTTGATCCCAATGTCTGTTTGGTTGTGTTTTACATTTTTCATGTTTTGACTTTTATTCAATTCCAAACTCCACATCACTTTCTAGAGAATTATACGCAAACTGGTGCGTAAACATACTTAGTTTAATGCGACAAATACTCCGGAACATCCACATATACTCAACATACCTTAAATAACCTTTACTTAACTTAGAAATAAGTTTTGAAGGCCTTGGTATGGCAAAAACAAGTTAATTTGCTTACAGGGACTAAAATTGACAAACTGCGAAAGTGTGCCAATTTGAACTGTAACAAACAATCTGGAACATGTCCATAAGTTAAATATACCATAAATATCCTTTACATAGCTTAGAAATAGGCTTTGAGGGGTTTGGTATGCTAAAACAAACTTTTTGATCATTCAGGGGCTAAAAGTGTCAAAAAGTGCACAAGTTTGAACTTACGCGCATAACTTACGTTCTGAATACATCCGAACATCCAAAAATTTATGTAAGCATCCTTATATTATGCCTTAGTGTTTGGCATAAGAAAAATCCATTCGTCGCGTCATTTGGATCGTTTTTCGCGCTTTTGCGCATTCCGTCGTATTTAACCGAACATCGCGATCGTGCGGCCAAACGAACCAACATCCGACATATTTTTGAGCATGTTTCATGTCCACAATGTTTAGGCATCATTTTAGGGCCTTAAAGTTGGCTTTACGGGCCTTAGAAGTGTCGGAAATGGCTTAAACATGCAACAGGGACCTAAACTGTAAATTCTGAAACTCGTTGTCTGATCTGCACCCTCAGGCGGCCCGCATTAGTTTGGCCTGCACCTTCACGCGGGCCGCATCAGACATACAGATCAGATAAGATCAATTAGTCAGCAAATTTCAGCTGATTAAACCACAACCACATGATTTCACTTGCCCTTTCAGCTCACTAAGGGTCATTTTCAGTAACCACAACTTTTCGACAAGTGTACGCACGAGATTCGATCACATTTTTCAAGAAACGATCCTAACGGTTCGGGAAATACTATAAATACCCCACCCCCATTCTTGTTAAAACCCACAAAAATCTGATCTAAGCTCTAAGTTGGAACCTTTGTTTCATACCTAAGCCATTTTGATCTATATTAGCATTCGGGGACCCTTCGTAAGTGTTCTTTCGCTCTTTTATTCGCTTTTCGAGTCCGAAAGTCAACATTTTGTTTGACTTTCTACATTGACCAGCCTATGGTCAACACGAAGTTCTTGGAACTTCATAACGTGAGCGTGATCACGATGGTTATAGTCCGTAGTGACTATACCTACTGATTACCACGTTATCTAGGCTCAGTGACGAGTCGTAGTTTCGGCCAAAATGCGCATTCTTGCGTATTTTGTAACCAAACTACTCGTGAGCAGCAAAGCCGTTTTTTTTTTATGCCAAGCCTGTTTTCTAAACTTAGTTAAGCATGTTCTAACATGCTTAGCTCGTCACTTTTAGTTTAGTGCATATATAGGGTCGTAAGGTAAGCGATCTAAACCATCGCTTATACTTTCGAACCCGACCCATTTGGTCAATCATTAGGATCTGACCAAACACATTAGGTGACCATAGCTATAACCTTCCGAGGTTATACCTTGTGGTCACGATGTTAGGCGTTCCAAACGCGTTCTACACGAACGACGCGTTAAGGTAGCATAAGCTACCTAAACGGGTCGTAATGGGTCGTAAGCAGTTAGATTAGGTTTCATTTTAGTATGCAGGCTTTGTTAAACCATATTACACGAGTCTCCATACTCGTTTGGTTTACGAACCCGCATACTATCCGATCCCTCCGATTTGGTCCGGTATATTAATATAGCTACCTATTAGGTGCCGTTTGATATTCCGTGATCTCTAGCATTATCTGGTTATTATACAAGGAATTCAAAGCAATCTCAGGTGAGTACATTGAACCCCTCTTTTACTGTTTACCAAACTGTTTTGGGGTGAAACACATGTGCCTACTTGTTACTTTCATGCTTTCCATGTTTTCACATCATATACCTGCTATGTTCGTTAGTACATTATAGTACATGATTTCATTACATTTCATGCTATGTATGCCCATTGTGTGCGTACTTAGTACATTGCTTTACATTACGTTTCATGCTATGTATGCCCATTGTGTGCGTACTTAGTACATTGCTTTACATTACATTTCATGCTATGTATGCCCATTGTGTGCGTAGCTAGTACATTGCTTTACATTACATTTCATGCTATGTATGCCCAGTGTGTGCGTACTTAGTACATTGCTTTACATTACATTTCATGCTATGTATGCCCATTGTGTGCGTACTTAGTACATTGTTTCACATTACATTTCATGCTATTTATGCCCATTGTGTGCATACTTAGTACAATTGTTTACATCACATGCCTTCATTTTGGTATGACATTTGGGTTGTTTAACGTGGAACAATACATTCATTAACATTGATCATGCCATTCGTTAGTAGGTAGTGGTACCATAGGAATTGACAACTCCCGTTCCTGAAATCCTGGGTTTGTTTGGATTGGAAGGAATGACCGAATTTGATATACATAACCTAGATAAACCTTTAATTTGTTTAAGGGTTTATCGCCACAGTCTCAAGGCTTGGATGTATGCATATTTCACAATACCGCATAAATGTTTATATCAGTAGAGCATGCATTGTTCCACAAAACATAACGTTGATTTAAACCATGTTTTACTTCAACACCTTGTTTTGTGCATTTTACATATGGTTTAGTTGATACATCTCACTTACCATACAAGATATATTTTGGGTACACATTACATGATCTACATTAAACATAAACATTTTGACATTGATATACATACTTGGTGGTTTACATTGAACATAGACATTTCGATATGGTTTACACAATAACACTTGACAATTGGTTTATACATGAACAATTCACATGGTGGTTGGTTTGGGTAAATGGTTGGAGTAACGTGGCGTATGTAATATGATACAAACATGGTGGATACGCCGCTGGTACTTCCTATATATAAATGCTTGTATAATATTACATATCGTAGCGTTATCTAAGTCATTTCAGTTTAGACACATTACATTTTACACAAATAACATACTCTTCACAAGACATTATTTTTACAAACAACTTATCTTATTCAACTCATTTTACTTGGTTACTCGTTTAACCTTACACTCATCTATACATATCATCTGATATTATCGTTTTTCAAATGGTTTACAAAGCAAGACGAATTACAAGGTTCATGACTGACTGTTATTAAACATTTCTTTAAACTCAAGTCATGAATCCCATTTTCACAAAACCTATGTATCTCACAGGCATTTTTATGCTGACGTACCTACTTTCACATGTGTTTTCAGGAGCTATCGTGTAGGATGACAATGGTGACACTAGGGCGGACCTGTGCCTTAGAGACTAAAAATAAAGATAGACTTAGTTAATTATGTTATAAACTCTTTATTTCCTGTTTAAAGACAATGTAACACGTGTGTTGATAAATAAAATGTAACTTTGATTTCCATGGTTATGAAACAATTAATTCTGTCCCAACACTCCCAGGCGTTTCCGCCGCGGTTGCATGGTATACGCGGCCGGGGTGTGACAGAAGAGTTGGTATCAGAGCCAATGGTTATAGGGAATTAGGTTATTAGTAATGCTTTGACCTAGACTATAACTTTCTAGGACCCTAACGCAAGTTATCTTGTGTTTAGATTTTAAAACATGCACTTCACCTATCCTTAGGTGATAACCACAACGGGAACTTCGGTTCCGAATCCCCTTAGAAAATTAATCATCTGTTCTAGGATGATTGATTACTAGGTTTTGAACCCTTTGTTATAAGGTTTTGAACCCCTTTGGATTTTCAAAAGTCTCGTCAAAGTTTTGGGCTTTAATAGTGTGAACACGTGCGAACTGGAAGAGTGAATGCCTGTATCCTGAGTTTTATGTCTAAGGCTAGAGTGTTCGTACAAATCCACATAATCGGACCAGTCACTAGTCACCCTTACCTGGGAACTCTTGGGGTGAGTTTTCACTTATAGGCGAACATGTCTTCGCGATACATTATTTTTGACCCACTTACTTTGACTAGGCATTTCGTGTCGCTTAATGAATGTTTTTCGTTATGTAATTTCAACCAACAAGTTTGTTCACTTTATCAAAATCGTTATTAATTTAATATAAACCATTTCAATCGTTTTCAAAAAAAACCATCGTTTAAACATTGAAATCATTTAACACATATGGATCACCCCAAAACAATTGAAAACAATAAAATAGGGGAACTATGTACTCGCTTGAGAATGCTTAGTGGTCTTTGAACTACAACCAAGCAAAGCTAGAGGGAGCACGGAATCAATCGGCAACCTAATAGCTATATAAATAAACCGGACCTAAGTCGGAGGATCGGATAGGATGAGGTCTTGTAAACCAAATGAGTTATTGGAACTCATATGATATGGTTTAACAATGCCTACATACTAAATTGAAACCTTCCTAAGTGCTTTCGACCCGTTACGACCCGTTTAGGTAGCTTACGCTACTTTAACGCGTCGTGCGCGCAAACGCGCGTTCGAGACGTCTAACTAGTCCTATGACAAGTATTATATGCCTAAACATGTTTAAATAAGTTGCATAATCAGTTTAGGTGACAAAAGTGAGGTTTCATATGCTTAGAGTCCAATTATGCATGAAAAGGGCATTTTGGTAATTTACCTAAGGCATATAAACTACCTATCATACAACTACTTAAACTGGGTGACCATAAGGTATAACCTCGGAAGGTTATTCCCTATACAACTATGGTCACTACACATGCTTGGTCGGGTCCTAAAGATCGACCAAACGGGTCGAGTTCGAAAGTCTAAGCAGTGGTTTAGACCGCTTGACTTACGACTCTAAACAAGCACTAAACTAAAAGTGACGAGCTAAGCATGTTAAAACATGCTTAACTAAGTTAGAAAACAGGTTTTGATATCAAAACAAAGTGTTTTGATACCTAGAGTAGTTTGGTTGCAAAATACGCTTAAATGCGCATTTTGACCGAAACTACGACTCGTCACTATGCCTAGTCAACGTGGTAATCAGTAGGTATAGTCACTAAGGACTATAACCATCGTGATTACGCTCACGTTGCGAAGTTCTAACGAACTTCTCGTTGACCATCTCGTGGTCAAAGCTGAAAGTCAAACAAAGTTTGACTTTCGAGCTAGGAAAGCGATAAAAGAATGAAAGAGGACTTACAAAGGGTCCAAAGAGATTTGGTTCCAAGTATTCTCAGGTAGGAAGTGAATAATCACAACCACTTAGAGAAATCTCAAACCAAATGCAAGGAGAATGGAATGGGAGCATGGCCTATATATAGTTTTCGCAAAACCGTTAAGATCATTTCTTGGAGAAGAGGGAATGATCTAGGCCATACACTTGCTATAGACTGATTGGGGGACTTGGAGAACACACAAACCAGCCCATAGTATGAAAAACCACCCATCAAAACCATCAAAATTGAGCAAAAGGACCAAATTCAATGTTTCTGTCTGACAGGCTCACGCGCCCCGCGTAAGAATATGGCTTGGGCTTACGCGGGCCGCCTGGCCAAGTTTGGCAGATTGTCAAATTTGGTCCCTGCAGCTTAGAAACATGCGTTTCGGCCCATTTTTGACACGTTTAAGCCTCGTTAACCTCATTTCAAGGCTCTAAAAGGAAGTTAAAGTATTAAGAACTCAAAACATGCTCAAAAATATCTCGGATGTCGGTTCGTTTGGTCGTACGGTTGCGTTGTTCGGTTAATTACGACGGAAGTCGTAACGAACGCAAAAACGATCCAAATTGAGCGACGAATTGATATGCGCGAAAATGCAAACTTGTGCACTTTTTGACGCTTTTAGTCCTTAAATGACCAATAAGTTTATTTTTGTGCACCAAACACCTCAAAGCCTATTTCTAAGCTATGTAAAGGATATTCAGGGCATGTTTAACTTATGATCAAGTTCCGGAATGTTCGTTACAGTACGAATCGGCATACTTTCGCAGTTTGTCGAAATTAGTCCCTGTAAGCGAATAAACTTGATTTCGACACACCAAACCTTCGAAAACTTATTTCTAAGTTATGTAAAGGTTATTTAAGGTATGTTAAGCCTATGTCACTATTCCGGAGTGTTTGTCATGTTAAACTGATTACGTTTACGCATCAATTCGCGTATAACTTTCCAGAAAGCGATTTAGAGCTCGAAATCGAACGAGAATTGATATGTGCAGATGATACACATATTTATACAAATCCCAAGTATGAAATACAATATTTCATTGATTTGGTATTTGTTTGATGGCCGTGGAGGCACAGATGTCACAGTCTCCCCTACTTCAGGAAATTTCGTCCCGAAATTTTAACTAGAGGAAACTTGTGAGAACAATTGAACATCACGATCAGATATGATGTCCAAAGGAACACTATGTCGAGATACAATCTCATCAACATAAATCTTTGCAAGATTATCAGCAGATAGATCTTCGCGAGTCGGAATAAAATGAGTTGTCTTCGTTAATCGATCGATAACAACTCATATAGCATCGTGACCTTTAGATGTACGCGGAAATTTAGTGATGAGATCCATAACAACGTTCTCCCACTTCCAAACCGGTATCTCTGGTTGTACAAGCAAACCAGAAGGTCGTTGATGTTCAGCCTTGACTTTGAGACAAGTTAGGCATTTCGAAACATAAAGTCGAAAAGATAAGACGGCACTGGTTAGGGTTCTGTACTTCTAGTAACTTTAATAACATTATGCTTACAATATAAGAGGGACACTTATATACAAGTATATGAAGTGTCATTGGTGCGTCCACCGTACCTCCATTACATTGAGCACGTTTCGTTATTGTTGCCACTATCGGTTCTTACACATGATAAATCTTACTGTGGTTTCTGTGCACTGAATTTCATAATTATGTATGCATCCATAATTACGCAATTCCTTGCATAGTCCACACAGTGCATTTTATAATGTGTAAGGGAAGACCCAATAAACAAACCTGTGATGAGTGTGACAAGACCACCATAGAGTCCTTTAGATCAATAAATGATCTTTTAAAATAGACCACCAAGGAGTCTTTCCAACTATATCATCACATGTCATTCCTAACCAGATTTGAATCAATCTTTTTACTAGACCACCCAAAGGGTCTTTTTCAAATTATGGAATGGTACTATAAAATCCAAGGGTCTTAACTACCACGTAGAAGCCCATTAAGGATTTAAGGTAGTACCTTTGGATATCCTACTATGAATCCCTCATACGAAGATATGGAGGATTCTACGAGGATTTGGATAACAAATAACTCGGATTACACAAAAACATAAAAGAAACACATAATCACATAATCGTTTAACTTGACCTTTAATTTATTACCTTTGGACACGGGTATTTAAAGCATACCAGGAATCCAATCCGTGGATTTCATTTGACACTTTAAACATCTTCAAAAATCTAACTATGAAGATAGAGAGATCTTGATAGGAATTTCGGCTTGTCCTTATTGAATTGTAATGTACGTATTAAGGCGTACAAAGAATCCAATCAAGGGTTCCGATTTGAGCGATAATCATCCACATGGATCTAATTGTGAAGATAATAAGATCCTATATGGATTTTGGAATTCGAATAGCAGGAGACGCTTCGAAACCTTGCACTAGATGTGCTTAAGTTGACACACGAGGTAGAATCCTCATGAAGTTGGAGCAGAATCTGGAGGTTGGGTACAAGATCGAAAGAGTAATACCCTTAGTTATCTAACCAAGGATTTAAAGTGATTACTCAAAATGTCACTTATATTCGGTACTTCGTTTCTTGAAACGAGTACTTATAATTTTCGAGGAAATCATGAGCGATCACATGAATGGAAGAACTACAAGAGTAGTTTGTAAAGAACATAATTCTTTGGTGTAGGTATTATAGGGGTATGCCATACACACATGTAACTACACTTGTACATCAGAATTGTGAACAACGATTTATTTATAAACCAAACAGGTTGATTCAGAGTTCAACAAAAGAAACAAAAGCATAAGTTTATAATTATTTCAAGTAGCAGCTTCTTCTAATTAGCCCAATGCTCATCTGTGGGTCAGATTTGCATTGACAAACGTTGGGTATTCATCCCTGAAATGGCTCGTTTCGTCATAGAAGTAAGCTTGTGCTGGATTTGCTTGAAGTTAAACAGGGTTCTGAATAGTTTGGTTTAACATAGCGACTGAACGACAGTCTCTTGCCAAATAACCAACAAGTCCACACTTGAAGCATATTTGGCATTTGACACTAGCATGGTGATAGAGGTTACACTGATGGCACAAAGGGGCTGTTCCTTCGTATGGTGCTCGAGCAACAGTAAGACCTTCAACAGCTTTGTTTTGGATAACAAAGCGGCACATGTTAACCAAATGTCCCCATCGCCCGCAGAGGGTACATTTGAAACAAGGTGCTTGATTCGAATGATGGCCATTGCATCGATTGCAGAAAGGAGCAGTTCCCAAGTACCGCTTCTTGGCTGGTGGTGTTGCCACCTGACCGGGTCCTGCTTAATTTGGTGCAACGGCTGGAGGATTCTTTAAGGTCTTACGCTTCTTTGACCTTTTTTTTGAAGGCTTGGCTTCTGCTTCCTTTGGTGCTTCTCGGGTGGTTTCATCCTGGAGACGGGACATGGCAACAGCTAATTCAGCAGTCTTCAGGATTACTTCGCCTATTCGTTGGGCAACTTTAGTAGCCTGTTCGGACATCTGAGCGTCGTTGCGATGAAGTGACATTCCAGAGGAAAGGGAAGACATAGGGGGAAATGAATGAAAGGCTACCGGGTAATCAAAATAGAATGGCAATGCATAAAAATTGCGATCATTTGTTTGTTACCTAAGGCAAACAAATGAAACGGTGACGAATCAAAGTAAATGGGTCATATTAATGTATCACTGAAGACATGCTCGCCTATAAGTGAACACTCACCCCAAGAGTTCCCAGGTAAGAGTGACTGATCCGATACTGCAGATTTGTACGAACACTCTAGCCTTAGACAGAAAACTCAGGGTACAGGCATTCACTCTTCCAGTTTGCACGTGTTCACATTATTTAGACCCAAACTTTGACGAGATTTTGAAAACTCAGAAGGCATAAAGCCAAAGATGAATCAAACCGGAAGGGCTCAAAACCATATAACAGAAGGTTCAAAACCTAGTAATCAATCATCCTAGAACAGATGATTAATTTTCGAAGCGGATTCGAAATTTATGTTCCTATTGTGGTTGTCACCTAAGGATAGGTGACGGTATTGTTTTAAGATCTAAACACAAGAATCTTGTGTTAGGGTCCTAGGAAGGTTATAGACTAGGTCAAAGCATTACTAATAACCTAATTCCCTATAACCTTGAGCTCTGATACCAACTTTTCTGTCACACCCTGACCACGTAAAACAACAAAACATGGCGGAAACATCGGGGAGTGTTGTAACAGAATCATTGTTTCACAACCATGGATCAAATAGTTTTGTTTTATTGAATTATTAAGCTCAATGTTTTGGTACAATTCAGATAAATACAAATAATTGTTTCTCAGTTTTAAAGTCGCTAAGGCACGAGTCCATCCTATATGAGTATGCATCCTAGCAATCAACATCATTCAACAATACCTGAAACATATGTGAAAACAAAGTCAGCAAAGAAATGCTGGCGAGTATATAGGTTTTATGAGAGTATCGGATTCATGGCTAGTTTATATGTTGCAGTACCTCGTTAGACTACAAGAGTCAAAATACAAACCTCGTTTTGAAAAGTGTAATTGCAACATAAATAACCAACTCAAATAAAATTTGTTATAGTTTGTTATAAAATCTCATAGCCATGATTCTTAACCCCAAAACATTTAGTTAAATCAATTTGTAAAACATCTCGTGTAAATTTGTTAACAAAACTCGTATGGTTTATATTTCAAAAACCTCGTTGTGTGACATCGTTTTAAAATCGTTTCCCAAGTGAACTAAATAATGACACAAAATGTAATATGATAAGAGCATTTATATATAAGATGTACCAGCGGCGTATCTACCATGCTTTTATCATGCTACGCCTGTCCCATTATCTAATCACATCCCAAAACCAATCGTTTAACCAAATCGTTTATCTCGTTTAAATGTTTCAAATCGTGTAACTCATCCCAAAATCGTTTAACTCGTTTTAATAGTGAAACTACTTTTGGTCGCCTCGCTAATAACATTCAAACCTTTGTGACTCGCCAATCTCGCATTAACTAACCACCAAAGGGTAAGTTAACAACCTCGCATTAACTAACCACCAAAGGGTAAGTTAACAATTACAGATTCAGTCGCTACCCACCTAACCCACACATAACAATGGGTGCAGTCTGATAACGGGATTTGTCAGATCCTATGGTACCATAACCTAATACTGGTCGGTTTGGCCAAAATTAATGAATGTTTTTCGTTATGTAATTTCAACCAACAAGTTTGTTCACTTTATCAAAATCGTTATTAATTTAATATAAACCATTTCAATCGTTTTAAAAAAAACCATCGTTTAAACATTGAAATCATTTAACACATATGGATCACCCCAAAACAATTGAAAACAATAAAATAGGGGAACTATGTACTCGCCTGAGAATGCTTAGTGGTCTTTGAACTACAACCAAGCAAAGCTAGAGGGAGCACGGAATCAATCGGCAACCTAATAGCTATATAAATAAATCGGACCTAAGTCGGAGGATCGGATAGGATGAGGTCTTGTAAACCAAATGAGTTATTGGAACTCATATGATATGGTTTAACAATGCCTACATACTAACTTGAAACCTTCCTAAGTGCTTTCGACCCGTTACGACCCGTTTAGGTAGCTTACGCTACTTTAACGCGTCGTGCGCGCAAACGCGCGTTCGAGACGTCTAACTAGTCCTATGACAAGTATTATATGCCTAAACATGTTTAAATAAGTTGCATAATCAGTTTAGGTGACAAAAGTGAGGTTTCATATGCTTAGAGTCCAATTATGCATGAAAAGGGCATTTTGGTAATTTACCTAAGGCATATAAACTACCTATCATACAACTACTTAAACTAGGTGACCATAAGGTATAACCTCGGAAGGTTATTCCCTATACAACTATGGTCACTACACATGCTTGGTCGGGTCCTAAAGATCGACCAAACGGGTCGAGTTCGAAAGTCTAAGCGGTGGTTTAGACCGCTTGACTTACGACTCTAAACAAGCACTAAACTAAAAGTGACGAGCTAAGCATGTTAAAACATGCTTAACTAAGTTAGAAAACAGGTTTTGATATCAAAACAAAGTGTTTTGATACCTAGAGTAGTTTGGTTGCAAAATACGCTTAAATGCGCATTTTGACCGAAACTACGACTCGTCACTATGCCTAGTCAACGTGGTAATCAGTAGGTATAGTCACTAAGGACTATAACCATCGTGATTACGCTCACGTTGCGAAGTTCTAACGAACTTCTCGTTGACCATCTCGTGGTCAAAGCTGAAAGTCAAACAAAGTTTGACTTTCGAGCTAGGAAAGCGATAAAAGAATGAAAGAGGACTTACAAAGGGTCCAAAGAGATTTGGTTCCAAGTATTCTCAGGTAGGAAGTGAATAATCACAACCACTTAGAGAAATCTCAGACCAAATGCAAGGAGAATGGAATGGGAGCATGGCCTATATATAGTTTTCGCAAAACCGTTAAGATCATTTCTTGGAGAAGAGGGAATGATCTAGGCCATACACTTGCTATAGACTGATTGGGGGACTTGGAGAACACACAAACCAGCCCATAGTATGAAAAACCACCCATCAAAACCATCAAAATTGAGCAAAAGGACCAGATTCAATGTTTCTGTCTGACAGGCTCACGCGCCCCGCGTAAGAATATGGCTTGGGCTTACGCGGGCCGCCTGGCCAAGTTTGGCAGATTGTCAAATTTGGTCCCTGCAACTTAGAAACATGCGTTTCGGCCCATTTTTGACACGTTTAAGCACCGTTAACCTCATTTCAAGGCTCTAAAATGAAGTTAAAGTATTGAGAACTCAAAACATGCTCAAAAATATCTCGGATGTCGGTTCGTTTGGTCGTACGGTTGCGTTGTTCGGTTAATTACGACGGAAGTCGTAACGAACGCAAAAACGATCCAAATTGAGCGATGAATTGAATTTTATCATGCCAATCACTAAAATATAATATTTTAATGATTAAATAAATTTTTGGATGTCCGGATATATTCAGAACGTAAGATATGCGGGAAAATGCAAACTTGTACACTTTTTGACGCTTTTAGTCCCTGAATGACCAATAAGTTTATTTTTGCGCACCAAACACCTCAAAGCCTATTTCTAAGCTATGTAAAGGATATTCAGGGCATGTTTAACTTATGATCAAGTTCCGGAATGTTCGTTACAGTACAAATCGGCATACTTTCGCAGTTTGTCGAAATTAGTCCCTGTAAGCGAATAAACTTGATTTCGACACACCAAACCTTCCAAAACTTATTTCTAAGTTATGTAAAGGTTATTTAAGGTATGTTAAGCCTATGTCACTATTCCGGAGTGTTTGTCGTGTTAAACTGATTACGTTTACGCATCAGTTCGCGTATAACTTTCAAGAAAGCGATTTAGAGCTCGAAATCGAACGAGAAATGATATGTGCAGATGATACACATATTTATACAAATCCCAAGTATGAAATACAATATTTCATTGATTTGGTATTTGTTTGATGGCCGTGGAGGCACAGATGTCACACATCTGCTGCGCAATAATTTCTTCCAGCTCGGCAGTTGCTATCTGGTGTTCGCGTCGAGGAGGCATTCTAAAAGAGGAAAACATGAAAGGAAACGAGTGAGATGATTGGATGAAGAGAATGAGATGAAACAGAATCAAACAAAGCAAAGATGGTGGTTACGCATCGCAAAGCAAACAAGCGACACGAAATGCCTAGTCAAAGTAAGTGGGTCAAAAATAATGTATCGCGAAGACATGTTCGCCTATAGGTGAACACTCACCCCAAGAGTTCCCAGGTAAGAGTGACTGGTCCGATTATGTGGATTTGTACGAACACTCTAGCCTTAGACAGAAAACTCAGGGTACAGGCATTCACTCTTCCAGTTCGCATGTGTTCACACTATTAAAGCCCAAAACTTTGACGAGACTTTTGAAAATCAAAAGGGGTTCAAAACCTTATAACAGAGGGTTCAAAACCTAGTAATCAATCATCCTAGAACAGATGATTAATTTTCTAAGCGGATTCGGAACCGAAGTTCCCGTTGTGGTTATCACCTAAGGATAGGTGAAGTGCATGTTTTAAAATCTAAACACAAGATAACTTGCGTTAGGGTCCTAGAAAGTTATAGTCTAGGTCAAAGCATTACTAATAACCTAATTCCCTATAACCATTGGCTCTGATACCAACTCATCAACACTCCCCGACGTTTCCGCCGGGGTTGCATGTTATACGCGGCCGGGGTGTGACAGAAGAGTTGGTATAAGAGCCAATGGTTATAGGGAATTAGGTTATTAGTAATGCTTTGACCTAGACTATAACTTTCTAGGACCCTAACGCAAGTTATCTTGTGTTTAGATTTTAAAACATGCACTTCACCTATCCTTAGGTGATAACCACAACGGGAACTTCGGTTCTGAATCCGCTTAGAAAATTAATCATCTGTTCTAGGATGATTGATTACTAGGTTTTGAACCCTCTGTTATAAGGTTTTGAACCTCTTTGGATTTTCAAAAGTCTTGTCAAAGTTTTGGGCTTTAATAGTGTGAACACGTGCGAACTGGAAGAGTGAATGCCTGTACCTTGAGTTTTCTGTCTAAGGCTAGAGTGTTCTTACAAATCCACATAATCGGACCAGTCACTCTTACCTGGGAACTCTTGGGGTGAGTGTTCACTTATAGGCGAACATGTCTTCGCGATACATTATTTTTGACCCACTTACTTTGACTAGGCATTTCGTGTCGCTTGTTTGCTTTGCGATGCGTAACCACCATCTTTGCTTTGTTTGATTCTGTTTCATCTCATTCTCTTCATCCAATCATCTCACTCGTTTCCTTTCATGTTTTCCTCTTTTAGAATGCCTCCTCGACGCGAACACCAGATAGCAACTGCCGAGCTGGCAGAAATTATTGCGCAGCAGATGGCTGCTCAAATCCCAAATCTCTTCGCTCAATGGAACCAGGCCAACTACAACAACAATGGTACATTCAATTTCAAGAACTTTTACTCGGCTAAACCACTCAAGTTTAGTGGTTCTGAGGGAGCAACTGGGCTTCTCCAATGGTTGGAGAGCATCGAGAATACTTTTTGCCACGTGCAGTGTCCGGATAATCGCAAGGTCGAGTTTTCTTCAAGCGTGTTTCAAAAGAGGGCTCTTACATGGTGGAATGGGGTAATGAGAGACCGTGGTGCAGAAGTTGCTCTAGCACAGACGTGGGCTGAACTAAGAGCTCTTATGATGAGGGAGTTTTGTCCTCGTCATGAGCAACGAGCGTTGGAGAAAGAGTTTGATGATTTGAAGCAAGATAGTGGCGAGCACATGGCATATACTGATAGGTTTGAGGAGCTGAGTCTACTTTGCCCGACTATGGTCACCCCACTCGACAAGGCTATCGAAAGGTACATCGACGGCCTGCCTGACTCGGTACAAGACATTATTACTGGTAGCAACCCTACCACACTCCGTCAGGCAATCGAGTTATCAGCGACACTGACTGAGTCGCAGATTCGAAAGAATAAATTACACAGGAAGGGTGACAAGGGCAAGAAACAGTCGTCTGAGAAGGAAGATAGCAAGAAATGTCAAAACAAGAATGGAAAGAATTCTGGTTCATCAAAAAGGGCAAAGAAGCGTAAGGCTTCCCAAAACTATGCTGTCACTGCCCAAGCTAACCAGACAGCTCCCAACCAACCCGCACAGCCTCCAGGAAAGAAGCCCTATTCAGGAAGTGCACCTTTGTGTATTCGATGCAACAGTCACCATCAGCCACAACATCAGTGTCGTTTCTGTACTAACTATGGGAAGTCAGGTCATCTTGCCGATGTTTGTCGGTTTGCTCAAAATCACGCAATTCAGAACCCTGCTCAACAAGTTGCTCAGCCTCCTGCTCAGCAACAGGGTCAGGCTGCACGACCAAACTACCTACCAGGTGCTTGTTATAACTGTGGGGATCTGACCCACTACAGAAATCGGTGCCCAAGGCTAGCCAACCAGAACCAGAATGAAAACCAGAATCAGGCTCAGGCTCGAGGGCGAGTCTTCAACATGAATGCTCAAGAGGCACAAGCAGACAATGATGTGGTGAACGGTATGTTCTTTATTAATAATCAGCCTGCATCTGTTCTTTTTGATTCGGGTGCCAACAAGAGTTTTGTGTCATTGTCTTTTGAGCCAATGCTTCTCGTGTCTAGAACGGAACTAGGTATACCTTTGACAGTAGAGGTTGCCAGTGGTGAACCCATTGTTCTTAATTCTGTTCTACGCAACTGCCAGTTGAACCTTAACGACCATATTTTTCCTATTGACCTCACGCCAATGCAACTTGGAAGCTTCGACGTTATAGTGGGTATGGATTGGTTACCTAAGCATCACGCAGAGATAGTTTGTTCTGAGAAGATTGTTCGTGTGCCGCTGTCGACAGGCGAGATCCTACAGATTCGTGGTGAGAAGCCTGCCGGTGGTCTCAAACTCATGTCTTGTTTTAAAGCACGGAAGTATCTACGGAAGAACTATGTGGCTTTCTTAGCACATGTTGAAGCAGATAAATGCAAGGGTAAGTCTATTTCAGATATTCCTGTCGTTCGGGATTATTCTGAAGTTTTTCCTGAAGAGTTACCTGGTCTACCTCCAGCACGCCAAGTCGAGTTCCGTATTGATCTCGTACCTGGTGCAAATCCCATTGCCAGAGCTCCATATCGTCTTGCACCGTCCGAGATGCAAGAGTTGTCTAAACAGCTGCAGGAACTTTCCGACAAAGGTTTTATCCGTCCTAGCTTTTCACCTTGGGGTGCTCCCGTTCTTTTTGTCAAAAAGAAGGATGGATCTTTTAGGATGTGTATCGATTATCGTGAGCTTAACAAGCTTACCATCAAGAATCGATATCCCCTACCTCGCATTGATGATCTCTTCGATCAATTGCAAGGCGCTTCTTATTTTTCAAAGATTGATCTGCGATCTGGATATCATCAACTCCGTGTGCATGAAGAAGATATTCCCAAGACAGCGTTCCGTACTCGCTATGGACATTATGAGTTCACAGTCATGCCATTCGGTTTGACTAATGCTCCTGCTATTTTCATGGACTTGATGAATAGGGTCTGCAAGCCTTATTTAGACAAGTTCATCATCGTTTTCATTGATGACATTCTAATATATTCTAAGACGCGAGCTGATCATGAGCAACATCTTCGTCTTACGTTGGAACTCCTAAAGAAAGTGCAACTTTTCGCCAAATTCTCCAAGTGTGAATTCTGGCTTAAAGAAGTTCAATTCTTAGGACATATTGTCAACGAACAAGGTATTCATGTAGATCCCTCCAAGATCAGTGCGATTAAGGATTGGGATACGCCTACTACCCCTACTGAGGTTCGTTCTTTTCTTGGTCTAGCGGGTTATTACCGCCGCTTCATAGAAAATTTCTCGAAGATTGCAATTCCTCTAACTGCTCTAACTCAGAAGAACAGGCCATTTAATTGGGGAGTCAAGCAAGAGGAAGCGTTTCTGACTTTGAAACAAAAGCTTTGCGACACGCCTGTCCTAACATTGCCCGTGGGCAATGATGATTTCGTCGTTTATTGCGACGCATCTAAATTAGGTCTTGGCTTCGTCCTAATGCAAAGAAACAAAGTCATAGCATACGCATCAAGGCAGTTGAAGATACATGAGAAGAACTACACCAATCATGATCTGGAGTTGGGTGCAGTTGTCTTCGCTCTTAAAATCTGGAGACACTATTTGTACGGTACAAAATGTGTGGTTTTCACAGACCACAAAAGTCTTCAACATATCTTCAATCAGAAAGAGCTCAACATGAGACAGCGACGTTGGGTTGAACTTCTAAACGACTATGACTGCGAGATTCGCTACCATCCTGGTAAGGCGAATGTCGTAGCCGATGCTTTGAGTCGCAAGGAACGTACTAAACTTCTTTGTGTTCGTGTCCAATCTGTTATTCAAGCGCAAACCGATATCCAAGCACGTATTTCTCATGCTCAACAATCTTGTGTTTCACAAGGTTTGATGGATAAGGAATTTCCCTATCACATCACACCTGCTCTTGAACTGAAAGACAATGGATCGTATTACTTCATGGACCGCTTGTGGGTCCCAAGCCAAGATAATCTTCGTACCTTGCTTATAGATGAAGCCCATAAGTCTCGTTATTCTATTCATCCTGGCTCAGATAAGATGTATAAGGATCTTCGTATTCAGTATTGGTGGCCTGGTATGAAGAAAGACATTGCCTTATACGTATCCAAATGCCTTACTTGTCTTAAAGTTAAGGCGGAACATCAGCGTCCTTCTGGTTTATTGGAGCAACCAGAGATCCCAGTTTGGAAATGGGAAAACATTACTATGGATCTCATTACCAAACTCCCGTGTACAAAGAAAGGTCACGATGTCATCTGGTTAGTCGTTGATCGTCTTACCAAGTCAGCGCATTTCTTGCCAATCCGTGAGGATTTGTCGGCTGACAAAATTGCTCAAATATATGTAGATGAAATTGTAGCTCGACATGGTGTTCCTTTGAACATCATTTCTGACAGAGATGCTCGTTTCACGTCTCATTTTTGGAGAACCATGCAATCTGCTATGGGGTCCCAACTTAATTTGAGCACAGCTTATCATCCGCAAATGGATGGTCAATCTGAAAGAACAATCCAGACACTGGAGGATATGCTTAGAGCTTGTGTGATCGATTTTGGTGGTAGTTGGGATTCACATCTTCCGTTGATTGAATTCTCCTACAACAACAGTTATCACTCCAGCATCAACATAGCTCCTTTCGAGGCTCTCTATGGTCGAAAATGTCGTTCACCAGTCTGCTGGAATGAGATCGGCGAGGCCCAACTTACTGGACCTGCCCTCATTTTAGAGACAACAGATAAGGTTAAGAAAGTTCGTGATAACCTTCAGACAGCTAGAAGCCGTCAAAAGAGTTACGCGGACCTAAAACGCAAGCCCTTGGATTTTCAAGTCGGTGATCGTGTATTACTTAAGGTCTCACCTAGGAAAGGTGTGATCAGATTCAGAAAGAAAGGAAAACCTGCACCTAGATACGTTGGACCATTCAAGATCGTCGAAAGAATCGGTAAGGTAGCCTACAGACTTGAGTTACCTCCTGAACTTGGAAATGTTCATCCAACCTTTCACCTGTCCAATCTCAAGAGGTGTTTAGCTGATGAAAACCTCCACATACCGCTTGACGAAATTCGTGTTGATAAAAACACTTAAATTTGTTGAGAAACCGGTAGAAATCATGGAACGTGAAGTCAAGTGGCATAAACGCAAGCGCATTCCTTTGGTCAAGGTTCGCTGGGAATCTAAACGTGGACCTGAGTTTACTTGGGAACGTGAAGATCAAATAAAGGCAAAATATCCGCATCTTTTTCCACGAGTTTCCTCTTAATAAATTTCGGGACGAAATTTCCACAAGTAGGGGATACTGTAACATTTGTGCTTGTAATCATTGTGAACAGTTCAGTTATCAATAAAATAATGTTATTTGATCCCAATGTCTGTTTGGTTGTGTTTTACATTTTTCATGTTTTGACTTTTATTCAATTCCAAACTCTACATCACTTTCTGGAGAATTATACGCAAACTGGTGCGTAAACATACTTAGTTTAATGCGACAAATACTCCGGAACATCCACGTATACTCAAAATACCTTAAATAACCTTTACTTAACTTAGAAATAAGTTTTAAAGGCCTTGGTATGGCAAAAACAAGTTAATTCGCTTACAGGGACTAAAATTGACAAACTGCGAAAGTATGCCAATTTGAACTGTAACAAACATTCCGGAACATGTCCATAAGTTAAACATACCATAAATATCCTTTACATAGCTTAGAAATAGGCTTTGAGGGGTTTGGTATGCTAAAACAAACTTTTGGATCATTCAGGGGCTAAAAGTGTCAAAAAGTGCACAAGTTTGCACTTCCGCGCATAACTTACGTTCTGAATACATCCGGACACCAAAAATTTATGTAAGCATCCTTATATTATGCCTTAGTGTTTGGCATAAGAAAAATCCATTCGTCGCGTCATTTGGATCGTTTTTCGCGCTTATGCGCATTCCGTCGTAATTAACCGAACATCGCGATCGTGCGGACAAACGAACCAACATCCGACATATTTTTGAGCATGTTTCATGTCCACAATGTTTAGGCATCATTTTAGGGCCTTAAAGTTGGCTTTACGGGCCTTAGAAGTGTCGGAAATGGCTTAAACATGCAACAGGGACCTAAACTGTAAATTCTGAAACTTGTTGTCTGATTTGCACCCTCAGGCGGCCCGCATTAGTTTGGCCTGCACCTTCACGCGGGCTGCATCAGACATACAGATCAGATAAGATCAATTAGTAAGCAAATTTCAGCTGATTAACCACAACCACATGATTTCACTTGCCCTTTCAGCTAACTAAGGGTCATTTTCAGTAACCACAACTTTTCGACAAGTGTACGCACACAATTCGATCACGTTTTTCAAGAAACGATCCTAACGGTTCGGGAAATACTATAAATACCCCGCCCCCATTCTTGTTAAAACCCACAAAAATCTGATCTAAGCTCTAAGTTGGAACCTTTGTTTCATACCTGAGCCATTGTGATCTAGATTAGCATTCAGGGACCCTTCGTAAGTGTTCTTTCGTTCTTTATTCGCTTTTCGAGTCCGAAAGTCAACGTTTTGTTTGACTTTCTGCGTTGACCAGCCTATGGTCAACACGAAGTTCATTGGAACTTCATAACATGAGCGTGATCACGATGGTTATAGTCCATGGCGACTATACCTACTGATTACCACGTTATCTAGGCTCAGTGACGAGCCGTAGTTTCGGCCAAAATGCACATTCTTGCGTACTTTGAAACCAAACTACTCGTGAGCATCAAAGCCGTTTGTTTTGATGCCAAACCTGTTTTCTAAACTTAGTTAAGCATGTTCTAACATGCTTAGCTCGTCACTTTTAGTTTAGTGCATATATAGGGTCGTAAGGTAAGCGATCTAAACCATCGCTTATACTTTCGAACCTGACCCATTTGGTCGATCATTAGGATCCGACCAAACACATTAGGTGACCATAGCTATAACCTTCCGAGGTTATACCTTGTGGTCAGGATGTTAGGCATTCCAAACGCGTTCTACACGAACGACGCGTTAAGGTAGCATAAGCTACCTAAACGGGTCGTAATGGGTCGCAAGCACCTAGGTTAGGTTTCATTTTAGTATGTAGGCTTTATTAAACCACATTACACGAGTCTTCATACTCGTTTGGTTTACGAACCCGCATACTATTCGATCCTTCCGTTTTAGGTCCGGTATATTAACATAGCTACCTATTAGGTGTCGTTTGATATACCCTGATCTCTAGCATTATTTGGTTATTATACAAGAGCTACAAAGCAATCTCAGGTGAGTACATTGAACCCCTCTTTTACTGTTTTCCAAACTGTTTTGGGGTGAAACGCATGTGCCTACTTGTTACTTTCATGCTTTCCGGTTTTCACATCATATACTTGCTATGTTAGATAGTACATATATAGTACATGATTTCATTGTGTCTATGCTATGTATGTCCATTGTGTGCATACTTAGTACATCTCTTTACAATACATCTCATGCTACGTATGCCCGTTGTGTGCATACTTAGTACATCACTTTACAATACATTTCATGCTATGTATGCCCATTGTGTGCGTACTTAGTACATTGCCTTACATTACATGCTATGTATGCCCATTGTGTGCGTACTTAGTACATTGCTTTACATTACATGCTATGTATGCCCATTGTGTGCGTACTTAGTACATTGCCTTACATTACATGCTATGTATGCCCATTGTGTGCGTACTTAGTACATTGCTCTACATTACATGCTATGTATGCCCATTGTGTGCGTACTTAGTACATTGCTTTACATTACATGCTATGTATGCCCATTGTGTGCGTACTTAGTACATTGTTTTACATTGCATTTCTGTTGCATATGCTCATCCAGCATATGAACACATTATACTACATTTTGAACCGTTGTAACCATTTGACTATGTGAACCGTCTTAACCCTTCGATTATATGAACCGTTTGTAACCATTGAACCGTGTAAACCAGTTGTATCCGTTGACATGATTTACATTTGACAGTAGACATTTGACTATACATAAACATTTCCACAATTGTTAAACATTTCATCTTGATGGTTTGGTTTGAGTAAGTGATTAAATAACGAGGCGTGTGTAATATGATACAAGCATGGTGGACACGCCGCTGGTACTTCCTATATATAAGTGTTTGTATGGTATTACATATCGTAGCGTTATTTGAATCATTTCAATTTGAGACATATGACATTTTATACAAATAACACACTTTTCAGGGGACATTGTTTTGCAAACGACTTATCTTATACAAAATCATTTTACATGGTTATCCGTTTAACCATACAGTGTTCTCTTATTTATACATATCATCTGATCTTATCGTTTTTCAAATGATTTACAAGACAAAGCAAATTACAAGGTTCATGACTAAACATTTTCTCAAACATAAGTCATGAATTCCGTTTTCACAAAACCAATGTATCTCACAGGCATTTTTATGCTGACGTACCTATTTTCACATGTGTTTTCAGGAGATGATGCATAGGACTTATCAAGACATACTTAGGCGGACCTGTGCCTTAGTGACTTAAAACGAGACAAGAACTAGTTAAATTATGTTATGTACTCTTTGGTTTCTGTATAAAAGAATGTAAACTTTCATGTTTGATTAATAAAACGAAACTTCAATTGCCATGGATTTGAAACAATTGATTCTGTTACAACACTCCCCGACGTTTCCACCACGTTTTGTATGTTCTACGTGGTCGGGGTGTGACAGAAAACCACGGCCTGCCTGACTCGGTACAAGACATTATTACTGGTAGCAACCCTACCACATTATTACGGGCCTTAGAAGTGTCGGAAATGGCTTAAACATGCAACAGGGACCTAACTGTAAATTCTGAAACTTGTTGTCTGATTTGAACCCTCAGGCGGCCCGCATTAGATTGGCCTGCACCTTCACGCGGGCCGCATCAGACATACAGATCAGATAAGATCAATTAGTAAGCAAATTTCAGCTGATTAAACCACAACCACATGATTTCACTTGCCCTTTCAGCTAACTAAGGGTCATTTTCAGTAACCACAACTTTTCGACAAGCGTACGCACGCGATTTGATCACGTTTTTCAAGAAACGATCCTAACGGTTCGGGAAATACTATAAATACCCCACCCCCATTCTTGTTAAAACCCACAAAAATCTGATCTAAGCTCTAAGTTCGAACCTTTTTTTCATACCTGAGCCATTTTGATCTAGATTAGCATTCAGGAACCCTTCGTAAGTGTTCTTTCGTTCTTTATTCGCTTTTCGAGTCCGAAAGTCAACGTTTTGCTTGACTTTCTGCGTTGACTAGCCTATGGTCAACACGAAGTTCATTGGAACTTCATAACATGAGCGTGATCACGATGGTTATAGTCCATGGCGACTATACCTACTGATTACCACGTTATCTAGGCTCAGTGACGAGCCGTAGTTTCGGCCAAAATGCACATTCTTGCGTATTTTGAAACCAAACTACTCGTGAGCATCAAAGCCGTTTGTTTTGATGCCAAACCTGTTTTCTAAACTTAGTTAAGCATGTTCTAACATGCTTAGCTCGTCACTTTTAGTTTAGTGCATATATATAGGGTCGTAAGGTAAGCGATCTAAACCATCGCTTATACTTTCGAACCCGACCCATTTGGTCGATCATTAGGATCCGACCAAACACATTAGGTGACCATAGCTATAACCTTCCGAGGTTATACCTTGTGGTCACGATGTTAGGCATTCCAAACGCGTTCTACGCGAACGACGTGTTAAGGTAGCATAAGCTACCTAAACGGGTCGTAATGGGTCGCAAGCACCTAGGTTAGGTTTCATTTTAGTATGTAGGCTTTATTAAACCACATTACACGAGTCTTCATACTCGTTTGGTTTACGAACCCGCATACTATCCGATCCTTCCGTTTTAGGTCCGGTATATTAACATAGCTACCTATTAGGTGTCGTTTGATATTCCGTGATCTCTAGCATTATTTGGTTATTATACAAGAGCTACAAAGCAATCTCAGGTGAGTACATTGAACCCCTCTTTTACTGTTTTCCAAACTGTTTTGGGGTGAAACGCATGTGCCTACTTGTTACTTTCATGCTTTCCGGTTTTCACATCATATACTTGCTATGTTCGATAGTACATATATAGTACATGATTTCATTGTGTCTATGCTATGTATGTCCATTGTGTGCATACTTAGTACATCTCTTTACAATACATCTCATGCTACGTATGCCCGTTGTGTGCATACTTAGTACATCACTTTACAATACATTTCATGCTATGTATGCCCATTGTGTGCGTACTTAGTACATTGCCTTACATTACATGCTATGTATGCCCATTGTGTGCGTACTTAGTACATTGCTTTATATTACATGCTATGTATGCCCATTGTGTGCGTACTTAGTACATTGCCTTACATTACATGCTATGTATGCCCATTGTGTGCGTACTTAGTACATTGCTTTACATTACATGCTATGTATGTCCATTGTGTGCGTACTTAGTACATTGCTTTACATTACATGCTATGTATGCCCATTGTGTGCGTACTTAGTACATTGTTTTACATTGCATTTCTGTTGCATATGCTCATCCAGCATATGAACACATTATACTACATTTTGAACCGTTGTAACCATTTGACTATGTGAACCGTCTTAACCCTTCGATTATATGAACCATTTGTAACCATTGAACTGTGTAAACTAGTTGTATCCGTTGACATGATTTACATTTGACAGTAGACATTTGACTATACGTAAACATTTCCACAATTGTTAAACATTTCATCTTGATGGTTTGGTTTGAGTAAGTGATTAAGTAACGAGGCGTGTGTAATATGATACAAGCATGGTGGATACGCCGCTGGTACTTCCTATATATAAGTGTTTGTATGGTATTACATATCGTAGCTTTATTTGAATCATTTCAATTTGAGACATATGACATTTTATACAAATAACACACTTTTCAGGAGACATTGTTTTACAAACGACTTATCTTATACAAACTCATTTTACATGGTTATCCGTTTAACCATACAGTGTTCTCTTATTTATACATATCATCTGATCTTATCGTTTTTCAAATGATTTACAAGACAAAGCAAATTACAAGGTTCATGACTAAACATTTTCTCAAACATAAGTCATGAATTCCGTTTTCACAAAACCAATGTATCTCACAGGCATTTTTATGCTGACGTACCTATTTTCACATGTGTTTTCAGGAGATGATGCATAGGACTTATCAAGACATACTTAGGCGGACTTGTGCCTTAGTGACTTAAAACGAGACAAGAACTAGTTAAATTATGTTATGTACTCTTTGGTTTCTGTATAAAACAATGTAAACTTTCATGTTTGATTAATAAAACGAAACTTCAATTGCCATGGATTTGAAACAATTGATTCTGTTACAACACTCCCCGACGTTTCCGCCACGTTTTGTATGTTCTACGTGGTCAGGGTGTGACAGAAAACCACGGCCTGCCTGACTCGGTACAAGACATTATTACTGGTAGCAACCCTACCACACTCCGTCTGGCAATCGAGTTATCAGCGACACTGACTGAGTCGCAGATTCGAAAAAATAAATTACACAGGAAGGGTGACAAGGGCAAGAAACAGTCGTCTGACAAGGAAGATAGCAAGAAAGGTCAAAACAAGAATGGAAAGGATTCTGGTTCATCAAAAAGGGAAAAGAAGCGTAAGGCTTCCCAAAACTATGCTGTCACTGCCCAAGCTAACCAGGCAGCTCCCAACCAACCCGCACAGCCTCCAGCAAAGAAGCCCTATTCAGGAAGTGCACCTTTGTGTAATCGATGCAACAGTCACCATCAGCCGCAACGTCAGTGCCGTTTTTGTACTAACTGTGGGAAGTCAGGTCATCTTGCCGATGTTTGTCGGTTTGCTCAAAATCGCGCAATTCAGAACCCTGCTAAACAAGTTGCTCAACCTCCTGCTCAGCAACAGGGTCAGGCTGCACGACCAAACTACCTACCAGGTGCTTGTTATAACTGTGGGGATCTGACCCACTACAGAAATCGGTGCCCAAGGCTAGCCAACCAGAACCAGAATGCAAACCAGAATCAGGCTCAGGCTCGAGGGCGAGTCTTCAACATGAATGCTCAAGAGGCACAAGCAGACAATGATGTGGTGAACGGTATGTTCTTTATTAATAATCAGCATGCATCTGTTCTTTTTGATTCGGGTGCCGACAAGAGTTTTGTGTCATTGTCTTTTGAGCCAATGCTTCTCGTGTCTAGAACGAAACTAGGTAAACCTTTGACAGTAGAGGTTGCCAGTGGTGAACCCATTGTTCTTAATTCTGTTCTACGCAACTGCCAGTTGAACTTTAACGACCATATTTTTCCTATTGACCTCACGCCAATGCAACTTGGCAGCTTCGACGTTATAGTGGGTATGGATTGGTTATCTAAGCATCACGTAGAGATAGTTTGTTCTGAGAAGATTGTTCGTGTGCCGCTGTCGACAGGCGAGATCCTACAGATTCGTGGTGAGAAGCCTGCCGGTGGTCTCAAACTCATGTCTTGTTTTAAAGCACGGAAGTATCTACGGAAGAACTATGTGGCTTTCTTAGCACATGTTGCAGCAGATAAAGGCAAGGGTAAGTCTATTTCAGATATTCCTGTCGTTCAGGATTATTCTGAAGTTTTTCTTGAAGAGTTACTTGGTCTACCTCCAGCACGCCAAGTCGAGTTCTGTATTGATCTCGTACCTGGTGCAAATCCCATTGCCAGAGCTCCATATCGTCTTGCACCGTCCGAGATGCAAGAGTTGTCTAAACAGCTGCAGGAACTTTTCGACAAAGGTTTTATCCATCCTAGCTTTTCACCTTGGGGTGCTCCCGTTCTTTTTGTCAAAAAGAAGGATGGATCTTTTAGGATGTGTATCGATTATCGTGAGCTTAACAAGCTTACCATCAAGAATCGATATCCCCTACCTCGCATTGATGATCTCTTCGATCAATTGCAAGGTGCTTCTTATTTTTCAAAGATTGATCTGCGATCTGGATATCATCAACTCCGTGTGCATGAAGAAGATATTCCCAAGACAGCGTTCCGTACTCGCTATGGACATTATGAGTTCACAGTCATGCCATTCGGTTTGACTAATGCTCCTGCTGTTTTCATGGACTTGATGAATAGGGTCTGCAAGCCTTATTTAGATAAGTTCATCATCGTTTTCATTGATGACATTCTAATATATTCTAAGACGCGAGCTGATCATGAGCAACATCTTCGTCTTACGTTGGAACTCCTAAAGAACGAGCAACTTTTCGCCAAATTCTCCAAGTGTGAATTCTGGCTTAAAGTAGTTCAATTCTTAGGACATATTGTCAACGAAAAAGGTATTCATGTAGATCCCTCCAAGATCAGTGCGATTAAGGATTGGGATACGCCTACTACCCCTACTGAGGTTCGTTCTTTTCTTGGTCTAGCGGGTTATTACCGCCGCTTCATAGAAAATTTCTCGAAGATTGCAGTTCCTCTAACTGCTCTAACTCAGAAGAACAAGCCATTTGATTGGGGAGTCAAGCAAGAGGAAGCGTTTTTGACTTTGAAACAAAAGCTTTGCGACGTGCCTATCCTAACATTGCCGGAGGGAAATGATGATTTCGTCGTTTATTGCGACGCATCTAAATTAGGTCTTGGCTGCGTCCTAATGCAAAGAAACAAAGTCATAGCATACGCATCAAGGCAGTTGAAGATACATGAGAAGAACTACACCACTCATGATCTGGAGTTGGGTGAAGTTGTCTTCGCTCTTAAAATCTGGAGACACTATTTGTACGGTACAAAATGTGTGGTTTTCACAGACCACAAAAGTCTTCAACATATCTTCAATCAGAAAGAGCTCAACATGAGACAGCGACGTTGGGTTGAACTTCTAAACGACTATGACTGCGAGATTCGCTACCATCCTGGTAAGGCGAATGTCGTAGCCGATGCTTTGAGTCGCAAGGAACGTACTAAACTTCTTTGTGTTCGTGTCCAATCTGTTATTCAAGCGCAAACCGATATCCAAGCACGTATTTCTCAGGCTCAACAATCTTGTGTTTCACAAGGTTTGATGGATAAGGAATTTCCCTATCACATCACACCTGCTCTTGAACTGAAAGACAATGGATCGTATTACTTCATGGACCTCTTGTGGGTCCCAAGCCAAGATAATCTTCGTACCTTGCTTATGGATGAAGCCCATAAGTGTCGTTATTCTATTCATCCTGGCTCAGATAAGATGTATAAGGATCTTCGTATTCAGTATTGGTGGCCTGGTATGAAGAAAGACATTGCCTTATACGAATCTAAATGCCTTACTTGTCTTAAAGTTAAGGCGGAACATCAGCGTCCTTCTGGTTTATTGGAGCAACAAGAGATCCCAGTTTGGAAATGGGAAAACATTACTATGGATCTCATTACCAAACTCCCGTGCACAAAGAAAGGTCACGATGCCATCTGGGTAGTCGTTGATCGTCTTGCAAAGTCAGCGCATTTCTTGCCAATCCGTGAGGATTTTTCGGCTGACAAACTTGCTCAAATATATGTAGATGAAATTGTAGCTCGACATGGTGTTCCTTTGAACATCATTTCTGACAGAGATGCTCGTTTCACGTCTCATTTTTGGAGAACCATGCAATCTGCTATGGGGTCCCAACTTAATTTGAGCACAGCTTATCATCCGCAAACGGATGGTCAATCTGAAAGAACAATCCAGACACTGGAGGATATGCTTAGAGCTTGTGTGATCGATTTTGGTGGTAGTTGGGATTCACATCTTCCGTTGATTGAATTCTCCTACAACAACAGTTATCACTCCAGCATCAACATGGCTCCTTTCGAGGCTCTCTATGGTCGAAAATGTCGTTCACCAGTCTGCTGGAATGAGATCGGCGAGGCCCAACTTACTGGACCTGCCCTCATTTTAGAGACAACAGATAAGGTTAAGAAAGTTCGTGATAACCTTCAGACAGCTAGAAGCCGTCAAAAGAGTTACGCGGACCTAAAACGCAAGCCCTTGGATTTTCAAGTCGGTGATCGTGTATTACTTAAGGTCTCACCTTGGAAAGGTGTGATCAGATTCAGAAAGAAAGGAAAACCTGCACCAAGATACGTTGGACCATTCAAGATCGTCGAAAGAATCGGTAAGGTAGCCTACAGACTTGAGTTACCTCCTGAACTTGGAAATGTTCATCCAACCTTTCACCTGTCCAATCTCAAGAGGTGTTTAGCTGATGAAAACCTCCACATACCGCTTGACGAAATTCGTGTTGATAAAAACACTTAAATTTGTTGAGAAACCGGTAGAAATCATGGAACGTGAAGTCAAGTGGCATAAACGCAAGCGCATTCCTTTGGTCAAGGTTCGCTGGGAATCTAAACGTGGACCTGAGTTTACTTGGGAACGTGAAGATCAAATAAAGGCAAAATATCCGCATCTTTTTCCACGAGTTTCCTCTTAATAAATTTCGGGACGAAATTTCCACAAGTAGGGGATACTGTAACATTTGTGCTTGTAATCATTGTGAACAGTTCAGTTATCAATAAAATAATGTTATTTGATCCCAATGTCTGTTTGGTTGTGTTTTACATTTTTCATGTTTTGACTTTTATTCAATTCCAAACTCTACATCACTTTCTGGAGAATTATACGCAAACTGGTGCGTAAACATACTTAGTTTAATGCGACAAATACTCCGGAACATCCACATATACTCAAAATACCTTAAATAACCTTTACTTAACTTAGAAATAAGTTTTGAAGGCCTTGGTATGGCAAAAACAAGTTAATTCGCTTACAGGGACTAAAATTGACAAACTGCGAAAGTATGCCAATTTGAACTGTAACAAACATTCCGGAACATGTCCATAAGTTAAACATACCATAAATATCCTTTACATAGCTTAGAAATAGGCTTTGAGGGGTTTGGTATGCTAAAACAAACTTTTGGATCATTCAGGGGCTAAAAGTGTCAAAAAGTGCACAAGTTTGCACTTCCGCGCATAACTTACGTTCTGAATACATCCGGACACCAAAAATTTATGTAAGCATCCTTATATTATGCCTTAGTGTTTTGGCATAAGAAAAATCCATTCGTCGCGTCATTTGGATCGTTTTTCGCGCTTATGCGCATTCCGTCGTAATTAACCGAACATCGCGATCGTGCGGACAAACGAACCAACATCCGACATATTTTTGAGCATGTTTCATGTCCACAATGTTTAGGCATCATTTTAGGGCCTTAAAGTTGGCTTTACGGGCCTTAGAAGTGTCGAAAATGGCTTAAACATGCAACAGGGACCTAAACTGTAAATTCTGAAACTTGTTGTCTGATTTGCACCCTCAGGCGGCCCGCATTAGTTTGGCCTGCACCTTCACGCGGGCTGCATCAGACATACAGATCAGATAAGATCAATTAGTAAGCAAATTTCAGCTGATTAACCACAACCACATGATTTCACTTGCCCTTTCAGCTAACTAAGGGTCATTTTCAGTAACCACAACTTTTCGACAAGTGTACGCACACAATTCGATCACGTTTTTCAAGAAACGATCCTAACGGTTCGGGAAATACTATAAATACCCCACCCCCATTCTTGTTAAAACCCACAAAAATCTGATCTAAGCTCTAAGTTGGAACCTTTGTTTCATACCTGAGCCATTGTGATCTAGATTAGCATTCAGGGACCCTTCGTAGGTGTTCTTTCGTTCTTTATTCGCTTTTCGAGTCCGAAAGTCAACGTTTTGTTTGACTTTCTGCGTTGACCAGCCTATGGTCAACACGAAGTTCATTGGAACTTCATAACATGAGCGTGATCACGATGGTTATAGTCCATGGCGACTATACCTACTGATTACCACGTTATCTAGGCTCAGTGACGAGCCGTAGTTTCGGCCAAAATGCACATTCTTGCGTACTTTGAAACCAAACTACTCGTGAGCATCAAAGCCGTTTGTTTTGATGCCAAACCTGTTTTCTAAACTTAGTTAAGCATGTTCTAACATGCTTAGCTCGTCACTTTTAGTTTAGTGCATATATAGGGTCGTAAGGTAAGCGATCTAAACCATCGCTTATACTTTCGAACCTGACCCATTTGGTCGATCATTAGGATCCGACCAAACACATTAGGTGACCATAGCTATAACCTTCCGAGGTTATACCTTGTGGTCACGATGTTAGGCATTCCAAACGCGTTCTACACGAACGACGCGTTAAGGTAGCATAAGCTACCTAAACGGGTCGTAATGGGTCGCAAGCACCTAGGTTAGGTTTCATTTTAGTATGTAGGCTTTATTAAACCACATTACACGAGTCTTCATACTCGTTTGGTTTACGAACCCGCATACTATTCGATCCTTCCGTTTTAGGTCCGGTATATTAACATAGCTACCTATTAGGTGTCGTTTGATATACCCTGATCTCTAGCATTATTTGGTTATTATACAAGAGCTACAAAGGAATCTCAGGTGAGTACATTGAGCCCATCTTTTACTGTTTTCCAAACTGTTTTGGGGTGAAACGCATGTGCCTACTTGTTACTTTCATGCTTTCCGGTTTTCACATCATATACTTGCTATGTTAGATAGTACATATATAGTACATGATTTCATTGTGTCTATGCTATGTATGTCCATTGTGTGCATACTTAGTACATCTCTTTACAATACATCTCATGCTACGTATGCCCGTTGTGTGCATACTTAGTACATCACTTTACAATATATTTCATGCTATGTATGCCCATTGTATGCGTACTTAGTACATTGCCTTACATTACATGCTATGTATGCCCATTGTGTGCGTACTTAGTACATTGCCTTACATTACATGCTATGTATGCCCATTGTGTGCGTACTTAGTACATTGCCTTACATTACATGCTATGTATGCCCATTGTGTGCGTACTTAGTACATTGCTCTACATTACATGCTATGTATGCCCATTGTGTGCGTACTTAGTACATTGCTTTACATTACATGCTATGTATGCCCATTGTGTGCGTACTTAGTACATTGTTTTACATTGCATTTCTGTTGCATATGCTCATCCAGCATATGAACACATTATACTACATTTTGAACCGTTGTAACCATTTGACTATGTGAACCGTCTTAACCCTTCGATTATATGAACCGTTTGTAACCATTGAACCGTGTAAACCAGTTGTATCCGTTGACATGATTTACATTTGACAGTAGACATTTGACTATACATAAACATTTCCACAATTGTTAAACATTTCATCTTGATGGTTTGGTTTGAGTAAGTGATTAAATAACGAGGCGTGTGTAATATGATACAAGCATGGTGGACACGCCGCTGGTACTTCCTATATATAAGTGTTTGTATGGTATTACATATCGTAGCGTTATTTGAATCATTTCAATTTGAGACATATGACATTTTATACAAATAACACACTTTTCAGGGGACATTGTTTTGCAAACGACTTATCTTATACAAACTCATTTTACATGGTTATCCGTTTAACCATACAGTGTTCTCTTATTTATACATATCATCTGATCTTATCGTTTTTCAAATGATTTACAAGACAAAGCAAATTACAAGGTTCATGACTAAACATTTTCTCAAACATAAGTCATGAATTCCGTTTTCACAAAACCAATGTATCTCACAGGCATTTTTATGCTGACGTACCTATTTTCACATGTGTTTTCAGGAGATGATGCATAGGACTTATCAAGACATACTTAGGCGGACCTGTGCCTTAGTGACTTAAAACGAGACAAGAACTAGTTAAATTATGTTATGTACTCTTTGGTTTCTGTATAAAACAATGTAAACTTTCATGTTTGATTAATAAAACGAAACTTCAATTGCCATGGATTTGAAACAATTGATTCTGTTACAACACTCCCCGACGTTTCCACCACGTTTTGTATGTTCTACGTGGTCGGGGTGTGACAGAAAACCACGGCCTGCCTGACTCGGTACAAGACATTATTACTGGTAGCAACCCTACCACATTATTACGGGCCTTAGAAGTGTCGGAAATGGCTTAAACATGCAACAGGGACCTAACTGTAAATTCTGAAACTTGTTGTCTGATTTGAACCCTCAGGCGGCCCGCATTAGATTGGCCTGCACCTTCACGCGGGCCGCATCAGACATACAGATCAGATAAGATCAATTAGTAAGCAAATTTCAGCTGATTAAACCACAACCACATGATTTCACTTGCCCTTTCAGCTAACTAAGGGTCATTTTCAGTAACCACAACTTTTCGACAAGTGTACGCACGCGATTCGATCACGTTTTTCAAGAAACGATCCTAACGGTTCGGGAAATACTATAAATACCCCACCCCCATTCTTGTTAAAACCCACAAAAATCTGATCTAAGCTCTAAGTTCGAACCTTTGTTTCATACCTGAGCCATTTTGATCTAGATTAGCATTCAGGAACCCTTCGTAAGTGTTCTTTCGTTCTTTATTCGCTTTTCGAGTCCGAAAGTCAACGTTTTGCTTGACTTTCTGCGTTGACCAGCCTATGGTCAACACGAAGTTCATTGGAACTTCATAACATGAGCTTGATCACGATGGTTATAGTCCATGGCGACTATACCTACTGATTACCACGTTATCTAGGCTCAGTGACGAGCCGTAGTTTCGGCCAAAATGCACATTCTTGCGTATTTTGAAACCAAACTACTCGTGAGCATCAAAGCCGTTTGTTTTGATGCCAAACCTGTTTTCTAAACTTAGTTAAGCATGTTCTAACATGCTTAGCTCGTCACTTTTAGTTTAGTGCATATATATAGGGTCGTAAGGTAAGCGATCTAAACCATCGCTTATACTTTCGAACCCGACCCATTTGGTCGATCATTAGGATCCGACCAAACACATTAGGTGACCATAGCTATAACCTTCCGAGGTTATACCTTGTGGTCACGATGTTAGGCATTCCAAACGCGTTCTACGCGAACGACGCGTTAAGGTAGCATAAGCTACCTAAACGGGTCGTAATGGGTCGCAAGCACCTAGGTTAGGTTTCATTTTAGTATGTAGGCTTTATTAAACCACATTACACGAGTCTTCATACTCGTTTGGTTTACGAACCCGCATACTATCCGATCCTTCCGTTTTAGGTCCGGTATATTAACATAGCTACCTATTAGGTGTCGTTTGATATTCCGTGATCTCTAGCATTATTTGGTTATTATACAAGAGCTACAAAGCAATCTCAGGTGAGTACATTGAACCCCTCTTTTACTGTTTTCCAAACTGTTTTGGGGTGAAACGCATGTGCCTACTTGTTACTTTCATGCTTTCCGGTTTTCACATCATATACTTGCTATGTTCGATAGTACATATATAGTACATGATTTCATTGTGTCTATGCTATGTATGTCCATTGTGTGCATACTTAATACATCTCTTTACAATACATCTCATGCTACGTATGCCCGTTGTGTGCATACTTAGTACATCACTTTACAATACATTTCATGCTATGTATGCCCATTGTGTGCGTACTTAGTACATTGCCTTACATTACATGCTATGTATGCCCATTGTGTGCGTACTTAGTACATTGCTTTACATTACATGCTATGTATGCCCATTGTGTGCGTACTTAGTACATTGCCTTACATTACATGCTATGTATGCCCATTGTGTGCGTACTTAGTACATTGCTTTACATTACATGCTATGTATGTCCATTGTGTGCGTACTTAGTACATTGCTTTACATTACATGCTATGTATGCCCATTGTGTGCGTACTTAGTACATTGTTTTACATTGCATTTCTGTTGCATATGCTCATCCAGCATATGAACACATTATACTACATTTTGAACCGTTGTAACCATTTGACTATGTGAACCGTCTTAACCCTTCGATTATATGAACCGTTTGTAACCATTGAACTGTGTAAACCAGTTGTATCCGTTGACATGATTTACATTTGACAGTAGACATTTGACTATACGTAAACATTTCCACAATTGTTAAACATTTCATCTTGATGGTTTGGTTTGAGTAAGTGATTAAGTAACGAGGCATGTGTAATATGATACAAGCATGGTGGATACGCCGCTGGTACTTCCTATATATAAGTGTTTGTATGGTATTACATATCGTAGCGTTATTTGAATCATTTCAATTTGAGACATATGACATTTTATACAAATAACACACTTTTCAGGAGACATTGTTTTACAAACGACTTATCTTATACAAACTCATTTTACATGGTTATCCGTTTAACCATACAGTGTTCTCTTATTTATACATATCATCTGATCTTATCGTTTTTCAAATGATTTACAAGACAAAGCAAATTACAAGGTTCATGACTAAACATTTTCTCAAACATAAGTCATGAATTCCGTTTTCACAAAACCAATGTATCTCACAGGCATTTTTATGCTAACGTACCTATTTTCACATGTGTTTTCAGGAGATGATGCATAGGACTTATCAAGACATACTTAGGCGGACTTGTGCCTTAGTGACTTAAAACGAGACAAGAACTAGTTAAATTATGTTATGTACTCTTTGGTTTCTGTATAAAACAATGTAAACTTTCATGTTTGATTAATAAAATGAAACTTCAATTGCCATGGATTTGAAACAATTGATTCTGTTACAACACTCCCCGACGTTTCCGCCACGTTTTGTATGTTCTACGTGGTCGGGGTGTGACAGAAAACCACGGCCTGCCTGACTCGGTACAAGACATTATTACTGGTAGCAACCCTACCACACTCCGTCAGGCAATCGAGTTATCAGCGACACTGACTGAGTCGCAGATTCGAAAAAATAAATTACACAGGAAGGGTGACAAGGGCAAGAAACAGTCGTCTGACAAGGAAGATGGCAAGAAAGGTCAAAACAAGAATGGAAAGGATTCTGGTTCATCAAAAAGGGAAAAGAAGCGTAAGGCTTCCCAAAACTATGCTGTCACTGCCCAAGCTAACCAGGCAGCTCCCAACCAACCCGCACAGCCTCCAGCAAAGAAGCCCTATTCAGGAAGTGCACCTTTGTGTAATCGATGCAACAGTCACCATCAGCCGCAACGTTAGTGCCGTTTTTGTACTTACTGTGGGAAGTCAGGTCATCTTGCCGATGTTTGTCGGTTTGCTCAAAATCGCGCAATTCAGAACCCTGCTCAACAAGTTGCTCAACCTCCTGCTCAGCAACAGGGTCAGGCTGCACGACCAAACTACCTACCAGGTGCTTGTTATAACTGTGGGGATCTGACCCACTACAGAAATACGTGCCCAAGGCTAGCCAACCAGAACCAGAATGCAAACCAGAATCAGGCTTAGGCTCGAGGGCGAGTCTTCAACATGAATGCTCAAGAGGCACAAGCAGACAATGATGTGGTGAACGGTATGTTCTTTATTAATAATCAGCATGCATCTCGTGTCTAGAACGAAACTAGAACGAAACTAGGTAAACCTTTGACAGTAGAGGTTGCCAGTGGTGAACCCATTGTTCTTAATTCTGTTCTACGCAACTGCCAGTTGAACTTTAACGACCATATTTTTCCTATTGACCTCACGCCAATGCAACTTGGCAACTTCGACGTTATAGTGGGTATGGATTGGTTATCTAAGCATCACGTAGAGATAGTTTGTTCTGAGAAGATTGTTCGTGTGCCGCTGTCGACAGGCGAGATCCTACAGATTCGTGGTGAGAAGCCTGCCGGTGGTCTCAAACTCATGTCTTGTTTTAAAGCACGGAAGTATCTACGGAAGAACACTGTGGCTTTCTTAGCACATGTTGCAGCAGATAAAGGCAAGGGTAAGTCTATTTCAGATATTCCTGTCGTTCAGGATTATTCTGAAGTTTTTCTTGAAGAGTTACTTGGTCTACCTCCAGCACGCCAAGTCGAGTTCTGTATTGATCTCGTACCTGGTGCAAATCCCATTGCCAGAGCTCCATATCGTCTTGCACCGTCCGAGATGCAAGACTTGTCTAAACAGCTGCAGGAACTTTTGGACAAAGGTTTTATCCGTCCTAGCTTTTCACCTTGGGGTGCTCCCGTTCTTTTTGTCAAAAAGAAGGATGGATCTTTTAGGATGTGTATCGATTATCGTGAGCTTAACAAGCTTACCATCAAGAATCGATATCCCCTACCTCGCATTGATGATCTCTTCGATCAATTGCAAGGCGCTTCTTATTTTTCAAAGATTGATCTGCGATCTGGATATCATCAACTCCGTGTGCATGAAGAAGATATTCCCAAGACAACGTTCCGTACTCGCTATGGACATTATGAGTTCACAGTCATGCCATTCGGTTTGACTAATGCTCCTGCTGTTTTCATGGACTTGATGAATAGGGTCTGCAAGCCTTATTTAGATAAGTTCATCATCGTTTTCATTGATGACATTCTAATATATTCTAAGACGCGAGCTGATCATGAGCAACATCTTCGTCTTACGTTGGAACTCCTAAAGAACGAGCAACTTTTCGCCAAATTCTCCAAGTGTGAATTCTGGCTTAAAGTAGTTCAATTCTTAGGACATATTGTCAACGAAAAAGGTATTCATGTAGATCCCTCCAAGATCAGTGCGATTGAGGATTGGGATACGCCTACTACCCCTACTGAGGTTCGTTCTTTTCTTGGTCTAGCGGGTTATTACCGCCGCTTCATAGAAAATTTCTCGAAGATTGCAGTTCCTCTAACTGCTCTAACTCAGAAGAACAAGCCATTTGATTGGGGAGTCAAGCAAGAGGAAGCGTTTTTGACTTTGAAACAAAAGCTTTGCGACGTGCCTATCCTAACATTGCCCGAGGGAAATGATGATTTCGTCGTTTATTGCGACGCATCTAAATTAGGTCTTGGCTGCGTCCTAATGCAAAGAAACAAAGTCATAGCATACGCATCAAGGCAGTTGAAGATACATGAGAAGAACTACACCACTCATGATCTGGAGTTGGGTGCAGTTGTCTTCGCTCTTAAAATCTGGAGACACTATTTGTACGGTACAAAATGTGTGGTTTTCACAGACCACAAAAGTCTTCAACATATCTTCAATCAGAAAGAGCTCAACATGAGACAGCGACGTTGGGTTGAACTTCTAAACGACTATGACTGCGAGATTCGCTACCATCCTGGTAAGGCGAATGTCGTAGCCGATGCTTTGAGTCGCAAGGAACGTACTAAACTTCTTGGTGTTCGTGTCCAATCTGTTATTCAAGCGCAAACCGATATCCAAGCATGTATTTCTCAGGCTCAACAATCTTGTGTTTCACAAGGTTTGATGGATAAGGAATTTCCCTATCACATCACACCTGCTCTTGAACTGAAAGACAATGGATCGTATTACTTCATGGACCTCTTGTGGGTCCCAAGCCAAGATAATCTTCGTACCTTGCTTATGGATGAAGCCCATAAGTGTCGTTATTCTATTCATCCTGGCTCAGATAAGATGTATAAGGATCTTCGTATTCAGTATTGGTGGCCTGGTATGAAGAAAGACATTGCCTTATACGTATCTAAATGCCTTACTTGTCTTAAAGTTAAGGCGGAACATCAGCGTCCTTCTGGTTTATTGGAGCAACAAGAGATCCCAGTTTGGAAATGGGAAAACATTACTATGGATCTCATTACCAAACTCCCGTGCACAAAGAAAGGTCACGATGCCATCTGGGTAGTCGTTGATCGTCTTACCAAGTCAGCGCATTTCTTGCCAATCCGTGAGGATTTTTCGGCTGACAAACTTGCTCAAATATATGTAGATGAAATTGTAGCTCGACATGGTGTTCCTTTGAACATCATTTCTGACAGAGATGCTCGTTTCACGTCTCATTTTTGGAGAACCATGCAATCTGCTATGGGGTCCCAACTTAATTTGAGCACAGCTTATCATCCGCGAACGGATGGTCAATCTGAAAGAACAATCCAGACACTGGAGGATATGCTTAGAGCTTGTGTGATCGATTTTGGTGGTAGTTGGGATTCACATCTTCCGTTCATTGAATTCTCCTACAACAACAGTTATCACTCCAGCATCAACATGGCTCCTTTCAAGGCTCTCTATGGTCGAAAATGTCGTTCACCAGTCTGCTGGAATGAGATCGGTGAGGCCCAACTTACTGGACCTGCCCTCATTTTAGAGACAACAGATAAGGTTAAGAAAGTTCGTGATAACCTTCAGACAGCTAGAAGCCGTCAAAAGAGTTACGCGGACCTAAAACGCAAGCCCTTGGATTTTCAAGTCGATGATCGTGTATTACTTAAGGTCTCACCTTGGAAAGGTGGGACCAGATTCAGAAAGAAAGGAAAACTTGCACCTAGATACGTTGGACCATTCAAGATCGTAGAAAGAATCGGTAAGGTAGCCTACAGACTTGAGTTACCTCCTGAACTTGGAAATGTTCATCCAACCTTTCACGTGTCCAATCTCAAGAGGTGTTTAGCTGATGAAACCTCCACATACCGCTTGACGAAATTCGTGTTGATAAAACACTTAAATTTGTTGAGAAACCGGTAGAAATCATGGAACGTGAAGTCAAGTGGCTTAAACGCAAGCGCATTCCTTTGGTCAAGGTTCGCTGGGAATCTAAACGTGGACCTGAGTTTACTTGGGAACGTGAAGATCAAATAAAGGCAAAATACCCGCATCTTTTTCCACGAGTTTCCTCTAAATAAATTTCGGGACGAAATTTCCACAAGTAGGGGAGACTGTAACATTTGTGCTTGTAATCATTGTGAACAGTTCAGTTATCAATAAAACAATGTTATTTGATCCCATTGTCTGTTTGGTTGTGTTTTACATTTTTCATGTTTTGACTTTTATTCAATTCCAAACTCTACATCACTTTCTGGAGAATTATACACAAACTGGTGCATAAACATACTTATTTTAATGCGAAAAATACTCCGGAACATCCACATATACTCAACATACCTTAAATAACCTTTACTTAACTTAGAAATAAGTTTTGAAGCCCTTGGTATGGCAAAAACAAGTTAATTCGCTTACAAGGACTAAAATTGACAAACTGCAAAAGTATGCCAATTTGAACTGTAACAAACATTCCGGAACATGTCCATAAGTTAAACATACCATAAATATCCTTTACATAGCTTAGAAATAGGCTTTGAGGGGTTTGGTATGCTAAAACAAACTTTTGGATCATTCAAGGGCTAAAAGTGTCAAAAAGTGCACAAGTTTGCACTTCCGCGCATAACTTACGTTCTGAATACATCCGGACATCCAAAAATTTATGTAAGCATCCTTATATTATGCCTTAGTGTTTGGCATAAGAAAAATCCATTCGTCGCTTCATTTGGATCGTTTTTCACGCTTATGCGTATTCCGTCGTAATTAACCGAACATCGCGATCGTGCGGCCAAACGAACCAACATCCGACATATTTTTGAGCATGTTTCATGTCCACAATGTTTAGGCATAATTTTAGGGCCTTAAAGTTGGCTTTACGGGCCTTAGAAGTGTCGGAAATGGCTTAAACATGCAACAGGGACCTAAACTGTAAATTCTGAAACTCGTTGTCTGATCTGCACCCTCAGGCGGCCCGCATTAGTTTGGCCTGCACCTTCATGCGGGCCGCATCAGACATACAGATCAGATAAGATCAATTAGTCAGCAAATTTCAGCTGATTAAACCACAACCACATGATTTCACTTGCCCTTTCAGCTCACTAAGGGTCATTTTCAGTAACCACAACTTTTCGACAAGTGTACGCACGAGATTCGATCACGTTTTTCAAGAAACGATCCTAACAGTTCGGGAAATAGTATAAATACCCCACCCCCATTCTTGTTAAAACCCACAAAAGTCTGATCTAAGCTCTAAGTTGGAACCTTTGTTTCATACCTGAGCCATTTTGTTCTTTCGCTCTTTTATTCGCTTTTCGAGTCCGAAAGTCAACGTTTTGTTTGACTTTCTACGTTGACCAGCCTATGGTCAACACGAAGTTCTTGGAACTTCATAACGTTAGCGTGATCACGATGGTTATAGTCCGTAGTGACTATACCTACTGATTACCACGTTATCTAGGCTCAGTGACGAGTCGTAGTTTCGGCCAAAATGCGCATTCTTGCGTATTTTGTAACCAAACTACTCGTGAGCATCAAAGCCGTTTGTTTTGATGCCAAACCTGTTTTCTAAACTTAGTTAAGCATGTTCTAACATGCTTAGCTCGTCACTTTTAGTTTAGTGCATATATAGGGTCGTAAGATAAGCGATCTAAACCATCGCTTATACTTTCGAACCCGACCCATTGGTCGATCATTAGGATCCGACCAAACACATTAGGTGACCATAGCTATAACCTTCCGAGGTTATACCTTGTGGTCACGATGTTAGGCGTTCCAAACGCGTTCTACGCGAACGACGCGTTAAGGTAGCATAAGCTACCTAAACGGGTCGTAATGGGTCGCAAGCACTTAGGTTAGGTTTCATTTTAGTATGTAGGCTTTGTTAAACCATATTACACGAGTCTCGATACTCGTTTGGTTTACGAACCCGCATACTATCCGATCCTTCCGATTTTGGTCCGGTATATTAATATAGCTACCTATTAGGTGCCGTTTGATATTCCGTGATCTCTAGCATTATCTGGTTATTATACAAGGAATTCAAAGCAATCTCAGGTGAGTACATTGAACCCCTCTTTTACTGTTTACCAAACTGTTTTAGGGTGAAACACATGTGCCTACTTGTTACTTTCATGCTTTCCATGTTTTCACATCATATATCTGCTATGTTCGTTAGTACATTATAGTACATGATTTCATTACATTTCATGCTATGTATGCCCATTGTGTGCGTACTTAGTACATTGCTTTACATTACGTTTCATGCTATGTATGCCGATTGTGTGCGTACTTAGTACATTGCTTTACATTACATTTCATGCTATGTATGCCCATTGTGTGCGTACCTAGTACATTGCTTTACATTACATTTCATGCTATGTTTGCCCAGTGTGTGCGTACTTAGTACATTGCTTTACATTACATTTCATGCTATGTATGCCCATTGTGTGCGTACTTAGTACATTGTTTCACATTACATTTCATGCTATTTATGCCCATTGTGTGCATACTTAGTACAATTGTTTACATCACATGCCTTCATTTTGGTATGACATTTGGGTTGTTTAACTTGGAACAATACATTCATTAACATTGAGCACGCCATTTGTTAGTAGGTAGTGGTACCATAGGAATTGACAACTCCCGTTCCTGAAATCCTGGGTTTGTTTGGATTGGAAGGAATGACCGAATTCGATATACATAACTTAGATAAACCTTTAATTTGTTTAAGGGTTTATCGCCACAGTCTCAAGGCTTGGATGTATGCATATTTCACAATACCGCATAAATGTTTATATCAGTAGAGCATGCATTGTTCCACAAAACATAACGTTGATTTAAACCATGTTTTACTTCAACACCTTGTTTTGTGCATTTTACATATGGTTTAGTTGATACATCTCACTTACCATACAAGATATATTTTGGGTACACATTACATGATCTACATTAAACATAAACATTTTGACATTGATATACATACTTGGTGGTTTACATTGAACATAGACATTTCGATATGGTTTACACAATAACACTTGACAATTGGTTTATACATGAACAATTCACATGGTGGTTGGTTTGGGTAAATGGTTGGAGTAACGTGGCGTATGTAATATGATACAAACATGGTGGACACGCCGCTGGTACTTCCTAAGTCATTTCAGTTTAGACACATTATTTTTACAAACAACTTATCTTATTCAACTCATTTTACTTGGTTACTCGTTTAACCTTACACTTATCTATACATATCATCTGATATTATCGTTTTTCAAATGGTTTACAAAACAAGACAAATTACAAGGTTCATGACTGACTGTTATTAAACATTTCTTTAAACTCAAGTCAAGAATCCCATTTTCACAAAAGCTATGTATCTCACAGGCATTTTTATGCTGACGTACCTACTTTCACATGTGTTTTCAGGAGCTATCGTGTAGGATGACAATGGTGACACTAGGGCGGACCTATGCCTTAGAGACTAAAAATAAAGATAGACTTAGTTAATTATGTTATAAACTCTTTATTTCCTGTTTAAAGACAATGTAACACGTGTGTTGATAAATAAAATGTAACTTTGATTTCCATGGTTATAAAACAATTAATTCTGTCCCAACACTCCCCGGCGTTTCCGCCGCGGTTGCATGTTATACGCGGCCGGGGTGTGACAAGAAGAGCCATTTGTTGAGGTAAAAACTGTCAAACCCAAGGCTGGTCGGGCTTGGGTGAATCTGTTTAAATGAAAATCCTGACTTGCCGGAACTCCCAGGTTGGTAAGTGGGGAGTAGGAATCGGCATCTTTCTTGAGAAATTCACAGGATGGTAACTGTGATATTTCGACTTACTTGTGGTTAATCATGGACATTAAGTTGTACTTGATTTCCTACACGTGATTGTGTTGAGAAAATCGGGAAATGTTAAATTCCTACATGTGATGGAAGAAAACAAGGTGATGAATCCCCATGTTTGTAAAAATGACACTCAAAACTAATTTTCCAAAAAAAAAAAAACCATTTTGATTAAAATAAACTTAAGTGTTTTGAAATCATAATGGGAAAATAGTTTGTTGTCAGGGGGGGTTCTGATTGTTTATGCCAAGTGGATGGCGAATTGAGGCAATTCTCATCAGTTTGTCATGTTATTTGTACAGTCTATTGTTTTCAAATTTTCCCAGAAAATCTAAATTGAAACATATTTTGATTTTAGGGGGAGAAAAATTTTTAAAAAAATTAGAAAATTTGAAAAATCAAAAACATTGAAAAATCAAAAATGAGTTTTGTTGAGAAAAGAGGAAATGATTGTACATCAGTGGACTATCACAGCATGCTAAAGAAATGAAATGTTAAATGTGATAAACGGTCTCACTAAGGATGTGACGATAGGCTCAGCTAGACTATAGATTTGCGATAACGATACAAACTAAATGAAAAAGCCTAGTTCTAGCGGAAAACATGGTTGAAAGCATAGTACTTAGTTTTGTCCTTCGTGATTGTGTACCTACTAAGTAATCACTGAATGCTAAAAGAGCATAAAAACCGGTCAGTTTGTGAACTTTCACAACTTACTGAAAAAGTCACTATGATTGTGCATTTTATTTTGCAAAGATTTAAACTTGTTTTATTTCTTTATTTTGTTTAAGCATTGGACATCCTCTGCGTATACGTGAGTATCGACCTGGATGTTATTGCCTAAACGTTCTGCTTTATTTTCTTTGGTGTTTCGTTTAAGCTTTGGATCACCTCCGCGTATACGGGAGTATCGACCTGGTGGTTAAAGCCTAAACAACTTCAACTTGTTTTATTTTCTTATTTTGTTTAAACATTGGACTTTCTCTACGTATACGGAAGTATCGACCTGATTGTTAATGTTTAAACATTCTGCTTTATTTTTGCCCACATCACAGTTGATAAAAGTTTAAAGGCATTACTTGAGTTAGTGTATTGCATGATGAGGGGATATGCTGAGATCGTGGGGTCCATAAGAATTTAGTGCAAAATTAATATACTGTCACACCCTGGCTTTGCGGAAGCGTGGTTAATTTGGTGTGACTTCTTAATACCGTAGCTTAATCATAACAAAGCTATATGAATTAAAACATGCAAGATCATCCATTAAAATAAGAATACCATAACATTGTCTTATCGGGATAACACCCTAACAACCATAAACTTGTTCAAACTTTACAAACTCAAACATAACATAGACATGATTCAAGGACTGTGACTTGTCCAGGAAAGAGTCACATTCCCCAAACCCTGGATGACCTTGGTGACTAATGCAGCGGAAAACATGAAATACCGTGCCAGATCTTTAATTCCCTGAAATACATGTAAGTTGAAAAATCAACAATAATGTTGAGCGAGTTCATGCGAAAGTGAGTAAACAAACCTTTACATTTATCAAAAATTCTGGTATGTAGCAAATAAGGAAAAAAGAGATCACCAATGGTTTGCAAGGCCATTGATATGTGTGAAGTGCAAGTAGGGAGACTCAAACCTAGCGGATTTATGCGTCGGGCACTAAGTCACCCCGAGGTCCGTTCAGCTAGACCTGGGGCTGGGCTCGCTACACCCAGATAGATCTACCGCTCCTGTCCCTCGGTCCTACCATGAGGATTAATGGTCTCAGGTTTCCGCCTACCCACTCACATGATCTAAAAAGTAACCCTCCTTACGCTAACCATACCATGTATAAAAATATTCAAAATCATAGTAACATGTATTTCACCCCCGCAGTTTAGAAAACTGAAAACAGTTAAGAGAAAAGGGGAACATGAACTCACAGTCAGTGCGTCGCTATACCAAGTAATCCGGATGTCAGGCAGCTGTGCAACGACCTACATGTGCTAATACTATTAGACGGATGGCCGTGCCTTAGCTTTATAGTTTGGGTTTTTGGGAAATAGTTAGACAACTATTTCGTGTTTATATTTTGCATGTACTTGGTAGTTAATCTCCTTCCCAAGGATGGGGGATTTAATACATGTGTATTTGTATTATATCATTAAGTCCCACTTAATATATTTTTACTTCTACCTTCAAAATATAAATATTTTTCTCAAAAATATTATATTTTCACTTCACATAAAACTTCCAAAATAATGCGTTGACAAAATACGCGTTCATGTATATTTCCGTAATGCGTAAGTTACGTTTTAGTAATCGTGTGGTAATAATAATTACCGTTGTAACTTATATGTTTGTCGTGTAAGCGTTTGTATTATTTTGGAGCTGTTATCGTTCGAAATATTATTTTTACTCTAAAAATAATATTTATATATTTTCACAAAATAATCATAAACAGTGTTGTGAAAAAATATATTTACCAAATATATACTTATCACGTTTAGTTTTGTGAAAATCCCACCTCCGAATATTTGTAATAAAGTCATGGCGAAATATATTTTGAAAACATATCAAAAATAATTCTAACACTTGTAAATAATTCTAAGTGTTATATTTTTAGAAAAATTTCGCCAGAGTTTCCCCTGTAACTGGAGGTGGCCACGCTTTTAAGCGTATCATTTTCTTTTACAAAATTACTTCAACACTTCTTTAATCAATCAATCAATTTCCAACACATCAAACTAATCGACAAGTATGTAAAATCGCATAATCACATGAACTTGTGGTTTTTCCGAAAACTATAGTGTAGATCCCGTTATATTTTGTGGATCTATGTGTAAAGTAACTAAATTTTGTAAAAAACTCGCTTTTAGAATAAATCATCCTTTACAACTTCCCGTCATCTTCCTCAAAGATTGTTATTTTGTCGAAACTTCTTATTTCACAAGTTTTTATACACTTGTGGTTTGTAAAATCATATTCGTTAGCATGTCATCCAACTTTTATAAAACATGATTTTCTCGACACTTGGTTTTACGAAAATACCACTTGCAGATACGTAGATCCGCTAGTTTTAAACACCATTTTACTAGTAAAATTACTTTTACACAAGTTCATGTCTTTTGATGTGGTAGAGTTTCACCCTTTAACCCTTATACCGATAGAAACAAGCTTATGTCAAGATCTATGATCTTAACAAAGTCGGGTTAAACGATGATCCGAGCCACCACAACGTAGATCGGGCCTTAATATTCACCATATTCAAACACTACAACTTTTACACAACTTATGATCTTTTAACCAACAATACTTGCATTTTTAGTAAACTTTAAGGATTCAAAATGCATGTTTCCGACTTTTAACCGTTACAATTCTTATTAACCACTTTAGATATGTTCAAGAATGAGTTTTAAGCATTATACCTCTAGCTCGGGGCTAGGGAAGAATCTAGGCGAGAATGTGGTGGATAAAAGCAAAGTAGAAAGGTCCTTCCGCTTCCGTTTGCTCCAAGACTCCCAATACGTGACCCTTGAAGCTTGTATATGCTTGGAATGAAGAGAGTGGAAGTCGAAAATGGATGTGTAGAGGGTGGGGGTTTCGGCCGAGAGCTCTTGGAGGGAGAGAGAGAGTGATTTTGGTTGATGTTGTGAAGTGATAAGAACTCTTGTGTTTAGTGTTGTATTTATAGACAATTCAAAGATCTTAATCCATTGGTTTTCATGTCTTCTTGATATCCAACATATGTGATTATAATAATCAAATTGGTACAACACTTGGTCACAATGTGACCGATCGGCCAAGGGGGGGGAGGGGTCCTTTGGTTCGATTTCAATCATATAATTAGTGTCTAGTTACCTTAAACTAAGTTAGTTAAGGGGTTAACTCGGTTAGTTAAGTGTTGCGTTTTAACTCTGGTGTTAGGGTAATCAGGGACCCTAACTGGCTCAGAAAAAGATCAATAATATTTTTGGCAATATTTTTAAGTTCCGGGTATAGTCCTGTTGTTCGTTTGGATAGTAATCCGTTAAAGTGCTTAAGTAAGCTTTTAAGCGTCGTTAATAATATTTTTAGTGACACAATTTATTTGTAAAAGTGTCAGGAATACTTCCCCATGTTTTGGCACTTTATTAGTTAGCCAGAAGCTAGTATGTTAATAAAAGTGCTGTGTTTTGTGCTTAGAGTACGTTTTAGGCACATCCAATCATTATATCTTATTCCTAGAGACGCAATTCTACAACCCTTGTATCCCTACACACACTATGGGTGTAGTCAAATATTTCTGGCTCATACAGGCCCTTAGAGGCAGTGTCTGCCTGATGCTGGCTTTATCAGCATGTTCAATAGGTTATCCGTTCAAATGCTGCTGTGCTTTTAGTGCATCATGTTTGTCACTAAGGTTCAACTTATAAATAAAGTAGTGACGGAAATCAAAGTATGATGCGGGAATATACAAGTACTAGAAATCAAGTAGCAGTTCGTCGGCAATTTCAGTTAAGCACAGTAATTAAGCAGTAATTAATTATTAATTAAATCGTACGGATACCTGGTTTAGTGAGGGTTGTCACATATACCTTAACGTATCGGTAAGCATTTCGAAAGTTTTTAGATTGAGTTTAAGAGGACACCTATATCGTCAATCTATGTGAATCGTTTAGAACTTAAAATGATTAAAGCTTAACGGTGCTAGTGATTTGTCTAATAAACTGATATGATCCTCTTACACAAACTCACAAAAATATTGTCTGTATATATTTCTTTACTGCATTTCTCTAAAAACAAAATCCAAAAAGATTTTCGGAGTGTTTTAGCTTAAAATTTTGAAAAATCAAAAAGATTTTCGACAACTGATGCTGAAGAGTTGATATTCAAAATTCTGAGTGCTAAACATGAAGAATTGGATTGGGAAAGTTTGTTGAAAAACTTTGAATGTTATATACAAATTCTTTTGAAAGATTGTGTGCTTAGTTAATCAAGGTCATTCATTTGAACTTGATGTAACTATACAGATTAATGAATGAATGATTTCTACTAGTAAGTTTCTTAAATCTAAGTGTTATAAATTTGTGAAACTTATGTTGAGGTAGAGGATGTGCAGGTTAACCAGGTTTCAAATCCTGAGCAGATGCAGAATAGAGCCAGGAATTGATCCTGAACTTGTGAACCTGTAAAAGCCAGACTACGATCCCGATAGCTGAGTCTAAGGGGGAGTCTGAAGACGAGCTCAACGCAAGAGGAAGCGTGGATTCAAAGAGCCAGATATCTATCTTAAAGGAGCTTGTATTTGGAAAGCCAGGTGTCGATCCCAAAAGCACGGAAGCTTAACGAAAGGGGGAGCCTGAAGAAAAGGAGTCTGTTCGAGAGGGGGAGCAACTGAAGTCGAAAACATATCCACGGGGATTCTGTTCGAGAAAGAAGGAGTCTGTGGTTGCTGATGATATCAAACCTTCAAGAAGACTCAGAGAGAGAGAAAGACAAGTTGCTACGAGCTTGACTACGGATTGACTGCGGCAATATCCAAGGGGGAGTCTGTTAGTGCATTTATGTCTATCGCCTTCTATCGCCTCCGTCAATCCTGTCCGTAGCTGAAAATTGTTTAATTCTAGGGTTTATGTTGTAAATAGTAGAGAAAAGGCAAGGTGGCATTATTGTAAATAAGAGGGAATCTCTTATAAGCCTTGGCCTATAAGTAGGAGCCTTAGAGTTTAGATTTAGGACTTTTGCCACATTAGAGCTTTGAGAGCTTTGGTGCTTAGAGAGAGAAACTAGAAAGAGAAAGTGGCAAAACGTGATTCTTGGAGCTTGTAATCGTCAGATCATCAATAGAATCACCGATTATTGTACGTCTCGTGTGTTCGGTCATGCACGTTCACGGATTCCGCACGTCGAATGTTCGTTACGCAATAAGTGGGGGTATTTCTCTTTCATTCGGTCCTCACGCTCCCAGGTGAATTCAGGACCATGTCTAGCATTCCAACGAACTTTGACGAGCTTGACACTGCTCCAGCGGGTCTTGTTAACTTTCCAATCCGAGACCTCAACAGGTTCTTCCACGAAATGGAGCGTGTCGTCAACATGAATTTCGTCGGTAGGGATGGCAACGGTATCTTGAGTTGGACTTTTCTTCAGATTGGATACATGAAATGTATCGTGAACACCATTTAGTTCGGCAGGTAGGTCCAACTTGTATGCTACTAACCCGATTCTCTCCAAGATCTTGAATGGTCCAATATACCTCGGGTTCAACTTTCCACGTTTCCCAAAGCGTGCCACACCCTTCCAGGGTGATAGCTTCAACAAAACCATCTCACCAACCTCAAACTCTAGAGGTTTCCTGCTTCGATCCGCGTAGGCTTTCTGCCTGTCACGAGCCGCACTGATGCGGTCCCGTATCTGTGTAATCTTATCTGTGGTTTCCTGTACCATTTCAGGACCAACCAATTGTCTATCACCTGCGTCAGCCCAACAAAGCGGCGATCTGCACTTGCGCCCATATAAAGCTTCGAATGGCGCGGCACCAATACTGGTGTGGTAGCTGTTGTTGTATGAAAACTCAACCAAAGGAAAATGCTTATCCCAGCTACCGCCCAAATCCATCACACATGCTCTCAGCATGTCTTCTAACGTCTGAATCGTCCGCTCGCTTTGACCGTCGGTCTGCGGGTGAAAAGCTGTGCTCAGATTCAGCTTGGAGCCAAAAGCTTCCTGGAAGGATTGCCATATCCTTGACACGAACCTTCCGTCTCTATCAGAGATAATCGAGATAGGTACTCCATGGCGTGTAACAATCTCTCTCATGTAAATTTCGGCCAGTTTGCTCGTATTATCCTTCTCTCGGATAGGTAGGAAGTGTGCTGACTTCGTTAAACGGTCCACTATTACCCAAATAGTGTCATGGCCTCTTGGCGTTCTTGGCAACTTCGTAATAAAATCCATAGAGATTTGTTCCCACTTCCACTTGGGGATCTCTGGTTGCTGCAGAAGTCCCGAAGGCTTCTGGTATTCCGCCTTAACCTTGGCGCATGTTAAACATTTGCTCACATAAACATCAACATCGCCTTTCATCCTAGGCCACCAATAGTAATCTTTAAGATCCTGGTACATCTTATCCGCTCCCGGGTGGATAGAGTACCGCGATTTGTGAGCTTCATCGAAAATAACCTTCCTTAAACCTCCAAACAAAGGAACCCAAATCCTTTTCTCAAAACACAATGTTCCTTCCCTGTTTGGTACCAATAACTTCTCCATCCCACGGAGATACTCTTCTTCAAGGTTTCTTTCCTTGAGAGCTTCTTTCTGCGCGGCACGAATGCGCAGAGGAAAGTCGGTTCGAATAACCATCTCCAAGGCCCTAACCCTTATGGGCTTGATCCTTTCTTTTCGACTTAGGGCATCGGCGACCACATTCGCCTTCCCTGGATGATACTTAATCTCGCAGTCGTAATCATTCAACAGTTCTACCCATCGTCTTTGCCTCATGTTCAACTCCTTCTGGTTGAATATATGTTGGGGGCTCTTGTGATCTGTGAAGATTGTGCACTTCGTACCATAAAGGTAGTGTCTCCAGATCTTTAAAGCAAAAACTACTGCGCCTAGTTCCAAATCATGTGTGGTATAGTTCTTTTCATGTACCTTCAACTGGCGTGACGCGTAGGCAATAACCTTTTGGCGTTGCATCAACACACAACCCAAACCTTGACGCGATGCGTCGCAGTATACCACAAAATCATCTGTACCTTCCGGTAGAGCTAAGATTGGCGCGTTGCAAAGCTTATCCTTCAATATCTAAAATGCTTCCTCCTGTTTGATTCCCCAATCAAACTTCTTGTCCTTCTGAGTGAGGAGCGTCAATGGTTGGGCGATCTTTGAAAAGTTCTCAATGAACCTTCGATAATAGCCAGCCAAACCCAAGAATTGCCGAATCTCGGTTGGCGTCTTTGGCGTTTCCTAATCTTTGATCGCCTCGATCTTGGTGGGATCCACGTGGATTCCATCTCCGTTTACCACGTGCCCAAGGAATTGCACTTCTCTTAGCCAAAACTCGCACTTAGAGAACTTGGCGTACAACTGTTCCTTCTTTAGCAGCTCCAGAATGGCTCTTAAATGCTGTTCGTGCTCAGCCTTCGTCCTTGAATAAATCAAAATATCATCGATGAATACAATCACGAACTTATCCAAGTATGGCTTACAAACTCGGTTCATTAAATCCATGAACACTGCAGGTGCGTTTGTCAAACCAAACGGCATAACGAGAAACTCGTAGTGTCCATATCGAGTTCTGAAGGCTGTCTTTGGGATACTTTCCTCCTGTATCCGTAGCTGATGGTTTCCAGATCGAAGATCGATCTTTGAATAGAAGCTTGAACCTTGTAGTTGGTCAAACAGATCATCGATTCTTGGCAGGGGATACCTATTCTTGATCGTCAGCTTGTTCAACTCTCTATAGTCAATGCACATACGGAAACTACCGTCCTTCTTCTTGACAAACAAAACTGGAGCTCCCCAAGGCGAGAAGCTCGGTCGGATAAATCCCTTGCCTAACAACTCTTGAAGTTGTGTCGACAGTTCCTGCATCTCAGAGGGAGCAAGCCTGTAGGGTGCCTTAGCCACAGGCGCGACGCCTGGAACTAAGTCAATGCGAAACTCCACTTGCCTTTGAGGCGGCAAGCCAGGCAAATCTTCTGGAAAGACTTCTGGGTATTCCCTTACGACAGGGATGTCTTCGATCTTTGGCTCAGCAGCCTTCTTGTCTATAATGTGTGCCAGAAAGGCAGCACATCCCTTCTGCAAACACTTTCTTGCCTTTAGGTAGCTAATAATCCTCAACGGCGTCTAACGCTTCTCTCCGTGAACAACAATGGTCTCACCATCATCGGTCGGGATACGAACGACCTTCTCATGACAAACTATCTCGGCCTTGTTACTCGATAACCAATCCATCCCTACTACCACGTCGAAGCTTCCCAACTGAACTGGTAGTAGATCTAGAGCGAACTCGCGCTCTCCCAACTCGATTACGCAACCTCGAATCACCTCATTAGCTTCTACTAACTTCCCGTTCGCTAATTCGATCGAGTACGGAGTATCTAACTTACTAGCAGCTATACCAAGCATATTCTTAAACTCTAACGACACGAAGCTATAATCGGCACCAGTATCAAATAAAACGGATGCATAGCGTTGGTTAACAGGGAACGTACCAGTGACAACATTGGGATCCTGGCGCGCTTCCCTTGCTTCTATGTTGAAAACCCTTCCGCGGGCTTGGTTCAATTCCGGGCAATTCCTCTTGTAATGCCCAACATCACCGCAGTTGAAACATCCGGGCCTCTGCCCGTTCCCACCATTGTTTCCTGCTTGATTGTTTCCCTGATTTCGATTCATGGCGCCCGCTTGGTTTGCATGATTGATCCGATTTCCATCACCTCCACGGTTTCCTTGGGGGCGATTCCCATTACCACCCCGGTTATTCCTATTTTCAGATCCTCCCTGGCCTCCCCGGCCAGCACTAGCCCAACAAAAATCCTTCGTATGACCAGTCTTCCCACATGATTCACAAACTCTTAGGCTGCAACGACCAGAGTGATGTCGTTGGCATGGGTTGCACTTGGGTTGTGCACCCATATATCCATTTCCTTTCTTCTTACTACCAGCTGTATGTTGCGCTGGCGCGTTCTGCTCTCCTTTCTTAACCACCACTCCGGTGCCCTGTTTGAAGTTTGAAAACTTCCTCTTGTTTCCTCCAGATGACTCCACATGAGTCTCCTTTTTCTTGGGCTCAGCTTCATCAAACTTGTTCAAACGAATTGCCTCCTCCGTAAGAGCCACGCTCAAATCAATGGCTTCAGTGATAGTTGCAGGTTTGGAGGAGGTCACCATACTGATGATTTGAGGAGCTAATCCCCATATGAAGCGTTCAATCCTTTCGAACTCCGGTGTGACCATGTAGGGTACCACATGCGACAAGTCGTGGAACCTCTGAACATACTCTGCTATCTTAGGACCTTCCATTTTTAGATGCCAAAACTCGGTCTCCAATCTCTGAATTTCAGCGCGAGAACAGTACTTCTTGCGCATGAGTTCTTTCAGCTCGGTCCAAGTCAGTGCGTAAGCAGCTGCTTCGCCAAGTGTTTGGACTTGTAGATTCCACCATGATAGGGCTCCATCCAAAAATAGCCCTGAGATGTAAGTGACTTGTTGATCCAGCGCGCATTTGCTCATGCGAAGTACGGATTCTGTTTTCTCAGCCCAGCGGACAAAAGCAACAGCACCTCCGGTGCCATCAAAGTTTACGGGCTTGCAGTCCAAGAACTGTTTGTAGGTGCACCCTGCACATACATTATAACGCATGATTGGCATTAGCACTTTTGCTAAGGATATCCATTTAGGTCATGGTATGTCTTAACGACTTAGGGTTACCATGAGGCGGATTGTTGTTGTTGCCCGTGTTGCCAGAGTTGCTTCCACTCATCCCTCCTTGAGAGGCAGCGTATTGAGCAATAGCAGCAGCAATGACTTGCTGTAGTTCGTCCTGAGTCGTAGGCATTGGCTGAGGTTGACGTCTTGGCGGCATCTTCTAAAGATGTGTTTACGTCGGTCAGGCCATAGTAACGCGTACGTATATAGTAATAGTAATAGCACATAACATCTCATGTTATCAATACTTCATAAATACTAACCACACAACATCCCATGTCATAAAAATATACACAACATCCCATGTCATAATAATGTAAATAAGAAATCAAGCGAATCAAATATGATGAGAATACTGCGATTGCCATATATATCGAGACCACAACGTAAGTGTATCAGTACATCACTGTGTCATACAATCATCAATCAACTAGGGGCTACATCACCCCTGTCCAAAAGCTATATCAAATCAGTGTCAAATACATCAAATACATCAAGTATGTGTCAAAAGTCAGTATCATCATGTAGTCTCCAAAATGCTATGCAACCAAAAGCAATCGCGGTCCTCTCACCAACGTCTACACAAGCAGTACTGATGAGCTCTATACAGATGGCGGCGGAGGAGGGGGAAAGTAAGTGTAAAGCAAGCGGCGTAGCTGAAGCCAGTCCTCCTCCATAGCCTGCTGAGTGCGAATGACAGAGGCAACCTGCTGCTCTAGTGTAGAGAGACGAGCAGCAAAATCTGGGGGTAAGGATCGACATGGCTGAAGAGGAGAGTGTATCTGACCATGGCACGAACATGGTGGCAGCTGAGCTCTCTCGAGCTCCTGGAGACGCTGCGTGTGTGACTCATGTTGATGAACGAAGGACATCAAAACGTCCTCTATAGTGTGTCCAACATGAAACGGATGGTATGGATCAGTAGGTGGCATGGCTGGTGGTGTCGACCAAAGCAAAGGCTCACTGGTGGGGTCAAATGGTGCCACAAGAAATGGTGAAGTAGAGGGTGGAACTGATGACATCTGGGGCATGAAGGGAATAGACATCGGTACGTGCCCAAAAGGATGGGCTGAAGAGCCCTCTCCAGGCCTCGCTGGAGGTACAAACTGAGGAACCTGAAAAGTGAAATCAACAGGTCGTGTAACAGGGATCTGTGGGGGCAAAGGTGGAACATCCTCATCAGCAGGTATCCAACCGTGCTGAGCATCCTCATCGGGTGGATCCATGTGCTTTGCAAACAGTGCGTGCTCAGGCTCAAGCGGAATGGGATCAAATGGAGGAACAATGACAGGGTCAACTGGTGCAACAGGATGGTCAACCGGTATATCAGCAACAAAAAGTGGATCAACATGATCGGCGGCAATGACCTGCTCCCCCAAAGGAACATCTACAGGAAGATCACCAACAGGTGGGTCAGCTAAAACGGGCTCAACTGGGATGTCAGCATGTACGGGGTCATGCTCGGGCATAGGATCTAGAGCAGCTGCCTGCTCAGGAGCCAAGGCAGGCTCATGGTCATCAAAAGCCATATCAAAGTCGAACTCAGGATCAATAGGGTCAACTGGATCAGCGGGATCCTCCATGAGCTGGTCCATCGGGATAAACTCGATATCATGATCCGGGTCGAATCCCGGAGGAAAAATGGGATCAGAATCCTCTATGTCGTCATGCTTAAATGCAAAGCTCGGAATAGGTGCTGCTGAGGATGCCTGGTCAGGATCCGAGTCGTGTGCAAAGTGCTGTGCGCTCACCTCGTGAGAAGGTGCGGATGCCACAGACTCAAAGGAGTCTGGGACCGGTGAATGTGCGGGTGAGTCCTCAGCAGGGGCGTCAGCGATCATCAGAAGATCGCCAGCGGGAAGAAGGGCTGCATCCGGAATCTCATCCTCAATAGGCTCGTCCTCAAACAAATCGATATCGCCGTCAGCCTCGGCGTCGAGTAGCAAGTCATATGCGGGATAGACGGCTAAAGGAATAGGAGCCGGAATCACAACTAGGGGTAAGTACTCAGCAGGGGGGCCATCCGCAGGCTCATCAGCACCCTCGGGTAGTGCGAAGGGCTGGAAGTCGTCGTCATCTGTGCTGGTGGAATCAGATGTATGCACCTCATACTCCGAAGATGGGAGGTCATCAGATACGATAGGTAGGGGTCCGGTGGTGTCCGAGTCATATACGCATAAACATGTCGCATGGCACAGGTGACTCATGATGTCAGTAACATAAACACAAATATGCACAAATAATCAGTCATACAATCAGGTATTCACATAAGTCACCAAGTAAAATATCACATAATTCTCCTAGTCCCACTAGCTTCCCAGCCTCCCAGACTGACTCCCTAGTCCCACTAGACAACTACCTCGATCCATTAGATCGAGCCTCGGCCTCCCAGACCGAGCCTCAGTCTCCCAGACCGAGCCTCAGCCTCCCAGACTGAGCCTAAAAATAATAAATAAAATGCGCTCAACATTTGTTTATAAAAAGATTTTGGATCTGGACTTAAGTGGTATGCAGTAAAAATGTTTTCGTGAGAGCCCTAGTGATCATAGTCTAGACTCGAGAAGGAATCCTAGTTCGCTATGATCAGAGCTCTGATACCAAGCTGTCACACCCTGGCTTTGCGGAAGCGTGGTTAATTTGGTGTGACTTCTTAATACCGTAGCTTAATCATAACAAAGCTATATGAATTAAAACATGCAAGATCATCCATTAAAATAAGAATACCATAACATTGTCTTATCGGGATAACACCCTAACAACCATAAACTTGTTCAAACTTTACAAACTCAAACATAACATAGACATGATTCGAGGACTGTGACTTGTCCAGGAAAGAGTCACATTCCCCAAACCCTGGATGACCTTGGTGACTAATGCAGCGGAAAACATGAAATACCGTGCCAGATCTTTAATTCCCTGAAATACATGTAAGTTGAAAAATCAACAATAATGTTGAGCGAGTTCATGCGAAAGTGAGTAAACAAACCTTTACATTTATCAAAAATTCTGGTATGTAGCAAATAAGGAAAAAGAGATCACCAATGGTTTGCAAGGCCATTGATATGTGTGAAGTGCAAGTAGGGAGACTCAAACCTAGCGGATTTATGCGTCGGGCACTAAGTCACCCCGAGGTCCATTCAGCTGGACCTGGGGCTGGGCTCGCTACACCCAGATAGATCTACCGCTCCTGTCCCTCGGTCCTACCATGAGGATTAATGGCCTCAGGTTTCCGCCTACCCACTCACATGATCTAAAAAGTAACCCTCCTTAAGCTAACCATACCCTGTATAAACATATTCAAAATCATAGTAACATGTATTTCACCCCCGCAGTTTAGAAAACTGAAAACAGTTAAGAGAAAAGGGGAACATGAACTCACAGTCAGTGTGTCGCTATACCAAGTAATCCGGATGTCAGGCAGCTGTGCAACGACCTACATGTGCTAATACTATTAGACGGATGGCCGTGCCTTAGCTTTATAGTTTGGGTTTTTGGGAAATAGTTAGACAACTATTTCGTGTTTATATTTTGCATGTACTTGGTAGTTAATCTCCTTCCCAAGGATGGGGGATTTAATACATGTGTATTTGTATTATATCATTAAGTCCCACTTAATATATTTTTACTTCTACCTTCAAAATATAAATATTTTTCTCAAAAATATTATATGTTCACTTCACATAAAACTTCCAAAATAATGCGTTGACAAAATACGCGTTCATGTATATTTCCGTAATGCGTAAGTTACGTTTTAGTAATCGTGTGGTAATAATAATTACCGTTGTAACTTATATATTTGTCGTGTAAGCGTTTGTATTATTTTGGAGCTGTTATCGTTCGAAATGTTATTTTTACTCTAAAAATAATATTTATATATTTTCACAAAATAATCATAAACAGTGTTGTGAAAAAATATATTTACCAAATATATACTTATCACGTTTAGTTTTGTGAAAATCCCACCTCCGAATATTTGTAATAAAGTCATGGCGAAATATATTTTTGAAAACACATCAAAAATAATTTCGCCAGAGTTTCCCCTGTAACTGGAGATGGCCACGCTTTTAAGCGTATCATTTTCTTTTACAAAATCACTTCAACACTTCTTTAATCAATCAATCAATTTCCAACACATCAAACTAATCGACAAGTATGTAAAATCGCATAATCACATGAACTTGTGGTTTTTCCGAAAACTATAGTGTAGATCCCGTTATATTTTGTGGATCTATGTGTAAAGTAACTAAATTTTGTAAAAACCTCGTTTTTAGAATAAATCATCCTTTACAACTTCCCGTCATCTTTCTCAAAGATTGTTATTTTGTCGAAACTTCTTATTTCACAAGTGTTTATACACTTGTGGTTTGTAAAATCATATTCGTTAGCATGTCATCCGACTTTTATAAAACATGATTTTCTCGACACATGGTTTTACGAAAATACCACTTGCAGATACGTAGATCCGCTAGTTTTAAACACCATTTTACTAGTAAAATTACTTTTACACAAGTTCATGTCTTTTGATGTGGTAGAGTTTCACCCTTTAACCCTTGTACCGATAGAAACAAGCTTATGTCAAGATCTATGATCTTAACAAAGTCGGGTTAAACGATGATCCGAGCCACCACAACGTAGATCGGGCCTCAATATTCACCATATTCAAACACTACAACTTTTACACAACTTATGATCTTTTAACCAACAATACTTGCATTTTTAGTAAACTTTAAAGATTCAAAATGCATGTTTCCGACTTTTAACCGTTACAATTCTTATTAACCACTTTAGATATGTTCAAGAATGAGTTTTAAGCATTATACCTCTAGCTCGGGGCTAGGGAAGAATCTAGGCGAGAATGTGGTGGATAAAAGCAAAGTAGAAAGGTCCTTCCGCTTCCGTTTGCTCCAAGACTCCCAATACGTGACCCTTGAAGCTTGTATATGCTTGGAATGAAGAGAGTGGAAGTCGAAAATGGATGTGTAGAGGGTGGGGGTTTCGGCCGAGAGCTCTTGGAGGGAGAGAGAGAGTGATTTTGGTTGATGTTGTGAAGTGATAAGAACTCTTGTGTTTAGTGTTGTATTTATAGACAATTCAAAGATCTTAATCCATTGGTTTTCATGTCTTCTTGATATCCAACATATGTGATTATAATAATCAAATTGGTACAACACTTGGTCACAATGTGACCGATCGGCTAAGGGGAGGGTCCTTTGGTTCGATTTCAATCATATAATTAGTGTCTAGTTACCTTAAACTAAGTTAGTTAAGGGGTTAACTCGGTTAGTTAAGTGTTGCGTTTTAACGCGGGTGTTAGGGTAATCAGGGACCCTAACTGGCTCAGAAAAAGATCAATAATATTTTTGGCAATATTTTTAAGTTCCGGGTATAGTCCTGTTGTTCGTTTGGATAGTAATCCGTTAAAGTGCTTAAGTAAGCTTTTAAGCGTCATTAATAATATTTTTAGTGACACAATTTATTTGTAAAAGTGTCAGGAATACTTCCCCATGTTTTGGCACTTTATTAGTTAGCCAGAAGCTAGTATGTTAATAAAAGTGCTGTGTTTTGTGCTTAGAGTACATTTTAGGCACATCCAATCATTATATCTTATTCCTAGAGACGCAATTCTACAACCCTTGTATCCCTACACACACTATGGGTGTAGTCAAATATTTCTGGCTCATACAGGCCCTTAGAGGCAGTGTCTGCCTGATGCTGGCTTTATCAGCATGTTCAATAGGTTATCCGTTCAAATGCTGCTGTGCTTTTAGTGCATCATGTTTGTCACTAAGGTTCAACTTATAAATAAAGTAGTGACGGAAATCAAAGTATGATGCAGGAATATACAAGTACTAGAAATCAAGTAGCAGTTCGTCGGCAATTTCAGTTAAGCACAGTAATTAAGCAGTAATTAATTATTAATTAAATCGTACGGATACCTGGTTTAGTGAGGGTTGTCACATATACCTTAACGTATCGGTAAGCATATCGAAAGTTTTTAGATTGAGTTTAAGAGGACACCTATATCGTCAATCTATGTGAATCGTTTAGAACTTAAAATGATTAAAGCTTAACGGTGCTAGTGATTTGTCTAATAAACTGATATGATCCTCTTACACAAACTCACAAAAATATTGTCTGTATATATTTCTTTACTGCATTTCTCTAAAAACAAAATCCAAAAAGATTTTCGGAGTGTTTTAGCTTAAAATTTTGAAAAATCAAAAAGATTTTCGACAACTGATGCTGAAGAGTTGATATTCAAAATTCTGAGTGCTAAACATGAAGAATTGGATTGGGAAAGTTTGTTGAAAAACGTTGAATGTTATATACAAATTCATTTGAAAGATTGTGTGCTTAGTTAATCAAGGTCATTCATTTGAACTTGATGTAACTATACAGATTAATGAATGAATGATTTCTACCAGTAAGTTTCTTAAATCTAAGTGTTATAAATTTGTGAAACTTATGTTAAGGTAGAGGATGTGCAGGTTAACCAGGTTTCAAATCCTGAGCAGATGCAGAATAGAGCCAGGAATTGATCCTGAACTTGTGAACCTGTAAAAGCCAGACTACGATCTCGATAGCTGAGTCTAAGGGGGAGTCTGAAGACGAGCTCAACGCAAGAGGAAGCGTGGATTCAAAGAGCCAGATATCTATCTTAAAGGAGCTTGTATTTGGAAAGCCAGGTATCGATCCCAAAAGCACGGAAGCTTAACGAAAGGGGGAGCCTGAAGAAAAGGAGTCTGTTCGAGAGGGGGAGCAACTGAAGTCGAAAACATATCCACGGGGATTCTGTTCGAGAAAGAGGGAGTCTGTGGTTGCTGATGATATCAAACCTTCAAGAAGACTCAGAGAGAGAGAAAGACAAGTTGCTACGAGCTTGACTACGGATTGACTGCGGCAATATCCAAGGGGGAGACTGTTAGTGCATTTATGTCTATCGCCTTCTATCGCCTCCGTCAATCCAGTCCGTAGCTGAAAATTGTTTAATTCTAGGGTTTATGTTGTAAATAGTAGAGAAAAGGCAAGGTGGCATTATTGTAAATAAGAGGGAATCTCTTATAAGCCTTGGCCTATAAATAGGAGCCTTAGAGTTTAGATTTAGGACTTTTGCCACATTAGAGCTTTGAGAGCTTTGGTGCTTAGAGAGAGAAACTAGAAAGAGAAAGTGGCAAAACGTGATTCTTGGAGCTTGTAATCGTCAGATCATCAATAGAATCACCGATTATTGTACGTCTCGTGTGTTCGGTCACGCACGTTCACGGATTCCGCACGTCGAATGTTCGTTACGCAATCGTACGGTGTCAAAACCGGGACCAACACCCAAAGGGTCGGAATATTGAAAAATAATTAATTAAGTTATTAATGCGTAAAGTGGTAGGCCCCTCTTTTGAAGGCGACGTTACCCTCGGCTAAGTGGTTTGTGTTAGCAGGGATACAATCCCAAGTAGCCGGGTTAATGTATTAACAGTAGTTTACATATTAAGGGAACAAGCTATTCGCACCCCCGCCATCCAATACCAGTGGGTATTGAAGGAGGTCCTAGTAAGCTTGACTCAGGTCCTTGCAGGATCTATACACTGAACAAGGCAAGAACCTTACCAAACCATTCCCTTAACCCCCGACCAGGTAGCCAACATATCTCTATATAGACCGTAGAGACATGAATGGTGAAAATCTTTTACTTTATATAGACAGTAAAGTAATGCCAAGACACCACGGACAAATGATAAAGAAGTTTCACCTTCAACATAAGAAACTAGTTATTAAAGTCATTAATACAAAACCAAATAAAAAGTGCAAAAAGATGAAAAATCAAAAGTATTACATTAAATGCTTGTCTTCACCAAGTGATGTAAGAGACTTAGCCAAATATGGCCTTTGATTGACAAGAACTCTTACTATCAATCTTGGATCCCGAGACTACTACACACACTCTAAGGTGGATGATGGATGATGGTGGTGGATATGGGTGTTGTAGTGGTGGTGGAGTGGTGGTGAAGTGGGAGAGAGGTGGTTTGCCAAGGGATGCCTTTAAAGTGAACCAAGCACCCCTATTTATAGCCTGAACAGAAGCCCGGCCACGGTCCCGTGTCCGCTGGGCACGGCCCCGTGGCCATCATCTTTGTCTTTCTTCATTAATTGCAATTGTCTGTATTAGGCTCCACACGCCCCCGTGTTCGCTGGGCACGGCCCCGTGTGCAGAAGCGTATTTGTACTATCAAGATTTGCAAGATTCTGCGAATCTAACGTTGACCACACCCCGTGCTGAGCTGGGCACGCCCCCGTGCTGGGAATAGAAGCTTCTACAACTTTCTCATTTTCTGCAGACACCTGACCACGCCCCCGTGTCCGCTGGGCACGGGGCCGTGGTCAGCCCTCGGTTTCTTATTTTTTCTTGGGAAGATGCTGTCGAGGGGTCGGGCATGCCACGTTTATTCCTTTTCTTTGTATTTATGTTAGTTTTTGCTACATATTTGTTCCTTTTGTTCATTTAAGCTCATTTGATCCTGAAATTGCAAATGGAAGACAAAAGCACACTTTTTCCAAAATTAGTACTAAAAAAGGGTTAGTTTTATGTCTCATTTGATATAATTTATATGTTGCATTTTACACACATCAGATGCTGATGATTCACTATCCGAAAGATTTGGGAAAAGCTTCAAAGCTCAAGTCAAGGGTATGTTAAAGAAGAGAAATAAAGATTTATCCAATAAACATTTGTTATGGCATAATTTGTTCTAGGGGGTTGAACCTACAAAAGAACAGATGATATTTAAAAGAAATAAGGTGATCTACTGATCAAGAAATAAGTAATAGAATGAACCAAACTCTCCCCGAAGATAGTGAATCTTGAATAATTATTATCAACATCTGTTCAAGAGCTTAGCTAACATCTATAGAAGACTTGGAACCGTTGTTCAAGAGTATAACAACTGTTGAAGGTTAGCATCTGTTGAAGACCAAAGCCCTGATCAAGCAAAGGTCGGATGAAAAAGACCAAACATTTGTTAGGCCAAACAGATATTTAGAAAACTGCATCAGAGGATAGCTTAGACAGAGTTTATTCAATGTAACAGTTCTGTATTTCAACAGTGGTACTTTATTTCAACAGTGTTTAGAATAGCCTAGAACAAATGATAAGATTTCTCAGATATTTGCAAACATCTTAGAATCTTTCCTATTAGGAACGTTAGATGTCACTACCAGGGTGACGTCAACTGATCTCATAGTAAAGCTTTCATACATAGTATAAATACCTGTTAGTGATCCATTTATCACACACCTTCACATTTTCTCTTTAAAAGAACTGATATGTTTGTGTGATCAGCTGAGGGGGAGTTTGTAGATTCGATCGAGTTGTAAAAACTTTTGATTAATTGAATCATTTGAAAACAAATTGTTAATGATAAATCTCAGTTTGTGAATATTATTGTTGATAATAAATATTTGTTTGCAAACAAAGAAACTCATTTTTTAATAGCTGAGTAATCGTTATTTATAAACATGTGTATCGTGACTGTTTTTTATACAAAAAGCAAGACACACTATTATTGTACATATATTTCTCATACACGTGCGTATAATTGGAGAGAGAAAGCATTTAATTTTAAATGAAGAGAGAAAGTATTTAAACTTTACTATTATACCCTTTCTATTTATTTTTTAATCTATAAAAACAAAAAAGAATGAATGGTCCACATTAGTTCATTTTATTCACAAATACCACTAGGTTTACTCTTAAACCTTACCCTATATATATGGTGAAGATCATTTAGAAACCACCCATTCTCGTAAGAACTAGTGTGAACACAGCCAAAAGTACTTAAGAAAGCTTAAAAACACACATTTTTTTTTAAAATCGCAATATTTTATTTATAGAAATACATTTTTTAAATATTTTTAATCCGAATAACAATTCTCATGCACAGGTGCATATTTCATATTTCTTGAATAACAATTACTGATGCACATGTGCATATTTTATATTTTTTGACAACACCTATACAATTTCCCTTCCATCAACACTACCATCGGTAATATATTACCAATATTATACAAATTCACTTCCGTCTACACTACCATCCGTAATACATTGCCAATGTGTATAATATTTCAAACTATGCACATGTGCTTCACCAACTTTCATACCATACCAAACAATATATTACATCATAAACAGACCAATATAACCAAACTAACAACCACTAGATAAAATTAACCAAAAGAAGATATGTGCATACAAATGACAACATCATTTATAAAGCAATGCACATGTGCATCTCTTCCCAACTGCATCATTAAATAACAAAAAAACCTTTTTTAACTCTTTGATTAACCATTACATCATTATCCTCCATCGCATCATTACGTCATCATCCTCCATAGCATCCGACATTTTTTGTACCCTTTATTCATCAATTTTCAGATCAACAGTTACCTTCTTCACCTTTTTTTCCATTTATTTGATCTACTACGATAATAGAGGATTAGTAGTGATTGTATAATATTCTATTGTAGACGGAAGGAAAATTGTATAATATTGGTAATATATTACATATGGTAGTGATTGTATAGGTGCTGTCATCAAAATATGACATATGCACATGGCATCAGTAATTCTTATTCGAATTAAAAAAATTAAATTTTTTTATAGATAAAATGTTGCGATTTCTAATGGAAAATTAAAAAAAAGTGTGTGTTTTTAAGTAGTTTTGAGGAACAGTAAAAAATTGTAAGGTTCATTGAGGAATACTAAAAAAGTGGGGAACATTGGGGAACCGACACAAACGAACTCCGATTGGACTCACTCCAGCGACGTTAGAACCGGCTTGTCAAACCTAACTAGGATCTCTTAACCCTAAACCCTAAATCCTAACCCTATACCCTAAATATATTAGGGTTTGGATTATAGGGTTAATATTAGGAATTTACTTTAGGGTTTAGCTGTAGGGTTTAGTTTTTAGGTTAATCATTAGTATTTTGGGTTTAGCTTTAGTGTTTAGGGTTTATCTTTAGGGATTAGCTTTTGCGTGTAGCTTTTAGGGTTTATAGTTTAGATTTTGCGGTTTAGATTAGGTATTAGCCTTATTGTTTAGCTCAAGGGTTAGGTTTAGAGTTTATGGTTTAGGGTTTAGAAATTAGGGTTTAGGGCTAATAGATCTCTGTTAAGGTTCGACAAGCCAATTTCAATGCCCTAAAATGAGTCCATTTGGGGTTCATTTGAGTCAGTTCGCCAATGTTCCCCACTTTTTTTAGTGTTCCTCAATGAATCCACCTATATATATATGTATATATATGTATATATGTATATATATATATGTATGTATATATATATATGTATATATATATATATATTTGTGGGTGCATATTTCATACGTCTGCCACTGTGCGAATAGTTGGATAGAGCGTGTGTTTAATATTGGATAGAATAGGATCAGTTGGACAGGTTTTAGTATTGTCAAAGTCCATCCGGACGGATGGACAACTCCATCCGAACGGATGGACAATAGAATAGTCCAAACCCCATCCGGTCAAATAGGTATTGATATTATAAAGTCCATCCGGACGAATGGACACTAGCTTATTCGGATCGGATAGGTTGTTCTCTATAAAAAGGAAGTTGGGGTTCCCATTTGGACAAGCTTTTGGATCACAGAGGGGACATGCTGTCCAACTGGTCTCACGGTACTGTAAGTTGCCAAGATATGAATAGAGACCAAACTATAAGTGACTGCTCGGTGTTGTATCTATCTTCTACTCCTTTCTTAGTAATAATAAACGCACCGAACACGTCGTATCAGAACCAAAGGTCTGTCAAACTCGCCGGTTCCTGGAATCACAAGTGGTATCCGAGCTATGATACCGATTTAATCGATCTAACAGTCTGTTAAATCACCCAAGCTCATCAATTTTTGGTTCAATGGGAGTTTTGACGTTAAACATAGAAAATCATCAAAATAAAGGTCAATTCACAGATGGATTTTGGAATTGAAGCCATCAATCTGTTCGGAATTGATTCGCGCACAATCCCGTGAAGTTTCAACATAAAATTCACACTAATAAAGATTCTAGATCGAAAATACGTGATTTGGAGTGTTCTTGAGCTGTTAGATCATATTCTTTCGGATAACCATCCGAGCGGATGACCATCCGAACCACTGATTCATCCGGCCAAGTAAACCCATCCGATCGAATGGTCATTCGAACCATAAACTCATTCGGATGAAGGCACTCAGGTGGTTAATTGTCAAGGTGATTCAAGATCAGTCCATCCGCACGAATAGACCTATCCCATTTGGACGGATGAATAAATGCCTAAAAAACTTTTTTGATCGCAACGACGAGATGAGTCTCAAGAAAAAATTCGGTGATTGAATTTTTTTTTTTTTTTTGATTTTTAACGATCAAGCTGGGTTGGTCGGGGACACCGTCTGGGGCTTTAGTGAACATGTTTGATAATGTGATCACAGATTGCGGAAATTTGTGGGGTAGTCATGATTGGTGTAGAATGTTTATCATTTAGGTTATCTGACTATTTATGGGCCAAGACGTAAAATCCGCAATGATGAAAAACTGACGTTTGGGGAAAATTGTCGTATTTTCGGCGTAGTCGAGTTTTTCACAGATAAGATAGGACTTAATTGCTTAGTTTGAGGGGGATTTCAGTGATACAGACGTCAGAATTTGCAAAAATGAGGGGGAATAAAAATTTTCAGATGTTCCAACATTTTTGAAATTCATGACGCTGCAACAGTATTCGGGTGGTTTCGACTTCAGATTGGAAGAATGGGAATCTGATCGTGGGTGAAAGCTTCCGAGATCAAGATGATCCGAGGTGTTGATATCTGATTGTGGATGAAAGCATCGGAGATCTGAGAGTGATCGTGGATGATAGCTTCTGAGATCAAGATAATCCGAGGAGATGAATCTGATTGTGGACGAATGTTTCGGAGATCGGATTACATTACCAGATGATTTGTTTTCCGATGAAGATTTACTGATTGTGGAGAATACCGTTTACACGGATCTGTCATTCTTAAGGTGCGTTAACGTTGATCACGAAAAATGGGATCTCAGATCTTCAGGGGGAATTATGGATTTGAAGTTAACAAGTGGGGTATTTGAAGTTTCTATCCATTGCCGGTTGAGTTTTTGTACATTCTTAGATCGAGTTAGCGGAATGCAAGATCGTGGTGCTGAAATGATATATCAAAAACTAAGCTTGGATGCGGATAAAGCTGAAACAGAGGATGCTGCATTGACTAGTTTCAAGTTGGTGATTGTTCGTGAAGGTTGCAGTTTAGCAAATCAGAGGAGAGTTGTGAACTCTGCAAAAGAGCTGAAGATTCATTTCAGGTGGAATTGGTGCTTTACTCTGTAAGCAAACATGAATCATCAATCGAGGGGGAATCTATTGTCAGATTTCAAGATGTCTGATTGAAGTTGCAAAAAAGTTGAAGATTACAAATTATTCAAACACGGCTCAAGGTTCTTAAAGTGTTAGTGACGATTCGACAGTGACAGCCGAGGGGGAATCTGTTGGTGAATATTTCGTACGTCTGCCACTGTTCTAATAGTTAGATAGAGCATGTGTTGAATATTGGATAGAAAAGGACCAGTTGGACAAGTTTTAGTATTGTCAAAGTCCATCCGGACGGATGGACAAGTCCATCCGGACGGATGGACAATAGAATAGTCAAAACCCCATCCGGTCGAAAAGGTATTGATATTGTAAAGTCCATCCGGACAGATGGACACTAGCTCATTCGGATCGGATAGGCTGTTGCCTATAAATAGGGAGTTGGGGTTCCCATTTAGACAAGCTTTTGGATCCCAAAGGAGACATGTTGTCCAACTGGTCTCACGGTGCTGTAACTTGTCAAGATATGAATAGAGACCAGATTATAAGTGACTGCCCGGTGTCGTATCTATCTTCTACTCCTTTCTTAGCAATAATAAATGCACCGAACACGTCATATTGGAAATAAAGCTCCGTCAAACTCGCCGGTTCCTAGAATCACGATATATATATATATATATAGGGAGAAGATCATGCGAGAATCACCTCTTATTGTGAGAACCGCGAGAACCAATGTGAGCACACCAAAAATGCCTAAAAATAGCTAAAAATCACACAAATTTTTTTTTTTGAATTTTTTAATATTTTTTATAAAAAAGGCGCTACTTTTCGAAGCCAAAAAATTTTTTTTTAAAAATTTTTTTTTGGCTTTTAAAAGTAGCGATTTTAACATGAAAAATATTAAAAAAATAAAAAAAAATTTTTATAATTTTTTTTTGATTTTTTTAGGTTTTTTTGGGGTTTATTTTTTAGCATTTTAGCTTTGGGGAAGGGGGGGGGGTTTAGGTTTTTGGCCAGTGGGGGAGGGGGGTTTATGTTTTTTTGGGGGGGGGGGGGGGGGTTAGGTTTTTTTTAGCATTTAGCTTGGGGGGGTGGGGGGTTTAGGTTTTTTTTGGGGGGTGGGGGTTAGGTTTTTTTTAGGTTTTTTTTAGGTTTTTTTAGCTATTTTAGGTTGTGTTCACATTGGTTTCAAGGTTCTCACAATAAGGTTGGTTCTCGCATGAGCCCCTCCCTATATATATATATATATATATATATGTATATATATATATATATATATATATATATATATATATATATATATATATATATATATATATATATATATATATATATATATATATATATATAGTGGGTTGCTAGAATGAGAACCACCCCGAGTTGTAAGAACCGCGAGAACCACACCATCCGGGTCGCCGTTTACCACGATTTTTTTTACAACTAGATGTGTAAATTATAAACACATCCTTAAAAAAAAATTTAAACGCCCCCCCCCCCCCCGAGGGGGTAGTTTTTTACACCACAAGTTTGGTGTTTTTATTTTTTTTCTTTTTTCTTTTTTTTTTCACCAAACTTGTGGTGTAAAAAACTACCCTCTCGGGGGGGGGGCGTTTAAATTTTTTTTACGGATGTGTTTATAATTTACATATCTAGTTGTAAAAAAAAATCATGGTAAACGGCGACCCGGATGGTGTGGTTCTCGCGGTTCTTACAACTCGGGGTGGTTCTCATTCTAGCGGCTCCCTATATATATATATATATATATATATACAAACCTCCTAAGCCGGTTATATAATATATTTTTATTTTGTTAGAAACTATTTAAACCGGTTCTATATGATACTGTAAAAGTTAATTTTATTTTTTTAGATAATAAATTATTTACCAATTATACGGGTTGTTAAATCACTATTTTTAGATATACTAACTGTAACGGTCTGAATCTACTGTATTTAGCTTTTCAACCATGGTTAAGAAACTTTTTTATTATAGTTATCAAACCGTATAAATGTGTGTCTATTTTATTAAACAACAATATTTTTACCGACACCAATAACTGCTTTACTAAGTTTAAAACATCAGTATAAAATGCTCTGTGAGTGAATATGTCTGCATCCTACGTCCACGTGTCGTGTCTAGTTTGTATGTATTAGATTATGTAGTTTAACGCACGAAAAGATCGGGACTTCATGTAAAAGACCCTTTGGTACGAAAGAGTCTTTTATGTGAATGGGAACTCAAAGCCCTTTCGTGCGAGAGGTACCTCTCGTCCCTACTTGTTCAGACGAGAGGGTTGGCCTATAAATATGTTGCTTGGGTTCCTCATTTGTAACTTTTGGATCTGAGTGGGGACACTCTGTCCATTTTAATTCTCGGTGTTGTAACTCATATTTTCTAATAGAATCAAGGTTTAAACGGTGTATCTTTGTGTTTGTCAACTTCATACATGGATTCCGCATGTGATATGAAGATTATCTGATCGGCCGGAGCATTCGATAACCCTAAACAGTCCTCACAATTGGTATCAGAGCTTGGAGGCCGGTTTCAGTGACGGATAGCACAAAATATCAACCGATTTGAGCAGATTTGAAGTTGATTTCATCCAATTTCATAGCATATCTCTTCTACTTATACTCTTGCTACTAAAACATATAATTGAACCCGAATTCATGGACAAATTTTGGTGAATTTTCAATATGTTGTCTGAAATCAGTTAACTCAAATCCTTGAAAGAATAAGATCTTAATACGAACTAAATCATTGAAAAATCTTGAAAAAATGTCAAAAAACGCAACTTGATTTTCGAGCAATAGAAGCCTGTTATCCAAAAGAACTGATCCTCTTGCACGAAACGTTCTATCCTTTCACACGAAAGGAACAGTCTGTGATTCGAAGTTTTGAAAATTGAACCTCTCGCACGAAAGGTGTTATCCTTTCTCGCGAAAGACACTAAAGTTCATTTTTAAATAATTTGCCCTTCCGCACAAGAGGACCACTCTCGCACGAAAGGGTATTGGTTCTATTTGTTTGAAAAACTTGTTTGGCTGTTTTTTGACTGTTCAGGTACTTTTCGCATAGTTCAAGGTGTTGAACACGGATTCAGAATTCTATAACGCATTCACAACCTCACCGACAACACCTATGGCCAAAAGTTTGAATCTAGAAAACACACTCAGAACAAACATTAAACCGCCCAAGTTACTAAATATGGAAGACTGTAACGGGTGGAAAGAGCGTTTCTGTAACTGGGTTTAGGCATATGCGATGGAAAGCTGGTTTGTGATACTTGAGGAATAATCTCATCCAATGAGTGATCATCGTGTTAAAAAGTCGATAATGCAATTTAATGATCATGAAAAAGCTCTCTACGTTCGTGAGATAAAAATGATTAACTACCTTTAACAGTTAATCAGAGGTGACATATTTTCATTCTCCAACACACGGGCACCGCATACTCGATATGGAAAGCTTTGAAAAACAAATACGAGGGTGGTAAAGAAATGATGAAAAGTAAAAAAAACGTTGTTGAAGAAAGAGTTCGACATTTTCAAATGTCTGAAGGGTGAAACTCTTAAACTGATGATAAAGCGATACTGACATTTGATCATTGAGTTGAAAAGATTTGGGATAGAAAAAGATCGAGAGGAGTTGGTGGATAAGCTTATAGATGCACTTCCGAATGAGAATGATTGGTCTACATACGTTATGATTCTTAGGAACAGTCTTGAATTTGGAACTATAAGCTTAAACAAGTTAATCCAAAAACTTGAAAGCCACGAACTAGAGCAACGAAAGCTGAAGAAGTTGAACAACGCGAGTATTCAACAGGATGTGAACTTATATTATCGAGGAAGTGTAGGATCGTTTTCAGACCCGAACGAGTCGATCAGAAGAGTTTTACTCAGTTTGAACGGCGGAAACAGACAAACCAATCTCAATTCTGCAAGAATACACTTTAAACTGTCGATTTGATTTATTAGAATGACTTTTACAACGTGACGACACTTCGGCAGCGCTTCGTTGCAAACTGGAACAACTGATACAGATTTCGCTTGAACTGACCCTTATATAGGCCAAGTGATTTCGCTTGAACACATTTCAAGCGGAATCACCAAGAATATCTCAAGCGGAACCAGACAACACACTCGAGCGGAATTAGACATATATGTGATTTCGCTTGAAAGTGACCTAAGTCATTTAAAGTGGAATCTCCCTAATTTCCAATATCTCGTTTTTCGTGCCCTGGTCTATCTAGCTCTATACAAGACTCGATACAAGATGAAGATGACAGACGGATGCACCAACAAGCTCCCCCTCGGATGTTGACGGAGTCTTCAGTGTCGAGTCTTCACATCTTCAGTCTTTATCAGCCTTTGGGCTTCTCTTTGAAGTATCTGACGCTGTAAATATCCTCAATCTTTATCTTCTCTTCTCTTTCATTACCAACAAACTTTTTCCCTCGGATGTTGACGTCTTCTCTATTCATCAGCACCAACATACACTATTCCTCAAATGTTGAATCTTTAATCTCGTCAGCAGCAACAATCTCAGAATCAGAACCTTGCTCTTTGTCATTCAGACTCCCCCTTTCAATCAGCCGGGATAGCTGTATGGCTTTCACAAGTTCAAGATTGCTGCCTGACTTAAATCTACACATTCTCTACCACAAACATAAGTTTTATGATATTAAATTTTAACACACTCAGACACTACTTGCAGAAATCATAAAATGATCTAACATTTATAGTCTCTGATGAACCAACTTGCAAAATCGTTTTCTTTACAAAAACTTCTAACGACCACTTGTAAAATATGTATTAAATTCTCAAACATACTCTCCCAAATCAATTGTCGTCATGTTTAGCATTTGGAATTTTGAAAATCAGCTCTTTAACACCAGTTGTCGAAAATATTAATTTTTCAAAATTTATGCTAAAACACACATAAAATCTTTTTGGATTTTTGAATAATATGAAATGCAGTAAAGAAATATTTACAAACATATTTTTGTAAGTTTGTGTAAGAGGATCATATCAGTTTCTGAGACAAATCACTAACACCGTTAAGCTTGATTTCATTATAAGTTCTAAATAATTTACCTAGATTGTCAGTATACTGATTCACTTAAATTTTCACACAAAGTTCAACTGTTTCGAGATACGATATTAATGTTTTAAGCACTTAAACTTATTCGCGTGTCCCACCACTTGAATATACTCCCGTATCCAGATCCCAATATTCAGTCTTACAGGTGAGTATACCACAGATGATATCTGTAAAGGGGTTAGGTGCGAAACCGTGAGAGCTCAAGTCAGAACTTCCGTTCAGCAGAGAGATGACGACTCGACTTTAGGTGTGTCCCCTTTAGAGGATCTTTTCTTCAACAGCAATGATTATCAATTTTATTGTTTCATCATATTTGCTGAGGGCTGTGCTATGTTTCAAGCATTTGCAAAAAGTATTATACGGGGACTAGGTCAGAATTTCCATTCAGCAGAAGTCCCGGGATAATACCCCAGATATCCACTGAGTATAAAGACCTAGTATCTCAGAAAGAGGGACCTTTCAAACAAGATTTCGGGGGTTACCCATATATCCAAGAAATTGTTACCCACGAAATAAACAAGTTTGAAATTTTAGGTTTATATCTCGTCACAATCTACTAAATGTGCAAAAACCTACTGACACATCCACAGTGAGATTGTTTATCACATTTTTAACTTTACATTTCTTTAGCGTGTTGTGAGAGTCCACTGATGTACTATCATTTCCTCTTTTCACAACAAAACTCATTTTTGATTTTATCATGTTTTTGGCTTTTACAAATTTTCTAATGTTTTTGGATTTTCTGACATTTTTACTCCCCTTAAAATGCAAACACATATAAAGAAATTTGAAAACAAACTGTACAAACAAATGACAATTGTTGTTAATTGCTTCAATTCTCCATCCACTTTGCATAAACAATCAGAACTCCCCCTTTCAACAAACTATTTTCTCATTAAGATTTCAAAACACTTAAGTTTGTTTTAGTCAAAATGATTTTTCCGAAAAATAAGTTTGGTTGATTTTACCACTTGTAGGTATGGGGATGTGATTCATCATATTGTCTTTTAACCAAAAATATGAAGATTACATCAAGTTCAAATTAATGACCTTCATTAATCACATTGAAAGAACCAACCTCTGTACCACTTGTACGTAAAATTAATCAAATACAAAGAGTGATGCCGATTCATGTTCCACTCTTACCAACTTGGGAACTCCGGCATGTCAGGTTTTTCTATTCAAAGAAAATATCCACCCAAGCCTGACCAGCCTTGGGTGTTACCGAGCTACCAACACTCGGTTTCTTACCTCCCATCTTCTTCTCATATAACTCTTTAACCCCTTTTACTTTCCGGTCAATCATTTTTCCAAAGATGTGTTTTACTTTGGGGTTAAAGGCCTTTTCAACATCAAAAACCTTTTTGTCATCATAAAATGGTCTGAAATCTCAACTTTACCAATTTTCTTCTTAAAATTTTCAGCCCGAAGTGGTGGAAAATTCTCATTATCCACAATCGAAACTGATTTTTCACCATTTTCCTCAACCTGTGGCTCCTCTGATTTTATGGAATCAGATTCATCGCCAGAAGATAGCTCCTCTGATTTTGACCTAACATAATCATCATTAGAACTATCCCCAGACTTCTTAACAACCCATTTCTGGTTGTCAGATCTAGCTCTCTTCTTGTAAAACCTGTTTGAACATTCACCAATTTCAAATTTTGAATTTTTGAATAGTTTTGTTCTATCAATTGGTGGTTCAAACTCAACCACTTTTTCTTTCAGTTTAGAAACTCCCTGTTTGGACTGAATTGCCTGTGAACAATTCATGGCAATATGACCACATTTTCCACACTTGAAACAGGTTCGAGTTCTCTTTTTCTGATCAACAGTCTTCATCTCATCTTGCTTCTTTGCAAGGAATTCTCTTTTCGACTGTCTCCAAAATTCTTTCTTTTCTTCTTCATCTACTGATGTACCTGAAACACATGTCATCTTTGATTTAAAATCACGAATATATTTTTCATTTTTCTGTTTTTCTGTTGGAGTAAAACCCAATCCTTTCTTTTTGAAATTACCGTTATGGTTTGGTTTCTTTTGAAAACCAGAGCCAGAACTGTAACCTTTTTTCTTGTTTAATTTTTATTGCACTCTTGAGGTGTATTTTTTAGGTTTATCAGTAAGATTTAAATCTTTTATTTCAGAAATGTTAATTTCTGTTAGTTTGAAAACCTTTTTTATCATTTCAGTTTTGACACCTCTTATTGAAAATTCCTCATCAGAATATAATTTATCAGAATCATTCAAAGTATATGCCACCTTAAATGTTTTATCATTCAAATTAGATTTTGATAACAGGAATTCTTTATCATAAACTCTTTTGCCCTGTTTTTCATTTTGACCCGGAGTGCTGGACTTAGACTTTGACTCCGACTTTGACTCTGATTTTGACTCCTCTGTTTCATCGTTATCTAACACATGATCCACCACTTTCTTCATCAATTGAGATTGTTGATCAGTGTCAGACGATGTAAACGTGACATCAATACTTTCAGGTAAATTAACTGATGACTCCGACTCCCGCTGCAAATTTGTTGCCATTTGGACTGTTTCAGAATTTGGATTTCTGGGCAAATATCCATTTTCCAGCGGGGGTGGACACTTGTTGTAACTGACACCTTGTTTCTTACCAGAATTTTTCTTGTCAGACTTTTTCTTAGTGTCATTCTTCTTCTCAGTCTTCTTTTCTGGAGTCTTTTCTTCAGAAACTTTTCCAACATTTTTTTCTTCAGTTACTTCATCCTCTTCAAATGCCTTCATGCCTTCAACAGTTAGATAAATCCTGTCAATGACATAAGAAGTACATGAGTAACTTTTCAACAAACGGTTTACTCTTTCAGTTCAATTCGTTGAGCCTCCAGCTTTTGGTCAAGAGTAGCACACTTCTCAATGTAATTGTTCACAACTTTCTGCTTTGTCATGATAGCTCCTTGAAGTGTTTTCATAGCTGTTGCTTGCTCTTCACTTGATTGATTATATTGATTCATGGACTTGTTCAGAACATCGTATGATTCCTTCAACTGATTTATGTTGTTAATCAATTCACTGTTTTTCTTTTTTATAAACTCACAGTTTTCACAAATCACCGGAATCTTTTTAGCATTAGCTTCTTCATCAACTTTAAACTTCGGAACTTCTTTCACCTTTTGCCTTATCACAGGGACATCTTCATTATCACTGCTAACTGGTGTTTTTACCTTTTTCTTTTTCTTTTTAACTTTTTCATCTTCACTGTCACTTTCTTCCAACATTTTAAAATGAGCTGCCAATCTTCTTGCACGATACTCTCTGTCATCATCACTATCTTCTTCAACACGAGCAACAAAAGCTGTGTGAACTGGAGCTTTGTTAGGATCATAATCATCCCAATTGAAATTATCCCAACTAAACCCTTCAGGTAACTTTTCATCATCTTGACCAATCACACATGCTTTTGCATCAGATAAAATATACTTATCCCAGTTGAATCCTGTTAATGGAATCTTTTTATCTTGATTTACCATACAGGCTCTCTTTGAAGATTCTTCAATCACAACCCTTCCATGTGCTGTTTGTGCCTGCTGCTGAGTTGGTTGTTGAGCAACTTGATGGTAGATGGCTTTCCTGTAATAATCATTGTTGTTGTTGAATGGATTTTGAGCTCCACTTGCTTCGCGATTCTTGCATTCTCTCTTGAAATCTCCTTTTTCCCTGCAACGAAAACAAGTGACTTTAGATTTGTCAAAACCTAAAGTAGAAATATAAGCCTCACGGAGATCATCTCTTCCTATGATCTGCTTAAATTTCTCAGCTCTCCTCAACACACTAGCCAAGCACCATTTTATATCCATTAGCTCCATCTCTTCAGCATCAATTTGGTCGTAATCTTGCTTAGTCAGCATAGGATTCCCGATTTGACCTGCCACAAAACTTCCATATGATTCTAAAACAGTTCCCAACAAAGACATGTGGCTCTTTGCAACTTCTTCAGTGTAATCTTGATCATTCTCCAGATTCAGAACAATGTTGCATTGTAACTTTCTACCACTCTTTGTTACAGTCAAGTTAGGATCAAATGATGGAAATGATGAGAAACTTGTCTTGTTGTTTGATCCTTTTGAAGAACTTCCAGATGAAATGATGGAAATGATGGAAAAGCAGTTTCCACTTTTGGAGAAAAATTTGGGGTTTTATCATTTAACCCTGCTTTGTAGTAAAGCCCGATGTCTTGTTCACCATCGAAGTCTTTCATCTTGGAGATCTTTCTTTGTTCCATCTCCCGAGCCTCAATCTTTGCAATCAATTTGCTAAGTGTCAGATTGCTGAATCCTTTCTTGTTTCTTAGCATCATGAGATATGTTCCCCAAGTCTCATGTGGCAATGCATCAGCAAGTTTTTCAATCAACTCTTCATTATCTTTTTCGATGCTTAACCTTCTCATGTTGGCTAAAAGATTGCAGTATCTTTCTATAATCTGCTTTGTGCCTTCATTTTTCAATCCACGAAACAGATCAAACTCTTTCTTTAAAAGTGATTTTTTGTTCTTGGCCATCTCTTGGCTTCCATGAAACTTTGATTTTAATGCTTTCCATATTGAATATGAAGTTCTAGTGTGCTGTAATAACACCAAAATATCTTCCTTCATAGCTTGTTGTAATAAACTTAGCATCATTTTCTCATCTTTGTATTTCTTTCTGTTTTCAGCACTCAGATCTTTAATAGGAATAATTTCCTCATCATCATTTGTCGGTCTCACATACTTCCTCTCAACACATTCCCAAGCATCTAAATAGTTTACTTGAACCCAGTTCTCAAAGCGACCTTCCCAACCCTTATACTCCTCGATGTTCATGAGTTTGGGTGGTTTTTGCATGGTTCCCGTTTCGTTTTCCAACATCGTGTTCTGTGCAAGAGTAATCGGGGTAGCAAATGCGTTATAAAATTCCTCGTCCATTTTTCAGATTTCAAGAAATTCTCAACCCTGTCTTTTCAAGCAAAATAACACACTTCAAACAATAACTGTTCAAGCGAAATCACTGAGTTTAAATGGAAACACTGATTCGAGCGGAATCATCAACAACTTTCAAGCGGTATACCATTTGGAGCGGAATCACACTGAATTTTCAAGCGGAACCAAGTTTCGAGCGAAATCAGCAAAGCATTTCAAGCAGAATATCAAGTCCAAGCGGAATCAACTTAATAAAATCAAGCGAAATACCGGTTTTTCAAGTGGAATCACGTATGAACTGCTGCTGATGTCATCATACACTCGCTGTTTTTCAAGCGGAATAGCAAATTTTACTTGATTTAGATAAAATTAAAGTCTAATTTTCACAAGGATTAGTTAAAACACTATTCCGAGCATGATGTTAAAACATCAGACCATTTTGACTGTGAAAAGTTTTGAATTTTGAAAAAGACAGTGTAGAAATCAGAAAATGCAGCTGAATTGGTAAGGACTCTTCTTCATGAGCTCTGATACCACTTGTAGAATCGTTTTCAGACCCGAATGAGTCGATCAGAAGAGTTTTACTCAGTTTGAATGGCGGAAACAGACAAACCAATCTCATTTCAGCAAGAATACACTTTAAACTGTGGATTTGATTGATTAGAATGACTTTTACAGCGTGACGACACCTCGGCAGCACTTCGTTGTAAACCGGAACAACTGATACAGATTTCGCTTGAACTGACCCTTATATAGGCCAAGTGATTTCGCTTGAACACATTTCAAGCGGAATCACCATGAATATCTCAAGCAGAATCAGACAACACACTCGAGCGGAAATAGACATATATGTGATTTCGCTTGAAAGTGACCTAAGTCATTTCAAGCGGAATCTCCCTAACTTCCACTATCTCGTTTTTCGTGCCCGGATCTATCTAGCTCTATACAAGACTCGATACAAGACGAAGACGACAGATGGATGCACCAACAGGAAGCATAGTGTCGAATGTTCAATCTCCAAAAATTGGTACAACTTTCAGTGCTGGAAACTCATCTGGGACACCACAGAGTAGTTCATCGAACAGTGCTATCGGGTTTTCGAATAGATGAAAAACCGTCAACTCCGAATACTTAGTCATCCTATGCTTCAAACAGCCATCCAAATCAGAACCAATCCAATCCAAACATTATTCAATGCAATATAGCCGTAAACCTCAACAATTCATAAAGCATGAGTCCAGACGCGGCTAAACAACAAATGATATTCTTGGCATCGATTTTGGTATCCTACAAAAGTCTCGTTGCAGGGAAAATTGATAGATATCCGTTGGTGCATGGCGAGTATAATCAGGTGGGCTCAACGTTTCATGGAGATTATGGGGAGACAGTGTGTTGGAGGTCTCGATACCAAGCTTGGATTCGATAAATCCAAGGTGACGTGTTTCGAATGTAAACAAAAGGGACATTTCAAACGGGAATATCCGAATCGTGAGGTAGATGATCATATACACCAGTTCCATGACAACTACTATCGCAAAGCCGTCTACCACCGAAACAAAGAATAACCACCAAACTTCAACCAACCACAGATTGACGATGGGTCGACAAAAGACAAGAGTCGTGCTTTGGTGGTAACTAAGGAAGATGAAGCTTTTAATTGAAATAAATACATAAAAAGTGATGGTGTAGCTTTGATGGCAGAGATAGTAGAAAAGCTATGTTAGTGCATTTATGTCTATCGTCTCCGTCAATCAAGTTCGTAGCAGTTTCTGAAGAAAACTAGCCTTATATTGTAATATTTAGATAATAAGGGCAAGGTGGCATTATTGTAAATAAGGGGAAATCTCTTATAACCTTTGCCTATAAATAGAGGAGTTAGGGCTTAGTTTTAGAACTTTTGCCATTTTGGAGATTGGAGCTTAGAGAGAGAAAGTAGCAAGGTGATTCAAGGTGCTTGTAACATTTCAGATCTATCAATAGAATCACATTTATAGTACGGTTCTCGTGTTCGGTCCACACACCTGTATGGATTCCGCACGTCACACGTGTCTTACGCAATCGTTACGGAGTCGAAAACTGATCCTACAGGTGATATCAGAGCAGGAGCTCGATTGCACGGATCAATCGCACAAGAATTGAAGTGAATTCAACAGTTTCAGATCCAAATTTCATTCCGATTTGTCTAATTTCTTCATCTTCTCACTTTATTCACGTTTTTGACTGAAAATCACAAAATTAACATGGCTTTTACGGTTAAAATTGGCTGATTTTTGAATATATTGTGCGAACATCATCATTGTTCAAGCCTACAAAATTTTAGATCAAAACTCCAAACGATTTGAGAGAAATCTAAAGTTTTTCTGGTTCGAGAATGTTAAAAATTGATGCTGTTGTTCTTGTTGTTGGCCACCGATCGGATGACCATCCGATCCTTAGCATCATTATTCATTTGATTCACTTTAATCGTGAAGAACCAAAGAATCGAGTTTAGGCCGAAGCCTGTAATCGAGGGTTTGGATCTTATACAAAAGCTGGAGAATCGTCCTGCAAAACAATAAACCGTTAGGCTCGCCGCAGAGATGGGAGGGCCCCTCTACGACCACCCTCCAGCGTGAGGATAAGTATTGATAGAGAGAGAAAGTAGATAGAGAAAATAAGGACGAAGGTTCAGAAAATCGTACTTGGCTTTGTACTTGATGGGATATTTATAATGGTCAACTGAGATAACATCATTCGTCAAGACGCACTTGAATGGAGGTTCGTCCTCAGAGATTTGGATGAACGAACATCTTAAGAATGTACGTTCAGGTATAGTCCGGTCCGGTCCGTTCCAAAGAATCATGTCCGGCCTTGGATATGTATCTTCAAGTCCCCTACTTTGTTAAGTTCTGCAAAGGACTTAACAAAATGTTTTGCATAGGCTACCTTGCCCGAACGACGTGTCGTTTTTTAAGTGGTCCCAACCGGATGTCGTGTTGCTATTTGAATGGTGCTGACGTATCGCAGGTGAATTAGATAACTTGGTCGTCAATCACCTACTTGTGACGGTTAGGAAACCCTGGATTGGGAATCGTGATTATATGAAATGACAGTTTGATTTGACCATCCCCCAAACCGCCTTAAAATCTTCTTATAAAAACCCATTATTCACTTTTTATTTTCACCTTTTCACTATCAGGATCTCTTTCTTCTTCTCTTGTTACCCTCTTTATCTGTGTCCTCTTCTTCTTCTTTAAAAGGTACGCTCTTTTCTTAACCATGGCTCCTGGTAAGGAGAATCTATCGGAGAGTGTGAGCCTTCTTACGCAACGACAGTTGGATAAGTTTATTCGAGAGTATAGAATCCCTCTAGATCTCCGTCCAGTTCTTCCTTCTAAAGATGAAACCATTTACCCTTTTCGTCAGGGGAAGTTTCCCGTTTATACGCGTGTTTGCAACTTCGCGAGTTACAGGGTCCCGTTTTCGGTATTCTTAATTAGGGTTCTTCAGTTTTTTAGGGTTCACATCTGTCAAGTTAATCCGTTTGGATTGAGCCGTGTGAACCACTTCGAAATCTCTTGCAGGGCCCAGAATCAGAGGCCAGACTTAAACGTTTTCCGTTTTTTTTACGAGTTCATTTCTGCCGGAGATTAGATGACTGTTGCCTCCCGGTGGAGATGGTATGGAGGTTCAAGGACCAGACTATTTCCTTTGACCTTGATTTTGTTTTTAATAAAGAATTGGCCCGTGCTCTGATAGATCATAGATCCCCGATCCGTGCCCTTCACGAGCATTTTCTTTTATTGGGTCGCGTCTGTTTTTCCAGGGGCCAGGGGGATAGGGATTAGCCGGTCATTCGTATGAAGCGAGGACGTAAGTTTCCGGCCCTTTACCTTCACCTTCGGTCACTTTGTTTTTCCCTTACTTTATTTAACTTGTTTTTATTTTGAAAATGCTGGTGTCGAGATGTCTCTCAGGGATGCTCTGAAGCTTCCCAGCTTTGATGTTCTGGATTTTGACTTTGACGATCAAGGAGAGGGTGAGGTTCCGCTTATGAAGCAGGTGGCTTATGCGGCTCAGGAGATTCGGCCCTTGATTACCCAAGATACATCCGAGCCATCAGCTGTAGAGGCTACTTCTTCTATTCCGACGCCCACAAAAGGTGCTGCTGGCTCCTCCGGATCCCAAGCTGGAAAGAAATCTATTTTAGATGACGTGGATAGTGATCCGGAGGTACGTAGTTTGGATGAAGCCCTACAATATCACCCTTCTTCTGCTTCTTTGAAGAGTAAAGGTGTTATGCCTGAAGCCGATCAGAAAGCTCTTATGCGTAAGAGGAAAAATGATCCTATACAGATCCGTTCTTCTGACCCTCTTCCTATGCCGAGGCCGAAGAAAAACAGAAGAAGTTCTTCCTACTCCGGTGGTGATGTGATGAATGAGTTGGATGAACACCTTACTGGTGGTAAGTTTTCAAGGGAAGAAGCCGCACGGGCTCGTTCTGCGCCGACTCCTACTTTTTCTGGTGGTTTTCTTCCTGTTAACGAAGTGGAAAGTATGGAGGTGGAGAATCCAGAGACTATGGATAAGGGGGATGGAAAGACTCGTGGAGAGCCGAAGGTGGTGACTTTTTCAGGTACGAACTTGGACTCGTCTTCGGGTCCGGACCGTTTTATTGATGATGAGGAAGACCAAGTGTCCTCTCTTCCTCCATCTTGGTTCGGACCTGAGTTGATGTTCTTTTTTCGATATGCAGATGTATTCTCGGATGATATGGAAATTGACCCTGGAACAGCTGAGGAGAAGTTTATTCCAGATTGGGATATCCGGAATAAAGATTCAGTAATGGATGAGCTTGTTGCTAGAACTCTTCTTTTTAGCATCAGTACTCCGCTGGACCATGCCCGGAGCCGGAGAATGAAAAATCAAGATTTGGGCGCCATGGTCCTATCCAATCAAGCTCAATCCAACATTTTTGTGACGGAGCTTTATCGAAGATGGGTCGCAGCAGAGTCAGTGAGGGAAAATTTGGAGAAGGAGTCCCTCTCTTTGAAGCGCAAGATTCAGAGGGCTCCGGATGCGGAGAAGATGATTGCTCAGTTTACCCAAGACCTTCAGTCCCAGCAGGAGAAAGTTAAATCCTTGACCACCCAAAATCAATCATCTCAAGCGGCTGCTGCCTCCGCGGCGGAAGATCGTGATAGAATATCAGCGGAGTAAAAAAATTTTGCCGAATCTTTTATGTAAAAGGATGAAGAGCATAATGTGGTTTTGGCGAAGATGGAAGAGTCTTTTGCAAATGCTCGTCTGGCTTATGCGAATATGATGGCTGTTACGCACTTTACCCGATTTGTATCCTTTTTTATTTTACTATTTCTTTCTAACACTTTAGTCAGAGCGGGATGTGCTTAAAACAGGGGAGGCCGATTTGAAGGCTCAGATCGAAGAGATGAAAGGGAATTATGAGGCCGAGATTGAGAAGATCAAGAAGGAGAATTTTACTTTGAAAGCGAAGGTGGATGATCTCCAAGCAACAAAGACCTGGCTTCTTTCGGAGGGAGCGAAACTTCTTGCTAAGAACACACACAAAGGTCCAGAGATGACTGCTGCTATTGCTGCTGTAAACAACGCGATGAGCGCCGTAGGTGTCAACTCTGGACTTCAAAATGGATACATTCATGCTCTGAAGAAGAAGTATTCGTACGCCGAAGTCCCGTTGCTGAACCGCAATGCTGGTGAAGAGTTAAATACGGCGGTTGCTTGCTTTGATTCCCTTACCTTCCCGGTGATAGAAGATCTTCCGAAGCTTGTTAACGAGCCGCTTTCTAAAATCAAGGATGCTCTTTTCTTTGTGAGCAGGGAGTCTTCGAAAGAATGAGGTGGACATGCCCGGTTTCTTGGGGTATGCACCTTGGAAGGTTTTTTAGTTTGCTTAACTGTTTCTTAGAAGGTGGACATATCTGACGACTTAGGATATGCACCTTATCTTGATTTAGAACGAATGTAAATGATGTTTTTACCGCTTTTGTGTATGTGACATTTATCCCTTAAATGGTTTTACATGACTTCCGGTTATATTGATCCGGTTATTTTTTGATGTAGTTACTTTGTTTTGCATGCGTCCATGCTTTTTATGCCTATATTTTCTTTTTTAGAACATTCTTTTTATTGTACGGATCCGATTTGTTTTTAGCTCTAGGATAATTTTTTGAAATGAAGGAAAGAATACGAACAATGCCAGCTCATTCTTGCCTTTTAGGGTTAGTATCCCTGATTCGGCCGATGATAACTTATGTGTTGCAACTTTTTGTTAATGATAGAAATTTTGAGTATCCTATTTAATCAGTCTGGAGTATATTCTCGGATTAACACATACTTGGTAAAAACATTAAGATAATCTGCGGGTAAAACCCTCCGCAGTTCATGGAAATATAAAATAGCTGTGCGGGCAATACCCTCCGCATTACAAGGAAGATAAAAACGATGCGGGTCGTAGCCTTTGCATTACAAACTTATTTTGAAGCTTTCTAAAGTTTTTCAAAGGAAACATTGTTTTAGGTGCATTCCATTCCAAGTACGAGGAACAGGCGTTCCATCCATCTTTATGAGTGTGTAAGCACCATCCTTTCCAGCAGTTTTAATTTGGTAAGGGCCTTCCCACTTCGGAGCCATCTTTCTCGTACCTTCAGCAAGGCTTGCCTCATTGCTTCGCATAACATAATCTCCAACCTTGAATTGGACCTCTTTTACTTTTGAGTTGTAGCGCTTTTCCAACTTTTTTTTATACTTTGCTTCTCGGATAGCCGCAAGTTCTCTTCTTTCTTCGGCCAGGTCGAGGTTCAGGAGGATTTCTTGTTCGTTCACTTCTTGATTTTGCTGCATGCGGGGGGTAGGTATGCCTACTCCGCCGGGGATAACTGCCTCCGTACCGTACGTTAAACTAAAAGGAGTCTCCCTTGTGCTTGTTTTTGGCATCGTCCGGTGAGCCCACAGGACGTGCGGAAGTTCATCTGCCCAAGAGACGCCCTCTTTTCCCAGACGCTTTTTTTTTATGCCCTCCACAATGCTACGGTTGGCTCTTTCTACCTGTCCGTTGGCCTGGGGATGGGCAACCGAAGCGAAATTTTGTTCAATGTGCATTCTTTCACACCAGGTTTTGAATGTTTTTTTCTGCGAACTGCTTCCCGTTGTCACTGACGAAGCAGAGCGGCATTAGGTATCTGCATACTATATTTTCCCAAACGAATCTCAGTACTTGATCCCCGGTGATAGTTTGGAGAGGTTTGGCTTCAATCCATTTTGTGAAGTAATCGATGGCTACCAACAAGAACCTCACTCCTCCGGTGGAAAAAGGGAAAGGACCAACGATGTCAATTCCCCACTTATGAAACGGCCAAGCCGAAGTTACGGGAATGAGGTTATTTTTAGCTCGGTGGCTGATGGGGGCGTGTCGCTGACAATCTTCACATGCTTGTAATTCATCGACGTCACTCTGATGCATGCCTGGCCAGAAGTACCCAGCGTTTATAGCTTTCGCCACAACCATCCTCGGCCCGGAGTGGATGCCACATATCCCCCAGTGGATTTCTCTTATAACATAGATGGCTTCTTCCGGAGTCAGACATTTTAGGAGCGGACCTAAAAAGGTCTTTCGATAAAGTTTTCCATCGTGAACCTGATATTGTAGTGCTTTTACCTTCTTTTTCCTTTGGAAGCATGCCATCTTTCAGATAGTCTAAGATCGGAGTCATCCATGATCTTTCCTATATGGAGATTGACACTACGAACTCTATTTGATGGATGGCTGGGGCTTGCAAGGTTTCGACCAGCACTTCTTTGGACAAATGACAAAATGCTACAGACGCGAGCTTGCTTAGAGCATCCGCCTTTTTGTTCTTGCTTCGTGGTATGTGAACTATTTTGCAAGAGTCGAATGAGGAGATTAAATTGTTAACTTGACTTAGATACCGGATCATGTTTACTTCTCGTGCTTCGTACTCTCCGCTGACCTGGTTAGCGACTAGTAATGAATCAACATGAGCCAGAACGGAGGTTGCACCAGCCTTAGCTACGGTTTGGAGTCCCGCGAGAAGGGCTTCATACTCTGCTTCATTGTTTGAAGTTTTAAACTCAAAGCGTAGGGCGTAAGTATATTCTATTCCTTCCGGATCTATCAAAATTAAACCGGCTCCCGACCCTTCTTTACTGGAGGCTTCGTCAGTATACAGGTTCCATACCCTTGGGAGAGTAGACTTTTCTTTGGTGCTTTCTCCGGTCGGTACCTCTGTAAGAAAATCTGCCACAGCTTGACCTTTTAGCGGACCCCTAGTTCGGTAGGTAATATCGAAAGCGCTGAGTTCGATTGCCCATTTGGTGAGGCATCCGGAAACCTCCGGCTTTCTGAGGATTTGCTGGATTTGAAGGTCAGTCTAAACTTCTATGTTGAAAGCCTGAAAATATCTTCGGAGCCGTCTGGATGCATGTACCAATGCGAGTGCCAATTTTTCTATCATCGGGTACCGAGTTTCATAATCTTTTAAGATACAGCTTACATAGTAAACCGGTATTTATGCTTGGTTTCTGTGTACCACAAATACCGCACCGATGGCGAAATGGGAAGCGGAGAGGTACACAGTGACTGTTTCTCCGGTAATTGGGGCAGTTAATGTGGACAAGGACCTAAGACAAACTTTTAACTCCTTGAATGCTGAATCGGCCTCCGCCGTCCATTCTATCTGACCCTTTCTAGTACGTTTTTTCAATACGTTCATGAAGGGAATGGTCCGGTCAGCTGCCTTGGAGACAAAATGGTGAAGAGCCACTAGCTTACCATTTAGTGATTGGATTTCTTTTACTGTTTTCGGAGGCTGCATGGAAATGACGGCTCGAATCTTGTCTGGATGTGCCTGGATTCCGGACTGAGTTATCCAAACGCCCAGAAACTTCCCTTCTTCTAAACCGAAAGAACGTTTTTTAGGATTTAACTTGAGGTTGATACTCTGAAGCCGGGTGAAGGTTTCGAGTATATCATCGATCATGTTATCTTCAGCTTCGCTCTTGATGACCAGATCATCTACGTAAATTTCCAAGTTCCTTCCGATCTGATCCTTGAATGCTTTATCCATCAACCTCTGGTATGTAGCTCCGGTGTTTTTTAGCCCGAACGGCATTTTAGTATAACAGAAGAGGCCTTCATTTGTTACGAACGTCGTCTTGTCCTCATCTTCCAAAGCCATCTGTATTTGATGGTAACCTTTATATGGTTCCAAGAAGCATTTAAGGCGAAAGCTGGAAAGAGAATCGATTTTCAAGTCGATCTCCAGCAGGGGGTAACAGTCCTTCGGACATGCATTGTTTAGGTCAGAAAAATCAACGCACATTCTCCAAGTTTTGTCTTTCTTTGTTACCATCACCGGGTTGGAGACCCATGTTTGATACCGCACTTCCCTGATAATTCCGGCGCTTAACAGCTTTCGTACGTCTTCGGAGATGGCTTTATGACGAGCTGGAGCCATGTTTCTTTTTCTTTGAGTGACTAGTTTTGCCGAATGTGACACTTTCAACTTGTGCTCAGCCAATCACCGAGGGACTCTGATCATATCCGAAGTTTGCAAAGCAAATACGTCAAGCGAGCTGGACAAAAGTTTCCATAACCGGAAAATGTGGGTGAATAGCCCATTCCTCTGTAAGGAGGGTCGGAGGTTGCACATTACCCTCGCTTTGCCGTATTTCAGCTACGCACATGGTTAACTGGGAGTGTAAGGTTGCTACTCCTGCTTCGGTGGGAAATTTTAATGACCCATGAATGGTAGAGCTAATAATACCGAAAGCATACATCCCTGGTCTTCCTAGTATGACGTTGTGGACGGACCTTGCTCCCACTACCAGGTACATCAAGTTGACAGTTCTGACCAGGCTTCCGGTACCCAACGTTGTTGGTAGAGTGATTTGCCCAATCGGCTAGACCACCTCTCCAGAGAAACTCACCAATGGCATTGATACTTGTATCAGTTTTGCTTTGGTTTGCGGGGCCAATTGTTGGAAACACTGTTGATACATGATCTCAGTGGCACTTCCACTATCGACATAGATCTGTCGGATCTTGTGCCCTGCGATCACCACATATACTATGATCGGTCCATCTTTGACTTCTCTGGGAGTGATTGCGGGGAAAGCGATTGGCGGTTGCATCCAAGCGGCCATATGATGATTGGTCCGCTTTATGCCCTGGTTACTTGCTTTCCTTATCATGCAGATTGCTGGTTGGTTATTCGGGTTTTCTACCGAACTTCCTGAAGATTTTCCTTCCTTTACTTCTTTTACCAAATGCGACAGCTTACCGGATCGAACTGCTTTTTCTTTTTCTTGCTTTAGAGACCAACAATCATCCATATTGTGGCCTCGCGCATGATGGTAATCACAATATTTTTTGGAGTTCTTATCACCTGGAATCTGGAGCTTTGGTGGGGCAAGGAAATTTGCTCCTTCGGCACTGAGAATTTCACTAGGAGTTTTGGAGAGGTCTGATAGGTTATAGAAGCGAGATCCGGAACTCCTTCCGCGTTGCGGCCGATCATTTCTGCTGTAAGGATGAGATCGTCCCCTATTTCCGGAGGGCGTTTTATCAAATACGGAACCACCATTTTTCTTCCAGGAGGACATTTTATGCTCTGACTCCGGGGCTGGATTACATGCGTTTTTTCCTCGAGAGAAAGCTTTGGCTCGCTCCATGAGTACTTCCATCGTCTTCGGGAGATTCTCGTGTAACTTTTCGACCAACTGGTTATTCCGGACACCGTGACAGAATCCAGAGATCCTTAATTGGTCCACGACCCCACTGATCTGCATACTTTCTCGATTGAACCGATCAATGAAACTATCCAAAGATTCGCCATCTTTTCTTCGGATGTTGTGTACTTCGATAATTTCTTTGGAGTAGTGCCTTTGCTGGCTGAAGTTCTGAAGGAACAACCTTCAGAACTCTTCGAAATCATTGATTTCGCCTTCATTTAGAGCGTCAAACCATACTCTTGCTGCCCCTGTTAATGTTTGCGCGAACATAAAACACCAAGCGGGCATCGGCCATTGCTCAACTCGTGCGGCCCCATCGAAATCGAACATGTGATCATCCAGATCAATGGTTCCGTCGTATTTCTTTACCGTGGTTGGCATTTTGAGCTTCGGAGGGAGCTTTGCATGTGTGATGCGAGCACTGAATTTGGACTTAGCCGTCATGGAAACCGGATGATAAGGTTTGGTGAGCTCCGGATCATTGACTATTTCTGTTTGAGTTTCATTTCACGTTATTACTACTGGAGATGGTCCGGAGGATCCCTGCACGTATTTACTATAAGTTTCCGAAGTAACAACGGTGGAGAAAGTAGGAGAGGTGAAAATTGTAGGACCCGTAGTCCTTACCGGTGTTTCATCGTGGAAGAGCCTGGTTCCTAATCCGAGGATCTCTTCATCCCTAGTCTGTTGGGCTTTTAATCTTCGTAGAAGACTTGCATTTTTGGAAAGGAATTCTACATCGAATTCTGACGTCTGTAAGTGGGAATTAATATGAAAGGCAAAGTTGTTCCTGGTCCCGAGCTCAAAGGAGCCGAAACTGTGGAAACAATGCTTGTTGGTGCTGTAGTTTGCATACTAACAGACATGGATCCCAAATTCATAGAACCCGAGGCCGCCATAGTTCAGTTTGCTGCTCAAGAAATTCACTAGAGTGAAGGACTATGAGTTGTGAAATCGGATGGCACCAACTGAAGAACCAAAGAATCGAGTTTATGCCGAAGCCTGTAATCGAGGGTTTGGATCTTATACAAAAGCTGGAGAATCGTCCTGCAAAACAATAAACCGTTAGGCTCGCCGCAGAGATGGGAGGGCCCCTCTGCGACCACCCTCCGGCGTGAGGATAAGTATTAATAGAGAGAGAAAGTAGAGAGAGAAAATAAGGACGAAGGTTCAGAAAATTGTACTTGGCTTTGTACTTGATGGGGTATTTATAATGGTCAACTGAGATGACATCATTCGTCCAGATGCACTTGAATGGAGGTTCGTCCTCGGAAATATGGGGAACGGACATCTTAAGAATGTCCGTTCACGTATAGTCCGGTCCGTTCCAAAGAATCATGTCCGGCCTCGGATATGTATTTTCAAATCTTTTGTTGTGTTGTTGCAGTTGACGAAGGTTATCTGGTCAGCGAACATTTAATAATCAACGAACTCTCAAATCAAGTTGATAATTATTCCTTGACGAACCTTTATGTGACGAACTGTTGGAAACTTAAAATGTTGTCATTTGTCATGATTGGTCACCGATCGCATGGCAATCCGATCAGATGACCATCTGATCATAGACATTCAGCAAATCCTATCCGATCCATTGCAGTGTTACTCGATCGGATCACCATCCGATACTTACCATTTTGTGACAATCGTCGGATCACCATCCGATCGAGCGGTGATTCGATCGACGAACTCTCAAGAACTGTTTGATGAACCTTCATATCCACAACGAACTCTCAGTAGTGCGACGAACAATTGACCTTGACGAACTCTTTAGTGTTGACGAACCCTTCTCTTTACATCACGTGAACAATAGTCAGCGGCCCTATAAAAATTGTGTTTGAAATAATATTGTCGGCCATTTGCATGTGATTTGAGAGGCTCAATACAAGTTATCGGTCCAATAATGTTCAATCAGATCACAAGATTTTGTCAGTATTGTCGCATGAAGCTTTAAAAGTTGTAAAGTTACTCTATCCAATCATTTTTATTAAAAAATTTTGGCAGCCACATGATCTTTAATTGTTCGCATAAATTGGTCCATTCACATTAAAATACTTGAACTATTGTTGGCTGAAGACTCAAAACCAGTTGGTCCGACCTGGTCACAGTAGAGCTTCAGATGACCTAGCAAGAACCTGCAAGATCACAAGGAAAAAGCACATCGTTAGCCTCGTCACAGGGAGGGGGGCCTCTCTGAGACCAAGCTCGGGCGAGAGAATAAGTATTTGTGAGGAGAGAGAGGGTCAGGGGGGCCTCTCTGTGACCAAGCTCGGATTACCCTTTGCTTGAAGTCTTGGCGGGGTATTTATAGTTTTTGGGTATGCTGACGTGGCAAGTTAGTCAGGGTCGGACCAGTCGTTGTACGTCACTTGTCATGACGTGTCGTTCTTTGATTGGCTATTTTGAGGCGGTGTATGCCCCAATAAAAGGGAGAGAGAAAGTAACTTTCTATTTTCACTTTTCTACTTTATCTTCTTCTTCCTTTTCTCTGAGGCGAAACGACTTCATCAAGCAGGTTAGTGTCTTCCTTCTAAAATGGTGAATAAAAGCAACTTGTCTGGTTGTTTTAATATTTTGAATAAAAATGGCTTGAAATGGTATGTAGATCAATATGCAATTCCTGCTTCTTTACACCCTATTCTTCCCGAAAAGGACACGCCTATTTATCCTTTTGTTCCAGGGAAGATAGGGGTTTATACTCACCTATTCGACTACTGTAACTATCGTCTTCCTCTGATGAAATTCTTGATCGAAGTCCTCTTATTCCATGAAGTTCACCTTTCTCAAATGAACCCCCTGGCCTCGCCAAGGTGTGTCATTTTGAGTTAGCCTGCCATGGCTTGGGCTCCGACCCGGATCTGGATGTGTTCCGGGCTTTTTACAAGTTGAATCGGTCCGGTAGTTGGTATACTTAAGAGGTTAGAAAGAAAAACGCTTGTTGTTATTCATGGATTACTACCAGTTTTAAGGAAAGACTGTTTCTTCTTGATTGATGATCGGTGCGTTCCGGCCGAGATGTCATGGAGATTAAAAAAAGTCTCGTCTCCCGCCCCCTCTTCTTGAAGACTTTGAATTCAATAAGAAGTTATATGCGACCTTGATCAAGGAAGTCGGGCGCGTACAAAAGTATCCGGAACACATTTTGGTCATGGGGCGGATAAGCACAATTTGGGCCGAACCAGAGTGGTACCCTACCCTTAGGTGGAATGGAGAGGGTTAGTTATACTTTTAACTGATAAAAGGAACACCCTATCCTTGTAATGTTTATTATTTATTTTATTGTTTGTTGTATGCTTTTGTCATGCCAGACTATGGATGTTATTTGTTTTTTGCTTTGTGCAGTTATAGGTTTGAAAGATGCTTTGAGGCTAAAGTCCTTCGACTCCACCGAACTTGACGTCCGTGCTACCAAGACTCCGAAAGGCGATCTGCCACACTTGATTGTAGTTCTAGAGAACCTTTATCCAATTCGGGAACCGGCTGCTCCGGTCGATCAAGGTGGTTCGGTGGGGCAAGGGGGTTCGGGTTCGGTGGCTGGCAGTGATTGGGGCAAGGAGAAAATTTCTCTTGAAGTGAAGGGGTCTGACTCCAAGGTGGTATTGTATGGTTCGGTACACCTTTCTGTTGGGGATGAGGGGGTGAATGTTGAAGGAGGTGGTGAAGGTGATGATGATGTTGACACACGCCCTCAAATTAGTCTGAAAAGAGGACGGGCCACTTCCTCCAAGGCTAATCCAAATCCAAAGACACTCAAGAAGAAGAAGTTGGATTTTAAAACAATCACATTGGAGGATGATGATGATGATGATCAGGCCACCGGGTTTTCTGCTGCTCGGGGTTTGTTGGAGAACTTGGATGCCCATATTCATGGTGGTCGTACCCCACAGGATCGTCCGGTCAATATCCCATCGAGCCCGCTATCTTTTGGAGGGCCAACAACCAAAGTTATTGAAGATATTCACATGCCCGACCCTCTGTCTTATAAGAAAATCGAACTTTCTCCTTCGGGTAAGCCTACGACCGGGGTTGCTTCTAACGTTTCAAGGCCGAGTCCTCAGCCGATTGATGGTGGGGATAGTGCCTCTTCTTCCCCTTTATGGTATGAAACTTAACCTGTTTTCTTATGTCGGGAGCTAGGTTCGGGAGATGCTGTGGATGTGAACTCTGCTCGTGCTTTGGAGAAGTATATCCCTGAGTGGTCATTGGTGAATAAAGATAGGATTGTGGATGCCTTATCAGCAAAGATGGCGTTATTTCATCTTGGGACTCCAGCCGAGCACGCGCATTACCGAAAGATGAGTGGTCCAGAGCTTGGGAATACCCTGATGCTGAATCAAGCCCAATCGAACTCTCTGGTGGTGGAGACTTACAAGCCTTGGATTGAGTCGGAGTCGAATTGTTGTAGGTTTGAACGTGAGATTGCTAACTTAAAGAATGAAGATAATGTTCGGTCAAAAACCAAACAAGAGCTTTCATCCCTCCGGTATCAAGTCGACCGTCTGAAAGAGCAAGTCTCGAAGGCTAAGGAAGTTAACAAATCCTCACAGGCTTCGGCTGCAGCTGCCTACGAAGCCCGAGACAAGGCTCTTCAGGATTTGGAAGCTCTCAAGTTGAAATTTGGTGATATGGAGAAAAAATTGTCTGATGTAGAAAAAAGAAGTGAAGCTGAGCTAATAGAAATGCAAAGATCCTACGACCAACTCCTGGCCAATCATCATCGCCTGACTAAGGGTACGTTCGTGATTTATTCTTTACTGTTTTCTCTTTCTACTTTTTTAATCCTGCTTCTTTTTCAGACAAAGATGAGCTTGAAAGGGCCCGCGATAGGGCGATTGAATCGCACCGAACAACGATTGATGAGGCAAAGGGGATGTTGACTCGCTGCGACGGCGAGATAGTCGAGCTATACGCTCAGGTGTCGGAGCTTATGCTTACCAAGAAATGGTTTCTGACAGACGGGATTGCTTGGGTGGTCAAACTGGTTCACCAAAGCCCTGAGCTGGAGAAGGTGGTTGCTGATTTGGTGAGCTGTGTCAACGTGGTTGGAGCGAATGAGGGGATTAAGCAAGGATTTCAGGCGGCTAAAGGTTCAGCTCGCTCGTTTGAAGAAGTCCCCGAGTACGACGAAGGAGCTAAGGACGAACTAGATGCCGCGATAAAGGCCTTCGACGATTTCCATATTTCTGTCCTTGGCAAGGTTGCGGATCTAGTGGACAAGCCTTTGTCCGTTATCAAGCAGAGGAGTGAACTCCCTATTGTGAAGGAGGATTATGAAGCTTGATTCTTAGTTCTCGTAATTCGTACAGTATTTTGTTATGATGTGTCATCGTACAATTTTAACTCCTCTTTTTGGCATGTAACTGCATAGCTTAACTTCCTGTTTGTGGTTTTTGATGAGCATATTTTTCTATCTATGTATGAAATCATATTTTTAGTTAAAATGTTCACGCCCGGCTTCTCAACTTTCAGTTTACGTTCAAACTTTTCGCTGTTTGGCCAGGTTATTGTTCGACCATCTAGGTAACCGAGTCTTGGCAAGAAGTTTCTTGTAGTTAGATTCTCTTGTTTGATAGATTTTTCTATAGTCGGACCGTATCAAATACGGGTCTTTTGCTTAATAGATTTTTATTACTTTTGAACTATTTAAGCCTTCTCGATCGGCTTGAGGCATGGGACGAGGCCCGTTTGTGCACATTTATATTGTTAGAATTTGTACGTACGATATGATTTATACTTGCAAAAAACACAGATCGCTATATTTGATTTATTTAATCATAGTTCCGGGGAACACCCTCCCGGTTTACAAGGAAAATGGAAATTTGTTTGGGGCATTACCCTCCCGATTCATACATGGAAATTGGAAATAAATAAAGTAAGAAATAGCGATCTTTCTTGGCCATAGCAGGCTGTTGTTCACATAAAACATTTTTTCAAATGCACCCCGTTCCATGTCCTGGGTACGGGGGTCCCGTCGATTTTTTCCAACACGTACGAGCCGTTTTCGCTAGCTTCTTTGACTCGGTACGGCCCTTCCTACTTTAGGGTTAGCTTCCCAGGAGCTTCGACGCGACTTGCGTCGTTGCTTCGGAGCACAAAATCTCCGACCTTGAATTTGTAAAGCTTGGCACGGGCGTTGTAATACTTTTCGATCTTCTTTTTGTATCATGCCTCCTTTGTGGCCGAAACGTTCCGAAGCTCTTCTAGCAGATCGAGATTGGATCGGAGCTCCTGTTCGTTTTCTTCCCAGTTTTTGCACCTTTGATTTGGGAGTCCAATTTCTGCGGGGATCACGGCCTCAGTGCCATATGTAAGACTGAATGGTGTTTCTCCGTTACTAGTCTTGTGCAACGTTCGGTGAGCCCATAGAATGTTCGGCAACTCATCTGCCCATCCATTGCCCTCGTAACCAAGTCTTCTTTTTATACCATCTACGATCCGTCGGTTTATCTGTTCGACCTGCCCATTCCCCTGGGGGTGTGCGACCGAGGAGAAGACTTGGTTAATCTTCAAATTCTCACACCAGCGTTTGAATGGATTTTCCGCGAATTGCTTTGCATTATCGCTTACAATGTAGAGCGAGAGACCGAAGCAGCATACGATCTACTCCCAAAAGAATCTCGTTACAATATATCCCTAGATGATTGTGAATGGTCGGGCTTCCACCCACTTGGTGAAATAATCCACCGCTACAAGCAGATATTAGGCGCTTCCGCTCGACCGTGGGAAGGGTCCGACTATGTCGATGCCCCACTTCTGGAAAGGCCATGCAGCGGTTACCAGGATCATCTCATTCTTTGCTCGGAGGCTTACTGGTGCGTGCTTTTGGCATTCGTCACATTGTTGGAGTTCCTTGACTGCACTCTCGTGCATCCTAGGCCAGTAATATCCTGCATTTTTTACCTTTGTTACGATCATTTTTGGCTCGGCGTGAATCCCACAAATGCCGTAATGTATTTCTCTGATAATATAGCTGGCCTGTTCCGGATCGAGGCATTTTAACCGAGGCCCAAGGAAAGTCTTTCGGTACAGGCCTCCTTCCTGCATCTGATATTGAAGAGAGTTGACTTGGATCTTTCTCGCTTCTGCTTTATAAACTGGCAAAACATCGTGCACCAGGTAGTTGATTATGGGAGTCATCCATGTTTGAGACAGAGCTTCTACTTGCATAACGTGAGGAGTGGTAATTGAAGGCGCGGTTAACACCTCCACCCTTACCTCTTTGGCCAAATGACTGAACGAAACGGATGCCAACTTGCTTAATGCGTCGGCCTTTTTGTTTTTGTTTAGAGGAATATGTTCAAATTTACATGAATCGAACGATGCCATAACTTGTTTTACCTGTTCGAGATATTTAATCATGTTGGCTTCCCTTGCTTCATATTCTCCGTTCATCTGATTCGCTACGAGCAATGAATCTACATAGGCCACAACATTTCTTTCTAGCAGGGCCTCATATTCAGCTTCATTATTAGAACTCTTGAATTCTAATCGGAGCGCATACGTCATATCCGTGCCATCCGGATCAGTGAGAATCAAACCTGCTTCCGCCCCTTCGGCGCTCGAAGCCTCGTCTGTATACAAAGACCAGGGCTTGTCTGGAGCTTTCTCCGTTTTTTCCATTTCTTTATCCTCCGGCATCTCTACTAAAAAATCAGATATTACCTGTCCCTTTAACGGACCTTTGGTTCTGAAGGTGATATTGAATGCGCCCAGCTCGATTGCCCATTTTGCCATGCGACCTGAAACTTCGGGCCGTCGGAGAACATGCTGGATTCTTTGATCCGTTCGTACCTCAATCGGATGGGCTTGAAAGTATCGACGAAGTCTTCTTGAAGCATGGACTAACGCCAGAGCTAGCTTTTCCAAGTTTGAGTTTCTTGTTTCATAATCTTTCAATGTTCGGCTTACATAGTAGATGGGGATTTGTGCTCCGGTTCGGTGAGCGACTAGTACTGCACTGATAGCACCAAACGATGCGGCTAAGTAGACCGTCAGTACCTCGTCTTTTTCTGGTACGGTGAGGGTTGGCAAGGTACCGAGATAAGCTTTAAGCTCTTCAGAGGCTCGTGCGGCTTCTTCAGTCCATTTAAACTCCGATCTGAAGCTTTTTTAAGCACGTCCATGAATGGGAGGGATCTGTCTACTGCTTTTTACAGGAAACGATTGAGGGCGGCCAATCGCCCATTTAAGGACTGGATTACTTTGACCGACGTCGGAGGCCTCATGGTAAGAACGGCATCGATCTTGTCTGGGTTGGCTCGCAAACCTTTTGACCCGACCATAGCTCCCAGGAATTTTCCTTCCTCTACCCCGAACGTACACTTTTTAGGGTTTAACTTCATGTTGATGCTTCAGAGTCGAGTAAACATTTTGAGTATGTCTTTCAGCATGGCGGCTTCATCGTGACTCTTGATTACGATATCATCAACATATACCTCTACATTTCGTTCGATCTGGTCTTTGAAGGCTTTGCTCATTAAACGCAGATACGTAGCGCCAACGTTTTTCAGGCCGAATGTCATTTTAGTGAGGCAGTAAACTCCTTCGTTGGTGACAAAGGATGTCCTGTCCTCGTCTTGTACTGCCATTTGTATCTGGTGGTGTCCCTTGTAAGCGTCTAGAAAACACTTCAGCCTGAACGTGGCAACGAAGTCAATCTTCTCATCAATCTCTGGTAATGGAAAACAATCTTTCGGGCATGCATCATTTAAATCGGTGAAGTCGATACACATTCTCCATGAGTTGTCCTTTTTTTGCACCATAACCGGATTCGACACCCAGGTTTGGTACTGGACTTCTCGAATAATTCCGGCATCTAGGAGGCTCTTTACGTCTTTTGCATTTGCCTTGGCTCGATCCGGCGCCATATGCCTTTTTCTTTGTGCTATTGGCTTGATTAACTCTTTTACATTCAGGTGGTGCTGTACCATAGACCTGGGGACCCCTTACATATCGGAGTGCTTCCATGCAAAAACATCAATCGAGTTACTTAATAACTCCCATAGAAGCTTCTTTGTTCGTTTTGGGAGCTGAGCACCGATAGCCACTTGTTGATCTGGGAAGTCTAGATTAATCGCCCAGAGTTCTGTAGGCACTTCGGACTTTTGGGAGCTTGTTTTTGCTACATGTCTTACCTCAGCTATGAATGAATTTGATTCTGAAAGGATAGTGGCGACCCCTGATTTGGTAGAGAATTTTATACCTCCATGTATCGTCGAACTAATTGCTCCGAGAGCTCGTAACCCGGGTCACTCGAGTATTATGTTATGCGACGAGTGAGTACCAACAACTAGAAAGGTTAGCCGAACAGTTCTGCTTTTATCATTATCTTTAAACGTGGTCGGAAGGGTGATTTTCCCTATCGGACGAACCACTTCTCCCGATAAACTTATTAGAGGGGTAGACACCTCGATCAACCTCTTCTTTGTTTGGGGGTTCAGCTGCTGAAGACATTGCAAGTACATTGTTTCAAAGGCGCTTCCTCCATCTACGTAGATTCGTCGGACCATGTGTCTTGCGACTATGGCCAATATCGTGATTGGTCTGTCTAGAGCATCTTTCGGATCGATTGGGGGAAAATACGTTGGTTGGTGCATCCAGGCTGTCATGTGTTGGTTTGACCGCTTTACCCCCTTGGTTCGGCAGACCGAGTCATATATTGATTCCAGCCTCGGTGTTCGAATTATCAATCGCGGTTGCAGACTTCTTCCCATCTTTTACTTCTTTCACGAGATGGGAGAGTTTTCCGGATCGTACATCCATCTCAATCTCTTGTTTCAAAGCCCAACATTCATCAGTCATATGCCCCTTGTCTCGGTTATACTCACAATACTTCTTGGAGTGTTTGGCCGAGGTAAGCCGTTGTTTCGATGGTGTAGGAAACCGGGTGGTTTCCGTACTAAGGATCTCACTTGGTGACTTGGTTAATTCGGAGAACGTATTGAAACGTACATTTCTGGCTCGGAAGCTGCTTCGATCAGACTTCTGATATGGCCCATGACTTCTGTTCCAATTACTGTTTCTATCCTTTGGTGGTGACGAGTTCCGTTTCCATGATGTGGTTCGAGCCTTGGCATTCCTTGCTGCTGCTTCGTTCGGTTGGCCGTAAGCACTCTTTCCTCGAACAAAGGCTCGAGCTCGCTCCATAAGTATTTCCATGGTTTTTTGGAGATCTTCGTGGAGCTTTTCTACGAGCTGATTGTTCCGAACTCCATGACAAAATCCGGAAACTCGGAGCTGGTCAACTGCTCCACATATCTGCATGCTCTCTCGATTAAAACGATCGATGAAGTCTTCTACGGACTCTCCGTCACGGCGTTTTATGTGGTGGACCTCAGTGATGTCTTTTTTGCAGCGCCGCTGCTGGCAGAAGTTTTGCAAAAAGATACGCCGGAAGTCTTCAAAATGATTGATCGATCCTTCTGGCAGCCCATCGAACCATACCCTTGCTGATCCAGTAAGAGTTTGGGCGAACATGTGACACCGAGCCAGCATGGGCCATTGTTCGACCTTAGCCGCTCCAGCGAAAGCGAACATGTGGTCATCCGGGTCGGACGTGCCATCGTAAAATTTAGCGTTGGGGGCATCTTCAATTTCACCGGGAGTGGGGCATGAACGATCCTTAACGTGAACTTCGACTGAGAAGTCATAGACGTAGGATGATACGGCATGATCAGCTCCTAATCCTGAGGGTTTAGACCCATAGAGCCCTGGCGAAACAGGTCATTGAGACCGTTACTTATCGGAGCGTTTATAAATGATAAACATTGTGCGACACATGTCATAAGAGTGGAGGTTAAAGGACTTACCATAGATCCAGAGGTGAAAGTTTCGACGGAGACGGGATTACCCCCTGGATAGACACCGCTGAACAGGTTCGTTTGGAGACTCTGCAACATTTCTTCTCGTTGTTGTTGCTGCTGTAGCTGTCGCAACAGATCAGCGTTCCGTAAAAGGAAAGCGTTGTCAAAATTAGGCAACGGCGTGGTGACCGGAGCAGTAACAGACAGCGTGGTGACAGAGCTCCCGACTAGAGAATTTGCAGGTAGAGGTACTGTTTCTGATCCTACCGCAACTACAGAAGTAGCAACATCTGTAGGGACAGCTATTAGAGGTGCAACACTTCCTTCCCAGATGTCACTATAAGACGGGAAAGTGTTTGTGGAAACTGCTGTCGTTGATTATGCCATAATTTCGAATGAACAGAATTAGGAAAGCGAATTGTGCTAATTCGAGGGGATGGCGCCACTGAAGACTCAAAACCAGTTGGTCTGACCTGGTAAGAGTAGAGCTTCAGAAGACCTAGCAAGAACCTGCAAGATCACAAGGAAAAAGCACACCGTTAGCCTTGTCACAGAGAGTGGGGCCTCTCTGTGACGAAGCTCGGGCGTGAGAATAAGTATTTGTGAGGAGAGAGGGTCAGGAAGAGAGAGAGGAGAGTTTAGAGAGAGAAAGTAGTGATTACCCTTTGCTTGAAGTCTTGGCAGGGTATTTATAGTTTTTGGGTATGCGGACGTGGCAAGTTAGTTAGTGTGACACCTGTGTCACTTCAACCATCAAACAAGTACCAAACCAATGAAATATTGTATTTCATACTTGGAATTTGTATAAATATGTGTATCGTTTGCACATATCAACTCTTATTCGATTTCAAGCTTTAAATCGCTTTCTGGAAGGTTATACGCGCACTGATGCGTGAATATACCCAGTTTAATGAAACAAACACTCCAGGATAGTGAAATAGGCTTAACATACCTTAAATAACCTTTACATAACTTAGAAATAAGTTTTGGAACGTTTGGTGTGTTGAAATCAAGTTTGTTTGATCACAGGGACTAATTGTGTCAAACTGCGAAACTATACCAATTTGTATAGGAACGAACATTCCAGAACTTGATCATAAGTTAAACATACCCTAAATATCCTTTACATAGGTTAGAAATAGGCTTTGAGGGGTTCGGTATGCTAAAATAAACTTTATTGATCAATAAGGACTAAAAGCGTCAAAAAGTGCACAAGTTCGCATTTTCGCGCATATCTTACGTTCTGAATATATCTGGACATCCAAAAATTTATGTAATCATTAAAATATTATATTTTAGTTATTGGCATGATAAAATTCCATTCGTCACTCAATTTGGATCGTTTTTGCGTTCGTTACGACTTCCGTCGTAATAAACCGAACAACGCAACCGTACGACCAAACGAACCGACATCCGAGATATTTTTGAGCATGTTTTAAGTTCCCTATACTTTAATTTCATTTTAGAGCTTTGAAATGAGGTTAACGGGGCTTAAACGTGTCAAAAATGCATCGAAAACCAAGTTTTGGGCATGCAGGGGCTAAAAGTGTAAATCTGTCAAAGTCTTAGGCCTGGGGCATATGCCCAAGCTTAACTCTTACGCGGGGCGCGAGAGCCTATCAGACAGAAACATATAATCTGGTCTTTTAGCTCGTTTTTTGATGGTTTTGATCAATGGTTTTTAATGCTAGGGGCTGGTTTGTGTGGAGAACAAGTCCCCCAATCAGTCCTTAACACTTGTATGGCCAAGATCATGCCCTCTTCTCCAAGAAACGATCCTAACGGTTTTGCGAAAACTATATATAGCCATCCATCTTTCACTTGTTCCTTGCTCATTTCCCTCATTCTCTTCTCTACAATCTGCATTGGGAGCTTTCTCAATCTGATTTGGAAGTTGGTTTTCTTGTAGAAAAGATAGCAAGGACCCATAGTGAGCATTCTTTCATTCTTTTTATTGTTTTCCTAGTTTGAAAGTCAAATATTGTTTGACTTTCAGTTTGACCAGTCTATGGTCAACGCAAAGTTCGATTGAACTTTGCAACGTGATTGTAATCACATTGGTTATGATCCTTAGTGATTATACCCGCTGATTACCATGTTAACTAGGTGTAGTGACGAGTCGTAGTTTCGGTCAAAATGCACATTTAAGCGTATTTTGCAACCAAACTACTCTCGGTATCAAAACACTTTGTTTTGATATCAAAACCTGTTTTCTAACTTAGTTAAGCATGTTTTAACATGCTTAGCTCGTCACATTTAGTTTAGTGCTTGTTTAGAGTCGTAAGTCAAGCGGTCTAAACCACCGCTTAGACTTTCGAACTAGACCCGTTTGGTCGATCTTTAGGATCCGACCAAACACATTAGGTGACCATAGTTGTATAGGGAATAACCTTTCAAGGTTATACCTTATGGTCGCTTCGTTTAAGTAGTTGTATGATAGGTAGTTTATATGCCTTATGAAAATTACCAAAATACCCTTTTCATGCATAATTGATATTTAAACATATGTAACCCAAAATTTTGTCATTTAACTAATTATGCAACATAATTAAGTATGTTAGGGCATATAATACTTATCGTAGGGCTAGTTAGACGGTCCGAACGCGTTTTACGCGAACGACGCGTTAAAGTAGCGTAAGCTACCTAAACGGGTCATAACGGGTCAAAAGCACTTAGGATAGGTTTCATTTTAGGATGTAGGCTTTGTTAAACCATATCACATGAGTCCCAACACTCATTTGGTTTACAAGACCTCATTCTCTCCGATCTCCCGATTTTGGTCCGGTTTATTTATGTAGTTATCAATATTAGGTGTCGTTTGATTCCGTGCTCCCTCTAGCTTGCTTGGTAGTTGTTCAAGACTCCTAAGCACTCTCAAGTGAGTACATAGTTCCCCTCTTTTACTGTTTTCAACTGTTTTGGGGTGAAACATGTGTACCTATCTGTTATTTTCATGATTTCAAGGTATAATTGATTATACATGTTAGTATTAATCTTTTGACTAACTGAATGATTATTTATGACATAAACACTGATTTTTCAAATATAAAATTAATTGTTGGAATAGTACTCATTTTTGTTCACCAGACCGGTTGGTAGTATGATATAGCGCTATAGGATTTGACACCCCATTCCTATTGTCATGGAATGTCTGAAACCAATTTTATTTCTCCATCCAAATAGGGATTGCCTTCATGGTATTCCTATAGTCTCAAAGGTGTAGTTTGATGCACTAGGTCTGAATGAATTCTTAAATCACATTATTTTGGTATATTTAGTTATACTCCCAAAAGTATAGTTTGATATGCTCTCATATGTGATATTGTACAAAACCAGCAAATATTTTATTTAACAAACCAAAACATATTTTGATATGTTATTTATCAAATCCTAAGCATATTTTGATATGTTATTTATAAAACCCAAAGCATATTTTGATATGTTATTTATAAAACCCAAAGCATATTTTGATATGTTATTTGTAAAACCAAAACATAGTTTAATATGTTATTTATAAAACCAAAGCATATTTTGATATGTTAGTTATGAAACCCAAACATAGTTTAATATGTTATTTATGAAACCAAAGCATAGTTTAATATGTTATTAATAAAAACCAAAGTATACTTTTGATATACTACCTGTTGGGATTGAACCCTACCAAAGGAACAGATAATAAAAGCCAAAACTGGATCACAGCAGTAGATTCAGAATAAGAAGATGTTTGGTTGCAAGTCTCTCCCCTTGAAAGTGGTTTCAACATCTGCTGATCATGCAATCTGCTGACCTACAACTGCTGACCAAGACAAAGTCTGATAGAAGAACTAAAGCTCTGCTGCTCGATCTACTGCCTTGGTTCAAGCACTGCTGATCATGACAAATACTACTGGGTTCACAGCAGTGGAAGGATGTAGCAGCAGTTTATATTTGGTTTATGCATTATAATATAATATCAGTAGTTAGCATAGCAGTGTTTGTATTGATCAGAGGTTAGAGTTTGTTAGGAGGTTAGATGTCACTTTCATGGTAACGTCAGCTTTGATGCTCAGTAGTTTGCAAGTCCCTATAAGGAGAACAGTACTCTGTACTGTTCTGTTTAGCTCATTCACCATCTTCTTTCTGCACGAACAAACACTGAGCTCAGGCTGAGGGGGAGTTTGCATATCATACACACATTGTAATCAGAGTTTAAAAATAAATTTAATCATTTGATTCAGTGTAAGAAAATGTATGATTGATAGCATTTCTTCTGTTTGATTGTGAAAAGTTTGGTTCCATTAAATTCTGCTGCACTACTCTTTCATTTATTCATCTAAATTCAAACACAAATCACAATCAATCCAAACTCAGATCCTAACAATTGGTATCAGAGCTAGCACAGTCAAACTTGATCTAACAATCATTTTGACGTAAATAGTTCAGCTCAAATTGTTGATACTGATCATTTGTTCGTTGTGTTGAAAAACAGAGTAAGGTTTAATCACCGATAAAGTTGATTAATCAGTACCTGTAAAACAACTGGAAAGATGTCGCAATCACAAGATGATTAAAATAACATTGGCTCTTTGTTTAAACCACCTATGCTGAAAAGAAATGAGTACAACATCTAGGAGCGAAGGATGCGTCACATCCTTGCTCAACAAAACACTGGATGTTGGAGGTCTGTCGTTTTCGGTCCTCATGTTCCTATGGTGCCAAGCGCAGAGGACGCCAAAAAATCTGTTCCTAAACCAACTAAAAATTACACTGAATTGGATTTTCAGAAGCTTGAACTGGATGCCAAAGCATTTAGCATCATAGCCTCTGCTCTCCCCAACGAAATCTATGCTGGACTGTTACATTGTGACAGTGCAAAAGAATTGTGGGATGCATTAAAGGAACAGTCCGGAGGAACAGAGGAGGTTATCGAAAACAATAGGGAAATTCTGAATCAGCAGTATGAAACATTTTGTCACATCAAAGGGGAATCACTAACCCAACAATTTGAACGTTTCAGTTGTCTCATCAGTGAGCTAAGGCTTGTTAAGGTTACATTTCCAAATGCAACCCAAAATAGCAGGTTCCTTAGATCATTGCCAGAAAAATGGGACACAATTGTTTTTGTCACCAGGAATTCAGCTGAATTCAAAGATCTGACCCTGACCCAACTCCATGGTAGACTCCTGACCTATGAAAGGGAGTTGAACCAAAAAAGGAGGTTGCAAGAGTCTGGTAAAGTTACTGATGACTACTCATTCGGCAGCACAGCTCTGTTTGGTCAGGAAGAATCTGGCAGTAGTAGTAAGGCTCAGAGTTATGATCATTTTATTGACATAACAGCTGGGGGTAACTTCGTCAACTCTGATTCTCACTCTACAAATTATGCTTTCACAGCAAATACTGAAAACCAGATGTCAGATAATTTGTGTTTTGAGCTGAATGATTTGCAACATTTTGATCCCACTGACTTAGAGGAGATGGACATCTTGCATCAGTTGGCATTGCTTAGTGTAAGAACAAGCAAGTTCTACAAAAGAACAGGGAGAAAATTTCCAGGGCTTCATGGAAATTTGAGGGTGGGGTTGGATAAATCGAAAATCAAGTGTTACAAGTGTAGTAGGCTAGGTCACTTTGCTAGAGAATGTAGGAGTCAAACTACTGGTCCCATAATAACTCACCCTAGCACAAATCCTAGACCACAACAACAAAACACTGTGCACAATACCCAATATGCCCCTGCAGCACATGTTAACACTGCTCATTATGCTGCAACCCCTGTGCCGGTGCATTATGTTCAAACCACTGTTCCACAAATTCAGTATGTTCAAGCCCCTGTCCCTCAGGCACAAGTGCAACCTGCTACACCTCAAACAGCTGCTCCAATTGTAACACAACCAGATCAGCAAAGCTTTTTCACACAAGGCTTTGTTGATTGGAGCAGCATGCCTGAAGAGCTTAGTGATGAAAATTTTGCTCTATATGCTTCTAATGATGCTTTTAATGATGAATTTTGTTTGATGGCATTAGAGTCAATACCAGAAGGGGATGAAGCTGAAGGTGAACAGCTAAGTGCTGAAACAGTAGATGAAGTTGCTGAAGCAGTGGTTACTGCAGTTGCTGGTGAACTACTGCTGGAAGAAAGTTCAGAAAGCCTGATTGAACCACTGACCGACCCTTGGTCCAAAGAAGACAAAGAGGAAGAAGAGCCGAAGAAAGCTGGTGATGAAGAAGAGAGAGTTGATGAAGAAGGTAATCATCAATGTGATTGTGCCATGATGGCTGCTGCTAAGGTATCACCTCAAGTTCTTGAAAAACTGTGTTCAGACAACTGTATTATTGCATTTGGTAACATTAAAGAGGTGAATGAAAACCTTAGAGATAAAATCTTGTCTGATGAGGTCAAATTTGAAAAGTCATTGAAAGAACTTAGAAACAAATTGGCTGAAAAAGATAAAGAGATCAGCAGTTTGAAAGAAGAACAAAGCATAACCAAAACTCAACTCCAAACTATGGTAGAAAAATACCAAGTTTGCAAAAAGGAGTTAGAGTCTACCCAGATCACCTGTGAAAGATGGGTGGAGTCTTGCAAAGGGTATGAGGTTATGCTTGAGAAACAGCTTAAAAGCAATGTCAAGTTTGGTATAGGTCATAGAAAATATGATGGCATTGCAAGCACTGATGCAATGCAAGCTGTTTCTTCTGAAATCATACCAACCAACAAAAATGGCCAAGAGGTTAAAATAACCGACAAACTTGGTAACAAAATTACTCTGGAAAGATCTGTGGGATCCTCAACTTTTGAGGAAATTGAGAAATATCAATTTAAACCCACATGGTCTGATGAGTGTGATATCCTTGAAAATTTCAAACCAATGGATTTCACAACCACTGATGGTGTAAAAGCTCTAAAAGCAAGAGTCATTCCTATCAAAGATATCCCAACAGAGGTTCAAAACTCTGTTGCAAAGGAATCTGAGAAAAGAAAGAAAAGAGAAAAGATCAAAAACTTGTTTTGTGAATTCTGTGAAAAGAAGAATCATCTAAAAAAAGATTGTTTTCATCTAAAAGCAAATGATATAAACAAAACAAGCAACATTTCACCTGCTGCAAGCTGCACCATCTGTGGTAAAAATAACCACAAAACTAAGGAATGTGTGTATCTCAAAAACTTTGATGAAAAGAAGAAAGAGTACACTGCAAAAACATCCTTAAGTTCATCAGCATCATCTGTTAAGTTCACCAAGAAACAACCACTGTTCATCCATGTCCAAACTGTTGTCACAAAATAGCTGAACCAAACTTCTGTTCAAAGGGATGTACAGGTGACAGATGCACCTCCAGCCAATCAATTCAGAAAAGGCAAGGAAAAAGCATCATACCAAAGGATTCCACACGTTTATGAGACTTACAAAAAGCCCTCTAAACCAAAAGTGAACAGGCATCCTTTTGGTTATCAACAGATGATAGGTCAAGACCCCCAACAGTGGTTAGAGAAATACATTCCCAAAAATGTACAAACCCCTGAGATAACCGCTGTCCATGCATCTGCCTCCATCCCAGACACTGTTGAGACCCCATCCAAAGCCCTGTTGGCTTTGGAAACCTTTTTGAACTAATCCTTTACTTCATGTGCAGGGAGCTTCTGCATGCTTAGATAGTCTTTGGTATGTAGATAGTGGAGTCTCCAGGCACATGACAGGATGTAAAGCCCTTCTTCAAGATTTCAAAATTCATGGAGGGGGTGATATATCCTTTGGTAATAATAGTAACGGAAAAGTTCTGGGGTCTGGTACTGTAAAGTCTGGAAATGTAAAATTTGAAAATGTCAATCTTATTGATAATCTGAAATTCAACCTCCTGAGTGTGTCTCAAATGAGTGACAAAGGGTTTGGATCATTCTTCACAAAGGATTGTTGTAGGATTGTCGGACCAGAAATAGTTAGTAAGATTGAAGCAATAATCAAAAAAGGCTCAACAAAACTTGTTGCTCAAAGAAGTGGCAATGTTTATGTTGTTGACATGTCAAGAGAGTGTCCCAGAGCTGATGCCTGTCTGTTCTCAGCTGCCTCTAACAAAGAGACAGAGCTATGGCACAAAAGACTAGGACACACAAATCTCAAAAAAATCAATGAAATTTCAAAAAAATGGCTTAGTAAGAGGCTTACCACAAAAAATGTTTTCATGTCCTGAACACTGTGTTTCCTGTTTAAAAGGAAAACAGCACAAGAGCTCTTTTAAGTCCATTGAAGAGTCCAAAACAACCCAGTGTTTGCAAATGCTGCACATGGATTTGTTTGGCCCAGTGCAAGTCATGAGTCTCAAAAAGAAAAGATATTGTTTGGTTATTGTTGATGACTTCTCTAGGTTTACATGGACCTTCTTTTTACACTCTAAAGATGAGACTGCAGCATTTTGCAAGACTTTGTTACAAAGGTTGAAAAGCAATTTGACCTTCCAGTAAAAGTCTTCAGGAGTGACAATGGCACAAAATTCAAAAATAAGGAGTTGGATGCTTTCTGTGTGAAGAAAGGGATTGTAAGGCAGTACAGCATTCCTAGAACACAAGAGCAAAATGGAGTTGTTGAAAGAAAAAACAGAACATTGATTGAGGCTGCCAGAACCATGCTTGCAGATTCAGGTTTGCCATTAACTTTTTGGGCAGAGGCAGTAAACACTGATTGCTATGTCCAAAACAGAGTTTTAATCAACTCCAGGCACAAAAAGACTCCTTATGAAATTCTGTATAAAATAAAGCCATTAATCTCATATTTCAAAGTTTTTGGTTGCCCATGCTTCATTTTGAACTTAAAAGATTCTATCTCAAAATTTGCAGCCAAAATCGATATGGTATATCACTTGGGATACTCATCCACTGCTAAGGCCTACAAAGTGTTTAATACATGGACCAAAGCAGTGGAAGAGACCTTGAATGTAAAGTTCAATGAACTTTCATCACTGAAAATCCCTGCAAATCCTGCAGAATTGTTTGATCTTAAAAAATTCACTTTTGAAAATACTACTATCAAGACTAACACTGCAGGTCCATCACAGGATTCATCACCAGACTATGGATATGAAATCATCATTCCTCAAAAGTCTGCTTCAAAAGGGGGAGCATCAGTTGTTCAAAACAGTTGTCAAAGCTCAACCATTGCTACCTCAACAGTTGTTGACCAAAGTAGCCCCTTAACCACTGCTTCCACCTCATCAAACACTGCTGACAAAAGTCCTCAAACAGTGGATCAAAGTCAGCAGGTGTTCACACCTTTACCTCCAATGCCTCTACCCTTTGAAGCCACTGCTGGGTCATCAAAGTCACCAGCAGTGGTTAGCTCAGATGATACACATCTGCAGCCTTCACCACAAAATGTCATCATTCCCTACCAAGGAGAGCTAATCTTCTTGAAATCTCATCCACCAGATCAAATCATTGGCAACATCAATGAAGGGGTGCTCACAAGAAAGCAGTCCCAAAACATTTGTCTTTTTGATGGCTTTCTATCACTCCATCAGCCAGTCAAGTACCAAGAGGCACTGAAAGACAACAGCTGGGCAGAGGCCATGCAAGAAGAGCTCCAACAGTTCAGAAGACAACAAGTATGGGAGCTTGTACCACTGCCAGAGAATGTAAGTCCTATTGGCACAAAGTGGGTCTTCAAAAACAAAACTGATGAAAGGGGCATTGTTGTCAAGAATAAAGCCAGGCTTGTGGTTCAAGGCTACAGACAAGAAGAGGGAATTGATTATGATGAAACATTCGCTCCTGTTGCAAGACTTGAAGCAATCAGACTCTTTCTGGCCTTTGCTGTCAACCACAATATCAAGGTGTACCAAATGGATATAAAATGTGCATTCCTCTATGGTAAGATTCAAGAAGAGGTATATGTCTGTCAACCTCCAGGTTTTGAGGATCCATTTTATCCAGATCATGTCTACAAGCTAAACAAAGCTTTGTATGGCTTGAAACAAGCACCCAGAGCCTGGTATGAAACATTTTCCACCTTTTTACTTTCCATTGGTTTCACCAGAGGCTGGATTGATAAAACACTGTTTTTAAAATGGAGAGGAAAGGATTTGATGATTGTCCAGATCTATGTGGATGACATCATTTTTGGAAGCATGTGCAATAAAATGTGTGAAGAGTTCAGGCAACTCATGACAGCTGAGTTTGAAATGAGTGCAATGGGTGAACTCCAGTGCTTTCTTGGTCTCCAAGTAAGGCAGCTGCAAAATGGAACTTTCATCCATCAAAGCAAATATGCTAAAGAGCTTTTAAAGAAATTTGATATGGATGATTGTAAACCATGTAGTACACCCATTGCAACCAATAAATTGGTCATGTCTGAAGAAAAGGATGATTTGGTTGATCAGACCTTATATAGAAGCATGATTGGGTCTTTATTGTACCTAACTGCATCTAGACCAGATATCATGTTTGCAACATGTGTCTGTGCAAGATCCCAATCATCCCCTAGAAAGTCAAACCTTATTGCTGTAAAAAGGATATTCAGATACCTCAAAGGTGCTCCCACACTTGGTATCTGGTATCCAGCTGATGGTAAAATTGAGCTTTCAGGTTTTTCAGATAGTGACTTTGCTGGATGTGATAAAACAAGGAAGTCCACTTCAGGAGGGTGCCAATTCCTAGGCAATTGCTTAGTGTCTAGGCAAAGCAAAAAGCAAGCAGTTGTTTCCACATCCACTGCTGAGGCAGAATACATAGCTGCTGCAAGCTGTACAGCCCAACTGCTCTGGCTTCAAAATCAGTTACTGGATTTTGGTATCACTGCCTTAAAGACACCACTCATGTTGGACAGCCGGGCAGCAGAAAATATCATCAAAAATCCAGTTTCCCATTCAACCACCAAACATATCGACATCTGACATCACTTTGTGAGGGATTGCTATGAAAAAGGTTTGATTTCTCTGCATCATGTTCCAACTAAGGATCAGCTGGCAGATGTGCTAACCAAAGCATTAGACACATCTACCTTTGAAAGCTTGATCTCTAGAATTGGTATGCTCAACATGGAATAACAGGCAAAATCCTGTTTTTCTATGAATAAAAGCATTAAAATATTTTCAGAAAATCAAAAATGCATCCTTAAAAATAGCTAAAAATGAATTTTTCATTAAAATCCTAAAAGTCTGCCATAACCATTGTTGGGTTCAAAAGTCTGTGCTGCTACAAAAGTCTGTCCACTGCTGAAAGTCATCCCCTGTTCTCATTTTTCTTGATAACCACTGATGATCATAATCAGTGTTGTATCCACTGCTAAGCTATCTACTAATAGTGAAAAGCATCCACTGTCCTTCATTTCCATTGTAAGTACTGCTTTCACCAGTTGTTTTCACAAAAAGTACTGTTCAAAAGTACTGTCCTTCACTTCACCAGGGGATGGCATGCGGACAATACTTAGTGATCAGACCTTTTGTAACTGCTGCCACGTCAGCATTCACTCTTCCTCTGTAAAACCCCCCTTTCAACACCCAAACAGGGTTTCACTGTCGAATTGAATTCTCAAAAATTCTCTTCTAAAAGCAGTTTTCATCACATTTCTTCAAATCTCTCCACAATCTCATCTTCGATCCTCATCTTCAAAATGACAAAATCGAAATCATCCGCTTCAAAAGGGGCCTCTCAAAAGGCTACCTCCACCGACATCCCACACAAACCATCTCACAATCTACTGGGTCTTCTCACAAAACCCGGCAACATCGATACATTTGACTCCATCCTCGACATTATCAACGCTTCAAAGTACAAAACTTTGTTGACCGCTGATGCACCAATTTACCTGCAAACTCAGAGAGAGTTTTGGAAAAACTGCATCCTTGAAAAACAAGGAAAAGATGTCATAGCCATTAACTCCACTCTGCAGAAGAAAGCAGTCCGAAAAACACCGCAATCCATATCTGAAGTCTTTCAACTCGATGATCTGCAAGATAAAGACTCTTTTCCTAAAAACGAGTTAAAATTGACTTCATTGAGAGAGGGTATGCAGACACAATGATGAAGAGGGATACCTTAGAAAAAGGTTTCTTCCCTTCTGCAACCAGATTTTTATTTCATACCCTTCTCTTGTGTGTTTCAAACAAAACCACTTCCTTTAATGAAATACCAATGAAAATTCAAAACTTGGGGTATGCTATTTTACAAGGAGAAAATCTTAACTACTCCAAGGCAATTTTCAATGATTTGCTTAAAAATGTTGAAACAAAATCATTCTTACTGTTCCCAAGATTTTTAAGTTATTATTTTGAGAAAAAGTTCAGTAAGGATGATATTGCGGTAATAAACCAAGGTGACTCTTTTCAAATGAACAGCTTAACCGCTGAAACATTTTCAAGAATGTCAACACCTTGTAAAACACGAACAGAGGTGCCTGAGCAGATTTTAGCAGCAAACACTGCTCCTCAGGTATCTGCTTCTGAGCCTACTGCTCAAGGTGATCAAGGCAACCAAACAACTGTCTTGAAACCCACACCTAAAATCACCAAAAAGCCACAGAAAAAGCAAAAACAAAAACCCCCCAAACCCATCAAAAAGGCAACTCTGGAGGATGAGATACCAGAGCAACTGCCTGTGATTGCACAAAAATCACAACAAACCACTGCTGCTGCTTCCTCACAGCAGTTGGTAGAAATATCTGAACCTATACCTGAAACTCCTCCTGTCTCTTCACAAAAAGAACAGGTTGTACACACAGGGTCACCACATCATGAGGCTCTAAAAGCACTCGTTTCCATCCTCCACAGCCCAGTACCCGGGGCAATTCCGCTTTCTAAACCTACCTTAACATCCCCAATTCCACCAAACACCAAACTGCTGTTGGATGCAATTGATTTGAACCTAGCACAAACCAGTCCTTCTCAATCACCCATTCATGAGAAAATATCTCAACAAGAGACTGGGCTTGATGTATCAATCTTTGCTAACCCACCAACACAACAAGAGGAGGTTACACCCCTTGAGTTACACGTAACTCTTGGTGGTATTCCAAGTGAAGCAGCCACTACAAGTGTTGAACCTACAGGTTTACACTTGGACAGTGGTTACATTAATAAGACTTCCTTGGAGGCAATTCCTTCTATAACACCTCTGTTATCTGCCAGTGAGTTTGTACTAACTACTGGTAACATCAAAAGATTATCAAGTGTTGAAGTAAGAAGACCCCAGTACCAAGAAAAAGGGCATCAGTTGTTGATGTTTGGAGTACACTCCCTACCTCTACTTCTGATAAAACCACTGCTAGTGGGAAATCAGATGATCCCATTAAATTGGGTGATGGTTTAAAGTACCAAGAATTGACAGAACCTGTTGAAAAATTGGATACATCTGTTGCAGAAATTAAAGAAATGCTGCAACAGTTATTAACAATTCAAAAGGTACCATCCACTGCTGTTCCATCTCAAACACCTGCTCCACCACCAGCAGATGTTACAAATGAGCTCTGGAACCTCTTTCAACCTTTTCTCCATCAACAATTTCAATTGGCCGAGCAACAACATGAAAAACATGTTCAAAATCTCAAAAAGGCAATGGAGTCTAGGTTCAGGGATACAACCGATGACATCAAGGCGATCAAGGCCCAGTTGTTGACAACCACTGGCTTTGCTCCTCCAACTGTGCTTTATATTGATGACCTCCCTGCAGATAATGCCAAAAAGGGGGAGAAAATTAAGGAGTGGGAAAAGAAGGGGTTGATAATGGGCTATACCTTGACATAGAAAAGGATGCAATGCTCAGAGATATTCCTTTGCCAGATGGTAGTAAAAAGGTTGATGTTACCAAAAATGCACTTGATGATGCTGTCATAAGTGTAAAGAAGGATAGAGCGGCAAAGGATCTAGCAAGGTGGAATGAGGAGAAAAGAGCTTTCATAAAGCTGAATGCGGAGGGTTGTTCTGGTGAAAAGGATGATCAAAATCCGATTCCAAAAGGAAAGCTTACTAGAAAAGTAAGGAAACCAAAATCCACACCATCCAGCCTTCCAAAGCACACTCCAAAAACACTGTCCAAAAGCCACCAACATCAAACCTCCATCCAACCAGTTGTTACAACAACTGCTCCCACTCAAACACACACCACTTCAACACACACCACCACCACTGCCTTTCCATCACCATCTATTCCTGCCCTAAAGTAGAGGACAGCAGATGACAAAACATCTGCTGTAATGACAACAGTGGTTGAAACACCAGTTGTTTCAACAGCTGTTAGTCAACCACAAACCACTGATCCACCCAAAACATCATCTGCCCTCCCTCAAATAAAAAGGAAAAGGGTTGTCATATCAGATGATGATACTCCATCACCACCACCAAAAGCTTCAAAATCCCAAGCACTTGTCACAGTTTCAAAACCCATTCCTCCCTCTTTTGCTCAAATGTACAGACCCTTACCTCCTGCAGGTGTTCAATTTCCTCTTGAACTTGTGACAGTCAGAGATGAAATTAAGTCTTTCTACTATGAGGATGACCCTGCCAAAAGGAGCTTGCCATCGATTGAAGGATATCCCATGCCAACCAGTATTGAAGAATACTTGAAAATCAAGGCTAAGCAAGCAGAGGATATCTCAATCAAAAACAAACAAGGGAAATCTGATAGAGAGTATCAACAAAACTATCAGTTTCTACTTACACAGGTCAAAGCTTTGGAACAATTTGCAAAAAATGTATGTCAGCAAATCTCTGAAAGGGCAGATGAGTCCTTGAGAAAAGACTACATTGAAAATATAATGACCTACAAGACATATAAGGGGGAGAAGCACATGTTCAGAAACTGGACTATTCCTGAGCTTGAAAAGGAAGTAGCCAGGATTCATGAAATGATCAAGAATAAAGTCAAGCAGACTCCCCCAGAAAAATTTAAAAGGGTTGAAGCTGATAAGGCCTTAGAGCTGAAGAGAATGAAAGAGGAGCTGATAATTGCTGAATATGGGTCAAAGAACTTTGTGTCTAAGTGGGGAGAAGCGAGGGTCAGGGCCACCTATAAAAGTTTGGAAGAGCTAAGGAAGAAAGATCCAAAAGCTCCACAAAAGCATGACTACTCTAAAGCAGAGGTTTCGAAAGGATCATCAAAGCCACATTTCAAAAGAACCACTGCTCCTGCTGGTACTGCCATCTACAAAAGAAGGAGACAAAGCCAGTTAGGTTCTAAAACAGTTCAAGAGATTCTTACTGGAAATGCCGTTGTGAAAAAGGGCCTGCTGGTAATGTTGAAAGAAGAATCTGAACTGGAAAACTCTGCAAATACTGCTCAGCCAGTAATGAATAGGCCATCATCACCAAACTCCTCTACAAATAAAAATCTCCCAAGAAACCCATCTCGCCTAAAAATACAAGAGTGGAAAACTGACAAACAGAACCACGTATTGACGGTCAGGGCAGATGGCGAAGTGAAGAAATTTACAAGGGAACAAGCTCTTGGCCTAAGACTTGAAGATTTGCAGGATCTCCTTAATCTTCCACTTTGCAAGGATGAAGACGATACAGATGCCTTAACCTTTGAATTACAATTAAAAGGGCAAATAAGGGAACTGTTGTTGAGGCAATAAAAATCTACAATAATGGAGAGTTTTGGCATTATCTGTTCCAGGGGGAGATTGTTGGGATTGAACCCTACCAAAGGAACAGATAATAAAAGCCAAAACTGGATCACAGCAGTAGATTCAGAATAAGCAGATGTTTGGTTGCAAGTCTCTCCCCTTGAAAATGGTTTCAACATCTACTGACCTCATATCTGCTGATCATGCAATCTGCTGACCTACAACTGCTGACCAACACAAAGTCTGATAGAAGAACTAAAGCTCTGCTGCTCGATCTACTGCCTTGGTTCAAGCACTGCTGATCATGACAAGTACTGCTGGGTTCACACCAGTGGAAGGATGCAGCAGCAGTTTATATTTGGTTTATGCATTATAATGTAATATCAGTAGTTAGCATAGCAGTGTTTGTATTGATCAGAGGTTAGAGTTTGTTAGGAGGTTATATGTCACTTTCATGGTGACGTCAGCTTTGATGCTCAGTAGTTTGCAAGTGCCTATAAATAGAACAGTACTCTGTACTGTTCTGTTTAGCTCATTCACCATCTTCTTTCTGCACGAACAAACACTGAGCTCAGGCTGAGGGGGAGTTTGCATATCATACACACATTGTAATCAGAGTTTAAAAATAAATTTAATAGATTTAGTGTTAGAAAATGTATGATTGATAGCATTTCTTCTGTTTGATTGTGAAAAGTTTGGTTCCATTAAATTCCACTGCACTACTCTTTCATTTGTTCATCTAAATTCAAACACAAATCACAATCAATCCAAACTCAGATCCTAACACTACCAAAAACTGTTATTTTGACAACTAAAGTATATTTAATATACTATCTGTTTGACTATTTTGGAACTGAAATATATTTTAATATATTACTTATTTTACTTTCTTAAAACCAAAGTGTATTTTTATATATACTATAAACCTTTTCATCAAAATATTGTTTTTCAAACAATATATTTTATACAAACTCATTTTACTTAGTTATTTATTTACCTATGTATTACTATTTTATATCATCTGATTTCTTATAAATTTTAGTATGATTTATAAAAGAAAACCTTTTACAAGGATCATGACTACTTTTATTAAAACTCTTTCTTTAAACTCATAAGTCATGAATCCTAAATACAATAAAACCTATGTATCTCATAGGCATTTTTATGCTGACGTACCTATTTTTACACATGTTTCAGGTGCTGCTTTGTGATGATTGATGATATACGCTACACTTAGGATGGACTCGTGCCTTAGCGACTTTAAAACTTGAAAGAAAATAGTTGTACTTATTTGATTGTATTAAAACAATGAGTTCACTTATTCAATAAAACAAAATTATTTATTCAATGGTTATGAAACAATGATTCTGTTACAACACTCCCCGACGTTTCCGCCACGTTTTGTTGTTTTACGTGGTCGGGGTGTGACAGTTGGGGTCGGACCAGTCGTTGTCAAGGTGGTTAAAGCTATGGGCCCGGGTTAGTTAGACCGGACCAGGGAGTTGGATCACTCTTTTTATGGTGCTAAATATGATCGTTTCTTTAGACATTCGGTTTGGCTACGTTTCCCCTAGACATTCGGTCCGACCAAGGACATATCCTCATCAAGTCCCCCTAGTTCGTAGTGTTTGTTCAGCAAAAACTTCGAACTATATGGTAAAATTGTTGTTGATTCTTTATACATAATGGCAAAATACAGCTTGTGAAATTGAAATACTTGTCGTATATTAGTTCAAAGTGGGTGTTGACAAAGTGTCGAACGGCTTACCGATCGGATCACCATCCGATCCTTTTCACTCTTTCACAATTCACTTGTTGTGCAAATCGTCGAATGACAATCTGTACGGATTGCCATCCAATCCTAAACATCTTATTTGATTGTTATAACAGGTTCAAGTGTCGGATCACCAACCGATCGGATAACCATCCGATCCATAAGCATATTAGTTCTAGTGTCGGATCACCAACCGATCGGATCATCATCCGATCCAAAATCTTATCCGATCCATTGCTGATTGTTTGGTGTGTCTTAAAGTTCAATCGTCGAATGGTGTTTTTTTCCGAACGGATTGCCATCCGACACCTAGCTACCATTTAACAAATTGATTTGGGAGTCAATCGTCGGATGACCAACCGGTATAACTAACATCCGATCCATTGCCATCCGATCATTGTTATTCTGATTGACTTTTGTTGACCTTGTTCGATCGGATACACATCCGATTCAATTGTCTGTTCATTTTTAAACTAATCGTTTTGTTTGATCGTTTGCAGGAAATTCAAAGTGAAAAATGAGGAGCATCATGGCTGAAGAGTTCTACAACACCTTTTACAATGCGTTCACGTCCGAGTCTTCCGAAACTTCAACCGTTACACCAAAAACCATAACAAAAGCAATCAATGATAACATTAAACATGATAATTTTTATGGAACTCATTCGAAACCACCAAAGCTCGAAAGTATTAAAGATTACACATGGTGGAAAGAACGATTCATCAACTGGGCCAAAGCTTACGCACATGAAAGCTGGTTTTGCGTGGAGTTTGGTTACGATAGACCTGTCAACGAAAAAAATGAAGAAATTCCACTCAAAAGCTTATCGTTGAAGACAAAAAGAAGGTCTCATATGAACAAAGAATGATTGCTCTAATCCAACAGTCGATTAGAGATGATATTTTTGTTGGACCCAGTATGGCCTAAACAACTTCTTTTCACGTAATATGGAAAGTGATTTCAGTAGATGTGAAAAAGATGTGCGGAAATAGAAATCAGACTTTCAGAAACAAGACCTACAGAATTATCAAGTTTATATCACTTTGAAAAAAAGATAGTTTACAAGGTGATTGTAAGATTATTATCTAATACAAATGAATCTTGAATTCTGTGGGTGAGAGGGAAATGGAGTTTGTGTATTGTATATGAATGCTAAGCTTCAAACTCAATTGTCTTCTGCTGGTTGAGCCTTCTATTTATAGGAGGTTGGGTACATGAATAAACAATAGTTTATTCATGCAATAAGTCCTGCAAAAAGTAGCAATTTGACATATTCATTGAATCCAACGTTCAAGTTGCCTTTGTAATCATGATATCCAATAATGTCAAGTTGCTTCGGTCATGGTGGCAGTATAGAGCTGAGTTTTAGACAAGTGGGGTATTCATCAGAATTTCTGATAAACCACTTCATTAGAAATTCTGGTGAACAAATCATCAGAAAATCTGATGATCAGAATCGTCAGAAACTGAATGTCATCAGATCCATCAGAAATGACCTTCTCTGATAATCCAAATCATCTCTTGATCAACTTGTGATTTTTTGAAATAGATGCTGTCCATTTCAGTTGTCCTATCTGATCTTCTTCTTCTTGTTGTGATCTTCAGGACTGTTATCTCTTCATAGATCCAGTTGATTGTGATTTTCTTCAATACTTATAAATAAAGTTTCCTAACAGTTTCCCCCTAAATATTGTAAGAAAATGAACTACCTTATAAACAGAAAATTTCCAAACAGTGGAAACATAACATTTGCAAATTTAAACCAGTTACTGATGTTTTTGAAAAACAAATTACATAAAAGATGAAAATTCAAAGAAACAAGTTCTTCAATTCAGCTTCACTCTCTTGTGCACATCTCCTTTCTTTAACTGCTTCTTGTAGGAGATATACTTGTTGCAGCTGACATACATGTCTTTGTACCATTCTCTTGCTTGGATCCATTCCTCAATCATTTTCTCAATTTCTTTCTGTGACCCTCCAAGTTCTCTCCTGTCTTCTGAAGGTATTCTTGTCTTTTGTTCATACCTTTCAAGATAAACCTCAGAGTTTGATTTGAGTGTTTGCAGATATCAACACTTCTGAACAGAGCTTTGTTATTTTCAATATCTCTGAAGATGACACCATAGTTGTGATTGTTAGTTTTACTTGTTAATTCAATGATGTCTCCAGATCTTGCATTTTCCAATATCTCTGCTGTTACACCCCTTTCTAAGGCGGAAGCACGAGGTGCGATCTTGAAAGGTTCTCATTGCATACGAAAGGTAAAAATACTACATGCTCGTAAAAATAACTCCAAATGCCAATAACATTACGTAATTAAAAACATAGGTTAAGTTTAGAGTTTACATCACAGCATAGAACATTGTCTGAAAAGTTTACAACATTATTCGAAGACAAACATAAGGGTTTTGGTCCTTATATCACCACACAGAGTGGGACATAACATCCAAACCCAGCAAGACGGCGCGCACAACATAGCTAACAACATAAACAAACATAAGGGTTTTGGTCCTTTTATCACCACACGGGAGTCTTGACACAACATAGCTAACAACATAAACAACATCCAAGAGCAAGAGTAAGACTGCGCGCACATCCACTTTAGTTACCAGAAATACATGTGAGTTTTTGGAAAATCGTCAACATAATGTTGTTGTGAATTCATGCAGTTTTTGTATTGAACGTTTGTATACTTGAATGAAAACATGGTATATAATTTGTATGAAACAAGTATTCTGTAAATGTAAGGAAATCGAGATCACTAATGGTTTGCAAGGCCATTAACATGTGACACGGCATAGGAAGCATCCAAACCATAGGCATTTTTAGCTGTCGAACCCACGACTGTCGATTCACGACTAGAGACACAAAAGCACTGCTTGGTACTAGTATCACCAAGAGTGTGGCTGCCTGAAACCCATTAGATCTAACCTTTTGTTCCGCGGTCTTGGTATGTAACTGATTAATGGTGCTTATGGCACCCTATTCGTGACATGATCTAAAGTATTATTCCTTAGTTTTTGTATTCAACATACCACAGAACATGTATTTTCCCCAAGTTTAGAAAACAAGTAAAAGTTTAAAAGTGGGGACATGAACTCACAACTTTGCTTTTCCTGTGCCGTAAACTTCACCGGGTTTGCTTATATAGCGTCGTGACCTATACATGTTTTATTGACGTTTGTCACTAGACTTGTATCGCACAAGTACAAGTGACCATCTTTTATGTATATGTTCTTTGTTATTAAAAATAATTTATATTATTAACTATGTATCTTACTTATATTATTCCCTCAAAAATAAATATAAGTATCTTGTATTTTCCACCCGAGTTATATATTTTCGTCCAAAAAGATATTTTAAGTTTGTAACTTGTCCCAGATACATAATCTTTTAAGAAATATATTTCCATAAATATATGTTCTTGTATTTGTCTAAGCATGTTGTATGTGTATTTTTGTATTTCTACTTCTTGGGAGTATTTAGTGTATTTTCAAGTCCTAATACACTATCACATACAATACATATTACATACACTTAGCACAGAATTTGGTGACCGATAAATATATATATTTTTCTCAAAAATATACATACTTAGTATCAATTTTTATCTTGAAGAAATCATCATTTCTTAACTTGGAATTTTACACAAAAATTAGGGAAACCTTGGTAAATATTTTTTGGTACATTTTTAGGGAATAAGTTTCACCAAAACTTATATTTTTCTAAGAGTCAAAATTTTATAAAATTTTGATGATACGATTTCCCCTAAAAATGGAGGTTTCCCATGTTTTCAAAACATATGTTTATTTTCTTTTAAAATTATCATCACTCATCAACAACACAATCAAGACCTACCATAAGTCAAGATCATGTAAATTACACTACACACTGAACTTGAAGTTTTTGTAAAAACCTGTAGTAACTTACCATGTTATTTAGTAGGTTTAGTTACCCTTTAAAACATATTTATTTGTTTGTAAATCACATTATTAAAAGATTTGGTCATTTACAACTTCTAAGTTGATTTTTCTAAAAATATTTCTTTTGTATTTTTCTTGTTACACACATGGTTCTAGTCTTGTATAAACACTAAAAATATGATTAGTTTATTTAGAAACCATGACTTTGTAAATCTTGTAAATAAACTTGGTTTCTTGAGAAAGTTATTTTTGTAATCATCTATGTACAAGATTTGTATTTTGTTTAAATCATCTTTGCATATGAGAACAAATTTCATCATTCAAGTTCATGTATATAAAGTATGATTATCTTGGTCTTTCACAAGATCATCACCTTAACTTACTAGATCATGTGTTTAATCACAATCTAGTAGGTTCCTTATGATGTCTAACATCACTAACACAAATCATCAATCATCAAGGAGCAAATAAACACTATTCAACTTGTATTCTTATGTTATTAAGTTTATGTTAAAGTTTCATGATCATGTTCTTTAGTGTTCTTCAAGATTTAACAATGTTCATCATCTTTTATCCAACTAATATGAAGTGAAAACAAGTTACAAGAAGCTTACTACTAGCACAAGGGCTAGGGAAGAACACAAGATGTTGAAGATGGTAAATGTGATGGATAAAAGCAATCGGGAGAGGTCCTTCAATCTCTAAGGCCACCAAGCTTCATTAAACACCTTCTTACACCTTGAGATGAAATTAGATTGGATGAACAAGATTGAATGGAGGTGGTGGTATGGGATGGTGATCTCGGCCGTGAGTGGGATGGTGATCTCGGCCGTGAGTACATACATAATCTTCCACTAAATCTTATAAGATCATAGGAAATCAAGAAGGATCAAGTAAGGATCTTAATGGGGGCCACCCCATGACCGTCCACTTTAAAAGGGGGGGGGGTAAAGTGTAAGTTTGATGGATAGGTTAGAAAATTTAGTTGGAAGTTAAGTGTATTAATTAGTGTCCATGCATATGATATGTTATATAGTGTGTTAGGGTGTTCGGTGACCATAACTAGCTCAGAAATAATAAAACCATGCTTCTAGTGTAATTTTGATGTTTCGGGTAGTCTGGTTGTTCGGTTAGATACCGGTTCGTTAAAGTACTAAATTGCACCGTTTAGTGTCTTTTATGTACCTTTTGTGACACTTTCAATTCCCGACACTTAGGAAAGCATTCAGGACTAATTAGTCATATTTTTACATGTTACTAACTTGTTATAATGCTGAATTTTGCTGAAATATATGAAATTCAGCATTTAAAGTGTGTTTCGGGTGCTTTTCAGTGTGTATTTTAGCTTCCGGAAAGTCTATATGTTAACCCTTGTATACATTATTGGGTTTCAATGTATTTTAGATGTTGGACCTACTCTAGGCCCCAATTCTACTGTCTGACTGCTTTCTGCAGAGTTGCTGACACAGTGTGTCTTACCGGTGAGTTTACTAGTCTTTCTGATGCAACGCTAACAGTAATGCATAAAGCAATATTTGAAGTATAAAACGTGCATGAATTCACATGTATAACATGTAATCAGACAATGTTGACGTTTAAGCACATAATTGCATATATTAAATATTAATTAAATTGTACGGAAATTACCGATTTTGTGCCAGTTGTCACAGTCTCCCCCCGTTAAAAGAATTACGTCCCGAAATTCAGGCTGAGCTAACTCTCGCATGAGTTTTCTAGAACAGGTGGGGGTACTTCTTTTTAAACTGGTCTTGGCGTTCCCATGTGTACTCGGGTCCGTGCTTAGAGTTCCAACGTACTTTGACAAGTTTGACACTACTCCTCCGGGTCTTGTTGACTTTCCAGTCTGTAAACTTAACGGGTTGTTCTGTAAATCAGAGTGTGTCGTCAATATGCACTTCATTCGCATGGATGATCACTGTTTCTCGGGTTGGACTCTTCTTGAGGTTGGACACATGAAACGTATCATGTACTCCGTTAAGTTCTTCCGGTAATTCCAACTTGTACGCTATGGTACCAATTCTTTCCAAGATCTTGAATGGTCCGATGTATCGTGGATTCAGCTTTCCACGTTTCCGTATCTTACTATGCCCTTCCAAGGTGAGACCTTCAACAAAACTTTGTCTCCCACTTCAAATTCTAAGGGTTTTCGTCTTCGATCAGCGTAGCTCTTTTGTCGATCTCGAGCCGCCTTAATGCGCTCTCGGATCTGCACAATCTTGTCGGTTGTCTCTTGAACAAGTTCGGGACCAACCATATGTTTGTCTCCAACGCCTGCCCAACATAATGGCGAGCGGCACTTGCGGCCATATAGATCTTCGAACGGTGCGGCTTTTATGCTCGTATGGTAGCTGTTATTGTAGGAAAACTCAACTAAAGGTAGGTGAGTATCCCAGCTGCCGCCTAGGTCCATAACACATGCGCGAAGCATATCTTCTAGCGTTTGTATGGTCTGTTCGCTCTGGGCGTCTGTTTGCGGATGGAAGGTCGTGCTTAGATCTAGTTGAGATTTAAAGGCTTCCTGGAAGGATTGCCAGATCCTCGAGACAAAATGTCCATCTCTATCTGAAATAATTGAGATAGGAACTCCATGACGTGCCACAATTTCTTTCAAGTACAGCTCAGCGAGCTTTCCGTTGCTATCCTTTTCTCGGATCGGTAGGAAATGCGCAGACTTCATTAACCGATCGACTATCACCCATATCATATCATGCCCTCTCGGGGTCCTGGGTAATTTCGTTTTGAAGTCCATCGAGATTTGCTCCCACTTCCACATGGGTATCTCTGGCTGCTGCAGTAGTCCGGACGGTCTTTGATATTCAGCCTTAACCTTAGCACAGGTTAGGCATTTTCAAACGTAGACAGCAACATCGCTCTTAAGCCTCGACCACCAATAGTAATCCTTCAAGTCTTGATATATTTTGTCCGATCCTGGATGGATCGAGTATCTCGACTTGTGAGCTTCATTAAGGATGACTTCTTGGATACCGCCATAGAGAGGAACCCAAATACGCCCCTTAAAGTATAAGGTTCCCTCTTTGTTTGGCACCAAATTTTTCAAAATACCTCGGAGATATTCAGCTCTACGATTTTCTCTCTTAAGAGCTCCTTGTTGTGCGTCATGAATGCGTGCTGTGAGGTTCGTCTGTATAGTCATTTCCAATGCTCGAACTCTTAGGGTCTTAACCCTTTCCTTTCGACTTAATGCGTCTGCTACAACGTTTGCCTTCCCAGGATGGTACTTAATCTCACAGTCATAATCGTTTAGCAGCTCGACCCAACGTCGCTAACGCATATTTAACTCCTTCTGATCAAATATGTGTTGAAGGCTTTTGTGATCTGCGAAGATTGTACATCGAGTACCATATAAATAGTGTCGCCAGATCTTCAAAGCGAATACTACCGTGCCTAGCTCCAAGTCGTGCGTAGTGTAATTCCTTTCATGCACCTTCAACTGTCTTGAAGCGTAAGCGATGACTCTTTGGCGTTGCATGAGCACGCAACCCATCCCTTGACGTTAAGCGTCGTAGTATACCACGAAGTCTTCAGTGCCTTCGGGTAAGGATAGTATCGGTGCATCGCTTAGCTTATTTTTGAGCAGTTGGAAGGCTTCTTCCTGCTTATTACCCCGGTCGTACTTCTTGTCCTTCTGCGTAAGGGAAGTAAGCGGTTGAGCTATCTTGGAGAAATTCTAGATACATCAGCGGTAATAGCCCGCTAAGCCCAAAAATTGTCGAACTTCAGTTGGGGTTTTGGGGGCTTCCCAATTCTTTATGCTTCTATCTTGGCTGGGTCCACATGAATGCCCTTCTCGTTCACAACATGACCAAGGAACTGTACTTCGCGAATCCAGAATTCGCACTTTGAGAACTTTGCATAAAGTTTCTCTTTCCTCAATAGTTCCAAAATGGTCCTGAGGTGTTGCTCGTGCTCTACTTTCGTTCGCGAGTAGATCAGGATATCATCGATAAATACAATCACGAATTTATCAAGATATGGTTTGAAAATGAGGTTCATCAGATCCATAAATACCGCTGGTGCGTTCATCAGTCCGAATGGCATCACAAGGAACTCGTAATGCCCATAACACGTTCGGAATGCAGTCTTTGGTACGCTTTCCTCTTGGATTCTTAACTGATGGTATCCAGATCGAAGGTCGATCTTGGAATAGTAGCTCGATCCTTGCAATTGATCAAATAAGTCATCAATCCTCGGTAATGGGTACCGATTCTTGATAGTGAGCTTGTTCAACTCTCTATAATCGATACACATCCGCAGCGTTCCATCCTTCTTCTTCACGAACAATACTGGAGCTCCCCAAGGCGAGAAGCTTGGCCTTATGAATCCTTTATCCAACAACTCGTGGAGTTGTGTAGATAATTCTTGCATCTCGGATGGTGCATGCCGATAGGGTGCCTTGGCTATAGGAGTGGCTCCTGGAAGCAAGTCTATACGGAATTCGACTTGTCGTTGCGGAGGTAGTCCTGGCAGGTCTTCAGGAAAAACATCAGGGAATTCCTTCACCACAGAGATGTCTTCGAGTTTCGGCTCCTCAGCCTTCTTATCTACAACGTGCACCAGGAAAGCAACACATCCTTTCCTCAAGCACTTCTGCGCCTGCATACAACTGATGATTCGCAGAGGCGCGTCTTGTTTTTCTCCATGCACGATGAGAGTTTCATCATTCGCCAGAGGGATGCGAATGATTTTCTCGTGACAAACAACTTCAGCCTTGTTCTTGGACAACCAGTCCATTCCGACCACTACATCGAAGCTACCCAATTGAATAGGTAAGAGGTCGATGCTAATGAGCAACCCGTAACAACTTCGCCTGATTCAACAAGTTTGCCATTGGCTAGTTCTATGGAATAAGGAATATCTAATCTACTAGATTCTATTCCAAGCATACGCTTAAATTCCACAGATATAAAACTATAATCGGCACCAGTGTCAAATAGTATGGTTGCAAAGTGATTGTTAACGAGAAACGTACCGGTGACCACATTAGGGTCCTCGCGTGCGTTCCTTGCTCCAATCACGAATGCTCGAGCCGGAGCATTGTTCTCCCTTGGGCAATCTTTCTTGAAATGATCTTTGCTTCCACAACCAAAGCATCCTTGGTTCTGCCCAGATCCATTACCATTCCGGTTACCATTACCATTGCCATTTCCACCACCGTTTCTATTACCAGCACCGATGCGGTTTCTATTCCCGTTCCTTTCTTTTCCCCAACAGTTCTCAGTATGGTGACCTAGTTTTCCACACTTGTCGCATTTTGGAACACGACAATCTCCTTCGTGATGACGCTTGCACTGGTTGCAGATGGGCAGAGTGCCCTGGTATCCTCTGGCAGGAGCGTCATTCATGGCTGCAAGGGTTCTTGCCTCCGGTGGCGGATTGGGGTCGCGCTTCTTGTTGTTGGAACCCTTGTTGTTACGTGTCGCTTGATTCAGGTTTGCATACTTCCTTTTCTTGTCACCAGACGACTCAGCATGCGTCTCGGTCTTTTCAGTTGGGTTAAGTGATAACTTCTTCGTATGAACAACATCTTCAGTAAGGCTGACAGCCAGAGTTACAGCCTGAGTGATTGTTGTGGGTTTTGCTGTAGTCACCAAGCTGCGAAATTCCGGTGCCAATCCCCAGATGTAGCGCTCGACGCGCTTAAATTCGGGAGTCACCATATGGGGGATCACTCTCGACAAATCGTGAAACCATCGAGTGTAACCAGTAATGTCCGCACCCTCCATGGTCAAGTGCCAGAACTCAGTCTCCAACCTTTGGAGTTCAACACGAGAGCAATACTTTTCTCTCATTCTTTCCTTCAGCTCATCCCAAGTCATCCCAAATGCAGCATCATCACCCAGAGTCTGGACTTGCAAATTCCACCAAGTCAAAGCTTCATCAACAAACAACCCCGTAACAAAAGTGACTTGCTGGTCCGCGGTACACTTCCTCATACGGATAGTGGAATTCGTCTTTTCCGTCCAACGTACAAAAGCCACTGCACCTCCAGTGCCGTCGTAGTTCAGTGGCTTGCAGTCGAGAAACTGCTTGAAGGTGCAGCCTTGAGCCGTGTTTCCTCCAGATGAATCTCCATGTCCATTACGACTAGTACCGCTTGGTCCTCCACTGTGCTCAGTGCGGTTTGCCTCGTACTGGGCGATAGCTGCGGAAATCCTTTCTTCCAGCAGGGAATTCAGTTCTTCAGCAGTCCTCGGTAGTGGGAGAGGAGGAGGTTTATCAGAATCTCGATTGTTCACAGCTCTCCTGGGTGCCATGTTCTGTCAGAACATAACACAACAGGGTTAGACATTTGTTTGATATCGTCATACGGGACAATAGAAGTATATATACACAAGTATATACCCACATAATCGACATCAAACAATCCGCCAAACGTATAAATCAATTCACCCAGCAAAAAGCATGCATAAATAGATAAATACTGATGTGTCATGAGATATTCACCGAGTCTTTATACATATCAGGACAACTTGTTACATCATTGTTTGCGAAGTAAACAAAATGCATAAGGGTTACATCACCCCAGGGTACAAGTTTAATATATGTAAAGGACAAAATATCTTTCCTCACATTGGTGGTTCTTGTCTTTATACCCTAAAACACTACTCCAATGGAGTAGTTAATAGGCTTCCTTGATTAGTTCCTTAAAATCATTCCATGGGGTGGCATTAGCAGCAACAATCCCAAGCATTTGAACCTGAGCGTTCCACCACGTGAGCGCTAGACCTTCAAGAGTACCGGTAGCATACTTTACCCTACGTGCCTCAGAGCATTCACACATCTCGAAAACGGATTCGAGCTTCTCGAACCAATGGAGGAGGCCTACAGCTCCTTCAGTGTCGTTGAAGTAGTTGGTCGACAGATAATAAAAGTTTTGAAGGTACATGCAGGAGGCTGAGCGTGTTGACCTGTCGTGTCACACCCCGACCACGTAAAACATCAAAAACGTGGCGGAAACGTCGGGGAGTGTTGTAACAGAATTATTGTTCCACAACCATGGTAATTAAAATTACATTTTATTCAACAGCCAAAGGTGGAATACATTGTTTCAAACAAGAACCAAAGAGTACACAACATAATTAAACTAAGTCTATCTTCATATTTATATCACTAAGGCCCAAGTCCACCCTAGCGTGTCACGAACATCCTATGCATTAGCTCCTGAAACACATGTGAAAATAGGTACATCAGCATAAAAATGCATGTGAGATACGTATGTTTTGTGAAAATAGGATTCATGACTTAAGTTTTAGAAAATGTTTAATAAAATTCAGTCATGAACCTTGTAAATTGATTTGTTTTGTAAATCAATTGAAAAGCGATAAAATCAGATGATATGTATAAATAAGGAAGAAAGTATGGTTAAATGAATAACCAAGAAAAAATAAATTGTATAAAATAAAGTGTTTTGTAAAACAAAGTCTTGCGAAAAATATGTTATTTGTGTAAAATGTATAAGTCCAAATTGAATGATTTAAATAACGCTACAATATGTAATATAATACAAGCACTTATATATAGGAAGTACCAGCGGCGTATCCACCATGCTTGTATCATACTACACACGTCTCGTTACTTAAGTCACTTAAACAAACCACCAAAGTATAATGTTCATGTTTAAACCAACCATTAAATGTTCATGTATAAACCAATGTCAAAAGTTTAAAAGTCCAAAATGTAGTCATGTATGTGTAACAAATGTTATGTATGTTAAGTAAAATGTATTCACTTAAACCAAATGTAAAAATGTACAAAACAAAGTATTTTGAGTATATCAAAAAGTTATGTTTTGCAAAGTAAATGCATGTTTTAATGATACAAACATTTATCTGGTAAGTTAACGCATACATTCAAGCCTTGAGACAGACGGATAACCCCAAGTCAAGGTTATCAAAAGAAATGTAACCGGATTCAGTCATTCCTTACACCAGAACAAACCTAGGATGTCAGGAACGGGATTTGTCAAGTCCTATGGTACCATTACTTACTACCGAGCGGCGTAGCTAATGTTAATGAATGTATATAAGTCCCGTTTGCGCAAACCAAATGTTATTCCAAATGTGAACATGTTATATGAAAACAATGTACTAAGTATGCTAAGTTAACATACAAAGCAGAAAAGTCATGTAAATCAATGTGCTAGCATGCTCAGTCTACATATATAGCAGAAAATGTAATGTAAAACAATGTGCTAATATGCAAAGTAAACACATGTAGCAAAACAATGTAATGTAAATCAATGTGCTAGCATGCCAAGTTAACATACATAGCAAAACAATGTAATGAAATCATGTACTATAAGCGTACTAAAGAACATAGCAACATATGATGTGAAAACATGAAAGCACGAAAGTAACAAGTAGGCACATGTGTTTCACCCCAAAAAGTTTGAAAAACACTAAAAGAGGGGTTTGTGTACTCACTTGAGATTGCTCAATAGACTTTAGATATCCACCAAGCAAGCTAGAAGATCACGGATTCAAACGGCACCTAATATGGGTACCTACATTAATAAACGGACCTATTCGGAGGATCAGGTAGTACGAGGGTTTGTAAACCAAATAAGTGTGGGAACTTATGTAATATGGTTTGACAAAGCCTACATACTAAAACGAAACCTAACCTAAGTGCTTTTGACCCGTTACGACCCGTCTAGGTAGCTTGTGCTACTTTAACGTGCCGTTCGCGTAAAACGCGTTCGGACCGCCTAACTAGCCCTATGACAAGCAAGATATGCCTTAACATGTTTAATATTGTTGCCAAATCAGTTTATATGTCAAAATTTATGTTACATAGGCTTAAAATAAATTTTGGAGTCAAAAGGGTATTTTGGTAATTTTCCTAAGGCATAAGAGCTACTTATCATACAACTACTTAAACGACGTGACCATAAGGTATAATCTCGGAAGGTTATTCCCTATACAACTGTGGTCACCTAAAGTGTTTGGTCGGATCCTAAAGATTGGCCAAATGGGTCGGGTTCGATAGCATAAGCGATTGTTTAGATCGCTTCCCCTTACAACCCTAGACAAGCACAAAACTAAAAGCGACGAGCTAAACATGCTAGAACATGCTTAGTTAAAGTTAGAAAACAGGTTTGGTACTAAAACCAACGGTTTTAATACCCTAGAGTAGTTTGGTTACAAAATACGTGAGAAAACGCATTTTGGCTGAAACTACGACTCGTCACTGAGCCTAGATAACGTGGTAATCAGTAGGTATAGTTATTAGGGACTATAACCATCGTGATTACGCTGACGTTATGAAGTTCAAACGAACTTCACGTTGACCATAAACTGGTCAATGCAGAAAGTCAAACACATATTGACTTTAACGCTAAAATGAACGAAAAACGCGAAACAATACTTACAGAAGGTCCCCGCAAGATTTGATTCTGATTCTCTCAGGTAGGAACCATATACTTCCACTTAGAGAGCTTGAATCAGATCAAATGTGAGGAAATGAGTGAAATGGGTTGGGTTTATATAGGCATGGCACAACCGTTAGGATCGTTTCTTGGAGAAGGGGGCATGATCTAAGCCGTACATTTGCCATATCCTGATTGGTTACCTTGATGGGTACACAAACCAGCCCATAAAAACCCAAAAACCATGTGCACAAGTGGGTATTAGCTGGAACAAGCTGGAAACCACTTTCTGCTGTTCTGGGGGTGCTTTACGGATCGTATGAGGTCCCTTACGGTCCGTAAGGACCCTGCAGACCAGCCAAGTTTGCATTTTGACAGCTTTGGTCCCTGTGCACGTATGGTCGTGTTTTGGCACTTCTAACACCCGTCAAACCCATTTTTAAGCTCTACAAGGATGTTAAAGTATAGGGAACATGAAATATGCTCAAAAAGATGCCGGATGTCGGTTCGTTTGGCCGTACGATTGCGTTGTTCGGTTAATTACGACGGAAGTCGTAACGGACGCAAAAAAGGTCCAAATTGCGCGACGAATGGATTTTTGACAAGCCAAACACTAAAACATAATATTTTAATGATTACATAAATTTTTGGATGTCCGGATATATTCAGAACGTAAGTTATGCACGAAAATGCAAACTTATGCACTTTTTGACGCTTTTAGTCCCTGAATGAGCATAAAGTTTATTTTAGCACACCGAACCCCTCAAAGCCTATTTCTAAGCTATGTAAAGGATATTTAGGGTGTGTTTAACCTATGGCTATGTTCCGGAATGTTCGTTACAGTTCAAATTGGCATACTTTCGCAGTTTGTCAATTTTAGTCCCTGTAAGCGAATAAACTTGATTTTGCCATACCAAAGCCTTCAAAACTTATTTCTCAGTTATGTAAAGGTTATTTAAGGTATGTTAAGCATAAGTTGATGTTATGGAGTATTTGTCGTGTTTAACTGATTACGTTTACGCCCCAATTTGCGTATAATTCTACAGAAAGCGATATAGAGTTTGAAATTGAATAAAAGTCAAAACATGAAAAACATCAAACATAAACAAACAAACATTAAGATCAAATAACTTTATTTCATTGATAACTGAATTGTTCACAATGATTACAAGCACAAATGTCACAGTCTCCCCTACTTGTGGAAATTTCGTCCCGAAATTTGTTTAGAGGAAACTCATGAGAATAGATGCGGATACTTCGCCTTAATTTGATCTTCACGTTCCCAAGTAAACTCAGGTCCACGTTTAGATTCCCAGAGAACTTTAACCAAAGGAATGCACTTGCGTTTAAGCCATTTGACTTCACGATCCATAATTTCCACAGGTTTCTCAACAAAATGCAGTGTTTTATCAACACGAATCTCGTCAAGCGATATGTGGAGGTTCTCATCAGCTAGACACTTCTTGAGATTGGATACGTGGAAGGTTGGATGAACATTTCCAAGTTCAGGAGGTAAATGAAGTCTGTAGGCTACCTTACCGATTCTTTCGAGGATCTTGAATGGTCCAACGTATCTAGGTGCAAGTTTTCCTTTCTTTCCAAATCTGATCACACCTTTCCAAGGTGAGACCTTAAGTAATACACGATCACCGACCTGGAATTCCAAGGGCTTGCGTCGTCGGTCCGCGTAACTCTTTTGACGGCTTCGAGCTGTCTGAAGGTTATCACGCACTTTCTTAACCTTGTCAGTTGTCTCTAGAATGAGGTCAGGTCTAGTAAGCTGGGCCTCACCTATGTCATTCCAGCAGACTGGTGAACGACATTTTCAACCATAGAGAGCCTCGAAAGGAGCCATGTTGATGCTGGAGTGATAACTGTTGTTCTAGGAGAATTCAATCAATGGAAGATGTGAATCCCAACTACCACCAAAATCGATCACACAAGCTCTAAGCATAACCTCCAAAGTCTGGATTGTTCTTTCAGTTTGGCCATCAGTTTGTGGATGATAAGCTGTGCTCAGATTAAGTTGGGTCCCCATAGCAGATTGCATGGTTTTCCAAAAACGAGAAGACAAGCGAGCATCTCTGTCAGAAATAATGTTCAAAGGAACACCATGTCGAGATACGATTTCATCCACATCGATTTTAGCCAGCCTTTCAGCAGAAAAAATCCTGACGGATTGGCAAGAAATGCGCTGACTTAGTAAGACGATCAACAACTACCCAGATTGCATCATGACCTTTCTTAGTGCGCGGAAGTTTAGTAATGAGATCCATTGCAATGTTTTCCCATTTCCAAACTGGAATCTCTGGTTGCTTCAAAAGACCAGAAGGATGTTGGTGTTCAGCCTTAACCTAAAGACAAGTAAGGCATTTTGAAACGTATAAGGCAATGTCCTTCTTCATACCAGGCCACCAATACTGAGTACGAATATCCTTATACATTTTGTCTGAGCCAGGATGAATAGAATAACGAGACTTATGGGCTTCGTCCATAAGCAAGGTGCGAAGATCATCTTGGCTTGGGACCCACAAACGGTCCATGAAATAATACGATCCATCTTCCTTCAGAACAAGATTAGGCTTAATGTGATAGGGTAATTCCATACCCATCAAATCTTGTGAAACACAAGCATGTTGAGCCTGAGAAATGCGTGTTTGGATATCAGATCGAGCTTGAACATCAGATTGAACATGAACACAATGAAGCTTAGTACGTTCCTTACGACTCAATGCGTCAGCCACAACATTCGCTTTACCAGGATGGTAGCGAATTTCGCAATCATAGTCGTTTAGGAGTTCGACCCAACGTCTTTGCCTCATGTTGAGTTCTTTCTGATTGAAGATATGCTGAAGACTTTTGTGGTCAGTGAAAACCACACATTTTGTGTCGTACAAATAGTGTCTCCAGATTTTGAGAGCGAAGACAACTGCACCCAAATCAAGATTCTGAGTGGTGTAGTTTCTCTCATGCACCTTCAATTGCCTCGATGCGTAGGCTATGACTTTGTTCCTTTGCATCAGAACATAGCCAAGCCCCAATTTTGATGCATCACAATAAACGAGGAAATCATCATTGCCCTCAGGCAAAGTCAGAATAGGTGCATCACAAAGCTTCTGCTTCAAGGTCTGAAACACTTCTTCTTACTTAGAACCCCATTCAAAGGGTTTGTTCTTCTGAGTTAGAGCAGTTAGAGGAACTGCAATCTTCGAGAAGTTCTCAATGAAGCGGCGGTAATAACCCGCTAGACCAAGAAAGGAACGAACCTCAGTAGGAGTAGTATGCGTATCCCAATCCTTAATCGCACTGATCTTGGAGGGATCTACATGAATACTTTGTTCGTTGACAATATGTCCCAAAATTGAACTTCCTTAAGCCAAAATTCGCACTTGGAGAATTTGGCAAAAAGTTGTTCTTTCTTTAGGAGTTCCAGAGTAAGATGAAGATGTTGCTCGTGATCAGCTTGCGTCTTAGAGTAAATCAAGATGTCATCAATAAAAACGATGATGAACTTATCCAAATAAGGCTTGCAGACCCTACTCATTAAGTCCATGAAAGCAGCAGGAGCATTGGTCAAACCGAATGGCATGACTGTGAACTCATAATGCCCATACCGAGTGCGGAATGCTGTCTTGGGAATATCCTCTTCATGCACACGAAGCTGATGATACCCAGAATGAAGGTCGATCTTCGAAAAGTTAGTAGCACCCTGTAACTGGTCAAAGAGATCATTAATGCGAGGTAGGGGATATCGATTTTTGATGGTGAGCTTGTTCAGCTCACGATAATCGATGCACATTCTGAAGGATCCATCCTTCTTCTTGACAAAAAGAACGGGAGCACCCCAAGGTGAAAAGCTAGGACAGATAAAACCTTTGTCAGAAAGCTCCTGAAGTTGCTTAGACAACTCTTGCATCTCAGACGGTGCAAGACGATATGGAGCTCTGGCAATAGCATTTGCACCAGGTACAAGATCAATACGGAACTCGACTTGGCGTGCAGGAGGTAGACCAGGTAATTCTTCAGGAAACAACTCCGGATAATCCTGAACAATAGGGATATCTTGGATAGACTTACCTTAGCTTTTATCTGCTGTAACATGCGCCAAGAAGGCCACATGCTTCTTTCGCAGATACTTCCGAGCTTGGAAACAAGACATAAGCTTGAGGCTACTAGCAGGTTTCTCACCACGAACCTGTAGGATCTCACCTGACGAAAGCGGCACACGCACGACCTTCTCAAAACAAACTACCTCTGCGCGATGCTTGGCTAACCAATCCATACCCATAATAATGTCGAAGCTTCCAAGTTGCATAGGTGTGAGGTCAATAGGAAAAAGATGGTCGCTAAAGTTCAACTGGCAGTTGCGAAGAACAGAATCAAGAACAACGGGTTCACCACTCGCAACTTCGACTGTCAAAGGCTTACCTAGTTTTGTTCTAGACACGCGAAGCAAGGGCTCAATAGATAACGACACAAAACTCTTATCGACCCCTGAATCAAAAAGAACAGACGCAGGTTGATTATTAACAAAGAACATACCGTTCACCACATCATTGTCTGCTTGCGCCTCTTATGCATTCATGTTGAAAGCTCGCCCACGAGCCTGAGCCTGAACTGGGTTTGCATTCACCAATTTTGGACACTGGTTATGGTAGTGGGTCAGATCCCCACAGTTATAACAAGAGCCTGGTGGGAAGTGAGGTCGTGCTGCTTGACCTTGTTGCTGAGCAGGAGGCTGAGCAACTTGTTGAGCCGGATTCTGAACTACCTGATTCTGGTTGACCGGAATGCGGCATGTAGCAGCAAGATGACCGTTTCTTCCACAGTTGGTGCAATGACGACACTGGAGGTGGGGTAGGTGATGGCCGTTACACCTGTTGCATAAAGGTGCATTGCCAAGATATGGCCTCTTGGCAGGTTGTTGCGCAGGCTGATTTTGTGCGGCTTGAGCCTGTGCGGTAACGACATAGTTTTGGGAAGCCTTCCGCTTCCTAGAACCCTTTGAGGAACCCGCATCATTTCCCTTCTTGTTTTTACCTTTCTTGCTATCCTTCTTGTCAGACTCCTGCTTCTTACCCTTCTTGTCACCCTTTCTGTGCAACTTACCCTTTCGAATCTGTGACTCAGTCAACGTCGCAGATAACTCGATCGCCTAACGGACGGTGGTAGGATTACTACCAGTAACGATGTCTTGCACTGAGTCAGGTAGACCATCGATGTACCTCTCGATAGCCGTATCGAGTGGGGTAACCATTGTTGGGCAAAGTAAGCTTAATTCCCCATACCTGTCAGTATATGCCCGGTGCTCACCACTTTCCTGTTTCAAATCATCAAACTCCCTCTCTCCAGTGCTCGCAGCTCATGATGAGGACAAAACTCCCTCATCATAAGAGTTCTTAGTTCAGCCCATGTATGTGCTAACGCAACTTCAGCAACACGATCTCTCATAACCCCGTTCCACCATGTCAAAGCCCTCTTCTGAAATACGCTAGAAGCGAACTCGACCTTCCGATTCTCAGGACACAGAACGTGATGGAATGTACTCTCAATGCTCTCGAACCATTGAAGGAGCCCAGTTTCCCCTTCGGTACCACTGAACTTGAGTGGTTTAGCCGGATTGAAACTCTTGAAGTTACAAGGAGCATTCTGATTGTAATTGGCTTGGTTCACTTGAGCTATAATGTTTGGGAGTGCGGCAGCCATGTGATGTGCCAGAATATCTGCCATTTCGGCATTTGTTAACGGGTTTTTACGTCAAGGAGGCATGCTAAAAGAGGAAACAAGAGAGGAAACGAGTGAGATGATTAGATGAAAAGAGCGAGAGGAAACAAAATCAACAAAGCAAAGATGGTGGTCATTTGTCCGTATCACAAAGCAAACAACAACACACAGTGACTAATCAAAGTAAATGGATCCATAAATAATGCTTAGCGAAGACATGCTCGCCTATAAGTGAACACTTACCCCAGGAGTTCCCAGGTAAGAGTGACTGCTCCGATTATGTGGATTTGTACGAACACTCTAGCCTTAGACAGAAAACCCAGGGTATAGGCATTCACCCTTCTAGTTTGCACGTGTTCACACTATTTAGAACCCAAAACTTTGACGAGATTTTGAAAACTTGGAAGGCACAAGGCGAAAAGAATCATTCAAAAAAAAAAAAAAAAAAAACAAATGATAAAATTTCAAAATCAATTTGAAAAATCAAAAAGGGTTTAAAACCATATAATAAATCGTTTGAAAACAGAAGATTGTTTTTCAAAAATCGTTTCAGAAAATTGGGTTCTTGTTTTGGTGATCACCTAAGGATAGGTGAAGTGCATGTTTTAAGATCTAAACACAAGACAACTTGTGTTGGTGTCCTAGAAAGGTTATAGTCTAGGTCAAAGCATTACTAGTAACCTAATTCCCTATAACCATTGGCTTTGTTAATCACGCTCTGGTTACATGGTTCTGGTTCAACAACCAGACATGGGTTTCTGTCTTCTTAGGAATCAAGAATACAGAGGTACGACACACCCCGACCACGTAAAACATCAAAACGTGGCGGAAACGTCGGGGAGTGTTGTAACAGAATTATTGTTCCACAACCATGGTAATTAAAATTAAATTTTATTCAACAACCAAAGGTGGAGTACATTGTTTCAAACAAGAACCAAAGAGTACACAACATAATTAAACTAAGTCTATCTTCATTTTTATGTCACTAAGGCCAAATCCACCCTAGCGTGTCACGAACATCCTATGCATTAGCTCCTGAAACACATGTGAAAATATGTACGTCAGCATAAAAATGCCTGTGAGATACATAGGTTTTGTGAAAATAGGATTCATGACTTAAGTTTAAGAAAATGTTAAATAAAATTCCGTCATGAACCTTGTAAAATGATTTGTTTTGTAAATCATTTGAAAAGCGATAAAATCAGATGATATGTATAAATAAAGAATAAAGTATGGTTAAATGAATAACCAAGTAAAAATAAATTGTATAAAATAAACTGTTTTGTAAAACAAAGTCTTGCGAAAAATATGTTATTTGTGTAAAATGTATAAGTCCAAATTGAATGATTTAAATAACGCTATGATATGTAATATAATACAAGCACTTATATATAGGAAGTACCAGCGGCGTATCCACCATGCTTGTATCATACTACACACGTCTCGTTACTTAAGTCACTTAAACAAGCCAACAAAGTATAATGTTCATGTTTTAACCAACCATTAAATGTTCATGTATAAACCAATGTCAAAAGTTTAAAAGTCCAAAATGTAGTCATGTATGTGTAACAAATGTTATGTATGTTAAGTAAAATGTATTCACTTAAACCAAATGTAAAAATGTACAAAACAAAGTATTTTGAGTATATCAAAAAGTTATGTTTTGCAAAGTAAATGGATGTTTTAATGATACAAAGATTTATGTGGTAAGTTAACGCATACATTCAAGCCTTGAGACAGTCGGATAACCCTAAGTCAATGTTATCAAAAGAAATGTTATCGGATTCAGTCATTCCTTACACCCAAACAAACCTAGGATGTCAGGAACGGGATTTGTCAAGTCCTATGGTACCATTACTTACTACCGAGCGGCGTAGCTAATGTTAATGAATGTATATAAGTCCCGTTTGTGCAAACCAAATGTTATACCAAATGTAAACATGTTATATGAAAACAATGTACTAAGTATGCTAAGTTAACATACAAAGCAGAAAAGTCCTGTAAATCAATGTGCTAGCATGCTCAGTCTTCATATATAGCAGAAAATGTAATGTAAAACAATGTGCTAATATGCAAAGTAAACATATGTAGCAAAACAATGTAATGTAAATCAATGTGCTAGCATGCCAAGTTAACATACAAAGCAAAACAATGTAATGAAATCATGTACTACAAGTGTACTAAAGAACATAGCAACATATGATGTGTAAACATGAAAGCACGGAAGTAACAAGTAGGCACATGTGCTTCACCCCAAAACGTTTGAAAAACAGTAAAAGAGGGGTCTGTGTACTCACTTGAGATTGCTCAATAGACTTTATATATCCACCAAACAAGCTAGAAGATCACGGATTCAAACGGCACCTAATATGGGTATCTACATTAATAAACGGACCTATTCGGAGGATCGGGTAGTACGAGGGTTTGTAAACCAAATAAGTGTGGGAACTTATGTAATATGGTTTGACAAAGCCTACATACTAAAACGAAACCTAACCTAAGTGCTTTTGACCCGTTACGACCCGTCTAGGTAGCTTATGCTACTTTAACGTGTCGTTCGCGTAAAACGCGTTCGGACCACCTAACTAGCCCTATGACAAGCAAGATATGCCTTAACATGTTTAATATTGTTGCCAAATTAGTTTATATGTCAAAAGTTATGTTACATAGGCTTAAAATGAATTTTGGCGCGAAAAGGGTATTTTGGTAATTTTCCTAAGGCACAAGAGCTACTTATCATACAACTATTTAAACGACGTGACCATAAGGTATAACCTCGGAAGGTTATTCCCTATACAACTATGGTCACCTAAAGTGTTTGGTCGGATCCTAAAAATCGACCAAATGGGTCGGGTTCGATAGCATAAGCGATTGCTTAGATCGCTTACCCTTACGACCCTAGACAAGCACAAAACTAAAAGCAACGAGCTAAACATGCTAGAACATGTTTAGTTAAAGTTAGAAAACAGGTTGGTACTAAAACAAACGGTTTTAATACCCTAGAGTAGTTTAGTTTCAAAATACGCGGGAAAACGCATTTTGGCCGAAACTACGACTCGTCACTAAGCCTAGATAACGTGGTAATCAGTAGGTATAGTTACTAGGGACTATAACCATTGTGATTACGCTCACGTTATAAGGTTCAAACGAACTTCACGTTGACCATAAACTGGTCAATGCAGAAAGTCAAATGCAGTTTGACTTTAACGCTAAAATGAACGAAAAACGCGAAAGAATACTTACACAAGGTCCCCGCAAAATTTGATTCCGATTCTCTCTCAGGTAGGAAGCATATACTTCCACTTAGAGAGCTTGAATCAGATCAAATGGGTGGAAATGAGTGAAATGGGTTGGGTTTATATTGGCGTGGCACAACCGTTAGGATCGTTTCTTGGAGAAGGGGGCACGATCTAAGCCGTAAATTTGCCATATCCTGATTGGGTACCTTGATGGGCACACAAACCAGCCCATAGAAACCCAAAAACCATGTGCACAAGTGGGTATTAGCTGGAACAAGCTGGAAACCACTTTCTGCTGTTCTGGGGGTGCTTTACGGACCGTATGAGGTCCCTTACGGTCCGTAAGGACCCTGCAGACCAGCCAAGTTTACATTTTGACAGCTTTGGTCCCTGTGCGCGTATGGTCGTGTTTTGGCACTTCTAACACCCGTCAAACCCATTTTTAAGCTCTATAAGGATGTTAAAGCATATGGAACATGAAATATGCTCAAAAATATGCCGGATGTCGGTTCGTTTAGCCGTACGATTGCGTTGTTCGGTTAATTACGACGGAAGTCGTAACGGACGCAAAAACGGTCCAAATTGCGCGACGAATGGATTTTTGACAAGCCAATCACTAAAACATAATATTTTAATGATTAGATAATTTTTTGGATGTCCGGATGTATTCAGAACGTAAGTTATGCGCGAAAATACAAACTTATGCACTTTTTGACGCTTTTAGTCCCTGAATGAGCATAAAGTTTATTTTAGCACACCAAACCCCTCAAAGCCTGTTTCTAAGCTATGTATAGGATATTTAGGGTGTGTTTAACTTATGGCTATGTTCTGGAATGTTCGATACAGTTCAAATTGACATACTTTCGCAGTTTGTCAATTTTAGTCCCTGTAAGCGAATAAACTTGATTTTGCCATACCAAAGCCTTCAAAACTTATTTCTAAGTTATGTAAAGATTATTTAAGGTATGTTAAGCATAAGTTGATGTTCCAGAGTATTTGTCGTGTTTAACTGATTACGTTTACGCACCAGTTTGCGTATAATTCTACAGAAAGCGATATAGAGTTTGAAATTGAATAAAAGTCAAAACATGAAAAACATCAAACATAAACAAACAAACATTGGGATCAAATAACTTTATTTCATTGATAACTGAATTGTCAACAATGATTACAAGCACAAATGTCACATGTCGTGTGTGCAAGAAGTGACGAAGTTAAGCACAAGTGTTGGTTTACGAGAGTAGGATCTAAATCCTAGAGTAAGTTGCAATGGCAGGTTATACCTCCTGCCTGAGCGGCTGCGAGTGCTGTAGTAACTTGTTCATTGATTAGAGCCGTTAGCTGGGCTTGAGTTAGGTTAACGCGTCCACTCATGATCTTCATATAAAAGGAAACATGAGTGAGATATGTTCGCGAAAGTGCGATGACAGAAGAGAGTAAGCACACATGTGTTTTCAAACAATAGTTGTTATGTTCATCTAAGCATACCATGAGCAAACTACTATATAACTTAGCAAGTAGGCAATAATAACATAAACCATATCACCTATAGTGTTGAGCCTTGCACTTGGAGCGAAGCGTCGTTGTGGATCGTTGAGCCCTGTACAGGTTATAGTCTGGTTTTACCAAAAAGCTTTCCCCTTTTTAAAACCAAGTTGACTATAACCAATGGCTCTGATACCAATCTGTCACACCCCCAAAATCCACATGCGGAGTATCACCGCTTGGGGGCGTGACTGACCAGGATCAAGCTACTAATCATATTGAACAATACAATTAAATAATTAAAACCAAACGCAATATAATTGGTATTTCAAAATAAACCAAACATGTCTAAGAAATCAGCGGAAGCATAGTAATGATCAAATAACCAACACACAGTTTAAAGTTTAAATGTTTATATATGGAACACAACAGTCCATAATCCCACAACGACCGCTCCTCCCTGTGCAAGCTCCATAAGCACCTAACGACCTGCAAGGCATGTAACAACGAGTCAACAACAAAGTTGAGCGAGTTCACAGTTGGTTGTTCAGTTTTACCAGTTCATTTTGAAATCATAAGTTGTTACGTAAACCACGAGTTAACCAGTACTTTTGTTTCCCAAACATATTTATAGTTGGTGGGGGCTTCCCATGTGAATTACCACTTTACCCTGTTTCCCAAACATAACCATAACCAGTGGGGGGGCTTCCCCTGTGAACCACTAGACCATACCATATCGACTACTAACGAAATATAAGTTGTGCCCTGCATCAGTGTCTATCATCACTGACAGTTTGCCAAAGTCCATTAGTACACGCCCGTTCGAACGACACGGTGTGAGGTTTGTTAAACCTAATAGCGCTACTAACTAATGACTCGCTCGCTATCGGCCTCGACGATTAAGTCGATATAAAGAGGAGGGACTTCATGATAGAGTTTTGTCTAGTAAGTTAAGGTTGTTGTCTTACCCAAGGAGGACGAACGTACGTAGTTCTACCCAAGGAGAATACGCAGGATATATAGTGGCATCCTACCCAAGGAGGATGGCCGTACATATTCTACCCAAGGAGAATATGTAGTTTTCCGTTTTAGTTCTTTAACTCATTCCCAACCCTTGGGAATCCCATGCCTTGTAGAAAGTGTGAACTCACCTCAGTTTGATCGGTATGCTTAATTACTTGTGCACAATTTATTCAATCAAAGCCTATAGTTTGCACGTACACACAATCAGTTAACATTCACAATGTTCGACTAACAGTCAAGATCATCACGTACATGCAAGTAACAACTAACACCTAAGAAAGAAAACTGCTCTAAGAAAGACATTGAATGATTATTCTTCACTAAGATCTGGTACTTGCCTGAAGATAAATAACAAGCTTTGCAATTCCAGAAGATAATCAATGTTTGCTACGAGAAAGAAATCAACTCTAGGCATTACTAGAGAGACTTGGAAAGAATAGAGTTTTGGAAGTAGGAAAGACAGAGAGAGTAGATCAACAAGAAGACTAAAAGAGCAACTTTTCTAGCTAGTCTGAAGATGCCGAACAAGCCAGTTGCGACAAATCAAACTCCGATTCCAAGTGAAGAAAGGAAGAAAGTCAGAATTACTAAGGTCTTCGACTCCAGTGTGCAAACAAGAGAATGGTGGCGTACTAAAGGAAGATTTGACAGAAGAGAACAGAGAGAAGAGCAGAAACGAAAAAACAGAAAGAGGTAAAGTTTTGGAGACCGAACGTGGTGACTGCGGCTACATCCAATGGGGAGTCTGTGAGTGCTTATGTCTGTAGCCTACGTCCATGTGTCGTGTCTAGTTTGTATGTATTAGATTATGTAGTTTAACGCACGAAAAGGTTGGGACTTCATGTAGAGACCCTTTCGCACGAAAGAGTCTTTCGTGCGAAATGGAACTCAAAGCCCTTTCGTGCAAGAGGCACCTCTGGTCCCTACTTGTTCGGACGAGAGTGTTGGCCTATAAATATAAGGCTTGGGTTCCTCATTTGTAATTTTTGGATCTGAGTGGGTAGACTCTGACCATTTTAATTCTCAGTGTTGTAACTCATATTTTCTAATAGAATCAAGGTTTAAACGATGTATATTTGTGTTTGTCAACTTCATAGATGGATTCCGCATGTGATATGAAGATTATCTGATCGGCCGGAGCATTCGGAGACCCGTAACAGTCCTCACATGCTCCTTTTTTGTATAAGTATATATTATACCAAATATTAACATATGAGCGATATTCAGATTTCCCCTAACTAATTCGGTACGGGACCAGTTCAGTACCGGTATTTAAAGGTAAAACGGTATTTTACTTGTACCATACAGAACCGGTATAGGTACCAAAAATTCCCAAAAGTGGATACTGAATCGGTATCAAAAAAATTCGGTAAATTAAATTCGGTAAAGGTACTGGTATCTAGTATCAAATACTGATCCCTACCATTGAGGACTACATCAATCTATCCAAGTTGCGTTTATCATGCAAAAAAAATGTTTAAGAAAAATGGGCAATTGTTGACAAAAGGTATAAATCACATCACATGTAGAAACAAAACTTATGAATTATAGCTTTATATCTTTTAGAATATAGAAATCTAGTACTTGATAACCTTATTTTATAACATGTGTTTTGAAGTCTAGAATAGTGGTCTAACCATGATAATATATATATATATATATATATATATATATATATATATATATATATATATATAGAATTAGGTTCAAGAGTGAACACTAGTGTAACTTGCGAACTGAGTGAAGTAATCCTGGCCATACACATGTGTAGATCAATGGCCAGGATTTGATGTTGAAATACATCAGTGTATTTTACGATTTGATAATGAGATCCTGGCCATACACGTGTGTAGATCAATGGCTAGGATTTGTTCACTCGGTTCGCAAATACACTAGTGTTCACTCTAGAACCCCACCCTATACATATATATATATATATATATATATATATATATATATATATATAGGGGCTAATGCGAGAACTCCATTTATTGCGAGAACCGCGAGAACCAATGTGAACACAACCTAAAATAGCTAAAAAAACCTAAAAAAACCGAACCCCCACCCTCCCCCCCCCCCCAAGCTAAATGCTAAAAACTAAAACCCCCAAAAAACCTAACCCCCCCCCCCCCAAAACCTAAACCCCCCTCCCCCGCCCCCCAAAAAACGTAAACCCCCCCCACCCCCCCACCCCCAAGCTAAAATGCTAAAAACTAAACCCCCAAAAAACCTAAAAAAATCTAAAAAAATCTAAATTTTTTTTATTATTTTTTATGCTCAAATCGCTACTTTTAGTGGCAAAAAGAAATATTTTTTTTTTAAAAAAAATTTAATTTTTTTTTTGGCTTCAAAAAGTAGCGATTTTTATATAAAAAATATTAAAAAAAAAAAATTTGTGTGATTTTTAGCTATTTTTAGGCATTTTTGGTTGTGTTCACATTGATTCTCGCGGTTCTCGCAATAAGAGGTGGTTCTCGCATGATCTTCTCCCTATATATATATATATATACTTTTGGAACATAGGTAAAGTAATGATACAAAAAGGATACCATATGAAAATGCTACTTTTATCAATTTAATAGCACATAAAAGTATCACCTTTTGTGCTACCTTATTTCTATTTTCCAAATAACACGACTTTTTTTTTCTTTTCGTGAAGCACATAAATTAATGTGTGCGCTACATTATTTTACTATTATAAACAACTAGTATTTGAGCCCGCGCTTCACGACGGAGTTGTAGAAGGGTGCTGGTGATGATACAAACTTTAATCTAAAAGAATAGTAAAAATAAGCACTCAACAGTAAAAATAAGCACTCAATAATATATATATGTATATTATAGATCATACAAACTTTAATCTAAAAATACAATAAAAATAAGCACTCAACACGGTTAAGTAAATATTGCTAGACTTAAAAGTTATGTTTAACTATAAAAAGGTAAATAAAAAAAAAGTAAAATATAAAAAGAATTAAACTTATAAAAGGATAAAAGAAAAAATATTTTTTATAAATATGAAAAAATAACTTAATTAAACTTCAAACCCCACATGATAACGCAATTCGAGTGGGGGTCAAGACGGAAATCATTTATTGAAAAGAATTATTATTAAACCTCCGTATAATAAATCATAAATCTGTTAAAGTTCAGGGGCATGAATGTAAATCATCTAAAAAAGAGTTATCGGATTTTCAGGGTCAGTTGATAACTCAATCAAAGTTCAAGGTAAAACATAAATTAACAAAAAGAACACACAATATATTCTAAGCATATAAATGAAAGTAAGATGGACCAATCAAATATTACAAATATTTGGTATTGTTATTATATAGAACGTTATAAAACTATTTTCCCCAACTCTGTCTAATTCGGGGTCTAGAAGCATGAATACTCACCAAGTAATATCTACAAGGTACGTTGTCAAAGCTATTTCCTCAACTCTATCTAATTGCTCGAAATCGATCAAAGATGGTCAACTTCAGTCAGAATCAGATTTAGTTAGAGGGTGTTTGTTTTTTATAAAAAGCTCTTTCTGAGCTCTTATGTCTGCCTCACACAGACCACGCACAGACCACGCGCAGATGTTTAAGTCTGCTACACCAACCGACACCCACCCTCCTCCCCTTCCTCGGCGTCGACGTCTTCTCCGGCCACCCTTCAACTGCTCTGGTGTCTAGCCGCATCCTCCTTTCTCAGCCGCATCCTCCTTCCTCGCCTCCTCTGCTCATCTGCTCCCCTCGTCTGCTCCGACCACCGCCTCCTTTTCAGCTCAGCCGACCACCGTCTCCATCGACAAACTCCTCAGGTCAGTTTTTTTTTAGAATTTATGTTTTTTTTTTTCAGATTATAAGTTTTTTTAGATTATGTGGTTTAGGTTTATTGTGGTTTAGGTTTAATTTTAAGTTATAAGTTATTTGTTTATTTGTTTTTCAGATTATAAGTCATAAGTTATTTGTTTTTCTTCAGGTTATATCTGGTTTAGGTTTAATTTTAGGGTTTAATTATGGTTTTCATTGTGCTTAAATGGTTATGATTATTGGTTGATGTTCATTACAAGTTTATCTCAGTAGTAGTAGTAGCTGAAGAAGTTAAAAAATAAACAGCACCTTAGCTGACTTTTGCATGCATGTAAGATTGATTTTTGAATTAATGAATGACTACTAGGATGTTGCATGAAGCTACCGAGCATTTGAAGATGACATTTCTAGTTGGAGAAATTAATTATTAAATAAATATTTGGAAATTAAATATTAAAATTTCTATTTGTATTTTTTCCTGTATTTTGGGGATTTTATTTAAAACATTCTCATGCTTACACTTTGTGTTTTTAATTAAAGATTTTAGTATTTTAAAACAATTTAAAAAGTGATTATCTAGTGTGTGTGTGTGTGTTTTTTAGGCCTTGCAAGATACAAAGATCTCCTTCCCTTGAATTATTGCTCTAATCCATGTAAATTTGTAATGCAAGTACCAGTTTCCGATAAGCTACTAATCATGTTTTCAAAGACTATAGTCCTGATAGTATATGCACAACGAAGTTTAGATATGTAAGTTGCATAATGATTTCTAGACATACAAGTATGTCTATGAGTTGTTGACAGATCGTTAAACCAGTATCTTCTTTGTTCAAATAGGCACAAATATTATGCTTCCCACAAAAAAATGTATTTGCTATACCTACACAAATGAAATATTCGTTGTTATAAGTATATATCTAAAAATATTAATTTCAACCAAAAGTATCAACAATTCGCTAAAAACCAACTTTTCAAAAATTTGTTAACTAGATCAACAATTCGCTAAATACCAACTACTCGCTGAGACTACAACCTTTAGGTGCAAATTAAAACGTTGCTAAGATAGATATACTATATATTGTCATCAAATGTTATGTCATCACATAGGAAATCATGTAAAATGTAATGCCGAGCCTATCAACATATCACACAAAGTGAGCACGACGCTTAACTCTATTTTACCTATCATTTTCCATATTCGTTAAATCCAAATCCACATATTTTTGAGAAAATAATGTTGTTTATATTCTAGAAAGTTAACATCACTAAACTCACACAAAGATAAAATTCAAAATCTTTCTTGTTTAAGGTTTTGAATTTTATCTTTGCTTGAGTTTAGTGAAGTTAACTTTCTAGAATATAAAAAATATTATTTTCTCAAAAATATGTGGATTTGGATTTAACGAATATGGAAAATGATAGGTAAAATTGAGTTAAAGGTCGTGCGTACTTTGTGTGATATGATGATAGGCTCGGCATTACATCTTACATGATTACCTATGTGATGAACATAACATTTGATGACAATCTATAGTATATTCATCTTAGCAACATTTTAATTTGCACCTAAAAGTTTTAGTCTCAGCGAGTAGTTTGAACTTAGCGAATTGTTGACCTAGTTAATAAAGTTTTGAAAAGTTGGATTTTAGCGAATTGTTGACCAACGAATTGTTAGCTAATGCAACCCCCGTAAAATGTTGCATTAAGCCTTGAAAAGGTTGCATTACCTAATGCAATCTTTTATCGAAAGCTGCATTAGGTGATGTTGCATTAGACCTAACGCAATTTTTTTGTTAGATTATGCAACCTTTATAAAAGGGTTGCATTTACTATTCAAATGCAACCTTTTTATAATGCAATATTTTTAATATGCCAATTCAACTTTTTTTTTTTTACTTTTAAATGCAACTTTTCTCACAATCAAGTGCAACTTTGTTACAATCAGATGCAACCATTTTTATATTATTAATAGAAAAATGCAACCATTTTTTACATCAAATGCACCATTTTTTTTAGATTCTAGTTACAACAAGTGCAACCGTTTTTACAACCAAATGCAACTCTATAGCATCATTGTTTAAAGTATTAAAATTTCTATTAATATGCAATAGCATCTCAATTACACCAACTCGAATAAATAATGAAATCAATGTAAAGTTGTCAATTACAGTAATGAAAAGTAAAAAAAACCTACAAATCATCTCTAAAATCTTGAAGTACTACAATAGGTAGCTTTTCCATAATACTTCGCATTGTAGCTTCAAAGTTTGGTCGTTGGCTATCAACATCTTTCTGTGTAGCTTCTAGTTCTGTTGTTTTCCTTTGATGATTCTCTTCAATTTCTTTTCTGATTTCAAGCAATTGTGGTTTTTCAACTTCGAAGCTTGCTTTGAATGATTCCATAAGCCCACCCTCATATGAATGACCTGTACAATTAACATCTATAGTTAACATCTAGTTTATGATATGCAAACCAAACAAGCAATCAAAAACAATAAATGGCAACTTTTTGTGCGTTCAAGAAAAAGGTCCCATTCACTTGGTGACATTAGATAACACTTGCAAAAATTGCTCATCATTTCAAGTGTTGTGTCAACTAGTAAAAGTGATACAGATTATTTTAGAAAATGGTAATTCTGGTTGACCTCAAGTTATACAGATTATCAAATCATTTTTTTTAGTTTACCTATGATGCATAGTTCTGAAAAGACTATGCCTGTCGACTTTAACCAATAACAGACTAACCAACTGACCTGTTTAAGATTAGAGTGATTCAAGTTGGATATATATGGGTTTCAGTTTAGTTGACTTTAATTGGTTTGGTAATCAGAGTGGAAAACTTGGGAATCGGGTAAACCCGATTAAAATCATTAGACTGAATGTTACAAAAGTTGAATTCATGCCAGCACAAAATTTGCAACTAATTTTCAACAAGTGTAAGATCACCATCTATTCCCCTAAAAAGTTTCATCATGTATACAGTTCGTTTAAATGCATGCATATATGTAATTTGTATATTTAATTAGATATTAAATAGTGCAACAAAACAACATTTTCCTTACCTTGTATGTTTCATAAGCAAACAACTGTACATCATCGGAAAAACCTGGAATACCAACAGATACAAAAACCTGCAATTTATATCCAAAATATCATGTTAGACATATGTAACAAACAAACAACTGTACCCATTTGCAAAATCCCATCATGAAATAAAATTTGAATTTAAAACATGTTTTTCATATCTCGTATGGTGTGTTCCTTCATATGTTAAACCATTTTATCATAGAAGATATAAGGCTAGACGGTATGGGGAGTGTCCCCCACCCATCCAACACCGGCGACGAACCAAACACCGTGCCGGCCCCCCGTCGTCGTCCTTGGCGTCGAGTTTAGGACGTTGAGGATGATCCACTAGATGACAAAAATGACTCCTCCCCCTCTCACACACCCCTATACATATAATATATACATACACATTTTAGGTCCATCCTCCCATTTCCACACCTCCATACTCTTTGCCCCATCCTCATGCCCATCCTACATGTCGCTTACGTGGCGGACCATCCTCCAAGGGAGGACCATCACCATACTGTGTAGCCTAATATTTTAATAAGAGTGACTAGCAATGGAATGAACTAGTTCGAACTAGGAACAAAAATACAGGCATTACAGGAACTGTAAAACAGTAAACCAACAAGGTTTAAATGTATGCCTTACTAAAAAGACCAAATTACTCAAGTCTTGCATTAAAACAACATTCTTTTTCTACAATACAATTCATATAAGCATTCAAACTATCATCAGATATTTTTCAAGTCTTAAAGATGAACTTGAATTAAATTTGCTAAACAATCCTGAATAGTGAATTGGCCAATACATTAAATTTGCTAAAAATCCTGGATAGTGAATTGGCCAATACTAAACAATATGTACCAACTTAAACCAAAATATGAACAAAGAACAACAATAAGCAATGCATTCTACGAACATGAAGGAATGAATTCCAACTCAAGAAATAATATACAAATTAAAATATGGAACAAATTTGACTACTAACTAGTTTGTCTTACTAAAATTTTCTATTGGAATTGATCTCTAATTAATTTTATAGAACTTTACTAATTTTTATTTTCAAATTTCGAGTAAATCGACTACCCAAAACGTAACATCAACTACTGTAAAAGAGTGAACCCGAGCGGGTCAGTACTTCTACGGTGATGAACGGCCATACCACGTCTTCTCCACTTCATCCTAAACCTGTGAACAAGAAGAGGGAAACGAGGGCAATGTAGAGACGGCCGGTAGAGGAAGAATCCCTATTTCCAGCTACAAAAGTGTGTTGCCCTATATCTCATGCCAGTAGAGGAAGAATCCCCTATTTCCAGCGAGCAAGTTCGTATGTTAAGCAAAGAATGAAGCATCCACCATTTCCTTAGGCAAAGATGATTGTATGCCATGAATTAAGCGAGTCATAACTTTGCTCGGAAGTTACCTCATTCTTGTGGTTCAGCATGACTATCCGACAGGGTCATGAGTTGTGTTTACAGGTCACCGCCATACCACTCTTTATGTAATCAGAATGTGATTCGTCACATAGCAAGTTTATATAAGTCTTCATTGTAACAGTGATCTTGTGAATGCATATTTGAGTCAAGAGTAAAGTGTTGAAAACCATCTTACTAGTTCACACTTGGATACCGCAATGTAGCTTTGGCGTACATTTTAATGCTTATCCTCTTTAATGAGTGATTCAATCCTGCTGATGGATCCTATTTGTAGTCCAATTCATGTCGCCAAGATGTATAATAAAACCGTATGCAAGTGGTAAGAGTATTCTTACCAGAATGCTTGTTGTGATATCTATAGTCAAGAGACTAATATCTATCACATATGCAAGAAAAGACTATGTGATGAGAAGGATAAACATGACCCATATCATGTCTTAAAATCTGTTTGGTGGTACCAAAAATGTTATTTGATAATATCCCATATTTCATATAACATGTCTTAGATTTTGTGTGGCTTGAGATGATATATTTTGTACAGTGAAATGTACAAGTAAGCTTTATTTTTAACTGAGCTTTTCCATTGGTTATACTAAACAAAGCTCCACCTTTATGCAAATCAAAAAGTGGTCTGAGATGAAGTCATCCGAAATAATGACCTATGAGAACTATCCTACCAGTAAGGTAGCCTGACCGGGCGTCCAGAAATTGAGATTTAGTAGTCCGTCGAAAGCGGCGTGGTTAAAAAAATATATATAGATATATCATAAACCGGCAACGACTCCATAAGGAGAGGCATGCGTGGGCCATGGCGCGCCGGAGTAGGTTACCAGTCGGAGGATGTTACACCCTGGCTTTTGCAAAAGCGTGGGTTTATTTGGTCTGACTTCTTAATACCATAGCAACAATCACAACAATGCTATATGAAAATAAAACATGATAGTCATCCATTCATTAAGTTTTAAAAGTTACCACAACATCATTGTTTTAAAAGTCCACACATATAACAAAATACAACCATGACATAATTAAAACGTGTTCACATGACACCACAAAAGACTTGACTAAAAACATGGTTTAAGACTTGTAACCCGTCCAGGCAAGGGTTACACCTCCTAAACCTAGATGACATCATTATTCCCTATGCAGCTTGACACGATTGCATACTTCGCTAGATCCACTAATTTCATGAAATAAATGTAGTTTGAAAAATCAACAAAAGTTGAATGAGTTCATGTAAAAGTGACTATGTATAAACCTTTCAAGTATGAATAAAAGTCCCTGGTATGTAGCAATAAGGAAAAAGAGATCATTAATGGGTTGCAAAGCACTGGTATGTGTGAGAAGGTGCAGGAAAACTCAAACCTAGCAAATTTGTTACCGGGCTTCGGCTGTAAGACACAGTCACCTCTATGTGCCGCCCCGGCCTCACGGGTGTGGGCTCGCTACACCCAAATAGATCTATCACTCTTGTGTCCCTCGGTCCTATCAACGAGGATTAATGGCCTTAAGTGTTGTACCCACCCCTCACATGATCTAGTAGTAAACCCTCCCTACGCTAACCATACCATGTAAATAAAGGTTTGTAATAATTGTCGCATGTATTTCACCCCCGAAGTATAAAACTGAAAACAGTAAAGAGAAAAAGGGGACATGAACTCACAGAAGTGCGTAGCCTGTAACGTCAACCTCAAACTCGATCTGCTGCGCGACGACCTACACGTACTAATGCCTATTAGACGAATAGGCCGTGCCTTAGCTTAGGGTTTAGTGTTTTGCGTTGCGTTACTTTGTTATTATACTTGTTAAAATAATAATAATTATTTTAACTTAACTTTTGTTTTTAGGAAAAATAGTTAGGCAACTATTTCGTATTCACACTTCTCAAGCATTTATATGTGTATTTCCTTCCCAATGATAGGGGTATTTATACATGTACACTTTGTAATTTCAGAAAAATATATTTTAAGTCCCACTTAGAAAATATATTTAAATTATTTGTCTTAAAAACATCTTAATTCAAAATATATATATATTTTTCACAAGAATATTATATTTTACTTCGTAAATTTTCCAAAATAATATTTTACCAAAAATATACGTGTAAAAGTATTTTTCCGAAATATTACATAAGTCGCGTTTTAGCGTTTCGTATTGCAATAATAATTGCGTAACTTAAATATTTATTTCGTGTGGGTTTTGATATTATTTTGGAGTCATAATTTCGTGGTATATGATAGTTATATTATTTCATCCTAAAAATAATATAACTAGTTCACAAAATAACAAGTAATCACACAAGAGTTTTAGTATATAATATATATTCCAAATATATATTTATCGAATTTTATTTACGAAAATCAACCTCCGGCATTTGGTAATTTTTGTAATAAAAATCATGGCGAAGTTTATTTTGAAAACTAAGATTAAAATATATTTGTAAACACTTACTAGAACAATATTTTCTAAGTGTTGAAATTTTAGAAAAATTTCGCCAGAGTTTCCTTTGTAAATGGAGGCATCCATGCTTACTAGCATATCATTTTCTTTTGTAAAATCATTCAATCAATTATCAATCATCAACATACAACCTCTATTTACCAACTTGTCAAAAACAAGAACAAACCATAAACTCATGAACTTGAAAATTTATAAAAACATGTAGTAACTTACTAGCACACTTAGTAAGTCTTGTTACCTTCCAAAACGTTATTAGTTCTTTAAAAACTTCATTTTTAAATAGTTTGTATTTTCATAACTTCTAGTCATATTTTTTTAAAAAATATTTCTTTGTGAAATTTTCTTATTACACAAGTGTTTCTACACTTGTTTATCCACTAAAAATGTGTTAAGTTTATCTAAGATCCAAGTTTTAACAAAACTTATACTTTTCACTTGGTTCTTTCGAAAAACCACTCATGGATCTTTAGATCTACAAGATTACATCCTACTTTGATCTTAATTTTTCAAGAAAACATGTATTTATTCAAGTTCATAGTTTATGTGTGGATGTTTCCATCATCCTACACATCTCTAACTTTCACATCTTGCTAGTTCATGTTTTTAATCATGATCTAGCAAGTCCATATGATGATCCATGTTATTTCTACTAATAAGTAATAATCAACAAACATAACAACACAAAAATAACATGATTTCTTCATCAACTTAACACTACTTCATCACAAAGTTGGTTCATGTTCAAGACTTGTTTATGGTTCTTTAGAGTTCTTATCTTTTCATTACTCTTTTAACTATTAACCAACAAAAATATGAAGAGGATGAAGATCTAAGACACTTACCACTAGCACAAGGCTAGGGGAGTTCAATAGTGTAAAAGTGATGGATAAAAGAAAATGAGAGCGGTCCTTGAGTTTCCAAACACACCAAGCTTGTTTGTATGATCCCTAGCACCCTTGGATGTATGTGGATTGCTTGGAAAATGAAGAGAGGGTGGTGGTATGGTGGTGGTTGTTCTCGGCCGATCAAGAAGAAAAGAGGAGGAGAGAGTGTTTGCTAAATGTTGTTGTGAGAATGAAGTGTGGTGATCTCAGGTGCCTTTTTATTAACCATCCTCGCCATTTATCCCTTGGGTAACATGTTCTATTGTCCACCAACAAGATCAATTAAAATAATGAAAGAAATCAATGGGTGGGTCACCCATACCGTCCCAAGGGGGGGTATAGGGTTGGGTTTCAATGGTAAAGTTACTAATCTAGTTAGATTTCAATTGTTATGTTAGTGGTTTATGGTGTGTGGTTAATTATATAGTGTGTTAGGGTGTTCGGGGACCCTAACTAGCTCAGAAAAATAAAAACAATGTGTTTGGCAATATTTTTGTGTTCCGGGTAAAGTCCGGTTGTTCGGTTGGGTGTTGTCCATTAAAGTGCTAAGTTAATCCATAAAGTGACTTTTATAATACTTTTAGTGACACATTTAATTCCCAACACTTTGGAAAGTATCTAGGACCATTTTGTCAAGTTTTTGCACTTTACTAGCATAATTAAATGCTGAATTTTGTTTAAAAGTGCAGAATTCTGCATTTAAAGTGTGTTTTAGGCACTTCCCGGCACTATAACTATCACCTAGTGACGCAGTTTTATGGCCCTCACTTCCCTACACTCCCTACTAGAGTAGTACTCTATCTCTGGCTCATACTGGCCTTAGAAACATTGTATGTCTAGGTGTTGGCATTGTCAGCATGTTTTTTGGGTTATCCATTAGTGTGCTAACTATGCTTTGTGCATCAAGTTTGTCACTAATGTTTGTATGAAATAAATGAAGTGATAGTATGAAATGTGATGCATATGTATGTATGTAACAGAAAGCAGAAAGCAGTTTAATCACAGTTGTAATCAAGCACAATCATTAAACACAAATTAAGAATTAATTAGTTGTACGGATACCTGTAAATGTGAGGGTTGTCACATTCTCCCCCCGTTAAGAAAATTTCGTCCCGAAATTTTAGGTTCTGTTTCTAGTTGCAGGGGTCTTGGGAAATAAATGGGGGTATTTCTCCTTCATACGATCCTCACGTTCCCACGTGAATTCTGGGCCGTGTCGTGCATTCCATCGAACTTTGACGAGTTTGACACTACTCCGGCGTGTCTTGTTAATCTTCCAATCAGTAACCTCCACTGGTTCTTCGACAAAGTGGAGTGTGTCGTCGATATGAACTTCGTCAGCAGGAATGACAACTGTCTCTTGAGTTGGACTCTTTTTCAGGTTTGACACATGGAATGTATCATGAACACCATTAAGTTCGACAGGTAAGTCCAATTTGTATGCTACAAGCCCAATCCTTTGCAGAATTCTGAAGGGACCAATGTAACGTGGATTCAACTTTCCACGCTTTCCAAAGCGTGCCACACCCTTCTAGGGTGAAACCTTCAGTAAAACCATATATCCTACCTCAAATTCCAGAGGTTTCCTTCTTCGGTCTGCATAACACTTTTGTCGATCGCGAGCCACCTTGATGCGTTCTCGGATCTGTGCAATCTTGTCTGTTGTTTCCTGGACCAATTCCGGACCAACTAATTGTCTATCACCCGCATCAGCCCAACAAATCGGTGACCGACATTTGCGTCCATAAAGAGCTTCGAACGGTGCGGCTTGAATACTTGCATGGTAACTGTTATTATATGAAAATTCAACCAATGGTAGGTGAGTTTCCCAACTTCCACCTAAATCCATTACGCAAGCTCGCAGCATGTCTTCTAATGTCTGAATCATTCGTTCACTCTGTCCTTCAGTTTGCAGGTGAAATGTTGTACTTAGATTCAGCTGAGAACCAAATGCTTCTTGAAAGGACTGCCAAATCCTTGACATAAATCTTCCATCCCTATCAGAGATGATTGAGAGAGGCACTCCATGTCGTGAAACGATCTCTCTCATGTATATCTCAGCTAGTTTACTCGTGTTGTCTTTTTCCCTAATTGGCAAGAAGTGCGGAGATTTCGTTAAACGGTCTACTATTACCCAAATTGTATCGTGACCTTTGGGCGTCCTTGGCAATTTCGTTATGAAATCCATTGAGATCTGTTCCCATTTCCATTTGGGTATTTCAGGTTGATGTAGAAGACCTGAGGGCTTTTGGTATTCGACCTTTACCTTGGCGCACGTTAAACATTTGCTAACATATACTGCAACATTGCCTTTCATCCTAGGCCACCAGTAGAAATCCTTAAGATCTTGGTACATTTTATCAGCTCCTGGATGAATCGAGTACCATGACTTGTGAGCTTCATCGAAAATGACCTTTCTTAATCCACCAAACAGGGGAACCCAAATTCGTTTCATGAAGCATAAAGTTCCTTCCTCATTTGGTACCAACTGCTTCTCCATCCCACAGAGATACTCGTCCTCAATATTCCTTTCTTTCAGAGCTTCTCTCTGCGCGGCACGAATGCGCAATGAGAGGTCTGTCTGGACAATCATTTCCAAAGCCCTAACCCTTATGGGCTTGATCCTTTCTTTCCGACTTAGGGCATCGGCGACCACATTCGCCATCCCTGGATGATACTTGATTTCACAGTCGTAGTCGTTCAACAGTTCTACCCAGCGTCTTTGCCTCATGTTAAGCTCCTTCTGGTCAAATATGTGCTGCATGCCCTTATGATCAGTGAAGATTGTACATCGCGTACCATACAAATAATGTAGCCAGATCTTCAACGCAAATACCACCGCGCCTAACTCCAAGTCGTGCGTGGTATAATTTTTCTCGTGAACCTTTAACTGGCGAGAAGCATATGCTATAACTTTTTGTCGCTGCATCAACACGTAACCCAAACCTTGACGCGAGGCGTCACAGTATACCACAAAATCGTCCGTTCCTTCAGGTAGCGATAAAATTGGTGCATTACAAAGCTTGTTCTTCAACAACTGAAATGCTTCTTCTTGTTTGTCTCCCCAATCAAACTTTTTGTCTTTATGGGTAAGGGAGGTCAAACCTAAGAACTGTCGAATTTCGGTTGGTGTCTTTGGAGTTTCCCAGTTCTTTATCGCTTCGATCTTTGTGGGATCCACATGGATTCCATTTCCATTAACCACATGTCCAAGAAATTGGACTTTGCGTAACCAGAACTCGCACTTCGAGAACTTGGCATACAATTTCTCATTTTTAAGTAGCTCCAAAATAGCTCTTAAATGTTGTTCGTGCTCATTCTTCGTCTTCGAGTAGATCAAAATATCATCGATGAACACAATCACGAACATGTCAAGGTACGGCTTACAAACTCTGTTTATCAAATCCATAAAAACGGTTGGCGCGTTTGTCAACCCAAACGGCATAACCAGAAACTCATAATGTCCGTATCGAGTTCTAAAAGCAGTCTTGGGAATACTTTCCTCTTGAATTCTCAATTGATGATAACCTGATCGCAAATCGATCTTTGAGTAGAAACTTTAACCTTGCAGCTGATCAAATAGGTCATCAATTCTCGGCAGAGAATATCTATTCTTGATTGTCAACTTGTTCAGTTCTCGGTAGTCGATACACATACGAAAACTACCATCCTTCTTCTTAACAAACAAAACCGGAGCTCCCCAAGGCGAGAAGCTTGGTCTGATGAATCCCTTGTCTAACAGCTCCTGGAGCTGCGTTGACAACTCCTGCATCTCCGAAGGCGCAAGTCGGTAGGGTGCCTTAGCCACAGGTGCGGCGCCTGGAACTAAGTCAATGTGGAACTCGACTTGTCTCTACGGCAGTATTCCTGGCAAGTTTTCTGGAAAGACTTTAGGATATTCTTTTACGACGGGAATGTCTTCGATCTTTGGCTCAGTAGCTTCTTTATCCACGATGTGTGCAAAGAAGGCAACACATCCCTTTTGTAAACACTTTCTAGCTTTCAGACAGCTAATGATTCTCAGAGGCGTATCGCGCTTTTCTCCATGGACTACGATCGTCTCTCCATCTTCTATTGCGATGCGAATGGTCTTTTCGTGAAAAACAATCTTGGCTTTGTTGCTTGACAACCAATCCATCCCTACTACCACGTCGAAACTTCCCAATTCGACTGGTAGTAGATCCAAAGTGAACTCGCGTTCTCCCAGCTCAATTATGCATCCTCGGACAACTTCATTCGCTTCAACTAGCTTTCCATTAGCCAGTTCAATTGAGTATGGAATATCTAACTTACTAGCGATTAACCCAAGCATATTCTTAAATTCTAACGATACGAAACTATAATTGGCACGAGTATCAAACAGAACAGATGCAAAGCGTTGGTTTATAGGGAACGTACCAGTAACAACGTTTGGATCCTGGCGCACTTCCCTTGCACCTATGTTGAACACTCTCCCACGGGCTTGATTCAGTTTTGGGCATTCCCTCTTAAAGTGCCCAACATTCCCACAATTGAAACATCCCAGTCCTCGACCATTTCCATTTCCATTCCCACCTTGAGTGTAGTTTTGGTTGCGATTTCCATTTCCAGCTTGATTCGCAACATTCCTACGGTTTCCATTTCCGCCATTTCCTCCCTGTTGGCTGTTTCCATTACCATTCCCATAACTTCGATTACCACCACGCCCAGCACCAGTTCCGGCCCAACACGTATCCTTCGTGTGGTCGTTCTTTCCACATGACTTGCATTTCCTCAGTCTGCATTGACCAGAATGATGGCGCTGGCACGTGTCACACTTGGGTAGAGTGCCCATGTAACCCTTTCCTATGTGTTCGACACCGGTTGTGGCTCTGGCAGGTGTGTTAGACTCACCCTTCTTGCTCACATTACTGGTACCTTGCTTGAAGTTGGAAAATTTCCGTTAGTTTTCACCAGACGACTCCACATGAGTCTCCTTCTTCGGTTCAGTAACTGAAAACTTGTTCAATCTAATAGCTTCCTCAGTAAGTGCCACATTGAGATCTATGGCTTCCGTGATCGTTGCAGGATTGGATATGGTAACCGTACTCATGATCTGGGGTGCCAATCCCCAGATGAAGCGCTTAACACGTTTAAACTCGGGCGTGACCATGCACGGCACCACATGGGATAAGTCATGAAACATTTGAACATATTCTGCAATCTTAGAACCCTCCATTCTCAGGTGCCAGAACTCAGTCTCTAGCTTCTGAATTTCAGCACGCGAACAATACTTCCTCCTCATGAGCTCCTTCAGCTCATGCCATGATAACGCATAAGCTGCCGCTTCTCCTAAAGTTTGCACTTGCAAACTCCACCACGATAGGGCACCATCTAAAAACAGCCCTGAGATGTAGGTCACTTGTTGCTCAGGAGCACACTTGCTCATCCTTAGGACAGAGTCTGTCTTTTCAGCCCACTTAACAAACGCAACAGGACCTCTAGTGCCGTCGAAATTTACGGGCTTGCAGTCGAGGAATTGCCTGTAGGTGCACCCTGCACATACGTTAGAATTTACTAAAGGTATTAGCAGACGTGCTAGAAATATCCAAATGTATCGTAATATATCTCAAACGACTTAACATTACCATTGGGTGGATTGTTATTGTCGTTGTTGTTTGAGATATTTCCGCTTGTTTCTGCATGGGAGGCCGCATACTGAGCTATAGCCGCGGCAATTATCCCTTGGAGTTCCGCCTCGGTAGTAGGCATGCGCGGGTCGCGTCGTGGAGGCATCTTCTAAAAGATGATCATATAGGTTAGGTCATAGTAAGTAAATAATATGCGTACGTAATAACATTCATCAATCACATAACATCTCATGTTATAACATAAAGTAAATAACTCAACAAAGCATGTAGTCAGAACGTTGCCATTGAGCTTTCATTAATCACGACCACAATATTGTTTTACATGTTTAATAGTACATCATACATCCAATGATATCATAGGGTCACATCACCCTCAAAATACAAATCAAACTACACATATCATATACAAAAAGTATGGTCTCTCAAAAGTCTTCGTATGTTGGCTCAATCGCGACTTTCTCACCAAAATGATCTACCTGCATCAAACCAAAAATATTTATGTTGATGGAGGAGGAGGAGGAGGAAAATGAGAGAAAAGCAAGCGACGCATGAGCATCCAATCCTCCTCTAAGACACGACAGACGCGCAGCAAATATGCAATCTGCTGCTCAGATGTTAAGAAACGAACATCTGAATCGGGGGAAAGAGGACGGGGAGTGTGTGGTGCTGCAAAGCGGGTCTGACAGTGACAAGGCGGACGTGGAGCTCTCTCTAACTCCTGAATATGACGGCTTAGTGTGTCCTGCTGTAGCTGCAGCGACGCAAGTATATCCTCCTTAGTGTACCCCACATGAAATGGGTGGTACGGGTCAGATAATGGCATAACAGAGGGCGTAGTCCACAAAAACAGCTCGGCCGATGGTATGAAAGATGGTGCAGTAGGGGGTGCAACATGAGGAAACTGTGACAGAAATGGAAAAGATGATGACAGTACAGGTGGAACAGAAACAGGTGGCTGCCTCGATGAACCCTCTCCAGGACGAGGTGGCGGTATGTCCTGGAGGAATGTGATGAGAAGATCCGTGCGATGGCGTCAAGGGTGTGTGGGTGGAACAATGGAATATCAGTTGGTGCAGAAACAGGTGCTACGGGAGGGGTGACAGGTAGCACAAACGGTGGGTAGTCGTCATCATCCTCGATCCACCCGTTGCGGGTGTCAGCATAACGAGTATCTATGTGAGCGGCGAAAGGTGCACGGTTAACCAATGCCGGCACGGGATCAGGTAAAGGTGCATCAACAATAGGATCATCTACCAATGGTGGTGCAACAATGGGTAGATCAGCAATGGGTGGTGCAAGAGCTGGTGCATCATCAGGAATAGGGTCATGCTCTGGTGCAGGATCAGGAGCAACAACAGGCTCTGGGGCCATGACAGGCTCAGGTCAACAAGGTCCATATCAAAATCGGCAGGAATGTCAAACAACGGATCAATGGGAGCCACGGGTGCCTCTAAGGGATGGTCCATGTGAATAAACTCGATCTCATGATTAGGATCGAAGTCAGGAGGAAAAACTGGGTCAAAATCATCATCGATCTTGTGGTCAAACTCAAACTCGTGTGACGGACCAGGTGCAGCTGACATCGCCACGTCGGGGTCGGCGTCAGGAGAGTGATGCTGCACACCCTGGTCGTGCAAGGATGCGGATGCCACAGACTCCAATGAGTCTGGAATAGGTGAACCAAGAGGAACCTCCTCTACAGGGGCCTCAGCAGCAGGAAGGATAGCATGAACATCAATCGGGGCCCCGCCCTCATAGTCGTCCTCAGGGGGACCCTCCTCGAACAGATCAATGTCGTCATCAGATACAACATCGAGTGGCTCATCCGCCACTGGGAAAGCAGCAAGCGGAACGGGAGCAGGGATCACCGCAAGAGGTAGATCCCCAGCAGGAATGCCATCAGCAGGTTGTATCTCAACTCCGATGTCTGGCAGAGCGAACGGCTAAAAACATCGTCATCTGTACTCGTGTTGTCTGACGTGTATACGTCTCCCTCTGATGGTATCTCATCGTCTGACACAACTGCCATCGGGTCCACTATGTCTGATACTCCTGTGTCGGAAGAAGAAACCATGGTGTCTGTAACACAACCACACACATGCACACATATCAACATAAAATCAAATAAACATGTAAGTCACAATAAAGCAAACAAGCAATCTTCCTAGTCTCCCTAGACTACCCTCCCAGTCTCTCAGACTGAACTTCCTAGCCTCTCAGACTAACTCCCTGGTCTCTAAGACCAAACCTCCCCAATCTCTAATACTGAACCTCCCTCAGTCTCTAAGACTGAACCTCCCTCAGCCTCTAAGACTGAACCTCCCCAGCCTATAAGGCTGAACCTCCCTAGCCTCTACGGCTGAATTCCCTCAGTCTCTAAGACTGAAATATAATTTTTGAAAAGGTGTATTTATGCCTTTTTGTTTGTAAAAATGTTTTGTACCATGGATCTGGACGTTTAGTGTATTCAATGTAAAAATGTTTTCGTGATAGCCCTAGTGATCATAGTCTAGACTCGAGAAAGAATCCTATTTCGCTATGATCGAAGCTCTTATACCAATCTGTCACACCCTGGCTTTTGCGGAAGCGTGGGTTTATTTGGTGTGACTTCTTAATACCATAGCAACAATCACAACAATGCTATATGAAAATAGAACACATGATAGTCATCATTCATTAAGTTTTAAAAGTTACCACAACATGATTGTTTTAAAAGTCGACACATATAAAAAATACAACCATGACATAATTAAAACGTGTTCACATGACACCACAAAAGACATGACTAAAAACATGGTTTAAGACTTGTAACCCGTCCAGGCAAGGGTTACACCTCCTAAACCTGGATGACATCATTATTCCCTACGCAGCTTGACACGATTGCATTCTTCGCCAGATCCACTAATTTCCTGAAATACATGTAGTTTGAAAAATCAACAAAAGTTGAACGAGTACATGTAAAAGTGAGTATGTATAAACCTTTCAAGTGTGAATAAAAGTCCCTGGTATGTAGCAATAAGGAAAAAAGAGATCCCCAATGGGTTGCAAAGCCACTGGTATGTGTGAGAAGGTGCAGGAAAACTCAAACATAGCAAATTTGTTACCGGGCTTCGGCTGTAAGACACAGTCACCTCTATGGGCGGCCCCGGCCTCACGGGTGTGGGCTCGCTACACCCAAATAGATCTATCACTCTTGTGTCCCTCGGTCCTTACAACGAGGATTAATGGCCTTAAGTGTTGTACCCACCCCTCACGTGATCTAGTAGTAAACCCTCCCTACGCTAACCATACCATGTAAATAAAGGTTTGTAATAATTGTCGCATGTATTTCACCCCCCGAAGTATTAAACTGAAAACAGTAAAGAGAAAAGGGGGACATGAACTCACAGAAGTGCGTAGCCTGTAACGTCAACCTCAAACTCGATCTGTTGCGCGACGACCTACACGTACTAATGCCTATTAGATGAATGGGCCGTGCCTTGGCTTAGGGTTTAGTGTTTTGAGTTGCGTTACTTTGATATTATACTTGTTAAAATAATAATAATTATTTTAACTTAACTTTTGTTTTATGAAAAATAGTTAGGCAACTATTTCGTATTCACACTGCTCAAGCAATTATATGTGTATTTCCTTCCCAAGGATGGGGGTATTTATACATGGACACTTTGTAATTTCCGAAAAATATATTTTAAGTCCCACTTAGAAAATATATTTAAATTATTTGTCTTAAAAACATCTTAATTCAAAATATATATATATTTTTCCCAAGAATATTATATTTTACTTCATAAATTTTCCAAAATAATATTTTACCAAAAATATACGTGTAAGAGTATAATTCCGAAATATTACATAAGTCACGTTTTAGCGTTTCGTATCGCAATAATAATTGCGTAACTTAAATATTTATTTCGTGAGGGTTTTGATATTATTTTGAAGTCATAATTTCATGGTATATGATAGTTATATTATTTCATCCTAAAAATAATATAACTAGTTCACAAAATAACAAGTAATCACACAAGAGTTTTAGTATATAATATATATTCCAAATATATATTTATCGAATTTTATTTACGAAAATCAACCTCCGGCATTTGGTAATTTTTGTAATAAAAGTCATGGCGAAGTTTATTTTGAAAACTAAGATTAAAATATATTTGTAAACACTTACTAGAACAATATTTTCTAAGTGTTGAAATTTTAGAAAAATTTCGCAAGAGTTTCCTTTGTAAATTTGTAAATGGAGGCATCCATGCTTACTAGCATATCATTTTCTTTTGTAAAATCAATCAATCAATTATCAATCATCAACATACAACCTCTATTTACGAACTTGTCAAAAACAAGAACAAACCATAATCAAGAAACATAACAACACAAAAATAACATGATTTCTTCATCAACTTAACACTACCTCATCACAAAGTTCGTTCATGTTCAAGACTTGTTTATGGTTCTTTAGAGTTCTTATATTTTCATTATCCTTTTAACTATTAACCATATATGAAGAGGATGAAGATCTAAGACACTTACCACTAGCATAAGGCTAGGGGAGTTCAAGAGTGTAAAAGTGATGGATAAAAGAAAATGAAAGCGGTCCTTGAGTTTTCGAACACACCAAGCTTCTTTGTATGATCCCTAGCACCCTTGGATGTATGTAGATTGCTTGGAAAATGATGTGAGGGTGGTGGTATGGTGGTGGTTGTTCTCGGCCGATAAAGAAGAAGAGAGGAGGAGAGAGTGTTTGCTAAATGTTGTTGTGAGAATGAAGTGTGGTGATCTCATGTGCCTTTTTATTAACCATCCTCACCATTTATCCTTTGGGTAACATGTTCTATTGTCCACCAACAAGATCAATTAAAACAATGAAAGAAATCAATGGGTGGGTCACCCATGGTGACCGTCCCAAGGGGGGGGGGGTATAGGGTTGGGTTTCAATGGTAAAGTTACTAATCTAGTTAGATTTCAATTGTTCTGTTAGTGGTTTATGGTGTGTGGTTAATTATATAGTGTGTTTGGGTGTTCGGGGACCCTAACTAGCTCAGAAAAATAAAAACAATGTGTTTGGTAATATTTTTGTGTTCCGGGTAAAGTCCGGTTGTTCGGTTGGGTGTTGTCCGTTAAAGTGCTAAATTAATCCATAAAGCGTCTTTTATAATACTTTTAGTGACACGTTTAATTCCAAACACTTTGGAAAGTATCTAGGACCATTTTGTCAAGTTTTTGCACTTTACTAGCATAATTAAATGCTGAATTTTGTTTAAAATGCAGAATTATGCATTTAAAGTGCGTTTTAGGCACTTCCCGGCACTATAACTATCACTTAGTGACGCAGTTTTATGGTCCTCACTTCCCTACACTCCCTACTAGAGTAGTACTCTATCTCTGGCTCATACTGGCCTCAAAAACATTGTCTGTCTAGGTGCTAGCATTGTCAGCATGTTTTCTGGGTTATCCGTTTAGTATGCTAACTGTGCTTTGTGCATCAAGTTTGTCACTAATGTTTGTATGAAATAAATGAAGTGACAGTATGAAATGTGATGCATATGTATGTATGTAACAGAAAGCAGAAAGCAGTTTAATCACAGTTGTAATCAAGCACAGTCATTAAACACAAATTAAGAATTAATTAATTATACGGATACCTGTAAATGTGAGGGTTGTCACAGAGGAGGCGTGGCAAGGGACGCCAAAGAAGATTACCGGCACAAAGGGTGCGGTGGCGCTTTAAGACATGGCGCAACAATTATTGTTTCCTTCGTCTAAGAGTTTGAAGGTTAAAAGGCAAGCTTCATTGTTCCTGTTAACCGGAGTCTCTAATATATATTGGGTAAGCGAGTGGCAGAGCTTGACTGTCATGCACAGGTGGCGAGCTCGTCCGTCATGGGCGGGTGGCAGGAGCTTGCCAGCCATGTGAAGGATTTCCTGAAAGGTGTGCGGGTTACGCTGGATAGTTATTGCACTCCGGTGAACTTTGAGAAAATATAGATTTGGTCGTTGTTGATCCATGAGTCGTGTGTAGACTCTCTGTTAGAATCGCGAATAGCATAGAACTGCAACCCATGCGTGAAACTGGTTGCCCTCCGTTGATGGCGGGAAAGATAGGGGTCGTAAAGATAGTCCGCCTTAGATGGCGAAGTGAGATGTCGGTCCGCCTGAAGTGGGCAGAGCGTAATACCTGTCCGCCGTAGGTGGCGGAGTGAGATGTCGGTCCGCCTGAAGTTGGCACAGCGTAATACCTGTCCGCCGTAGTTGGCGGAGTGAGATGTCCGTCCGCCTGAAGTGGGCAGAGCGTAATACCTGTCCGCCGTAGGTGGCAGAGTGAGATGTTGGTCCGCCTGAACTGGGGCAGAGCATAATACATGTCCGCCGTAGTTGGCAGAGTGAGATGTCGGTCCGCCTGAAGTGGGCAGAGCGTAATACCTGTCCGCCGTAGGTGGCGGAGTGAGATGTCGGTCTGCCTGAAGTGGGCAGAGCGTGACAGTTGTCCGCCGGGCGGAGCATGATAGCTGTACGCCAGAGATAGCGAATTGAGATTGTAGTTCGTCGGTACCAGTATATCTTGCGCAAAGGCATGTTGAAGCACGTTGCAAACAAAGAACAAAGCTTATCCGTCGAGCGCGGGTTGAAGCTTTTCCGCCTGGAAGTGGTGCGGGTTGCATCGGATTGTCCCTACGCCCTGGCAGGGATGCAAGGGATCTGTGGCCTTTTCCCCAACCTGCAAAAGTCTCAATTTCTCTTCGTTTTTGTTTTTTACCTTTACTAAAAGCAAAGGAGTTAAGAGAGCTCTCTATATATGGTATTCTATGCTTTACAACATGCATCTAAAGTTAGTTCATAAATGCTATTTCAAATATACTGGAGGAAAAAATCCATCTATTATGCTGATCTTTAAATTATATCATCGACCTTAAAACTGAGGTGATAATAATTTGTTGCTTGCCATTAAATTTTATCATCAATTAAAATAATTTAGCAAAGAAAATTGTGTACCAGGCGAGCACAAATAAACCCCCTTCCAGCCTAGTTGGTTCCCAAGTGGTTGTATTGGCCGGTTCCTCCTTGGAGGTCACCGGTTCGACTCCCGGTTGCGGCGTATTGGGGGGGGGGGTCGTCCCAATGATGGATCGTTTCCTACCGAGGCATGGTTCGATCCGGAGAGCAACCCGGTTTTACCCAGCTGTTACCCCGGCGAGTCTCTCGTGTGGACGCAGTATGGTTTCCGGGTGAAGGTCAGTCAGAGCGGCAGCCGGGGCCCGATAGAACATCGCGTCTGAGAATGCTGGGCTGACGGGTAACCGTCCTTGACGGGCACCCGATGGCCAATGGTCCATGTACATATTGAAAGTCACCCTTCAAAAAAAAGGCGAGCACAAATTGTACAAATTTGAAAAGACCTTTTTCTCCCATATTGTTTATCAAACCTGGGAAGATATCTGGTTGTTGGAGATAGGAACCACATACAGGTCCCTCAAAGAAAAAGCTTTCGAATTGTAGGAACCACGGGTCCTTTTATCTACAAATCTTCTTTTTTGAGCCCCCTTTAAACAAATCGCTGGAGTGGGATTCTGAAAAAACATGTGTAAAGAACAAGATCTAGAGCCCGAGTAGAGAGAGACGAGGCGTGGTCCGTTGCCGGTCCCACGGATGGCGCCAATGTAAAAGAGTGAACCCGAGTGGGTCGGTACTTCATAGTGTTGAACGGCCATACCACATCTTCTCCACTTCATCCTAGACCTGTGAACAAGAAGAGAGAAACGAGGGCAATGTAGAGATGGTCGGTAGAGGAAGAATCCCCTATTTCCAGCTACAAAAGTGTGTTGCCCTATATCTCATGCCCTCCTGATAAGGAGGTAGAGACCTTCTTATATAGGAGATATGGGAAAACCCTAACCTTAATGGGCCAGACCCAATTAGGGGTTGTCTCTACAAGCCCACAGCCTAGTGTAGTATAAACTACAACGCACTGGGCTTCACAGGTTAGTACGCAATAATAATATGTAATTACTATAAAAGTGATAAATAGCAGGAAAGTCCGACCGCCCGGGTCGGGTCCAGTACCATACCTCGTCAGCTACCAAAAATATCTTCAGGTATTTCATATAAATAGTTCTATTAGAGTAACCAAATAACATTTAACCACACTAACAAACTTTCAAGGTTTGCATTTCTCTTGAGAGATGCAAGTTTAACTCCCACTTGGTGTAGAATGAGGAATTGGTGGGCAATGATAGGAGACCCAGGGAAACCTGGGTTCGATTATTCAGCCAAACAGGTTTTACCGGTAATTTCACAATCGTGCCTACGAGCGGGTGGGTTACCGGGTTTTCCCTGGAATTAGTGGTGGACTCGGGTTACTCTCGGAGTACTCCGTTTGGTTCAGTGGGTGCCCCGAGAGTGCTCGGAATTGATTCTGTTGGCCGTTAAAAAAATAGTAAAGTATGTGTGGCCGTGTGGGTGTGTGTGTTATATATATAGGAACAGGATAAGGAGAGAACCCCTCAAAGTGTGAGAACGGTGAGAACGATTCTCAGCCACAAGATCTTAGTGGTTTGTGGCTGAGATTGATACGGTGGCATTTTTGTAAATAATAGAGGCCTTGGAACTTCAAGGACGGGTAAAATAGGAAGATCCAAACAAAGGTGCATATGCCATTCACATGCCATTTTCCCCATCATATTTAAATGACAATAACTTTTTTATACGTGATTATTTTTCAAAAAAAAACAAAATTACACCATAAAACTCAACGTTTTTTTATCTTTCCAACGAGTATACTATTGATAAACTTTTCGAAAAAAAATTCATTGGGTTTTATGGCGTTTTTCCGAACTAGTTGTTTTATGGCGTTTTAGACTAGGTATTTTCATGGTGTTTTTCTGAACTAGGTGTTTTTATGGCGTTTTAACTAGTTATTTTCATGGCCTTTTTCTGAACTGAGTGTTTTATGGCGTTTTCAACTGAGTTTTTCATGGCGTTTTTCTGAACTAGGTGTTTTATGGCGTTTTTACAGTATCAATTATGATTTTTATGAGCTCAAAAGATATTAATTAGGCGGTTAGACACAAAAAAATGGTTTTTTTGAGCTATATGGCTCAAAAATGGTTTTTTCGTGCTGTTGTAAATTATAGCTCAAAAAATAGTTTTTATTGGCGTGGCGTTTTAACTGGGAGCTTATGGCGTTTTTTGAGCTATATGGCTCAAAAAATGGTTTTTTTGAGCTATATGGCTCAAAAAATGGTTTTTTTGAGCTGTTGTAAATTATAGCTCAAAAAATATGGCGTTTTAATGAGCTAGCTCAAAAAAATGTTTTTTTTTAGCTGTTGTAAATTATAGCTAAAAAATAGCGTTTTTTGGCGTTGCGTTTTAACTGGGAACTTATGGCGTTTTTTTGAGCTATATGGCTCAAGAAAATGGTTTTTTGAGCTGTTGTAAATTATAGCTCGAAAAAATAGCTTTTTTTTGTTATGGCGTTTTAATGGGAGCTATATGGCTAAAAAAAATGGTTTTTTTTGAGCTGTTGTAAATTATAGCTCAAAAAAATACCTTTTTTTTGGCAGCGTTGAGCTATGTGGCTCAAAAAAATGGTTTTTTTGAGCTGTTGTAAATTATAGCTAAAAAAAATAGTTTTTTTGTTATGGTGTTTTATTTGAACACCCAGTTCACGTGAGTGGGTTTTTTTGACAATATTACCCCTTAGTGTAATTTAACATCAATACATGTCACCACCAAAATTGTTCTAACCGTTCTCACACTTTTCACCGTTCTCTCTAAATCCTGACCCTATATATATATATATATATAGGAAGTGTAAGACATAAATCCCCTAATCATACAATACGTACGCGATCATAATAGCCCTACACGTGTCCCTGATTCAGTTTTCCTACATAAGGGTATATGACAATCCATTCAGTCGCAGAGGGCAAATTAGACAATTCCTTCAATAAGCAGATCACGAGTTCGTTATACCACTATCCTGGTAATTATGAATTGTATCAGTTTAATCGATTGTTGTTTTCAATGGATCCACAGAGCAACACCGAACGAAACACAGATGTTGATTTTAAATACGTTGAATTCGTCAGTTCACATTCCAATAGAAATTAATTTCGCATGTTACATGATAATATTTAATTTGCATCTTACATGATAATATTTAATTCGCATGCATTTACTTTTACAAGGAATAATTCACATGATAATGTCACATGATAATAATTTATTCGCATGCTATTTTTTTTTTCAATGATAATATCAGATAATAAATCCTTAGTGGAATTCGCATGTTACAACAGTTACTATTTTGAAATTCGCATGTTATTAATATATTTTTATAAGGAATTTGCATGTGCCAGTTAAATCGCATGCATATTACAAAAGTTATTATGTGGGAATTCGCATGTGATTATTATTTGTTTTTCTATGGATTTTGCATGTGAATAAGTCTCCAGGTTTTTCGCATATGATTATTATGTGGGAATTCGCATGCATGTTAGAATAGATGTTATTAAAGAATTCGCATGCTATTATTACTAAATCGCATGTTATCTATTATTTTTTTTTTCAAGGTAACAAACCGCATGTGTGTTGTAGTTTATTAGTTAGTTGTCACAGTTATAAAATCGCATGTGTATATTACTATTTAAAGTGCAATCGCATGTATTGACAAGAACAATCATATCAAAATTTTTCTTAGTCTAGTAAACATTGCAGTCGATTGGAGATCTAATACCTCCCAAAGCTGCTGTAGTTGTCATAATCGTCGGATGAACAATCGATTGGATGAACAATCGCACCGGCGAACGTCGATTTGCAGAAGAGTCAGTTGAAGAAGAAGAAGGTACCAAACGAAATTACCAGGATTTTGATAGAGGAATTGTCAATTTTATCCTTCGCGGTTGGTTTTATGTATATTAATTTGATTAATTAAATTATATAAATTAATTTCGCAGTGTTCAATATATAGAAGATCGGACGGCTGGGCTTATCGCGTACATAATGTAGGATAAGGGGTATTGTACGTTAACCGACGGCTGGGCTCATGCGAGAACCACCTTATTGCGAGAACCGCGAGAACCAATGTGAACACAACCTAAAATAGCTAAAAAAAACCTAAAAAAATCCTAAAAAAACCTAACCCCCACCCCCCACCCCCCAAAAACCTAAACCCCCCCACCCCCAAAACCTAAACCCCCCACCCCCAAAACCTAACCCCCCAAGCTAAATGCTAAAAACTAAAACCCCCAAAAAACCTAACCCCCCCCCCCCCAAAAAAACCTAAACCCCCCTCCCCCACCCCCCAAAAACCTAAACCCCCCACCCCCCAAGCTAAAATGCTAAAAACTAAACCCCCAAAAAACCTAAAAAATCTAAAAAAATAAAAAAAAAAATCTAAAATTTATTTTTTATTTTTTTACTATTTTTATGTTCAAATCGCTACTTTTAGTAGCCAAAAAAAATTATTTTTTTTTTAAAAAAAAAAACAAATTTTAATTTTTTTTTTTGTTTTGGATACTAAAAGTAGTGATTTTTATATAAAAAATAGTAAAAAAATAAAAAAAAATTTGGGTGTTTTTTAGATTTTTTTAGGTATTACTGTTTGTGTTCACACTGGTTCTCGCGGTTCTCGCAATAAAGGGTGGTTCCTAACGGATCTTTGTCCTATATATATATATATATATAAGGGAGAAGATCATGCGAGAACCACCTCTTAGGTTTTTTGGGAGTTTAGTTTTTAGCATTTTAGCTTGAGGGGGGGGGGTGGGGGGGTTTAGGTTATTTTTTTTTTTTGGGGGGGGGGGGTTAGCTTTTTTTTTAGGTTTTAGGTTTTAGCATTTTAGCTTGGGGGGGGGGTGGGGGGGGGGCGTTTAGATTTTTTTTTTTTGGGGGGGGGGTTAGGTTTTTTTAGCTATTTTAGGTTGTGTTCACATTGGTTCTCGCGGTTCTCACAATAAAGGTGGTTCTCGCATGAGCCCTATATATATATGTGTGTGTGTATGTTGACATAAAAGTATAAACATCATATGAACTCATCATAGACACAAAAGATAAGACATTTTACATGTATTTCTCAATAGCATAATTTCTTTTGTATCAAATAATGAACCATATGTGTAAATTCACAACATTATAATAACAATATGCTTTGAACATAAAATGATAAAAATAGTATCAATCAATTCCATAAAGGTAGACTTAACAAAAATGCAATCCTACGTTAATATGTTTTAAAACATTACCTTTGTCTTAAAATAAATAAGTAGCTATAGCAATACAAATCATTGAAGCCTTTCATCCAACAATTGGTGTGCATCTTCAGACGTGCCCAAACACTTAAAGAAACAAAATCAGTTAAAACACAGAATCAAAGGATCAAAGGGAAAACAAAGCATCAATGTTGTCCATACAACATATAATAAGGAAAAAGAGTTCACGTTGATCTCAAAAACAAGTTGTTAAACTCAGATGTAGTGGTAGACTGGTGGTTCGTTGTAGTAGCACTATGGGTTCTGGGTGAAGGGTCGGAACCATTGTCTGGTGGTGCGATGGTAATTCATGGTTGTTGGTCGGCAGTTTGGATTTCTCATGAAACCTATGTGTCATATATATACATATATAGGGGATGGTTCAAATGAAAACCACTTTTATTGTGAAAACTCGAAAACTAACTAAAAAAAGCCTAAAAAACACACAAAAAAAAATTTCTTTTTCAATTTTTTAATAAAAATCGCTGGTTTTTATATATAAAAAAAACCTTTTTTTTTCAAAAAAAAAAAAAAAAATTTGTGTAGTGCACATGTGTAATAATACACATGTGTAGTATTACACATGTGCACTACACAAAATTTTTTTTTTTTGAAATTTTTTTTATATAAAAAAACCTGCGAAATTTGGTTTGAAAAAAAAAATTGTATGTTTTTTTGGATTTTTTAATTAGTTTTCGAGTTTTCACAATAACTAGTGGTTTTCATTTGAACCTTCACCATAAAACATCACTTTCCACTTATACCCTTCTCCTAAAAAAAAACACGGGATACCTAATGCGTTTAGGGTTTCATTCATAATGCATCCTCATTGTCCGCCCCCATCTTCCTTCCCCCTTCTCTCCAGAAACCCTAAAATCGCAAGGCCGCCTCCCCGGTACAAACACACATTCTTATAAAATCAGAAAGATCTTCGGTGTAGTTGTAGTCGGTGGAAAAAAGATCCAGGCAGTTTTTTTTGCTGAATGTTTTCTTAGATCTTTTAGGGTTTTTTGTTGTTTTGTTGTAGATGATGATGGAGCGGTGGAGATACACGAGCCAGAAGGATGAAGCTTTGCAGATCTGAGTTTTTAGCTACATTCAAGAACGGTACAAAAACATTCTTGCCTCAAATTAGGATGATGAAGCTTCGGTGTAGTTGAAATCAGGTAGTTTTTTTCTATTTTCTACCGAAGGTTTTCTCAGATCTACCGGGCTACCCTTAATTATTGACATTTTTTGGTTGTTTTGTTGTAGATGAAGATGGCAAGCAAAACTTTGCGGATCTAAGACTTTTTCTTTCTTTAATAACTTTGCAGGAAACAAGCAGAGCTAGGGAAGATGACAAGCCCGTATCTGATAGGTTTGCTTCGGTATAGTTCCAATCGGTTGATGAAGATGGAAATCAGGTAGGTTTTTTCTATTTTCTGCTTCAGATCTACCTTGCTACCGATATTTTTTGACGTTTTTGGTTGTTTCGTTGTAGATGAAGATGGAGTGATGGAGATGACAAGCAAAACTTTGCAGATCTGAGTTTTATGGTTGTAAACCCTACATATTTTTTCGAATCTTCTAATTTGTTTTTGAAATTTTTGATTTTTTTCAGTTGTTTAGTGGATGATTGTGGCATTAGGTTCACTTGAGATGTGATTTCTTGTATGTTGAAGGCTATGATGATCCAGCTCTCCGTTTTAGCAGGTCTGTTAACTTCATATGCCCATCTTTATTTGTCATTAGTTTCGTTTTGAATTGATTAATTGTGATTTCAGGGTGCAAGTTAAGAAGCACGTGCAATGCTCTTGATGAAGGATAGAGTTAGGGCCACTATTATCGGAAAGTTTGTTAAACATGGAATGAATCGTTGTCCGATTGGGCTAAGGGTATATCAGAAAGTTTATGCTTATTTTTTCTATTTCGTAATATGAAGTTTGGATTTTTATTATTTGGTTTATGAATTTAGTAATTTTTGTTTTAATTTTTGTATATCGAACCGGACTCAATGGTACACCGTACAGCTTCCGGGTAGCCGTTTGAAGACGTCCTTAAACGCTAGAGATTTAGAGATTGAACTTGGGTTGCTACAAATGCAGCAAATGATTGATAATTTATCCACTAATCTTTACAACAACAGATTTGGGGAAATGAAGCCCACTAATCTGGATGATGTTTACGGTTCGCTCTCGGCAACAAATTCAGCAGAACTCTAACCCGCTTAGATCATGTTTCGGGTTTGATTCATCGGCTACAGTGGCACAAGCGGTGATGAACTCGAGGTCTGGTTTGTTCGCAAAACAACGTAGCCAGAGTTTCATTGACCATGGCGTCGGCAACCCGAGTCTCCGGTCAATGACTCAATCTTCCACTTATTCGGAATGGGGTTCGCCTGATGGGAAACTAGATTGGGTTTCAATAGTGAGGATTCTAACAAGCTTAGAAAGTCCGCATCTTTCGGGTTCAGAAGTGGGAGTTCGGGTTCGCCTATGAAGGCAAATCACAAGCCGGAAAGACGCCTTTGTTTGCAACAAGCAAGAATGTGAATACCTCCCAAATGTGTTGTATAAACTCGAAGCAGAATAGAAAGGCGCGTTTGCGTCAATTTGGGTGGATGATGACGGGTATGTTGCGGAGGGTCCGAATGTGAAGGTGGGTTTCGTGACGCGTGAGGAAGAGCTTATTTTTCCGTTCATTGACAAGATATTAAGCGGGTGTACTGCGAAACGGCTTCTTGAATTAGCTCCAAAGTTGGGTGAAAACAGGAGGTTGAAGAGTGTGACAGTTGGGAATATTACAGTTGAGGAAGCTAAACAAGCTGCTGAGATGATGTATATTGGAAGCACCCTTCCTGTATTACCAATTATTGAATGGGATGAAAAGCCGATTGGCGACGGTAAATAAGTTCATAACTCAACTGCTGTTTTTTAAATTATTTTTCTTTGCGAATATGAAGCGTTTTCTTGTGGTTAACGATGCTGGTTTCGTTTTACAGGGAAAGTTGAGGAATTGACAATGGCGTTATCGGACCTCGTTTGGGAAGATATGGTGGCTGGTACGGAGACACACAGGATCAAGGTCCCTTATGTATAAAAGAAACCCGAATGGCCGAATTTGTGGTCAAAGTTGGTGTTGTATTTTGAAATCAGAATCTGAATAGAAGTTAAGCTTTGTGTTTGCAAGTTCTCAAGTCATGTTGCACAGATCATAATCTATAACTTAAATAAAGTATAAATTGAAGATAAATTAAAAAAAATAAAAAACTTAATAATTGCCCCCAAGCAGGATTGAACTACAGACCTCCAGTTTACAGACCTCCACTTAATAATTGCCCCCATACACAGGCTGCTTCCTATCCAACCTTTGGGTTGCATATGTTTTTGCAACATGTCAAACCTTCCCACAATTTATTTTCTTCATTGACTAAGTGGCTTGATTGGGTTGTTCAAAATCGACCCAAAGACATGATTGCCAATGGATACGTGGCTTCCTATTGCATGGTTTATGTTACAGATCAAACCATCCCACATTTTTTTTATTGATCAAGTCATCTCAGCTAGAAGTTAGACTAAATGTGCTCATTTTTTGCAGATTCAACAACAAGAGTTTGGTTCTTTCAGTAGTTACTGCTAGCTTCATTCTAAACAAGAAGCCAATAAAGAACGGCCTCCAAAGCCAAAGCTCAGAAGCAAGGATTTGATTAAAAGGGGCTTCCATTCTTGTATGATTATTGTTTATGGGGGAATTCATATTTGTTGTTTGGCCATAAAAATTAAAAGCACATGCTTTTGTTCATCAAAACTGATTTTTGGTTTCTGTTTATTTTTGGTTCTTTTAGGTCATGTTGAGCCCAGATGCTTGGTATTGGTTTAACTTCTTAATTAAAATGCCTGGTTAGGCAACGGCTAGAGCCGAATCTTAGCGACCCAGAGCTAAATGCCTTGTTCTTATTCTTTTGATATTGAAATTGTTGGATTCGTGTAGTAAATTAACTGAAACTGAAGCGTTAAGAGTGAGAGTGTCACTGCGTCATTGTTCGTTCTATTCGGACATGTGTGTAAATACAAAAATGAATTTAATAATTTTATTGTAAATAGTTATGTTTTTATTTGTAAAATTACCAAAATACCCTTATGTTTATATGTAAAATTACCGAAATATCCCTATCTGTAATTGATTTTTAAATGAGTTAGAGTCGGGGAGCAAACTAGCAACAAAACCAAAACATTAGGAATAAAATAGCTATTTTTAGAGGATTGAGGCGAAACCATTAAAACAACCAAACCACAGGGATCAAAACGGAAGTTTACTCTTAATTTTACATAGTTTTCTTGAGTTTTATATACTTATGATTTAGCCCATTAAATTAATTTGGTCCATAGTCCACTTAACACTCCAATTCTCCAAGCCCAGTTCAATTAATTAGTTATGACGAACTATTTTTTTTTTTTTTTTGGTTGAAGTTTTTATTTTTTAGACTATTTTCGGGTTTTGTATGTTTTTATTTAAACTCTTGGTTTTAGGTCTTGCTATATGTTAAAAGAATGTATTGATTAAATTTGTAGTTGACTTGTTGTTGGTTGAAACATAAAGAGAAACCAACACTGGTCAAGAAAATATTTGGTTAATATGGTTTTAGCCGTAAATGAAAACAAGCATTTTTACTAAGGGTGGAGGGTATCATTCAATCACTTTAGGGTGTTTGAGTTACCGTCTAGACAATAATATCATGTCATGTCAAGTCCCCATTCCACTTCCGATTTTGCACTCAATCACTAGCAGTGATTCAAACACCTGAAGAGTGGTAAAAAAATAAAAAAAAAATATGATTGGTTGAAAGGGGTTGGGATCCACCATTCACCCTCTCTCTCCCACCTCTCCTCTTCTTCACCGAATCGGTGAATACTAACCAAAAAAGGCAATCACCGAACACCTTTTTGGGGCCTGCACCAATTCACCGAGGGGTGAAAAGAACTCACCGATGGAGTCCCCGATATCACTCCGACCACCCTTAGTTCGGTTTCGTTATTGTTAATGACCAATTAAAAATCATTATCAAATAAACCGAATCGAATAATCCGAATAAATAAAAAACCGAGCTGATGAACCCATAGTCTTACCCTTATAAATTACAAGTTGCTTTAATGATACAACAACATAGTACCTGATAAATCTCAAAACCGAACCGCCCCGTACATAGCCCTAATCTCACAAACCTAAAGGATATGTTTCCCGCCGCATCGCGCGGGTAAACGGCTAGTGTATATATATATATATATATATATATATATATATATATATATATATATATATATAGGGTAATGCTAGACAAAAAACCCTAAAATTCTTAGAAAACTCTGGAAACCCAAATGGGAACCCATTTTTACCCAACCTCCCGACATTTTTTTTTTTTTGAAAAAAATTACACATGTAATATACATGTTTTAGAGTGTTTTGGGCCAAAAAATAAACAAAAAAGTGCCGAAGGGATTTTTTTAAAAAAATAAACAAATTTCATTGCCTAACATGTGTTAGGCAAAAAAAGATATAAATTTGCTGAAATTTGCTGAAACTTTTTTTTTTTTTTTTTTAAATTACCCCTTGGGCGCTTTTTTGATTTTTTTGGCCCAAAAGTCTTAAAAACATGTATATTACATGTGTTATTTTTTTCAAAAAAAAAAATGTCGGGAGCTTGGGTTTTCTAGGGTTTTTTATATATATAGGGTTTTCTATATAACCCAACCCTATATATATATATATATATATATATATATATATATAAAGTGACTCGCACAATCATCGTCAAAACTACGTGCAAAAGAGATAAAGAACTATCGAGTAAATCGACCCGTGAGGATAACAATGAAATTGATTTGGATGGGAAAACAATTTTGATATGGAAGAGGAAAAGGGGGGAAATAGGTTAAGCGGTTTAATTTGGGGAAAATGGATTTTGGGAAGTGATACTTGGGCGGGAAGTAATTTTTGGTCGAAATAATTTTAGAGGTAATTTTGAAAAATATAAAACCACTCATATACTAATATAACTTAATCTATATATACAAATCACGCGGTTCCTTAGGAACAGTAAACAATCCCAGCCGTTCCTTTTTCCTTTTGGATTCAACGGTGAGACCTCTTTTCACGTTCCCTCATCCTTCTCTCGCCTTCTACTCTGCTTTTCTCCTCGGCGACCAGCAAATCAACCACCACCATCACTACTACTCTACACCTTAATCCAGCAATCACTCATATCTGCTTGCTTCACGCTTCAGTTTGTGCCTACTTCAGTTTCCATCCCCACCATCTGCATATCACTGACACTGAAGAATTGCAGAACCCTAAGGTATTGTTCGTTTAACAGAATGAAATGGAATCTTAAGGGAATTGGAATGTTGATTTCACTCCTTATTTTGTTGGTTTCAACAAGAAAATGGATTGGAATTAAACAACAACATAAGGAAGGGAATCTACATCGAAAAATATTAATATACGAAAAAGTTATGTCCATTTAAAAATCATGGGTAGTTAGTTTTTCATAAGGTGTTAAAGTGTAATTAATAATTAACTAATCAAAATTTTGTTAAAATTGAAGAATTAAAGTGTAATAAGTTTAGGGGCTAAAAAATAAACAAATTTTAAAACACCAAATTACCCTCATTTTAGGGGTTAATCTATAAATAAAGGGGAGAAAAGTTCTTATTTTTTTTGGGTATCTTAAAATACCGCTCCCTCATGCATTATAATATAGTATAGATATTGGACAACCAAAGTCGATATATTGTTTTCCATGGTCAAACTTGGTTAAAGAAACTTTATTTTGGTTGAGCAAAGTCACTACTGTCCAATCTAAATTATCATTGGTTAATCAAAGTTAAACTTGACCACTCACGATCAATTATATTCTGTAAGTGCTGCTCTTGCTAAACAAAGTCAAAAGTCAAAGAAGTCAAAGGTCACTTAGGAGTCCGAATTTGTTATGTTATAAAGGAGTCCAAATATGATATAAATTCGGACCTCATGGTTACTTTATGTTATCTGAATTTATTAGGGTTCTTATATACAGTGTCCGAATTTGTTAGGTTACAAATTCGGACTTGGCCTTGTAAATTCGAACTAGGTATCTTTTTCAGGACTTAGTGTTTGAGTTTGTTGCCCTAGCCTCTATATATGTGTGTATAGATTAGGTTACAAGAATGAACTCTAGCAAACTCCTGCAATCCTTCAACAGTGTGTGCACATTCTAGAGAGGGAGAGACTATGTGTTAGTGAGAGAAAGCTAGGTTTAGATCTTAGTGATCTAAACCAGCTTGTAGAAGATGATGTATACTATTTCGGTTTGTAAATCTAGGATGAATGATTCACTAATAAAAGGGTTTCATCTTCTACATCTTTATATCTTTCATGTTTTGATATTTGACGTCTTGAATCGAGAGTAGTGGATATTGTTCGTCATTGATCCAGGGGGTCCTGGGGACTTTGATGTGGTATCAGAGCATGGTTACCGATTCAGAATGGTCTAACTGCCTTCAAAATCACCATTGCTCTTGATTTGATGTTTTTTTCCACCAAACATCATCAAGACGTGAAGATTCTGCAGAAAACTTGAAGAAAATGAAGCTGTTCGTCATTTAAGATGTTTTTTCTTGTTTTCCAAGTTGCTGCAGCTCTGAGGTTAGATCTAAATATGAGATGTCTGAATTTATTTAATTGTTAGAAGTTCAGAATTTGCTCTTTTCTGTCCGAATTTGAAGCTTTCGAATTTATTAATCACCTTGTGTGAAGTCACACTAGAGAAATAGATTTGGAGGTTTGGTTATACGAATTTGGAAACTCTGGAATTGATTCTGAGTTAAGGTGTCCGAATTTGTTTTGGGTCCATGTCCGAATTTGTTTTGGATCCATGTCCGAATTTGTTCAAGGTATTTTTTCCGAATTTGTTGGAGATTCTAGTCTTGGTTTGCTTGTTTTACATCCTATCCGAATTTGTGCTTTTTATCTTATCTGAATTTGTCACCTTGTGGGTCTTTGTGATTTGAATGTCTTTTTTCCGAATTTATAGGTTAAACTCGGACAAATTCGGAATATGTACCATAATTTTGTTAAAATGATCACAAATTCGGAAAAATAACCTTAAATTCGAACTATATTCACTAAATTCGGAATAAAGAAGGTTAAATTCGGACTTAGAAGTAAAAAAAAAAAAAGTCATGGTTTGTTGATATGTCCGAATTTCTTAGGTAAATCCGGAATAATATGTTAAGTTCGGACTTTAAAAAAAAATTGTCTGAATTTGTTGAAAAATTCCGAATTTATGGGTTTGTCGGAAATTTTTAGTTATATTCGGTTTCTAGATTCTCGGTGTACTGATTTGGTCCGTATTAGAGTTTTCGAACAATTTGGGACTTTTAACGGGCATTCGAAGAGATACGAAGGTGAAGGGACTTGTACTTTGAAAGTTTACAAAAAAAGGGGAGTACAAATTTTCTGTAAGTGCAGCCCTTGATGGGTAATTGTGTTTTATCAGTTTTGATAAACAAAGTCAAAAAGAATTCAAAGGTCACTTAGGAGTCCGAATTTGTTATGTTGTAAAGGAGTATGAATATGATATAAATTCGGACCTCCTGGTTACTTTATGTTATCCGAATTTATTAGGGTTCCTTATATGTAGTGTCCGAATTTGTTAGGTTACAAATTCGGACTAGGCCTTGTAAATTCGAACTAGTATCTTTGTCAGTACTGTGTTCGAGTTTGTTGAGTTTGTTGCCCTAGCCTCTATATATGTGTGTATAGATTAGGTTACAAGAATGAACTCTCACAAACTCATGCAATCCTTCAACAGTGTGTTATGATGACTGTGTCGTAATGACTAATGAGTAGCGGTGTAAATGAAAACGAGTCGAGCCAAATCTGAGCTCGTATATGCTAAAGCTTAATTCGTTTAACTTTGAGAGAGTTTAGGCTCGAGCTCAGCTCATTTAAAGTTTTACTTTAAAACTGTGTCCGACCTTAGCTGGCAATGTTCGGGAGAGTAAATCTTGTTCAAATAAAATTAAATTGTGTAAAACATAGTCACTTTTAATTACATCAAAATCAGTGTTCTTTAAATGTAATCGGTTGGTTAAATATTTGATGCTGATAAAATTCCAAATACATACTAAAATTAAAAATCGGTTAAATATTTCATTTCAAAAAACAAGAATATCAGTTGCGTAGAGTGAAATATGTAATGTTGTTAGTTGTTGGCTACCTCAGTTCGAGGTGGCCCGTTGTTTCTTAATAAAGTATACTTTAAAAAAATACTATTTAATTATTTATTTTTTCTCTAAACACATTATTCCATATTTTAGAATCTTTATTCATTTTCCCGAAAATGTTAAAAATTCCTTTCCCGTCTCACAATTCCCATGTGCATTGTGCAAGCTTTCCTAGTTTTTCTACCTGATCCAATTTTTTCCCTCATAAATTTCATTTCGTTTCAAAATTTTCATTTCACACTATATTTCCGGCCTCCAAACCCCTCCATGAATATCATCTACTATATTCAGTTTTAGTTCTCTTTTATTCTGATCCCTTCCACTCTGTACTCTGGTGTCCAGGCCATTTTATGAACCATCGATAACCAAAATTCTGTAGTAGTTTCAACATTGAAATAATTTCATAGCAAAAAACGATCAATTATTATAGAATGGTTGAGGATACTAAAGTAGATAATGTGCTTTCAAATAAGTGTCATTACCCTTTTGCCACAACAATCATTTATCAAGTTAAATCACCAATTCTATAATACGTAAAATATTATTTTAAAAGCTCAAAACTACTTGATTTCAAACGAGTATGAACCGGTTATTAAATGACACGTTTGACCCAAACCAATATTAGCCATTAGCCCTAGCAGCTGCTGTTTCTGATCCCAAGGTGATTCCTGTATACAATATTTTTAACCAGATCAATAGCAACAAGGATATTCTTCTTAGTCTTGATCATGACTACCAACAACTTGTATTTTAGGAAAGTCCATCTCATTCTAGTTCATTTCCTACCTGAATTAAATATCCAGCTCACTCTTCATTTTATTACACAAGTTATAGTTCCAATCCCATATGAACACTTGACAAGTATTAACTTCTTTCAGCCTATTACATCTTCAGAAGCCACTCAAAACTCTATAGACAGAGAAAGATATACCATTGTTACAAGGAACTTTGTGTCTAGATGGCCGATGGTACACGATCGACCCAACAAATCAAGAACACATGAACACGGTTCAAAGGAAAATAAACTTTAAACATAAAACAAAACCCTAAAATACACAACTAGTGTATCTAGCAACAAACAACTAACAATCCAAAATAACATTGTTATCATTAACCAGCAATAGCAGACAAGGCATAACATCATAAGCATATTCTTAGATCGACAGAAAGGCACCAATTCAAAACCCTAATTAAACCAAAGCAATTACAGAGCCAAAAATATGTATACTATTGAAATTGATGTCACACAAGTAACCATGCAACTGATTTAGAAATGTTTTAGATGCAGCACATCGATTCATAGAATCATTCGCATCAAGCAATTTCAAAGGTAACAACTATATTTCCAAATCCATCGACTTTCATGAACGGTTAGATCCCATACTTGGTGAGCACATATACACAGTTGTATAATTTATCACTTTCCACTTCTATCTATAATTCATTATTCCGCGATACGTTAAGAATGAAGGTGCAACAAGCAATCTAAACAATGAAAACACACAATAAAATCAAATGCATAGTTTCTTCTAATTAACCCTTCTATCTTAACTCATCACAACATGCTTGTTTCTTCAGTAGTTCCATAACTATGAGTGCTACACTCGGTAATTATCACAATATCCATCACCAATACACATCAAATAGTTAGATAAAGAAATTGATACGTTTTCTCAAAGGAATTCATGAATGTGATACGTGGCCAAATCAGAAACAAATAATTAGCATCCGAAATTAGCCCACTAAGAGTTCTAAGGTTTCAAATATGAACATGTGATTCATTACGGACAAAAATTGCAATCTCATAAAATTGAAAAAACGCCAAAAAAACACATGAGTGGCTTAGAATACATACAACAAATTCTAATAAAAGGTTTTAAAAACTATTAAATTTCCTCCATTTTTTTAAATTATGACGTTGAATTATGATGTTCATATATTTTTGTAATAATAGGTTTTTTGCATTAATTATATATTCATTTTTCAAATCTGTTCTTTTCGGATTTAGTCTTTAAATATCTTGAACCACATGGTTTTTTCTCCGTCTTTATATATAGGCTATAGCCATTATCTATACAAAACCCAAAATATACTTTAAAACATGGAAGTTAAACAGGAGGTTGTTCGCCCCCAATCGACCTTTCATCCAAGTATCTGGGGAGATCAGTTTCTGGTCTATGAGGAGGAGGTATGACCCCTATAGCAAAATCTGTTAGATTATAAACTTAATTATGTATGTTTATTATGTATTTTAGGATGTTTTAGTTTATTAAGTAATTAATTATCGAACCGAGATGACGAATTGGTGGCACCGTTTCATATAGCGGTTATTCCCGCCAATTCCTACAACCGTCATCCTCATAGGTATATATATGTATTAACCGACAACATTCCTGGTTACTAAGACAATTTCATTTCCTTTTGAATTGTCCAAAACTGTTTCTCCTTTCGTTCCCATATTCCACTCTGTTTTGTGTGTGTAATCATAACACAATGAAAACCAATTCTTCGAACACCGGTAATGCTTCCGCTGATATGAAACCGGATGTCCAACATAGTGGTATCAGAGCCACGGTGGGAAATCGAAGAAAATCGGTAGATATTATACGATTCCGGGTGCAACCGGATGAAGAATTCCGGGCACAACAGGATGAAGAACAAAACAGAGGATACGGAGACGAAAGACGAAGGAGGATGCGATTGGAACAAGACGTTGTTCCAACAATGAATTACGTTTGCAAGAAGAACGGTGAAATAGCGAACGGAATCGATAAGGATTCCCAGAAGTTAAAATACGGACAAATAAGTGTCCCAAGTTTCAGCCATGAAAGGGTTGAAGACGGCTATGGTATGGGCCGTAGTATTCTCGATGACGAAGAAGATGAAGACTCGTATGTCTTCGTATGCGATATGCAAGATGATGTTCCGATGACAGGAACCGTCCATGAAGACAAGAATATTATGAAAAGAACCGTTCGCTCGAAGGAAGATGAAACAGGAATGAAAGACAAACAAAAACGTAATGCAGGGTATAAGATTATGTCGACCAACGACCGCTGGGCAGTAGTGGAAAACGATGTGGGTTATGAATATGATATTGGAGAACTGATGAGGACATTGTATGCCATGTATCTGGACATTTTAATCTATTATTACAAGTTCAGGGCTGTGCAAGGAAAAGCGATAGATAAGGAAATGGTGGAACAAGACAAAGGTTCATCGGATCTCTGCCATGAAGAAGGAAAAGGGACGGAGATATTCAAGATGAAGAGGCGATCCATCACTATGCTTTGTTTGCCAGTAATGACTGGGAAGGGATGAAGAAGATGCAGGCAAAACGACCCGGAGTGTCCTCATACATGCTTCTAAACATAATTAAGTTTAGGGGAGTATGTTAGATTATAAACTTAATTATGTATGTTTATTATGTATTTTAGGATGTTTTAGTTTATTACGTAATTAATTATCGAACCGAGATGACGAATTGGTGGCACCGTTGTTTCATATAGCGGTTATTCCCGCCAATTCCTACAACCGTCATCCTCATAGGTATATATATATGTATTAACCGACAACACTCCTGGTTACTAAGACAATTTCATTTCCTTTTGAATTGTCCAAAACTGTTTCTCCTTTCGTTCCCATATTCCACTCTGTTTTGTGTGTGTAATCATAACACAATGAAAACCAATTCTTCGAACACCGGTAATGCTTCCGCTGATATGAAACCGGATGTCCAACAAAATCGAGGCCAGTAGCTATAATTTTTCGAACTTTAGACAATTGTAGGGGTGTAAACGAGCCGGGCCAAGCCCGACTAGGCTCGTCATGTTTTTATGAAACTCGAGCTCGAGTTCGGCTCAGTTCGAGTCTACTTATTTGAGCTCGAGCTCGGCTCGCGAGTTAAATCCAAAGCTCAAGCTCGGATCGGCTTGGCTCGAGCTATTCTGAGAACAACCTCAAACAAGCTAAAAGCTCGGGTCAAGCTCTCTTCAATATCGCTTAAACGAGCCAAAGCCCGGCTTGAGCTCGGCTCGCCAATTTTATTGTCATTATTATTATATTATATATTAAAATAAATTTGTTTGGCCTCGTTTAGGCTTGCAACGAGCTTTGTGTTTTAGGCTCGAGCTCGGGCTCGATAACTAAATGAGCTCTATTAGAGGCTCGGGCTCAGGCTCAGGCTCAGGCTCAGGCTCGGGCTCTTTAAAGCTCGGCTCGTTCGAGCTTTTAACCGAGCGAATAACAAGTAGCTCTCGAGCCTCTGGCTTGTTTACACCACTAGACAACTGTATTTAATCAGTAGATTTCCATGTAAATTTTTTATAAGCAAGAGTAACTTGTCACTGAGCCTCTAGTTACTCTCAGGCTAGAAATTTTGAATATGCATATGCATATGAGTTACACATAAATACAATTGCATGCCCATGGCTGATGGCTGGTCATGGGAATAGTTTATTTCTCCAAGAGTTATTGTCGTGTTGACCTCCAGACCTATACATCACTCTGATGATCAAGATGGAATCCTAACTAACTGTTGTCAGTTTTAAGTTAAATTTATATTAATTAAGAAAAAGAAAAAAATAAATTTTACAACTTTCAGTATTCTTACAATTCAATATAATTATCCGGGAAAGTTCTTACAAGGCCAGTGATGTTCACAGGGGTAGATAAGATCGGGAATTAAGAGAATTATGAATGAATTCAGAGATTCTTTGGTATAAAATGAAAGATTACATGGAGTATTTATGCATAGTAAAAGGGTATCAAACCCTTTGGTGAACCGACTTGTTGGTTCATGTGAGTATGCTTATGATCTAACTTGTAAATTTCACCTTCTCTTTGATTTGCTGCCATTAATTTTAGCAAGAAGAGCAAGCTACAGTAGAGCAAACAATCCAAAGTTTGAAAGATGAAGTGAGGAAACAAATACTGGTAGCATTTGATGATCCCACTAAGCATAATGACTTGTTGAAACTTGTCAATGATATCCAACGCCTCGGCATTGCCTACTGTTTTGATCAAGAGCTCGAGAAAGCCTTGGGCCATATTTATATTATATATGGTGATGACTGGAATGGTGTTAGTGCTTTCCTTTGGTTTCGACTCCTCCGACAAGAAGGATTTTATGTTTCATGCGGTTAGTGAATATAGGTTCAATTTATTAATCACAACGTAAAAGAAGCTAACAATCTATATATGAATGAAATTAGATATTTTCAACAAATACAAGAACAAGGATGGAACTTTTAAGGAATCTTTAACTAATGATGTTGAAGGCCTGCTTGAGTTATATGAGGCGGCATATATGCGGGTGGCAGGCGAAGTTGTACTAGATGATGCTCTTGCTTTTACAAAAGGCCAGCTAGAGAAAATAACAAAGGATCCCCTCCGATGGAATTGTACCCAGATTCTTTCGAGGCACATAGAGGAAGCACTAGAGCGGCCTATATGGAAAAGGTTGCCAAGACTAGAGGCGTTGCGATATATACCTTTCTATGAACAACAAGATGCACATAATGAATCCTTGCTTAGACTTGCAAAGTTGGAATTCAACCGACTTCAATCTTTGCACAAAAGAGAGCTTAGCCAAGTCTCCAAGTGTGTTTATTTTCTCATTCAATTATTCCACTTATTACTACAGATTTGAAATGGTGTTTATTTTATGGTGTTGGTATTATAATTTTTGTAGGTGGTGGAAAGATCTGGAGCCTCAAAAGAATTTGCATTATGTAAGAGACAGATTGCCAGAACTCTACTTCTGGGCTGTGGGAGCCTACTTTGTGTTGGTATCAGAATCGTCGGACACCCAGGACCATTCGGAACGGACCGGGTTGTTATTATATTCACAATCACAATCAATCATATAACAACGATCGCATAACTTCATTGTAACAATAATGAACGAACAGTAATACGAATGATTTGAATGAAAAACTTACTGATCGAAAAACAAACAGAAATACTTGCAGCACTCGATAATAACATAAACTGACTTCGAATACCTTCAACAAATGTCTGTTACAACGCTACGAAATAGAACAATGATGCAGGGTTCTTATAGGTGTGAAACGGTGCCTCTATACGGTCGCGTCTTTTCCTTAAACGGTGTATCCTGAATAACCGTTGCAGCAGTTACAACAAAGAGACACACCGTTTCACCTTTGGGCTTTATAAACCCTTGACCCGTATCATAATTCTATCGGACTGGACTATAAACAAACTGACACGGACATTGTTCTTTGACCCATACTGGACTAAACATAACCTGGACAAACATGGCCTACGGCCCAACCGAAATAAACTAAACATAATAATAAAGTCTGACCCATTAACTAAAATAAACATAACGTAAACGCGGCCCATCAAGAAATACGTGCTTAATTTTCGATCTTCATTCTCCCCCTTAAGCACGAATCTTCTTGACCCGCAACAATCTTCACGCATCTTCGTCATCGGTGACCACGAATGTGATCACCAAGTCCGCATCATCCTCGGTCTTGACCTCCTTGACTTGAGCATTCTTCTTTCCATCTTTCTCTTTTGCTTTTGCATTCTTATCGCCCTTTTGCTTCATATATTCGAAGTACCATTCAAACAACTCGATATAGTGAACATACGAAACCTTCATCTCGAAGCCATCAACCTTCTCGTACCCATACTCGAGTGCAACTTCAGCCCACGAATCATCTTCTAATACCTTTTTAATTCCACCCTTGAGATTCACAATACGGTACAAAAGTAGCAAATTCACATCTCTTCCGTCTAGCAATTTCGGTGGCATCTCTCTTGACTTAACAATACCAAGAAAACTTGGTAAAAACCATATCAAAACATCATCAAAGTTGGCATCATAAAACTTGTCATAACCCGCCAATTCTTCGTGCATTAAAAGCAAATCCAACGGCTCTAAACAACTATCCATAATCAAGCCGTTCTCGATCACGTCATCTTCATCTTGGGAAAGGACCACCGCCCTTTCACGTAACTCTTGCCTAGATTGAAGAGGGTTATCTTTCATCCCCTCGTAGTAGATCATAAAGCAAACTTTATGCTTTTTCGAAAACACAACTTCATCCTTTTTTGTTCCCGATGTTCCTTCGCCGTTCGCCTTCTTTCTTTCTTCACGTTCCTTCTTAAACTCTCCTTCATAGTAATCTTCTATGTACTCTTTAAGTTTCTCCTTCTCCATCCGATAACCGTTATCGACATCAAATTGATCATAAAACCGATTCAAGTAATCCTCTTCTAAATCAACATTTGATTTATCTTCATACACATCAAAGTTCTTGACTTGTGCACCGAACATTCGCTTTAACATACATTTGTCACCCATAGTGACCATCTCGATCCCTTGGAACAAAAGTTGTTCCAAACTAAGAACATTTTTCTCCATCTTCGGTACATAACTTATACACGAGATTGTTTTATCTCTACCATCGACCGGTATTCTCACTTCACCAATGCCATGAACAAACGAAAAATTCTTCTTTTTCTCGTTCGTGATTACCCCGAAATGCCTCTTGAACCGTTTGAACAAACTACGGTTCCCGGTCATGTGTGTCTTGAAACTTGGATCAACGACCCACATTTCGCTAAACAAACCACCGCTCGTACCATCGACTAAGTAATCATCTTCTTCCGGTAACGGGCCTAAATTGATATATCTACTAGGGCAAATGGAGGCTATGTGCCCAAATTGCTTACAAATAAAACATGTCACCCCGGCCTTCCTCGGCCGTCCAACCGGTGCCTTCCCTTTCCGGTTAACTTTCTTTCCAACGCCTTTAGGAACCTTCTTCTTCGCATAATCCTTCCCGGATGACTTCACCGAACGTTTGGTTGGCTTCCCCTGCGCAACTCGTTTCCCACGGTTGCAGCCCCGGCCGCACTTTCCAACGTTCCCAACATCACTACTACTACCGATTTCTACCCCTTTTCCTTTACCGCGAAGACACGCGTTCCCATGACTACAACCCTTTCCGTGTCCGTGTGAACCTTCGGCTCTGATACCAATGTTGGTATCAGAATCGTCGGACACCCAGGACCATTCGGAACGGACCGGGTTGTTATTATATTCACAATCACAATCAATCATATAACAACGATCGCAGAACTTCATTGTAACAATAATGAACGAACAGTAATACGAATGATTTGAATGAAAAACTTACTGATCGAAAAACAAACAGAAATACTTGCAGCACTCGATAATAACATAAACTGACTTCGAATACCTTCAACAAATGTCTGTTACAACGCTACGAAATAGAACAATGATGCAGGGTTCTTATAGGTGTGAAACGGTGCCTCTATACGGTCGCGTCTTTTCCTTAAACGGTGTATCCTGAATAACCGTTGCAGCAGTTACAACAAAGAGACACACCGTTTCACCTTTGGGCTTTATAAACCCTTGACCCGTATCATAATTCTATCGGACTGGACTATAAACAAACTGACATGGACATTGTTCTTTGACCCATACTGGACTAAACATAACCTGGACAAACATGGCCTACGGCCCAACCGAAATAAACTAAACATAATAATAAAGTCTGACCCATTAACTAAAATAAACATAACGTAAACGCGGCCCATCAAGAAATACGTGCTTAACTTTCGATCTTCACTTTGAGCCTCAATATTCCCGTTCTAGAATTTTCTTAACAAAAGTGTTAACAATAGCAACAATTTTAGATGACACTTATGATTGCTACGGAACTTATGAGGAACTTGAGATTTTCAACGAAGCGATTCAAAGGTATGTAAATAAAATATGTACACCAATATGCACTTAACGTCTAACATGTCGAGTCAAACTTTCAATACCACGTTAGTTTATCAAAATCATAGTTTAAGTATACATTTACAATAGGTGGTCAGTTACCTGCATCGATGCACTTCCGGATTACATGAAGTTCGTATACAAAATATTCTTGGATTCATATGGTGAAATGGAGGAAATCATGGCAAGTGAAGGAAAATCATATCAAGTTGAATGTGCAAAAGATTTGGTTAGTTTGAGTCTCTATATGTTTGTAATATTCTTTTATACAGAGAAATAGTTGACTACACTGATTAATTAAATCAGTCACTCTCTTATGCAGATGAAAGAGTTGAGTAGACATTACATGATTGAAGCAAAATGGAAAAATGAAGGGTATGAACCAACATCAGAGGAGCATGAATCAGTTTCATTTGTATCTGCAGGCTACAAAATGCTTATTCCAACAAGTTTTGTGAGCATGGGTGAGAAAGTCATAGAAGAAGCATTCAAATGGGCCCTTAGCTTTCCCCCTCTTATAAAATCTGCATGTGTAATTGCTAGGATTATGGATGACATTGTGGTACGTAAAACTTTGATTTTTATTCTTAAGTAAATGTGATAAGATCAGTGGTAAATTCAAGAACAAAATTGTAGGAAGGGAAAGAAAAGGAGGTTGTGTCCACAGTGGAATGCTACATGAAGGAACATGATGTCAAGGAGGAGTACGTCTATAATTTGTTCAAGGAAAGAGTAGAAGATGCATGGAAATATATGAACCTAGAATTGCTTACACGTAAAGACATTCCTGTGGTCCTCAAAATGCGTGTGATCAACCTGGCACGCGTAATCGAATCACTATATAAATATGATGATTTCTTAAAGAACGTTGGTATAGAACTGCAAGATAATATCAAATGTTGTTTCATAAATGCAATAACCTTATAAATTTAGATTTTTCATAGTTTGTCATGTCTTTAGAGATCATGAAGATATTGGTTCGTCCTTGTGAAGATGGAAAAATATGAACTGAATAAGACCTCAAGTTGTATTTGTGTTAAGTATTAGTGTATTACTTGATGGTCAACTTATATTTAACTTATGGTTTGCATTTAGTCTAATTTTTGTATTTTAATTTAAGGTTTGTATTTAATCTTTGGTATGTACCTCCTGTCTTGCTTCCCGATTGGGCTTCGTTATTCTTGTATTTCGTTCTCATCAAACAAGTCAGGATCTTCGTTAATATTAATGATGGAACGCACATCCGAATCACCGGCATTATATTTATTTTACTCTAAAGTTTTGGACCATTTCACCGATGCAACCTCGTTCGGAACGGGCGTCCACTACCAACACTTTTTACAATATCCAAAGGCATGGCGTGGGGAAACTGTACTTTATATTCGATCGTGTATCTTGCATAACCCATCTTCAAAACTTTGGTGTAACTTGTCCCATTCAGTCGGTTGACGGAGGCGTTGTTGTAAATACCATTAAAATTTGACATCTTGTTATTCATATCTGTGACAACTGTGTTTTGTAATCAATGTTCAAATGTAAAACGATGTTAATTATTAATAAAACAATGTGCTTTGGTGTTATTATATGTGTTTTGGTGTTTTTATGTATGTATTTATGTTTGAAGTTTTTTTTTTCAATTTGATTCGATTCCGATTTTGTCACACCCCCAAAATCCACGTGCGGAGTATCACCGCTTGAGAGCGTGACATGACCAGGATCAAGCCACCAATCATATTGAACATGTAATAAATAGTAATAAATATCCATCAATACGAAAGGTGTTTATCAAACCAACATAATTTAAGTGTAGCGGAAGCATTAATGTGAAAACCCAATCATAAGTATTAATGTATGAAATAACATAAGTAATCACGATCCATTTGCCCACAACGACCTGCTCCTCCTTGTGCAAGCTCCGTAAGTACCTAAGTCCCTGCAAGGCATGCAGCAAATAATCAACAACTAGTTGAGCGAGTTCACAGAAAGTAAATGCGTAACAGTGGGTTCATGAGTATCAGGTGGCTCTACTGGGCCAACATATGTTTCTATAGGTGGGGGCTTCCCATGTTAAGAATCCACTAGACTACTCGTAACCGTATGTGTTCTTCACAACCGAGAACAGTAATACGTACAAGTTTACGCAGGATTTACGTAAGTATCCTTCACAACCGAGGATAGGGTACGTGGGGGTTTACGTAGGTTTTACGTAAGTGCCTGACACAACCGTGGCAGTAGTGAGTATCCGTTCACGCAGGCTTTACGTGAGTATCCTTCACAACCGAGGATAGCGAGTAACTTAGTTATACGTAGGTTTTACGTATGTGTCCTGCACAACCGGGGACGATGGTTTGGTAGTCTAGTAACAGTGTCCGTATGAATCTATTCAACCTTATCCTTATCAATCCCATTCCCAACACCCCGGGAATCCCATGCCTTGGTAGGAGTGTGAACTCACATTGGTTTGCTCGGCAGATACACAATATAAAGGTTCTTGAACTAAAGTGGTCAACCACGTCCTAACAGGGTTACCACACAAGTCAGGTTCGGTTCAATTAATGCACGTATACATTATAGCAAACACGTATGCACGTAAACAGTCAATACGTCATATGTACCACTTATGCGATTCGGATGGTTGGGCCATCAAGCTTGTGCGAGCCCAACCACCTTGTGCGATCTCATGACTGAGCCCAATCCATACCCGGTCCATCAAACAAACAAACAGTTTAACCTATACGGCCCAATAACTAACATACGTATGACATTGTGTGATCCAGCTGGTCTTGTACGATCCAGCTGGGTTGTGCGATCAGGAATGGGCTTGTGCGTCTGGATCTTTGGGTTGTCCGGCCCAACAGTTAAATAAACATATAACTTGTGTGTGGCCCAACACCTTGTGCGATCCACACTAGCTTGTGCGATCCACCAGGTGTTGTGCGATCAGTTTAAATACCCGGATCTTATGCGATCGGTTACAACAATTAACAGTTTCCAAGTATATCGAAATCAATCAACAATTAACCGGTTTCCATGATTATCATCAAATCAATTAACAGTTTCTCTTTCAAGCAATCATCGATCAAATGGGCAATAATCAACCGGTTTTCTCATGAACCCTAATCAAACATTCATGAGCACTAATCTATTCCATACCATCTAATTGAATCAACCCTAGAACTTTACACATAACATACGGGTTCAATTCATATCACAGCCGATTAACACAAGTAAACAGCCGATTACCAAGCATCAATCTATACAACCTAAATCAATACACGACATTTAAGCAAACCAAATAGCAAGAACATCAACAACGATCAAACATCATCAACACGCATGCTAGGCGTAGCAATATCAAATCGGTTTAGTTTAAACACTAGTAATACTCATCCGAATCATACATGGATCATACAATCAAAACATACTAACCGATTAATGGCAGCAAAGGTGATCCGAACAATAGTCTTCGGTTGCCTTATGTTGTTGCCGTCGAGTAGAGGGAGAGATAGGAAGTCTAGGGTTTGTGTGTGTGTGAGAATTGTAACAAGTGAAAGAACAAAACCCCTAGATGGATGCTTGTTTGCGTGCAAAACAAGTGGGCCGAACCCCATTCGGGTGCCCTATGGACCCGCGTACAAGGTGTAAAGCCCAAATGGCTTTGTGCGATCAAGTGTGGGTGTGTTGTTGTGCGACCGGGTTATAACCATACATACATACATTACATACACAAAGTATAACAATCATACTTTCAATTAATCGTTCAAGTTCATATAATCACATTTCGTGCACATACATCATAACATTCATTAACTCAAAGTGTCATATAGGCACGTAACATTACATCAAAGTAAGTCTAAAGTTCGAGTTGTCACATTATCCCCAAATAATTGGAAATTTCGTCCCGAAATTTGGTATGCACTCACTGAGGAAGCTAGGTAAACTGTATTGTTCACTGATTTTCCTGGGGTGTCACATCCTCCCCCCGTTGATCTGGAATTTCGTCCCGAAGTTTCGAAGTAGTAGCTTCAGCCTCAGTAGTGGTTGCATTGGTTTCAAATAACTGGGGATACTTTTCTGTCATCCTATCTTCGCGTTCCCAGGTGTACTCTGGGCCACGTTTGGAGTTCCAACGTACTCGAACAAGAGGGATTCTCTTGTTTTTGAGGACCTTCACATCCCGGTCCGTGATTTCTACTGGCTCCTCGACGAACTGCAACCGCTCGTCGATAGTGAGTTCCTTAAAAGGAATGATGAGGGTTTCATCTGATAGGCACTTCTTTAGGTTCGACACATGAAATACATTGTGAACTGCCCCGAGTTCAGCTGGTAGGTTCAACTTGTAGGCTACTTTGCCGATTTTCTCAATGATCTCGAATGGTCCGACATACCGCGGATTTAGTTTGCCCCGTTTGCCAAAACGAACCACACCCTTCCAGGGTGAGACTTTTAATAAAACCCGGTCCCCGACCTGAAACTCCAATGGCTTTCTACGCTTGTCCGCGTAGGCTTTCTGACGGTCGCGTGCTGTCGCCATGCGTTGTCGTATCTGTGTTATCTTTTCCGTGGCGTCCACTACAGTCTCTGGACCCGTAATCTGACTATCCCCCACCTCTGCCCAACAGAGAGGTGACCGGCATTTACGTCCGTACAATGCCTCGAATGGAGCGGCTTGAATGCTGGTGTGATAACTGTTATTATATGAGAATTCCACCAAAGGGAGGTGCTTTTCCCAGCCGTTGCCGAAATCGATAACGCATGCCCTAAGCATGTCTTCAAGTGTTTGAATCGTTCGCTCAGACTGCCCATCCGTCTGAGGATGATATGCTGTGCTCATGTCTAATCGTGAGCCGAAGGATTTATGCATCGCTTGCCAAAGTTCTGACGTGAATCGTGCATCGCGATCCGAAATGATGGAGGTGGGCACTCCGTGCCTCGAAACAACTTCTTTAAGATAAACGACTGCGAGAGTGGAGAACTTATCCGTTTCCTTTATAGCTAGGAAGTGTGCAGACTTGGTGAGTCGATCCACGATCACCCATATGGTATCATTCCCACGCTGGGATCTAGGTAGGCCTGTAACGAAATCCATGGAAATTTCTTCCCATTTCCATTGAGGTATCTTAGGCTGCTGAAGTAGACCCGCTGGTTTCTGGTATTCAACCTTGACTCTCACACAGGTCAAGCATTTTCCAACGTATGTAGCGATGTGGGCCTTCATGCTAGGCCACCAATAAGTAGTCCTGATATCGTGGTACATTTTATCCGACCCTGGGTGTACCGAGTAGCGAGACTTGTGTGCTTCGTCCATCACAAGTTCGCGTAGACCGCCATAAAGTGGGACCCAAATATGCCCCATTACATAGTAGGCGCCGTCTGCCTTCTGTTCCATTCGTTGTCGTGAGCCGCGTAAGGCTTCAGCTTTGACATTTTCGGGTTTCAATGCTTCTACCTGAGCATTTCGTATCTGTGTCGGAAGACTAGACTGAATCGTAAGCTGTAGCGCTCGCACGCACCGTGGTAAGGTGTCTTTCCGACTAAGGGCATCAGCCACAACGTTGGCTTTGCCTGGATGGTACTTGATAGCGCATTCGTAATCGTTCAATAATTCAACCCATCGCCGTTGACGCATGTTCAAATCCTTCTGCTTAAGGATATGCTCGAGACTCCTGTGATCGGTGTAAATCGTGCACCTGGTACCGTACAGGTAGTGTCGCCATATCTTAAGCGCGAAAACAACAGCTCCCAGCTCTAAATCGTGCGTCGTGTAGTTCCGTTCATGAATCTTAAGTTGGCGTGAAGCGTAAGCAATAACCTTGTCGCGCTGCATTAACACACATCCAAGTCCCCGAATGGATGCATCACAATAAACCACGAAGTCATCTGTGCCCTCTGGTAAAGAGAGGATAGGTGCACTGCAAAGTTTATCCTTTAGGTGCTGAAAAGCAGTTTCCTGGGGATCTCCCCAACGGTAGGTGACACCCTTCTGTGTCAGTAGTGTAAGCGGCTGAGCAATCTTTGAAAAGTCTTTAATAAACCGTCTGTAGTAACCCGCCAAACCCAAGAATTGGCGTATTTCCGTTGGCGTACGTGGTGCAGGCCAGTTTCTGATTGAGTCTACCTTGGATGGATCGACATGGATCCCATCCTTGTTTACTACGTGGCCTAAGAAGTGGACTTCACGAAGCCAGAAGTCGCATTTCGAAAACTTAGCGTACAGCTGTTTCTTCCGTAGGAGTTCCAAAATAAGGCGTAAGTGCTGCTCGTGCTCCTCCCGACTCTTGGAGTAGATCAGAATGTCGTCGATGAAGACAATGACGAACTTGTCAAGATAGGGTTTGCACACCCTGTTCATAAGGTCCATAAATACAGCAGGCGCGTTCGTTAACCCGAACGGCATGACGAGAAACTCGTAGTGGCTGTAGCGAGTTCTGAATGCTGTCTTGGAGACGTCCTCATCCCGGACTCTCAGCTGATGATAACCTGACCTCAGGTCTATCTTCGAATAGTAACACGACCCTTGCAACTGGTCGAATAAGTCATCGATGCGCGGAAGAGGATAACGGTTCTTCACCGTCACCTTGTTGAGTTCACGGTAGTCGATGCACATCCTGAACGTACCGTCCTTCTTTTTCACAAAAAGTACTGGAGCTCCCCATGGCGAAGAGCTTGGACGAATGAAGCCCTTTTCCAAGAGCTCTTGTAGCTGCTTTGACAATTCTTCCAATTCTGATGGAGCTAGACGATATGGTGCGCGAGCTATGGGTGCTGCTCCTGGAGCAAGCTCGATTTGAAATTCGACCTGACGGTGAGGCGGTAAGCCAGGTAAGTCTTCAGGAAACACCTGAGGGTAGTCGCGAACGATTGGAATATCCTCCAATTTCTTTTCCTTTGCTGATGCGTCTGTAACGAGTGCCATAATGACAGTGTGCCCCTTTCGTAAGCATTTCTGAGCCTTCAAGAAAGAGATGATGCCAACCACAGCACCACTCTTGTCGCCTTGAACTTCAAGAGGTTCTTGACCAGAACGAGGAATGTGAATTATCTTCTCACTGCATAAGATTTCTGCCTGGTGTTGGGATAGCCAATCCATCCCAATCACGACGTCGAAGCTACCCAATACTATGGGAATGAGATCGATAGAGAAGGCTTGACCAGCTAGGATAAGATTACAACCCTGAACTACGTGCGTGGCTTCTAGATTTTTACCGTTAGCTAACTCTACTACATGTTTGGTGGGTAAAAGTGTTGGTGCACGTTTTAGCAGTTGACATTATCACAGACATATAGCTTGTATCCGCACCCGAATCAAACAAAACAGTAACGTAAATATTGTCGAGGAGAAACTTACCCATAACTACGTTGGGATCGTTCACTGCGTCGCCTCGACCTAGTACGAATGCACGACCCCTTGCCTCGTTGCCGTTGTTGTTTCCCCCGTTGTTGTTGCCATTACCCTGATTGTTGTTATTGTTGTTGTTGTTCTGGTTCCTGTTTAACTGAGGGCAGTGCCTTTTGAAGTGACCTTCTGCCCCACACTGAAAACATACTTTGTTGCCCTGCTGCTGATTCTGCTGTGCTGGTGGCTGCTGCTGGTTCTGGTTCGCAGGACGTGGGCTTCTACAATCCTTAGCCTCATGACCCATCTTGAGGCATCTTTGACAGCGACCCTTGTTACACTGGCCACCGTGGTGTCTACCGCAGTTGTTGCACTTTGGGAGGTTCCCTCGATATCCGCCCTGCCTGTGATTACCCGAAGAATGCTGGCTGGGACTCTGATGACTGTCAGTCTTTCGCTGCTGGGCCTGAGACTGAACTGAAGCTGATCCCCTGCTGGAATCCCCATCCCATTTTCTCTTGCTGTCACTGGGAGTAGTAGGAGTAGCTGAAGTAGTAACGGTAGCAGCCGCGTTGATACGTTTAGGCAGTTTGTTCTGATCCACTGCCTGATCTGTGATGCGGTGAGCGAGGCGTTGAATATCCTGGATGTTATCAAGATTAGCCGAAGTAACATGGCTCTGGATCTCTGGCGCCAACCCTTTGAGATAAAACTCAATGCGCTTAATCGGAGGGTCCACCATAGTTGGACACAGTACGGCCAGTTCGTTTGACCTTTTGGTGTAAGCTTCAATCTCCGATCCAGTCATCTTCAGATGGTAAAACTCATCCTCCAGCTTATGGATGTCTTCCCGAGTACAATACTCCCTCTTGATCAGTTCCTTGAAATCATTCCAGGGTGTGGCGTTAGCAGCTGCCAACCCTAAGATCTGAACTTGGGCGTTCCACCAAGTTAGTGCTATTCCTTCTAGCGTGCCAGTGGCGTATTTCACCCTGCGAGCCTCAGGGCATTCACACATTTCAAAAACTGACTCGAGCTTCTCAAACCAGTGGAGGAGTCCAACTGCCCCCTCTGTGCCGCTGAAAGTACTTGGACGACAGTCCATGAAGTTCTTGAAAGTGCAGACAAGTTGTTGCGCTGGTTGACCTATTGTGTACGAATAGGGCAAAGTTTAAATACAAGGGCTAGTTTAGGAATGTAGGATCTAAAGATCCTAGTGTGTGCTATACTGCAGGATATACTACCTGCTTGAGCAGCTGCAAGTGCCGCAACAACTTGAGCTTGAACGAGAGCCTCTAGTTGGGCTTGAGTCATGTTGATTCGTCCAGACATGATCTTCATAGTAAAAGTAATGTAAGTGAGAGTGGTTCGCGAGTAGGGCGATGACAGAAAAGCGTAAGCACGTAGGTGTTCTCATGAATTAAAGTCATGTGTATCTAAGCGTAATGCGAGCAAAATTCTAAGCAGTTCCAGCAAACAGGCAATAAACATAAACCTTATTACCTAGGATGTCGAGTCTTGCACGTGGAGCGAAGCGTCGTTGTGGATCGTTGAGAGTACTGTTCTGGTTATAGTCTGGTTTTAACAAAACGTTTTCCCATATTAAAACCTAGTTCTCTATAACCAATGGCTCTGATACCAATCTGTCACACCCCCAAAATCCACGTGCGGAGTATCACCGCTAGAGAGCGTGACATGACCAGGATCAAGCCACCAATCATATTGAACATGTAATAAATAGTAATAAATCTCCATCAATACGAAAGGTGTTTATCAAACCAACATAATTTAAGTGTAGCAGAAGCATTAATGTGAAAACCCAATCATAAGTATTAATGTATGAAATAACATAAGTAATCACGATCCATTTGCCCACAACGACCTGCTCCTCCTTGTGCAAGCTCCGTAAGTACCTAAGGCCCTGCAAGGCATGCAGCAAATAATCAACAACTAGTTGAGCGAGTTCACAGAAAGTAAATGCGTAACAGTGGGTTCATGAGTATCAGGTGGCTCTACTGGGCCAACATATGTTTCTATAGGTGGGGGCTTCCCATGTTAAGAATCCACTAGACTACTCGTAACCATATGTGTTCTTCACAACCGAGAACAGTAATACGTACAAGTTTACGCAGGATTTACGTAAGTAACCTTCACAACCGAGGATAGGGTACGTGGGGGTTTACGTAGGTTTTACGTAAGTGCCTGACACAACCGAGGCAGTAGTGAGTATCCGTTCACGCAGGCTTTACGTGAGTATCCTTCACAACCGAGGATAGAGAGTAACTTAGTTATACGTAGGTTTTACGTATGTGTCCTGCACAACCGGGGACGATGGTTTGGTAGTCTAGTAATAGTGTCCGTATGAATCTATTCAACCTTATCCTTATCAATCCCATTCCCAACACCCCGAGAATCCCATGCCTTGGTAGGAGTGTGAACTCACCTTGGTTTGCTCGGCAGATACACAATATAAAGGTTCTTGAACTAAAGTGGTCAACCACGTCCTAAGAGGGTTACCACACAAGTCAGGTTCGGTTCAATTAATGCACGTATACATCATAGCAAACACGTATGCACGTAAACAGTCAACACGTCATATGTACCACTTGTGCGATTCGGATGGTTGGGCCATCAAGCTTGTGCGAGCCCAACCACCTTGTGCGATCTCATGACTGAGCCCAATCCATACCCGGTCCATCAAACAAACAAACAGTTTAACCTATACGGCCCAATAACTAACATACGTATGACATTGTGCGATCCAACTGGTCTTGTACGATCCAGCTGGGTTGTGCGATCAGGAATGGGCTTGTGCGTCTGGATCTTTGGGTTGTCCGGCCCAACAGTTAAATAAACATATAACTTGTGTGTGGCCCAACACCTTGTGCGATCCACACTAGCTTGTGCGATCCACCAGGTGTTGTGCGATCAGTTTAAATACCCGGATCTTATGCGATCGGTTACAACAATTAACAGTTTCGAAGTATATCGAAATCAATCAACAATTAACCGGTTTCCATGATTATCATCAAATCAATTAACAGTTTCTCTTTCAAACAATCATCGATCAAGTGGGCAATAATCAACCGGTTTTCTCATGAACCCTAATCAAACATTCATGAGCACTAATCTATTCCATACCATCTAATTGAATCAACCCTAGAACTTTACACATAACATACGGGTTCAATTCATATCACAGCCGATTAACACAAGTAAACAGCCGATTACCAAGCATCAATCTATACAACCTAAATCAATACACGACATTTAAGCAAACCAAATAGCAAGAACATCAACAACGATCAAACATCATCAACACGCATGCTAGGCGTAGCAATATCAAATCGGTTTAGTTTAAACACTAGTAATACTCATCCGAATCATACATGGATCATACAATCAAAACATACTAACCGATTAATGGCAGCAAAGGTGATCCGAACAATAGTCTTCGGTTGCCTTGTGTTGTTGCCGTCGAGTAGAGGGAGAGATAGGAAGTCTAGGGTTTGTGTGTGTGTGAGAATTGTAACAAGTGAAAGAACAAAACCCCTAGATGGATGCTTGTTTGCGTGCAAAACAAGTGGGCCGAACCCCATTCGGGTGCCCTATGGACCCGCGTACAAGGTGTAAAGCCCAAATGGCTTTGTGCGATCAAGTGTGGGTGTGTTGTTGTGCGACCGGGTTATAACCATACATACATACATTACATACACAAAGCATAACAATCATACTTTCAATTAATCGTTCAAGTTCATATAATCACGTTTCGTGCACATACATCATAACATTCATTAACTCAAAGTGTCATATAGGCACGTAACGTTACATCAAAGTAAGTCTAAAGTTCGAGTTGTCACAGATTTCAAGCTGTAAATCGCTTTATGCAAGGTTATACGCGCACTGATGCGTAAATATAACCAGTTTAATGCAACAAACACTCCGGAATAGTGAAATAGGCTTAACATACCTTAAATAACCTCCACATAACTTAGAAATAAGTTTTGGATGGTTTGGTGTGTTGAAATCAAGTTTGTTCGATCGTAGGGACTACTTGTGTCAAACTGCGAAACTATACCGATTTGTATAGTAACGAACATTCCGGAACTTGATCATAAGTTAAACATACCCTAAATATCCTTTACATGGCTTAGAAATAGGCTTTAAGGGGTTCGGTATGCTAAAACAAACTTTATTGATCAATAGGGACTAAAAGCGTCAAAAAGTGCACAAGTTTACATTTTCGCGCATATCTTACGTTCTGAATATATCTGGACATCCAAAAGTTTATGTAAGCATTAAAATATTTTATTTTAGTGTTTGGCATAATAAAAATCAATTCGTCGCTTAATTTGGATCGTTTTTGCGTTCGTTACGACTTCCGTCGTAATTAAGCGAATAACGCGACTGTACGACCAAACGAACCGACATCCGAGATACTTTTGAGCATGTTTTGAGTTCCCTATACTTTAACTTCATTTTAGAGCCTTGAAATGAGGCTAACAGGGCATAAACGTGCCAAAAATGAGCTGAAATGCAAGATTCTGAAGTGCAGGGACCAAACTGCAAATTCTAGAAACCTAGCCCACATGGGCTGCGTAAGACTGCTATATCTTTTACACGGGCTGCTTGAGATACCCAGATCAGCAAACTGTTTTTTTTTTAAAACAGCAGCTGGTTTGCAAGTTTTTGGACATGGTTTTAACCATACTATGGGCAAATTTTGATGGTATTTAGGTGCCCCTTGTATTCTAATACCGTGTGCCCACTTGTACGGCCTAGATCAAAGCTCGTTTCCCGATAAACCATCCTAACGGTTCAAGATTTCCTATAAATACCCACCCCCATTCACTTGCAAAACCCACATTGATCTGATTTTGGCCTTCTAAGTTGGAGTTTATACTTCATACCTGAAGGTAAATCGGATCAAAGCTTGCAGGGACCTTTTGCAAGTATTCTTTCATTCTTTTCATTCGTTTTTATCGTAAAAGTCAAACTACGTTTGACTTTCTACGTTGACCAGTTTATGGTCAACGCGATTCATAACGTGAGCATAATCACGATGGTTATAGTCCCCAGTGACTATACCTACTGATTACCACGTTATCTAGGCTCAGTGACGAGTCGTAGTTTCGGCCAGAATGCGTATTCTCGCGTATTTTCTAACCAAACTTCTTTACGGTATCAAAACCATTTGTTTTGATACCAAACCTGTTTTCTAACTTAACTAAACATGTTTTAGCATGTTTAGCTCGTCACTTTTAGATTAGTGCTTGTGTAGAGTCGTAAGTCAAGTGGACTAAACACCCTCTTAGACTTTCGAACACGACCCGTTTGGTCGATCAATAGGATCCGACCAAGCATGATTAGTGACCATAGTAGCATAGGGAATAACCTTCCGAGGTTATACCTTATGGTCACCTAGTTTAGGTAGTTGTATGATAGGTAGTTTATATGCCTTAGGTAAATTACCAAAATGCCCTTTTCATGCATAATTGGTAATTAAGCATATGTAACCTAAACTTTTGTCACGTAACTGATTATACAACATCATTAAACATGTATGGGCATATAATACTTGTCATAGGACTAGTTAGACGTCTCGAACGTGCATTTGCGCGCACGACGCGTTAAAGTAGTGTAAGCTACCTTAATGGGTCGCGATGGGTCGAAAGAACTTAGGTTATGTTTCAATTTAGGATGTAGGCTTTGTTAAACCATATCACATGAGTTCCAACACTCATTTGGTTTACAAGACCTCATTCTAACCGATCTTCCGATTTAGGCGTCTATTGTTTGACTAGTGATTCGATTACTAGGTGCTACTTGATTTCTCTGGTTTATTTGAGTTTGTTGAAGTTCTTTTGATTGAGGATACTTTGCACTACAAGTGAGTACATAGTTCCCCTATTTTACTGTTTTCAATTGTTTTGGGGTGATTCATATATACAAAATGATTTCAAGGTTTATACGATGATTTCAAAAACGATTAAAATGGTTTATACTAAACTAATAACGATTTCAATAAAGTGAACAAACTTGTTGGTTGTAGTTACATAACGAATGACATTCATTAGCACTGATCAAGCCGACCAGTATTAGGTTATGGTACCATAGGATCTGAGAAATCCCGTTATCTTACTGCACCCATGGTTATGTGTGGGGGTTGTGGGTAACGACTAAATCTGTGATTGTTAACTTACACTTTGGTAGTTTGTTAATGCGAGAAGCGAGATAGTCGAGTCACGAAGGTTTGAATGTTGTTAGCAAATCAACCATAAATAAGTTTTCACAATTAAAACGAGGATGATTTTTAAACGATTTAAACGAATTAACGATTTTGAAACGATTTGAACAAGTTAAACGAGTTGAATAAACGATTGGTTTTTGATTAGTGTTTAGATAACGGGACGAGTGTAATGTGGTGAAAGCATGGTGGATAGGCCGCTGGTACTTCCTATATATAAGTGTTTTCAACATATTACATACCGTGGCATTATTTAGTTCACTTGGGTAAACGATTTTGAAACAATGTCACACAACAATGTTTTTTTTTTCTAAAAGATATAAACCATACGAGTTTTATTAACGAGTTTTTACGAGATGTTTTACAAATTGGTTTTCTAAAACAAATGTTTTTGTGTTAAGAATCATGGCTACGAGATTTTATTAACTATAACCAACTTGATTTGAGTTGGTTAGTTATGTTGCAATACACTTTTCAAAACGAGGTTTGTATTTTGACTCTTGTTGTCTAATAAAGTACTGCAACATGTAAACGAAGCCATGATTCCGATACTCTTATAAAACCTATGTACTCGCCAGCATTTCTTTGCTGACTTTATTTCTACATATGTTTCATGTGTTGTTGCTTGATTGATTCTACGAAGCATGCGTCACATAGGATCTGGACAAGGCCTTAGTGACATAATAACAGTGATAGAAAATATGTAACTTGTTTGTTATGTGTTAAGACAATGTTAATGTTTAATATTATCAATAAACGAAACTTTTTTTATCCATGGTTGTGAAACGATAATTCTGTTACAACACTCCCCGACGTTTCCGCCACGATTTGTTGTTTTACGTGGTCGGGGTATGACAGAAGAGTTGGTATCAGAGCTAATGGTTATAGGGAATTAGGTTATTAGTAATGCTTTGACCGAGACTATAACTTCTAGGACCCCAACGCAAGTTTACTTGTGTTTAGATTTTTCAACAATACCGTCACCAATCCTTAGGTGGTAACCACAACGAGAACACAATTTTCGAATCCGCTTTGAAAACTAATCATCTATTCTAGGATGATTGATTACTAGGTTTTGAACCCTCTGTTATAAGGTTTTGAACCCTTAAGTTCTCAAAATCTCATCAAAGTTTGGGTCTAAATAGTGTGAACGCGTGCAAACTGGAAGAGTGAGTGCCTGTACTCTGAGTTTTCTATCTAAGGTTAGAGTGTTCGTACAAATCCACATAATCGGACCAGTCACTCTTAGCTGGGAACTCTTGGGGTGAGTGTTCACTTATAGGCGAGCATGTCTTCGCGATACATTATTTTGATCTATTTACTTTGATTAGTCGCCGCGAGTAGTTTGTTTGTTCGAGGTAACGAACGAATGATCGCCTCTCTTGTGTTTTGTCGATACCCCTTTTGTTTTTCAACCTCACTCATTTCTCCTGTTTCCTTGTTAGACGATGCCTCCTTGACATGAAGCACAAACTTTTACTGCTGAAGAAGTCGCAACCCTTGTCTCTCACCAAATGGCTGCTGTGCTTCCAGGCGTTGTGACCCAAATCCACGAGTTATACAACAACAACAACAATAATAACAATGCACCGTGTAATTTCAAGAATTTCAACTCTGCAAAGCCGCTTAAGTTTTCTGGGTCACAAAGAGCAACTGCGCTCCTGCAGTGGTTCGAGAGTATCGAGAGCACATTCAGACATGTGCAGTGTCCGAATGCGCGTAAGGTTGAATTTGCATCGAGCGTGTTTGAGAAGCGAGCTGTTAGTCGGTGGAACGGTATTATGCGCGATAGGGGTGCCGAAGTGGCATTGGCACAAACATGGGAAGAGCTTCGAGCTCTCATGATGAAAGAGTTTTGTCCCCGTCAACAAATTCGAGCTTTGGAACGAGACTTTGACGATTTAAAGCAAGATGGGGGTGAACACCGTGCGTATATGGATCGTTTTAAGGAAGTCAGTCTATTGTGTCCCACTATGGTTACCCCACTGGATAAAGAAATCGAGAGATATATCGATGGTTTACCCGATTCCATTCAGGATATTGTGACCGGTGTTAATCCTACTACCGTTCGTCACGCGATCGAGTTGTCGGCTACCCTGATTGAGTCTCAAGTCAGGAAGGGTAAACTCACCCGCAAGGGTGATAAAAAGAAGTCGACCAATTCTGACAAGGAAAGGGTAAGGGTAAAAAAGGTGAGTCGTCAAAGAAGTCGAAAAAGCGAAAGGGTGCTCAGAATTTGCTGTTACAGCACAGACTGCTCAGAACCCGCAGAACCCACCGACTCAACCTCCTGCAAAGAAAGTGTATGCTGGTACCGCACCTCATTGTGCTCGCTGCAACGGTCATCATGTTGCACAACAAGCTTGTAAGCAATGCACAACGTGTGGTAAACTTGGGCATTTGGCCAATATTTGTCGTCTGGGACAGAATTAGGTTGCCCAGGTTCAAGCTCCGGTTCAGGGGAATGCTGCAAGATTCCCACCGGGTTCATGTTTCAATTGTGGAGAGTTTGGTCACTTCGCAACAACTGTCCGAGGTTAGTGAATGCAAACGCGAATGCTAATGTGAACCCGAATGCGAACGTCAACGCCAATGTGAATCCCGCTCGTGGACGAGCGTATAATCTGAATGCAAACGAAGCGAGGGCTGACACCGAGGTTGTCAATGGTACGTTTCTTGTTAACAATCGACCTGCATCTATTCTTTTTGATTCTGGTGCCGATAGAAGTTTTGTTTCATTGTCATTTGAGCCTTTGCTTGCGATACCTAGAACTAAACTCAGGAAACCCTTATCTGTCGAAGTCGCTACTGGTAAACCTCTTGTTCTCAATTCTGTTATTCATGATTGTCAGTTGAACTGTGATAACCATCTTTTTCCTATTGACCTCACACCGATGCAACTTGGGAGCTTCGATATTATCATTGGAATGGATTGGCTAACCAAACACCATGCTAAGGTGGTTTGTTTCGATAAAATTGTTCGTATTCCTTTGTCTTCTGGTGAAGTTTTAGAAGTTCGTGGCGAGAAACCTTCAGGTGGATTGAAGCTTATGTCGTGTATGGAAGCCCAAAGGTATTTACGAAAAGGATATGTTGCTTTTCTAGCACATGTCACCGAGGAGAAAAGCAAGAGCAAGAGTATTCAAGATATTCCGATTGTTCGGGATTATCCAGAGGTGTTTCCTGATGAACTGCTTGGTTTGCCTTCAGTTGGTCAAGTCGAGTTTCATATTGACCTTGTACCGAATGCCAACCCGATTGCGAAAGCACCTTATCGTCTTGCACCGTCGGAGATGCAAGAGTTATCGAAACAGCTTCAAGAGTTATCTGATAAAGGATTCATCCGTCCGAGCTTTTCACCTTGGGGAGCTCCAGTCCTCTTTGTGAAAAAGAAAGATGGATCTTTTCGAATGTGTATCGATTATCGTGAGCTTAACAAGCTCACAATCAAGAATCGATATCCCCTACCTCGAATTGATGATCTCTTCGACCAGCTGCAAGGTGTTTCATGCTTTTCCAAGATCGATCTGCATTCTGGGTATCATCAGTTTCGTGTTCTCGAAGAAGATATTCCCAAAACTGCTTTCCGCACAAGATATGGGCATTACGAGTTCACAGTCATGCCTTTAGGTTTGACGAATACTCCAGCTATCTTCATGGACTTAATGAATAGGGTCTGCAAACCTTATTTAGACAAGTTCATTATTGTGTTCATCGACGATATTCTCATTTATTCGAAGTCTCGAGCCGAGCACTAGCAACACCGTCGCTTAACATTGGAACTCCTGAAGAAGGAACAAGTTTTTGCTAAATTCTCCAAGTGTGAATTCTGGCTTAAAGAAGTTCAGTTTCTGGGTCATATAGTCAACGAGCAGGGTATTCATGTGGATCCATCCAAGATTGCTGCTATTAAGGAGTAGAATACACCGACGACGCCTACAGAGATTCGATCTTTTCTTGGTCTTGCTGGTTATTATCGTCGATTCATTTCAAATTTCTCGAAGATTGCAGTTCCACTCACTGCTTTGACTCAGAAGAATAAGCCTTTTGAGTGGGGACCCAAGCAAGAAGAAGCGTTTCAAATGCTGAAGCAGAAGTTATGTGATGCTCCTGTTCTATCTCTGCCCGAGGGAAGCGACGATTTCGTTGTCTACTGTGATGCGTCGAATCTAGGACTTGGTTGCGTTCTTAGGTAACGAGGTAAAGTCATAGCTTATGCGTCTAGACAGCTAAAAGTTCATGAGAAGAACTATACGACTCATGATCTTGAGTTAGGAGCTGTGGTTTTCGCGCTTAAAATCTGGAGACACTACCGCTATGGAAAGAAGTGTGTGGTTTTTACAGACCACAAAAGTCTCAAGCATATTCTTAATCAGAAAGAGCTGAACATGAGGCAACGACGTTGGGTTAAGCTCTTAAGTGATTACGATTGCGAGATTCGTTACAATCCTGGTAAGGCGAATGTCATAGCCGATGCGCTTAGTCGAAAAGAGCGAGTCAAGCTTCATTCTGTTCAAACGCTATCTGATCTTCAAACTCGTGTTCTTCAAGCTCAACAATTTTGTGTTTCACGAAATTTGATTGGTACTGAATTACCACGTCAACTTGAGCTTAAGCTCGAAGCAAAGGACGATGGGTTGCTCCATTTCAAGGATCGTTTATGGATTCCGAAACAAGATGATCTTCGCACCTTGGTAATGGACGAATCTCATAAATCTCGATATTCTATCCATCCTGGTGCTGATAAAATGTACAAGGATCTTCGTACTCAGTGTTGGTGGCCTGGTATGAAAAAGGATGTTGCCTTGTATGTATCGAAATTCCTAACTTTTCTCAAGGTCAAGGCTGAACATCAACGACCTTCTGGTTTGCTTGTATAACCAGAGATACCGGTTTGGAAGTGGGAGAACATTGCGATGGATCTCATCACTAAATTGTCGCGTACGTCTAAAGGTCATGATGCTATTTGGGTTGTTATCAATCGATTAACGAAATCAGCTCATTTTATTCCAATTCGCGAGGACCTATCTGCTGATAAACTTGCAAAGATTTATGTTGATGAGATTGTATCACGACATGGTGTTCCTTTGAATATCATTTCCGATCGTGATGCTCGGTTTGCATCTCATTTCTGGAAGACCATGCAATCTACTTTGGGAACCCAACTGAATCTAAGCACTGCTTATCATCCCCAAACAGATGGTCAATCTGAGTGAACGATTCAAACTTTGGAGGATATGCTTAGAGCATGCGTGATAGACTTTGGTGGTAATTGGGATTCTCATCTTCCATTGATCGAGTTCTCTTACAACAATAGCTATCATGCTAGTATTAATATGGCACCATTCGAAGCTCTCTACGGTCGAAAATGTCGTTCACCTGTCTGTTGGAATGAGATTGGTGAAGCTTCGCTTACTGGACCTGAGCTCATTCTGGAAACAACAGACAAAATCAAGAAAATCCGCGATAATCTTGTGACAGCTCGGAGCCGTCAAAAGAGTTATGCGGATATGCGACACAAGCCCTTAGAATTTCAAGTCGGAGACCGTGTCCTACTCAAGGTTTCACCTTGGAAGGGAGTGGTGAGATTTGGAAAGAAAGGAAAACTTGCACCTCGATATGTGGGACCATTTAAGATTGTGGAAGACTAGAGCTACCTCCAGAGCTTGGAAATATTCATCCGACTTTTCACATGTCCAAGTTGCGAAAGTGTTTCGCTGATGTTGATCTTCACATTCCTCTCGACGAGATCCGAATCAATGAAACGATGCACTTTGTCGAGAAACCCGTGGAGATCGTGGACCGTGCTTTCAAACAGTTGAAGGAAAAACAGATTCGATTGGTAAAAGTTCGATGGGAATCCAAACGTGGCCCAGAGTTTACTTGGGAACGTGAGGACCAAATGAAGGCGAAATATCCGCATTTGTTTTCACAATTTTCCTCCAAATAAAATTTCGGGACGAAATTTCCTGAAGTAGGGGAGACTGTGACAACTGTGTTCTGTAATCGATGTTCAAATGTAAAACGATGTTAATTATTAATAAAACAATGTGCTTAGGTGTTATTATATGTGTTTTGGTGTTATTATGTGTGTATTTAAGTTTGAAGATTTTTTTTCAATTTGATTCGATTCCGATTTCAAGATCTAAATCGCTTTCTAGAAGGTTATACGTGCACTGATGCGTAAATATAACCAGTTTAATGCAACAAACACTTCAGAATAGTGAAATAGGCTTAACATACCTTAAATAACCTCCACATAACTTAGAAATAAGTTTTGGATGGTTTGGTGTGTTGAAATCAAGTTTGTTCGATCGCAGGGACTATTTGTGTCAAACTGTGAAACTATACCGATTTGTATCGTAACGAACATTCCGGAACTTGATCATAGTTAAACATATCCTAAATATCCTTTACATAGCTTAGAAATAGGCTTTGAGGGGTTCGGTTTGCTAAAACAAACTTTATTGATCAATAGGGACTAAAAGCATCAAAAAGTGCACAGGTTTGCATTTTTGCGCATATCTTATGTTCTGAATATATCCGGACATCCAAAAATTTATGTAAGCAGTGTTTGGCATAATAAAAATCCATTCGTCGCTTAATTTGGACCGTTTTTGCGTTCGTTACGACTTCCGTCGTAATTAAGCGAATAGCGCGACTGTACGACCAAACGAACCGACATCCAAGATATTTTTGAACATGTTTTGAGTTCCCTATACTTTAACTTCATTTTAGAGCCTTGAAATGAGGTTAACAGGGCATAAACGTACCAAAAATGAGCCGAAATGCAAGATTCTGAAGTGCAGGGACCAACCTGCAAATTCTAGAAACCTTGCCCACACGGGCCGCGTAAGACTACTATGTCTTTTACGCGGGCCGCCTGAGATACCCAGATCAGCAAACTGTTTTTTTTTTAAACAGCAGCTGGTTTGCAGGTTTTTGGACATGGTTTTAACCATACTATGGGCAAATTTTAATGGTATTTAGGTGCCCCTTGTATTCTAATACCGTGTGCCCACTTATACGGCCTAGATCAATGCTCGTTTCCCGATAAACCATCCTAACGGTTCTAGATTTCCTATAAATACCCACCCCCATTCACTTGCAAAACCCACATTGATCTGATTTTGGTCTTCTAAGTTGGAGTTTATACTTCATACCTCAAGGTAAATCGGATCAAAGTTTGCGGGGACCTTTTGTAAGTATTCTTTCGTCCTTTTCATTCGTTTTTATCGTAAAAGTCAAACTGCGTTTGACTTTCTGTATTGACCAGTTTATGGTCAACGCGAAGTTCGTTCGAACTTCATAACGTGAGCGTAATCACGATGGTTATAGTCCCTAGTGACTATACCTACTGATTACCACGTTATCTAGGCTTAGTGACTAGTCGTAGTTTCGGTCAGAATTGCGTATTCTCGCGTATTTTGTAACCAAATTACTCTAAGGTATCAAAACCGTTTGTTTTGATACCAAACCTGTTTTCTAACTTAACTAAACATGTTTTAGCATGTTTATCTCGTCACTTTTAGATTAGTGCTTGTGTAGAGTCGTAAGTCAAGCGGACTAAACACCCGCTTAGACTTTCGAACACGACCCGTTTGGTCGATCATTAGGATCCGACCAAACATGATTAGTGACCATAGTAGCATAGGGAATAACCTTCCGAGGTTATACCTTATGGTCACCTAGTTTAGGTAGTTGTATGATAGGTAGTTTATATGCCTTAGGTAAATTACCAAAATGCCCTTTTCATGCATAATTGGTAATTAAGCATATGTAACCTAAACTTTTGTCACGTAACTGATTATACAACATCATTAAACATGTATGGGCATATAATACTTGTCATAGGACTAGTTAGACGTCTCGAACGCGTATTTGCGCGCACGACGCGTTAAAGTAGTGTAAGCTACCTTAATGGGTCGCGATGGGTCGAAAGAACTTAGGTTATGTTTCAATTTAGGATGTAGGCTTTGTTAAACCATATCACATGAGTTCCAACACTCATTTGGTTTACAAGACCTCATTCTATCCGATCTTCTGATTTAGGCGTCTATTGTTTGACTAGTGATTCGATTACTAGGTGCTACTTGATTTCTCTGGTTTACTTGAGTTTGTTGAAGTTCTTTTGATTGAGGATACTTTGCACTACAAGTGAGTACATAGTTCCCCTATTTTACTGTTTTCAATTGTTTTGGGGTGATTCATATGTACAAAATGTTTTCAAGGTTTAAACGATGATTTCAAAAACGATTAAGATGGTTTATACTAAACTAATAACGATTTCAATAAAGTGAACAAACTTGTTGGTTGTGGTTACATAATGAATGACATTCATTAGCACTGATCAAGCCGACCAGTATTAGGTTATGGTACCATAGGATCTGACAAATCCCGTTATCTTACTGCACCCATGGTTATGTGTGGGGGTTGTGGGTAACAACTGAATCTGTGATTGTTAACTTACACTTTGGTGGTTTGTTAATGCGAGAAGCGAGATAGTCGAGTCACGAAGGTTTGAATGTTGTTAGCGAGACGACCATAAATAAGTTTTCACAATTAAAACGAGGATGATTTTTAAACGACTTAAACGAGTTAACGATTTTGAAACAATTTGAACAAGTTAAACGAGTTGAATAAACGATTGGTTTTTGGTTAGTGTTTAGATAACGGGACGGGTGTAATATGGTGAAAGCATGGTGGATACGCCGCTGGTACTTCCTATATATAAGTGTTTTCAACATATTACATACCGTGGTGTTATTTAGTTCACTTGGGTAAACGATTTTGAAACAATGTCACACAACGATGTTTTTTTCTAAAAGATATAAAACATACGAGTTTTATTAACGAGTTTTTATGAGATGTTTTACAAATTGGTTTTCTAAAACAAATGTTTTTGGGTTAAGAATCATGGCTACAAGATTTTATAAACTATAACCAACTTGATTTGAGTTGGTTAGTTATGTTGCAATACACTTTTCAAAACGAGGTTTGAATTTTGACTCTTGTAGTCTAATAAAGTACTGCAACATGTAAACAAAGCCATGATTCCAATACTCTTATAAAACCTATGTACTTGCAAGCATTTCTTTGCTGACTATTTTTACATATGTTTCAGGTGTTGTTGCTTGATTGATTCTAGGAAGCATGCGTCACATAAGATCTGGACAAGGCCTTAGTGACATAATAACAGTGATAGACAATATGTAACTTGTTTGTTATGTGTTAAGACAATGTTAATGTTTAATATTATCAATAAAACGAAACTTTTTGTATCCATGGTTGTGAAACGATAATTCTGTTACAACACTTCCCTTCACTTTGAATTAATCAAATCGACTTTTCAATATAGTTCACATTGTAATAACACATGAAATTTTTCTATAACGCGGTTCCAAAAATTTTAACCCATTTATGCATTACCTTCATTCATATAATTATAAATAATTAGTTAAAACATATTTCTATATAAAATACGTGTACACTTTATAATTAAAAATAACCTTTTCTCGGATCTTTAGAAATATTGCAAAACATCCGTGCTAAAGTGTCACGGCCCCCGACCCGGTTTGACCCATTTCCGGAGCTGCGGAACAGAACCCACGTGATATTTATTTAATTGAGTTTTGCAGCGGAAAATTTTTGAACCTCAGGATCGTTGTAAAGCTAAATTTTTCCCGATTATTTTTATTTCACAATTCGGGATAAAACCCCGATAATTTACAATACATAAGTTTAGTGATAACTTCTTATTTTAAAACATCTTTATTCATTTTATACTGAGCCACTATTTTAAGCTTGAAATGCTCCTCAGCACTTTTCCTGATTTACAGCAGATCACCTGAAACATTTTTGAAAAAGATTTTGTCAGCGGGGAAATACTGAGTGAATCATTCATTTTACTAAAAACGACACATTTGTTATAATTTACAGTATTAAGAGTTTTTACATATGTTTATTATCAACCAACATTTCAAGAATAGGTATTTGTCACAGACCAGCTCTGTGACTGTGGTCATATCACCATTGGCTGGCCCAATGAGTGACGTATGTCACAATTAGGCTCGCCCACCTAATGTGAAGGAAACAATGATAACAATACTGTGCACAATACCCCACATACCGGCTGTAATTTGGTGATTACATAAACTTAATCACTGTAAGTTATAATTCTGAAAATAATTTGGAGTATTGTAAACAATCACAAACTGTGATAAAAGAATTTATAAAAAGAGAATAACTCACATTGCAGATTTAGTGTTGATAGAATTTAGATTTAATCCCTGTTAACCTAATTTCACAATAAAGCACACAAAACAGGATTAGTGATCAATACAACGATTATGATAATTCCCCGAGATCAATTTTGACAATGAATGTCCAAGTGCAATACTTCGGCTCATTTATCAGAATGACAAACGATAAAGTATAGTACTTCAACTCGTATATCGAATTATCGACAACGACAAAGTACAATGCTTCGGCTCATTATCGAATTATCGACAACGATAAAGCATAGCCCAATGTGGGCGGCACTTAGACATTCTTTGGGTATATTGATCCCGGAAACTGAATCGTAATAGCGATCGACTAATTACCCTGTTTTGCGGCAGCACCTCGATAATAGTGTGTGTGTGAACGATTTCTATTGTAACTTAGTGTATAATTCGAAGTTTAACGTCGAATCTTCAGCAGAATTCAAGTGCCACTGCCCCCTATTTATACCTGGATTTTGGTCTCCCTCGCGCCACGCGAAAGAGATAGGTGTACCCGTCGCGTGGCGCGACGGGTCTAGTTTTTAGACTAGGTTGTTTCGTGTCCCGTAGCTTTGCTGAGTAATTTTAAACGAATTATTTTCACTTTTACAGCAAATTTGAAGGATAAATATCTACTAGGGTTTAACCCCCCTGAGTTTTAGGGGTCTTGATCCTGATTCCGATTGTTATGAAAATTTTAGGGTTAATGCAGAATTACTTGGGTATCTCAATTAGGGTTTTCTTAATAGCTAATTATCATTCTAATTATTAATTTTAATGAGAGTTGTTACATCCTCCCTACCTTAGAAAAAAATCTCGTCCTCGAGATTCACTGAAATAGATGAGGATATTTGCGCTTCATTTCTGACTCTAATTCCCAAGTATATTCTGGTCCTCTCTTGGAATTCCATTTGACTTTTACCAATACGAGTCGTTTGTGTTTGAGAAACTTGATTTTCCTGTCTTCTATTTGTAAAGGTTTTTCTATGAATTTTAGCTTCTCATTTACCTCTATGTCTTGAAGAGGTACTACCAGAGATTCATCTGATAAACATTTCTTGAGATTGGATACATGAAATACATCATGCACTCCAGCTAGTTCTTCTGGTAGCTGTAAGCGATAAGCAACTGGCCCGATTCGTTGAATTACTTGAAATGGTCCAACATATCGGGGACTCAGTTTCCCTTTCTTACCGAATCTTACAACACCTTTCCAAGGAGATACTTTTAAAAGTACGTTGTCTCCTGTTTGGAATTCAAGGGGTTTGCGACGATTGTCTGCATAACTCTTCTGGCGATCTCTGGCTGTTTTCAATCTTTCTTTGATTTGGGTTATCTTGTCTGTGGTTTCTTGTACGATTTCTGGACCTGATAATTGACTTTCTCCTATTTCTGCCCAACACACAGGTGTTCTGCATTTGCGTCCATATAGTGCTTCGAATGGTGCGGCTTCAATACTTGAATGATAACTATTGTTATAGGAGAATTCAATTAATGGTAAATGGTTATCCCAATTATCTCCAAAGTCAATTACACATGCTCTGAGCATGTCTTCCAGAGTTTGGATTGTCCTTTCACTTTGTCCGTCGGTCTGTGGATGGTATGCAGTACTGAGATTAAGTCGGGTTCCCATTGATTCTTGAAAACTGGTCCAAAATCGGGAAGTGAAACGACTATCTCTATCCGATACAATGGAGAGCGGGACTCCATGTAAGGATACTATTTTATCCACATACAGCTTGGCTAATCTTTCCATGCTAAAGGTTTCTTTTATTGGTAGAAAATGAGCTGATTTGGTTAATCGGTCCACGATTACCCAAATAGCATCATTACTTTTTCTGGTTTTGGGCAACTTAGTAACAAAGTCCATTGTTATCAGTTCCCATTTCCATACAGGCATTTCTAATTGTTGCAGTAAGCCTGAGGGTTTCTGATGTTCTGCTTTAACTTGTGAACAAGTAAAACACTTAGATACATATTCAGCTATGTCCTTTTTCATTCCTATCCACCAGAAATGTTTCCTTAAATCTTGGTACATCTTATTATTTCCTGGGTGTACAGTATACCTAGATTTATGAGCTTCTTCTAAGATTTTCGATCTTAAATTTCCTTGTTTAGGTACCCAAATTCTGCTTTGATGAAATTTCCAAATTCCATCATTTCCTTGTTTTAATTCTTTTAGGTAACCTTTCATTCCTTCGGCATTGTCCTTGATTGCCGTTTTCTGGATTTCTTTCACTTGTTCCCGTAAATCTACTTGTAGATTTATTCTAAGAGCACGGACTCGCTTTTGTTTTTCACGGAACTTACGACTTAAGGCATCTGCTACTACATTGGCCTTTCCTTCGTGATATTGAATATCACAGTCGTAATCACTCAGGACTTCCATCCATCTCCTTTGTCTCATGTTTAACTCTTTTTGCCCGAATATATACCTTAAACTCTTATGATCTGTATAAACAGTAAATTTACTTCCGTACAGATAATGTCTCCAAATCTTAAGGGCAAAAATTATGGCTCCTAGTTCTAAATCATGAGTCGTATAGTTTTCTTCGTGCTTTTTCAACTGTCTGGAGGCATACGCAATTACCTTCTTGCGTTGCATCAACACACATCCGTATCCTAATTTTGAAGCATCACAGTATACTTCAAAATCTTCTATTTCTTCTGGTAAGGCTAGGATTGGTGCATTGGTTAATTTCTGCTTTAAGATTCTAAAGGCTTCTTCTTGCTTTGGACCCCACTCAAACTTAGTGGCTTTACAGGTTAGCTTAGTTAATGGTACAGCTATTTTGGAAAAATCTTTAATAAACCGTCTATAATAACCGGCTAAACCTATAAAACTTCTAATTTCCATTGCAGTTTGTGGATCCTTCCAATTAATAATTGCTTCGATCTTAGCAGGATCTACGCGAATACCTTCGTGATTCACCATATGGCCTAAGAATTGCACTTCTTGTAACCAAAATTCACATTTTGAGAATTTAGCATACAATTTTTCTTTTCTTAACAAAGTTAAGAGTGCATGCAAATGCTGACAATGCTCGGCTCGACTTTTGGAGTAAATAAGTATATCGTCGATGAATACGATCACAAATTTATCCAAATATGGTTTACAGATTCTGTTCATCATGTCCATAAATGCAGCTGGGGCATTGGTTAATCCGAAGGGCATGACTGTAAACTCATAATGACCATACCTAGTTCTGAAAGCAGTTTTAGGTATGTCTTCCTCTTGAACTTTCAATTGATGGTATCCGGACCTTAAGTCTATCTTAGAGAAATACTTAGCTCCTTGCAATTGATCGAAAAGATCATCAATCCTAGGTAATGGGTATCGATTCTTAATTGTGACTTTATTCAATTCTCTATAATCAATACACATTCTCATTGATCCATCTTTCTTTTTTACAAACAACACTGGTGCACCCCAAGGGGATGAACTAGGTTGTATAAATCCTTTGCTTAGTAATTCATCTAATTGCCTTTTTAATTCTAGCATTTCGGTAGGAGCTAATCGATAAGGTGCCTTGGCTATCGGTGTAGTTCCTGGAATTAGATGAATTCTAAATTCTACTTCTCTGTCTGGTGGTAACCCGGGTAAATCTTCTGGAAATACCTCTGGGTATTCTGAGACTACAGGAATTTCCTTGAGTTCTTTGCCTTTAGTACAAATGATTACGGAAATCATATATACTATTCCTTGGTTTCGTTCATAATTAGCAACTTTCATTACTGATATGAACTTTAATGGCTTCCTAGATTTATCTCCTGAGATCTTAATTACCTCTCCAGTAGGTGTTTGAATTTCTATAGAATTTCTATCACATATGATTTGAGCATGGTTGGCTATTAACCAATCCATTCCTAATACCACATCAAACTCAGCTAATTTCATAGGCAATAGGTTTGCAATAAACTTATGACCTGAAAGTTCTATTTTTACTTTTTGCAAAACCTGATTAATTTTGACTGAATTCCCATCTGCAGTTTCGACTGTAAAAATCTGCCTAACGGTAGTTATTGGTAACTTAAGAGCTTGACAAAATGAAGTATTTATAAAACTTTGGTTCGCACCAGAGTCAAATAATACTTTTGCATAAACGTTGTGAACTAAAAACGTACCGGCGATCACATCCGGAATGAGTTCTGCTTCTTGAGTAGTCAGCTGAAATGCTCTAACATTCTTCTTAGTAGTTCCTTCAGCTGCCTTGGGTTTGTTGTCTGCTGGGTTGATTAACTTAGGACACTCTGGTTTGATATGTCCAGTTTCTCCACAATTGTAACAAATTATGGATTTCTTTCTGCAGTTTTCTTCCCGATGTCCGGTTGTTTTGCAAAAATTGCAAATTCTATTACATTTTCCAAAATGTCTCTTTTTGCAAATTTTGCAGAATGGCACAGTTGAAGATTGCCCTATTCCCCTTTTCTTGAAATTACTACTATTACCCATTCTGAATCCTTGGGTAATTTTCTGAGCTAGTTCCTTTTTCCTATCTTCGTCTCGTGTGCGTATCAGCTCATCAGTTAGGGTATTAGCTAATTCTACGGCATCGTCAATAGTGCGAGGTCTCGCAGCCTTAACGATATTGCGAATTTCACTAATTAATCCCCAAATATATCGAGAAATGAGTACTGGTTCTGGCGAAGCCAGATTAGGTACCACTCTCGCATATTCGAAGAATGTCGAAGTATAACCACGACAATCTACCCTGGTCATTCGATGATTGAGGAACTTATTTGCCATTTGTTCTTTCTCATATTCAGGACAGAATTTTCTTTCGACAAGACTTTTAAATTCGTCCCAAGTTATAGCATATGCTACCCGTCTGCCTTTTGCCTGTAGCACTGTGTTCCACCATTCTAGTGCTCCTTCCTTAAACAGGTTTGAGGCATACATGACTTGATCTTCGTCAGCACATTTACTTATTGCAATTACTGCTTCGGTTTTCTCTAACCATCGCAGTGTTGCAGTTGCTCCTTCGTTGCCTGCAAATTCAGCGGGTTTACAAGCAAGAAATTCTTTGAAAGTGCAACCAGGCGTTGCAGACTTTCGCTTCTTAGGGCGCTGGGTGTGCTGAGATTCATTGTCATGATTTATATGATCATTGCCCCCGTTGATGCTATTACTGAAATTATCTTCAGTAGTATGTTTGCTAGGTACAATATGTTGCGGATTACTTGGATTTTTCATAGCAGCAACGAACATTGGAATTGCATTGGCTATTCCTTGGGCAACCATATTTTCAATATCTTGTTTAGTCATATATTGATCTTCTGGTTGTTGCTCCGAGTGATTAACTTCATTTACTGGTTCGTTATCGTTATTTGCCATCTGATGATAAGTTATTATGAACAATTAGCAATTAACAATAAATCATTTAAACAAATTATAACACATAAAGCCAAAATTATCGATTTCTCGATTGCATTTCATATCAGTATAGTATGCATCAATACACACCGATATTTTACAATGTTTTATTTGTTATGTTACAACTGGTTTCACTATTTACTTTTACTATTATACAAGAATAATTCCACCACCCTCCTATTCGTCATTTCAGAAACGGAATTCCCTCTCGTCGTATTTCCAGGCAATCTGTCCCCCTATTTCCCTAATTCTATTCCCTGCATCCATTAACTCTTCACCAAAGTGGCGAAGTTCAGCCAGGTTTTCATTGCTCATCGGTGGATTAGGTAGGGGTTCTGGGTCGAATTGTGGAAGAAACGAGTAAGGACTATTGACAATGTTTTGGAATTGCCAATCGTTAGTCCACCATTCTTCTGGTTCTATAGGTTGGTCATGGACTATTGGTTCAGTGATTGTTGGTATAAGGTTCATCGGTATTGGGTTTTCAACAGGATAGGTAAAGATACCTGAGTTGATAGGTTGCATAGTTTCACATTTTTCTAGTAAAATATCTATTTGATCCTGAAAAGTAACTCTCCTGGTTTGATTAGAACTCTCTCCGACTTCTATCTGAGTTGGGTTAGAATCTTTTCCTATTTCTATTGCTGTTTCCTGAGAGTACTGTTCGAACTGCTCCTCCATTTGCCTAACCTCATTAACTTCAGTTTCCTGTTCTTGTGGATTAGGGTTTTCCTGAATTATAATTGCTTTTCCTTTGTCTAAGGGTTTACTAGTTTTAGGGGTTTTTGTAACTGTCCTTCTCTTACGTATACGGCTTCCCCATACATAATTTTTCTTTGGCCTTCTTTTTGGTTTGGTTACTGGTGGAGTAGGGAGTTCTATAGATTCATCCACATCAGCAACATATCCCGTAAATTCATGAGAAACTTCAATATTTACTGGGTACAGATTGAGGTTCTGAAAAGCTTCAGAGATCTCGTTCATGCTGTGTAGCATATATGCAAAATGCACAAAATATCAAGTTAAAACTTTGGAACAAAGTTTACCAAATAAACACAGAGGTTTTATTGCATACTTATTTGTACAAAATACAGGAAACACTCAGTTTTATTTATCTACTTACTGAGAATTACTAGTACTGTATTCAAAATACTTTTTAAAGATTCGCATTTTCTGCTACAGTAGCTAACATATATAAATTAGCCCATTTTTCATCAAGTTTATCTTCCCAAGGGGATTTCTTAAGTAATTCCAGGGTTTCCTTTTTAATTTTCCTTTCCCTGATTTGCTCCTTACTTTTCTTAATAATCATACTCCTTTTTCTAGGAGAAAGCGGATTTTCGTAATTCGCTTTTTGCACAAATATTCCTTCCTCAGGAATTGTAGGGAGCTTTGAAATTTTAGTTTTAGAAGAACTACCCTCTTCGTAAATTGATCTATTTAATTTAAGATAGATATCTTGCAACTTCTGTTTATCCATACTGTAACTAACAAATAATCAGTTAGAAGCATATAAACACATAATCACATATAGTAATCAGGAAAAATTAAGTATCGTTTAAATACTTAATTAGCTTAACTTAGTGGCTCTGATACCACCTTAATTTCTGTCACGGCCCCCGACCCGGTTTGACCCGTTTCCGGAGCTGCGGAACAGAACCCACGTGATATTTATTTAATTGAGTTTTGCAGCGGAAAATTTTTGAACCTCAGGATCGTTGTAAAGCTAAATTTTTCCCGATTATTTTTATTTCACAATTCGGGATAAAACCCCGATAATTTACAATACATAAGTTTAGTGATAACTTCTTATTTTAAAACATCTTTATTCATTTTATACTGAGCCACTATTTTAAGCTTGAAATGCTCCTCAGCACTTTTCCTGATTTACAGCAGATCACCTGAAACATTTTTGAAAAAGATTTTGTCAGCGGGGAAATACTGAGTGAATCATTCATTTTACTAAAAACGACACATTTGTTATAATTTACAGTATTAAGAGTTTTTACATATGTTTATTATCAACCAACATTTCAAGAATAGGTATTTGTCACAGACCAGCTCTGTGACTGTGGTCATATCACCATTGGCTGGCCCAATGAGTGACGTATGTCACAATTAGGCTCGCCCACCTAATGTGAAGGAAACAATGATAACAATACTGTGCACAATACCCCACATACCGGCTGTAATTTGGTGATTACATAAACTTAATCACTGTAAGTTATAATTCTGAAAATAATTTGGAGTATTATAAACAATCACAAACTGTGATAAAAGAATTTATAAAAAGAGAATAACTCACATTGCAGATTTAGTGTTGATAGAATTTAGATTTAATCCCTGTTAACCTAATTTCACAATAAAGCACACAAAACAGGATTAGTGATCAATACAACGATTATGATAATTCCCCGAGATCAATTTTGACAATGAATGTCCAAGTGCAATACTTCGGCTCATTTATCAGAATGACAAACGATAAAGTATAGTACTTCAACTCGTATATCGAATTATCGACAACGACAAAGTACAATGCTTCGGCTCATTATCGAATTATCGACAACGATAAAGCATAGCCCAATGTGGGCGGCACTTAGACATTCTTTGGGTATATTGATCCCGGAAACTGAATCGTAATAGCGATCGACTAATTACCCTGTTTTGCGGCAGCACCTCGATAATAGTGTGTGTGTGAACGATTTCTATTGTAACTTAGTGTATAATTCGAAGTTTAACGTCGAATCTTCAGCAGAATTCAAGTGCCACTGCCCCCTATTTATACCTGGATTTTGGTCTCCCTCGCGCCACGCGAAAGAGATAGGTGTACCCGTCGCGTGGCGCGACGGGTCTAGTTTTTAGACTAGGTTGTTTCGTGTCCCGTAGCTTTGCTGAGTAATTTTAAACGAATTATTTTCACTTTTACAGCAAATTTGAAGGATAAATATCTACTAGGGTTTAACCCCCCTGAGTTTTAGGGGTCCTGATCCTGATTCCGATTGTTATGAAAATTTTAGGGTTAATGCAGAATTACTTGGGTATCTCAATTAGGGTTTTCTTAATAGCTAATTATCATTCTAATTATTAATTTTAATGAGAGTTGTTACATAAAGCCTCATCCTCAAGCATAGTCCACAATATACTTTTCACTTTGACGAAATCATCTTTGTTCCTCTTTCTCCTTGATGGCTCAGGTTATGTTTCGGGAACAACATCATCATCAACATGCTGTGATTGGGCACCGGATTGTAATCCAACTAAGTTTGGCTACGGTTGTGTGTTGGGAATCGTAACTTGTTGTTACATGTTAAGGCTTAAGTAAAATGTGGTGAATGAATATTATGCAGCAACAAATATGTTTGGATCGAAATATTGGCCCGGTTAGCTCAAATGATTGTTGGAGTTAGCTCGGTTCCTTAGGTTGTTTTGATCCATTCTAGAAGAGAGTTTGGTGTAGCATAGAGATTAAAAAGATTTACGTGGTGTAAAAAATATGGAGTATAAGGTTATTCATACAGCGTCAAAAAATAAAACTATTTTTTACATCATCAACGGTCTGCACCAACGGTCAAATATCTAATTCTAACGTCCAAAAAATGTAGCGACGCAACTGAAGGAGACCATGGGGATACATGTGATAAGTGGGAGCTAAGGGGCAGTGCGGTGTTCCTAGCGACCCCGTTCGATAACATTGGCTTTCCAGGGCTCTTCTCGGATGTATACAATATAGCCTAAGTGCTTATCTCTACAATGGAGTTATGTTGTCTTTTGTTAACCCTAAATCCCTAATAGTTGTTATGAGCCTATCAATAACATCACACTAGATTCTTGGTTGGTTGTTAACCCAAATAGTCCTTTTTCGTTTATAACTACAAATGCAAAGTACAAAAACAAAATACAAAAAAATATATATATGAATTTTTTCCCAAGCTAGTGTTGGTGGAAAAACTATTTACCAAAATGGTGTTCTTTGAGAACTATTTACCAAAATACTGTTTCTTGTTTATTTTGTATTTCCCTTTTTCTTTTTTAATCAGTATATTAAACTTGTTTTTATATATTTTCATTAGATTAGTCAAGTATCTATTTTTTTATTCTTGGATGATTTATATTTTTTTTTTCAAGAAATCCAATATTTATTTATTAATTTTTTATTTCAATTTTCCTACCAACTCTTTATATTTTTTAGCAATAATTCTTTGTAAATAGTAAAAACTCCCATTATATATCATTTTGCTGATATTTGAATAATAAATTAAACTGAAAAATGCTTATAAGTAATCCTATATGCATCGTGTGTATGTATATGTTGCATGTAACTATGTATTCATACGTCATAATATATATAATGTAAACTTACAAAATAAATATGTAACCACAAATTTGTTATCTTTGTTTAAACTTTTCTTTACACCAAATTGATTCTAAAAAAGAAAATTCACAACAACTTAATTAGTAATTAGCACACTATCGTTTTAGCACTTTTAGTTTTATTAATATTGTTTTTTTTTATTAATATCAACTGTTTTTATGTGAACTTCCTAGTTTAAATCGCTACTCATTTATTTTAGGAGCTTGTTTTTGACATCAATACTATTCTTTCAAGTTGGTGTACACATATAAATTTGAATTTAAAGCATAAACGGATCTAAAACAGTGACCTGCATGTTTTGTCACACCCTGCTAGTAGCGGAAGCGTATTGTGTGTGACGTAAGAAAGGTAATCATTGCATCCAAATGAGTAAACATAATAAACCACAACGATGCCATGGATATATTGTTTTCAAACAAAGTTTTCAAGTTTCCAACATAGTTTTCTAGTTTCCATAACATTTACAAACATTAACGAAAACATAGTTATATTTCACAATACAAAAGATAGTTTTTGACATAAAACATAGTGAGTTTTGTCCCCTATATACCCATAGGAAGTTGGGATATAAAAGACAAACCCTCCAAAAGTGGCTATCGTTATCATAGACTTTTCCGTTCCCCGTAGTGTATCACCGGCTCAAGACTTGTTTCCTGAAATACATGTAGTTTTAAAAAGTCAACAAAAGTTGAGCGAGTTCATGCAGTTATTGTTATCAAATGAAATCTTTGTATTCTTGTAATGAAATCCCGGATGTTAATAGCATTTATGGAGTTTAAGGATCCATCAGTGGGTAGCGAGCCCCCTGACATTATGTACCATAAGTACGTAACCAACCTGAGACAACTTTGACATTTTTGGGATCACAAAAGCATTCCTATGGAACCAACCAGGAGTGGAGCGTGTCTCAAGCTCTATAGATCTACACCTTTTGCACATTGGTCACTAAGTGATTAATGGTTACTATCTCATCATCCTACTTACGTACATTGATCGTGTTATCATCTAAACCCATAGCTAACATACCCATAGTTTTAACATGTATTTCCCTCGATTGTTTTAAAAACAAAATATTGAAATCATTGAAAGGAGGGATATGAACTCACAAATTTGCGTTCCATATTATGTAATACCATTGGTGAGCGTTCGTATGCGTGAATAACCTACATGTGCACTAACTTGATTAGACACTAGGTCTTATCGGACCTCGTACAAGTTGTTCATCTTGAATTCTTTATTATGTTATCGCTTGTCATCTTTGAACAACTTCGTATTTTTAGAGCGTTGGTAGTTTACTCGCTCGATTGTTATATATATTGAATTCGTAAGTGTATACATGTATTCTATGTGTATTAAATTATGTGTGAACGGGCTTCGCCCTTCACATGTCCTCGTGCCGCGTACGCATATCATTGAGCCTTTGCTCATGTCATTGGGCCGAGCCCATATCATCTATGTTATTTGGCCTAACCCATGTTTTAATGTTATTGGGCCGAGCCCATGTCTTTTATGTCATTGGGCCGAGCCCGTGTTTTCTTGTCAGAGGGCATTGGCCCATGTACTTTAGTAATTTGGCCCATATATCTTCATGAGTCCATTTTTCATAGTCGTGCATTTTTGTATTTTTCAACTTTCTGAATTTTGTTATCGGTAGTATATATACTAATTCGGTGTCTAAAAATATATATACATATTTCTTGTGTCACTGAAACGCCCAAGTGTCGTAGTAATCTTCTCGTGATGATGCTATGCCCCCTTTGTCATCAGTGACGATATATATTCGTTTATTTACTAAAATAGATTATGTATCTTACTTGTCGACTTGAATTATACATTATTTCGTAAGAATATATTTTTGTGGACTCGCCCGTTGTCCGATTTGTTCACTCGTCCGTGTATTCGTTCAAGGATATGTTATAGATACGATCTATGTATATCCATCTTTGTAGCATTTCTTTGGTATCTAGTGGACTTTGGTGTATATGTATACATGTGTTATTTTCTACATGTTTTCTTTCAAGTGTCTTCATGATATGTATTTGTGTATTTTCACTTGTATATTGTATTTTGTGTTTTGACATGTATTACTCTAATATTAATACATACAAATAATATACAAGTATCATACACCAAAGAGTACTTTTAAATATATAATTTTACCAAAAATTATATTTGCACATGTTTATATTTTTCATCCATTTATACTTGTAAAAATATATATATGAATTTATAAAATCTCTTGGATGATTAGAGCTTTACCCTTTGTATCAAGACTTCCTTAATGAAGATTAAGACCACTAATCGCGTTTAACATTGTTAATCACCCTTTAACCCCATTTTTAATCGCGATTAGATTTTTAGAAAAATTCGCCATAGTTTCCCCTAAAACTATGGCGTTTTCCACGTTATAAAAACGTATTTAAACCATAATCAATTTTCCAAATCACCAGAATTCATCAAGCCTTCCAAAAATCATTTTTCAAGCATTAATCACAAAATTTTACCTTCAAATTCTTATGAGCATATTACTTGCACAAATCTATCCAAGACTTTAAAATAACCATCTTTCAAGTTCATGTTTATATAAACTTGATTCTAATTATTTTTCGTTCTTAAAAATTCCCATATTTTTGTAAAAATTCTTAAGACTCTTTTATGCTTCACTTTGTAAAGTAAAATTTTCCATAAGCTTGCTTTATGTGGAAATCAAATTCATTAGAGTTTTTAAGACTTTGTCACATGGTTATTTTTGGTTTAAAATTTACTTAATCATGTTTGCATACACATGCTTATAATATTTGAAGTTGATGATCTTGTGTGATTTAAACATTTATATGATTTAACCACATTTTTAAGTTTAACATGACTAGATTAACACTAATCTAAAATACTACATGAAACTAATCACAAGATCATCATAAATATAAACTTTAAACCACTAATCTCAACAAAAGTAACATAATCATCAAGATTACATCAACTAACTATACTAATCTACAAAAATAATCATATAAACAATCATGATTAGTAGATTATTAAGTTTAGGATTAGGGTTTGTGGTTATGTTTTTCTTGATTTTTAAGATGATCAACTTGTACATCTAGTAAATACCAGAAATAAGAAGCTTAAATATGATGGTTTTAGAGCTTACAACTTTGCACAAGCCAAATGAAAAGATTAAGAAGAGATTTAAGCTCCAACCAAGCTCCTAATGATCCTCCATGCTTATCCCATGCTTTAATGACATTAAAGTTCCTTGAAAGTGAGTAATTTATGGGATTTAATGGTGATTTATGGTGGGTTTATTTTGGGTTCTTCTTGGCCGAGAATAAGAAGGCTTCAAGAGGTGCTTTGTGTTTCGAAAATTGTTGTGATATTGATAAAAATTAATGGTGTTAGAATTATTATAACTTTAAATGTCTTTCAAGACCATGCTTTCCATACTTTACACCATACATATAATATTTACATTTTCAACACAATTATTTAGTGGATGGGACTTACTTTGACCAAACTACATGGAGGGGGGGTAATATGTAACTTTTTTTTATAAAAAGTCTTAAAAATCTAGATATTTTGGTGATTAATCAACGTATGGTGATTAGGGGTTAATTGCACCGTTAAGGGGTAATTAGGGATTCAGAATGTTAAATGACCTTAACTAGTTTACTAAACTAGTAGAAATTGCATTCCGATGCTTTAGATGTCTTCTGTTTGGTCATCGGTGAGTTTATGACACTTTTGTGTCGTACCGACAAGACTTTGTCGCAACTTGTTATTCCACCGTCAAGCGAAGCATGAGGTGATTCCGAGTCCCAAAATAGGCTTAACTAGTTCGCTAGTTTCTTTGTTTGGTTGTTTCGTGGCGAAAATACCGCTTACTAGCTTTTTGGGTCGCTAACGAACAAGTTATGTGTATAGCGATATAGTTGATGTGCTGAAAATGGGTTAGTTAAAACTAACTAAATTACCCTAATTCTAGACTCTCTAAGTTTTAAATTTATAAAATTAAGACTCGACCTAAACCCTAAACCACACAACCGGCAAGTGAACCGATCGATGTAGTAAAGCTAAAGTAAGTCCGAGTATCGAACCCACGAGACTCTACTGATTACGCTACGACTTTATCTAGACTTAAACTGACACGACACAACTAAATTGTTTATTGATTTGGGGGGGGGGTTCTAAATATCCTAAAATTATAATTAAAATTAAACTAAATTAACTAGACGAACAGACGGACAAGGCACGAACTCACACGAAGGCTGAACTCAATGATGATGAAGGAACTACCTAGACTGGAATCCTGATTGCTTTTAGTTCCGATTATAATTGGAAGATGTCTGCTATGGAACCGGGATCTTGGGATTCTCACCCCTCGGGAAATCTAAGGACCCCTAATCCTTCTCAAGAGCACGCTAAGATCCCCTAAAGGTTGTTAATTTACCGGTTATTAGACTCTTTTACAAGACATCTAATGGATTTATAAAAGTATCCTACAAGGCTCACTCCCTTACGAGACCTAAACCTAGGATAGGTTTGTTTTCTCAGCTAGACTTGCTAGACAGCAGCCAAAAGGTTAACTTCCTAAGAAGGACCCACCTTGCGGTTTAATCACTTAGACCTAGCAATAATCTCGCACCTTACAGCTATTGACGATTAGTAGAACACTTGATTTTATAAAATTACCAATTCTTACTTCTAAGGTTTATCGGCCGATTTAACCCTAAAGATTCTAGATTTATTACGTGATATAGACAGTCACCAAAACCTAAAACCTAGCATGACTCTATTATGTGATAAAGACCGTCACCAAGATTCATGCGAAGCAATAATTAATAGTTAAACAATACCAAGCATGCAAACACATCTAACTGATAGAACAAACCATTTACAATTTATAAACTAATCCATAGCATTCAAAAATCCATACTATAATCAAAACGTAAGCAATCATTCATCCATGTCTAGGTAGTAAATGAATCTAGCCGCTAAACATGTTCAAAAACATAATCAAAGTCATTAAATATTCTGAATTCATAGCGTAACAAAGTTTAACAAACGAAAACGACAAGATAAGGATGATGAAACCCGAATCTTCACTCCCGAATGCTCCAAGATGTTACCCGAATGATTCCTAGCAACCGAAAGCTTCAATCCTCTTCAAATAGCAGCCAACAGTCGCCCAAGATGTCCCAAGTTCGTAGATGATCGGCTGTAAACGTATGAGGATCAATATATAACCTAAAACCCTAAAATTCCATGCAATTCGCGATTCTTTGCCGACATAAGGTCTTCACGCGGCCCGCTTGAAAGAACTTGATGAGTTAACGCGGGCCGCCTTGGTGCTTAATACCGAAAACCATTTCTCATTCTCGCGCGGCCCGCTTTGAAGGTGACCTTAAGTTCAGGCGGGCCGCCTGAACTTAAATAATTAAGATTCTCTTTGTTAAGTTGATGCGGGGAGCCTTGATATGTTTATAAGTCTAAGCGGGCCGCCTGGAAGCTCCAGAACTGCATTTTTCGCTTTGTTTCAGCTCCCGACTCCTCGGTTTCCGTTCCAATACTTCCCTTCTTCATATTTTACTCGTTTTTCGCCCTTTTCAGCTCCACGTGCCTGAAATGTCACACCCCTATTTCCACGTGTCTCACCGGTGGGCCCGGTGGGGGATTACCGTGACGATGTTGGCAACAAAATAGTCAAACCACACAATTATATAATGCACAGCGGAAGCATAAGATAAATATATATAAACTTCAACCTCTAGTTGTAATATCAAATGTATTACAGGGGTTGAATATATCCACAGTGGATCGTAAATAAACATAAAGTATTTGTTCCATCAGATACTGCAATCAAGCTTGCGAGACTTATCACGACGCTAGGGAGCTAGTACCAGCCAATTTTCGTTTAGGTACCTGCACTTAATCTTTTTGGGGAAAATACGTCAGTTTACACTGGTAAATACATTCAACTGACACATTTGAAAATGTTTATTAAAATTGATTTGAATGCACAAGGCACAAACTCTTTTATAACTTGGGAAAATTATAATAAAATCTTGTGAACGTTTTACATGTTCTTTTATGCGTTCAGTAGCCCGGGTCGTGCCGGGTTAAAGATTTATAGACACACCACGTTTGCGTAAAACCGTAGTATAAAAACCAACGGCTACGTCTTTTAATTTTAATGTCGACACTTTATACCGGGTGTACGCCTACACCGGGATGTCGATGGTCGTGGCCATTTCGTAAAATGATGCCAAGGATATCCGGGACAACGGTCATTAAACCCCCCAAAGGCTTATAAGCAACAAAACTGTTTAAATGAGCCGATCATATTATTTAATTAACCACCTAAGCGATGGAAGAATATAATGCTCAATCAAGCGGTATTAATATACCGTAACCCAAACCCATATAGGGGAAATAAGTTAAAGTATTTACCTTTGCAAGTATATTTCCTTAATTTGGATTAAATCACCGATAGCTTTTACTGGGGCTCCTAATCTGGAACGAAGGTTTTAATTAACCTCTTAGAATCCTAACGGGTCGTTATAATGGCCGTAGCCTAGACCGGTTGGTTCCGATATATATAGATATGGTTTAATCGCGTGAAAAGGCGAAAACCGAGAATGGAGTGTGATTCTAACCCAACAAGTTCAGAGACTTGTTTTATATGGGTTAATGGTTCACACTCTGGATTTTGGGGTTCAAATAATATAATTTGACCCGTATCGGCTAATTTATGAAAACTAGTTTCACAAGCCGAACCGTGCGCGCAATAGGCGAAACGGTTAGCCATGAGAGTCGTACGCTTATTTCCTAAGTCAATATGCCTTAAATGGGTTGTGGTATCAGTAGGATACCTTCCGTGACGCCCGTAACGAGTTTAAGTTAATATTATGCCCCGTAGGGGCTTTTCGGTCATTTTAAAGACTTTAAAAGGGCTTTTCGAGTTCTACAGGAAATCTGAGTTTCCCGAACAGCTTATAAAGTTTAAAATACTTTATTTATTATTTAAAACCAGTAGCAACTGGAATCGGGTCAAAAGACCTTGTAGAACTCATGTTTTGGCCGAAAAGGGCATATTCGGTATTTACCGAACCGTAGCCATAACCGCAGGTTATGAGCAAGGTAAAAATTATTAAAAATATTTAAAATTCCCAAAATATTAATTTATAACAGTGGGTAAAAGATTTGGTGACGAAATCTTGGTTTAGATAGGCGTTATGCTATTTGCGCCGTTAATTACTAAAGTTTATTTAAATTACGCTAATTAGCATAACTCTCATTCTAGACCTTGGATTGACGTGAAATTTTAAGGACATGCTTATAATTTAATAAGCAAGGTTTTGGTCCGTTCACGTGTCCGAAATACTCGTTTTAATTTTTAAAAGGCCGTTACGGTCAACTTTTAGGCGAATGACGGAATTGCGCAAAAGACTCGGATAACTCATGAACCGACCACAGAGGTTTATACCAACATGTGACCTGGTCCTAAGAGAGTCCTAAGGTATATCCATACCTCACTAAAACGGGTCAGAACTGAAGTCAAAGCAAAAGTCAAACTTTTGCGACATTCGGCTCCGAACCGGGTCAATATAGCAAATGATCGATTCAAACGAGCGCAAACAAGTTTATATACTTAGTATTATATTTTATAAGTGTCAAAACAGGTTTCATAACATATACATTACAGATTATGCATAAATCGCTAAAATAGCTTTCTGTTGACTTTTTAACCGCACGTTTGACTCGATATTTGACATAGTTAGAGTGGTGATCAGGGGGAACCTTTTTAGAGGTTTATTACCCACATAAATACCAACTCATAACCACTTTTGATTCGTCATAAGACTGAACCATTTGCAAGATATTGTAATGACAACCGTTAGTTACGACGGTTGTGTTTTTAGGCTATAACTATGGAAATGTGAAACCACAAGGGTTAGATCACTTACAGAAGTTTAAGGCAAGACTTAAGAACACAGAGGAACACTTTAGAGCTCTTGGAATGATCAGATAAATGAGTTTTGAGGTGTGTTCTAAGTTGTGAACAAGTATGCCTATTTATAGTGCAAACCAAGCTCCAAGATCATCACACATTGGTCTATAAGTGACCATGGATGATGGGCAGGTGGCCTAGAGTGTTATGGGTCGAGTAGGGGGCACCCATGCCTCATTGATTGGTGTTTGGTCGTTCAAATGGTCCAAAGGTCAAGTAGTTACAATGTTTCTGCATCTGGGCGTCCCACGCGGCCCGCATGGGAGTTCCATGCCATTTTAATGCGGGTCGCCTAGGATTTGAATATCAGACGCGTAATACAGGAGGCTCACGGCCCGCCTCAACTTAACCATAACCTTCACGCGGGTCGCGAGAGGTTAAGATTTCAGAAATTTTAAATCTTTTGTCATGATTGCGAAATCCTGGTAATTAATAACGAAATCTTTCGTAATGATTTACCTGACCTTTCGGGTTTGAAGGGGTAACTTTGCGGTTTGGCCCTCGGTTATTTATCGATAGGGGCCTCGTGTTATTTACCCGCATTATTAAGTCCCCGGTTAGTTTATTAATTATTTGGAAAGCCTTAATTTCCACTGTTGACGCTTTTAACCCTTCTCATACGAATTTGAGTATAACTCTTTCGTTTTAAGACGGAACTTCGCGGAATTTATACAGTATATTCTAGTGAGCGTATAATACTGTTACGAAGCCTTGGGAACGTTAAAGGGTCACTCAGAGGTATAATTAAACATGTTGACACAGTTAACCCCTGTAGTTCGTAATCTCTCACTTTCTCCCGCGTTTCGCTTCCGTACAATTTATGATTTATTCGTTTGAAGGTACAAGCATTTATTTAGGGTTACTATACAGTATATTTACCCTTGTTGACATTTATAACCCTCGAATTTATATACTTTCAAGGTTTGTCAAAATTAGTCCTTTATTTATTATAGATGCCACGTGTAAACAAATGACACGTGTTAACACATCATTGGACACAAAAATTCGAGGTGTTACATCCTCACCCCCTTAAAATAAATCTCGACCCGAGATTTACTCAAATAAATAGGGGTACTTTTCTTTCATTGTAGCTTCGACTTCCCACGTATATTCAGGACCTCTACGAGCATCCCATTTGACTTTTACAATCGGTACGTGCTTTCTGCGAAGCTTCTTCACCTGTCGATCTTCAATCGACAAAGGTTTTTCTATAAATTTTAAGCTCTCATCTATATGCACATCTGTGTGTGGAATCACCAATGATTCATCGGCGAAGCACTTTTTGAGATTGCAGATGTGGAACACATTGTGAATTCCATTGAGCTCTTCAGGCAAGTTCAACTTATAGGCAACTGATCCGACCCGTTTCAATGACCTCAAAAGGTCCTATGTATCTCGGACTCAGTTTGCCTTTCTTGCCGAAACGCATCACCCCCTTCCAGGGTGATACCTTAAGCAACACTTTTTCACCTACTTCGAAGTGAAAATCCTTACGCTTTGGATCAGCGTAGCTCTTCTGCCTATCGCGGGCAGCCTTGAGACGTTCCCGGATCTGGACAATCTTGTCCGTTGTCTGGAAAACAATCTCTGGTCCTGAGAGTTGGACCTCCCCTACTTCCGCCCAACAAACAGGCGATCTGCATTTCCTACCATATAATGCCTCAAAAGGCGCAGCCTTTATGCTGGTGTGGTAGCTATTATTGTAGGAGAATTCGATCAGGGGTAGGTTTTTATCCCAGTTACCACCTAAATCGATCGCACATGCACGAAGCATATCTTCTAGCGTTTGGATAGTACGCTCACTTTGACCGTCCGTCTGTGGATGGTAAGCCGTACTAAAGTTTAAACGCGTGCCCAAAGATTGCTGGAAACTTTTCCAGAAATGAGACGTGTATCTAGTATCCCTGTCGGAGATAATAGACACAGGTATGCCGTGTAAGGCTACAATCTTATCAACATAAAGTTGGGCTAACATATCGGAGCTATACGTCTCCTTGATGGGTAGAAAATGAGTTGATTTAGTCAGCCTATCGACTATGACCCATATTGTATCGTTTCCTTTCCTGGTTTTGGGTAACTTGGTTATGAAGTCCATAGTTACGCATTCCCACTTCCACTCGGGAAGTTCAGGCTGTTGTAGCAAGCCAGACGGCTTTTGGTGCTCGGCTTTGACTTGAGCACAAGTCAAGCACTTTGCTACGTGGGCGGCTACAGAATTTTTCAAGCCTATCCACCAATAATTCGCCTTTAAGTCTTGGTACATCTTGTCAGCACCAGGATGGACTGAGTATTTGGAACTATGGGCTTCCTGGAGAACAACATCTCGTAGTCCTCCATAAATCGGAACCCATATACGTCCGTTCAGCCTAAGAATTCCATCCTTGCTAAGAGTCAACTGCTCCTCAGTTACTCCCAGCTTTTCATTAGGATAATTAGCTTCCAACACAGCCTCACGCTGCGCAGCTAATATCCTTTCCATCAAATTATTCTTAACCTCAATGCTTTTGGCATTGATTCGAATGGGTTTTACCCTTTCCTTCCTGCTCAAGGCATCGGCGACCACATTGGCCTTGCCGGGATGGTACCTGATTTCACAGTCATAATCATTCAGGGTCTCCATCCAACGGCGCTGTCTCATGTTTAACTCTTTCTGGTTGAACAGGTGCTGGAGGCTTTTGTGATCTGAATAAATCACAAATTTAATACCATAAAGGTAGTGCCTCCACAGCTTTAGTGCAAATACAACGGCACCCAACTCCAAGTCGTGGGTGGTGTAATTCTTTTCATGCACCTTTAATTACCTTGAAGCATAGGCAATCACCTTGCCCTTCTGCATAAGCACACACCCCATGCCTGTGTGTGATGCGTCGCAGTAAACTACGAATTCATCTGTACCTTCCGGTAGTGTCAACACAGGTGCGTTGCTTAGCTTTTGCTTCAGTATTTCGAAGGACTCTTGCTGCTTTGGGCCCCAAATGTACTTTTCTTTCTTCTTGGTCAAGGAAGTCAAGGGCGCAGCAATCCTTGAAAAATTTTCAATAAACCTCCGGTAGTATCCTGCTAACCCCAGGAAACTACGGATTTCGGTAGGCGTCTTTGGCTCTTGCCAGTTCATGACTGCCTCTACCTTAGCGGGATCCACTTGGATACCACGCTCACTCACAACGTGACCTAAAAATTGAACCTCTCGTAACCAGAATTCACATTTCGAGAATTTGGCGTAGAGTTTCTCACGCTGTAGTAATTCGAGAATGCAACGAAGGTGCTTCTCGTGGTCTGCTTGGTTCTTGGAATATATAAGGATATCGTCGATGAAGACTATGACAAATTTGTCCAAATACGGCTTGCAGACGCGATTCATGAGATCCATGAATGCTGCCGGTGCATTTGTGAGCCCAAAAGGCATCACTAGGAACTCGTAATGACCATAGCGAGTCCTAAATGCTGTCTTATGTACATCTTCATCTCTGACCCTTAGCTGATGATAACCCGATCTCAAGTCGATCTTGGAGAAGTAGCTCCCTCCTTGCAGCTGATCGAATAGATCATCGATCCTTGGTAAAGGATATCTATTCTTTATGGTAACTTTATTTAGCTCTCTATAGTCGATGCACAACCGCATCGATCCGTCCTTCTTCTTTACAAATAGGACAGGAGCTCCCCAGGGAGATGAACTAGGTCTGATAAAACCTTTCGCCAGCAGTTCATCCAACTGGGTCCTCAGTTCTTTCATTTCCGTTGGCGCTAGCCTGTAAGGTGCTCTTGCTATCGGAGCCGCTCCAGGAATGATGTCTATTCTGAACTCCACTTGTCTATCTGGTGGCAAACCAGGTAGTTCTTCAGGAAAAACCTCGGGGTATTCAGAAATGACAGGAAGATCCTCGATCTTCGGCTTTGGTTCTTCAATTATCACCTGAGCCATGTAAATTACACAGCCTCTGTTCAAACACCTTGAAGCTTTCAGCATAGATACGTCTTCGGGCAATCCGTAGTGTGTATCCCCTCGAATGGTAAGCGATTCACCACTCGGAGTCTTTAGCACTATATGCCTCTTGCCGCAAATGATTTGGGCCTGATTACGGGATAACCAGTCCATGCCTAGCACAATGTCAAAACCCGCTAATTTGAAAGGAAGTAGAGATAAAGGAAAAGAATGGTTCTTAATGGACATTTCACATCCTTCTAAAACAGTAGAGACGGTTTCTATCGTGCCGTCTGCTAACTCTACTTCGTATTTCATATCAAGGGTTTTGATAGGCATATTTAGTAGTTGGCAAAATTTCTGGTCTACAAAAGATTTGTCGGCGCCAGAATCGAATAGTACTCTTGCAAATATATTATTCACGAGAAAAGTACCTGTAAGCACGTTGTCGTTCTGGACCGCTTCCTTTGCATCCATGCGAAAAACTCTCGCATTTGACTTCTTAGTCTCTTCCGCCTTCTTGGCATACTTAGGGCAATTACTCTTTATGTGCCCCTTTTCGTTACAACCATAGCAGGTTGCATCCTTTATCTTTTTGCACTCCACGGTCTTATGATCCTTGGACTTGCATAGCCCACAGGATGGAGTCTTTTGTTGCGACTGTGAACCAGACGCAAACCTACACTTCCCGGAGTGAGGTTTCTTGCAGACCTTGCAGTGAGGTCTTCCATCAGCTTGCCCCTCCTTCTTTGCCTCCGACCCTCTCTTGCCCTCACCGTTTCCACGGTGCTTTTTCCCAGACTTTCGTGAGGTATCATCCTCACGTTTTCGCTTTTCAGCCTCCTTGCTCCTTTGTGCCCTCAGACGGACAGCATCAAGTGTAAGAGACAAGGAGACGTCAGTAACTGACCTGAAGGTCGTCGGCCTAGAGGCCTTCACACTGGCCTTGATCGTCGGCTCTAAGCCCCCAATGAAACGGGCAATCCTTCGAGGTTCTGGTGTCACAAGATATGGCACCAGGCGTGACATGGTGTTAAAGCTTGTCAGATATGCTTGACAATCCAGGTTTGTCATCACTAGTGAGACAAAATCCGCCTCAATCTTCTCAACCTCATGTTGAGGGCAGTAGTTTTCTTTTATGAGGGCAATAAACTCCCCCCATGACATTTTGTATAAGGCAGACTTACCTGAAGCCTGCACCAGAGCTCTCCACCACGCCAGGGCCTCGCCCTTGAATGACTGGGACACAAACTTTACCACGTCCCTCTCAGCGCACCCGCTGATGTCCACAATCGTGTCCATCTCGTCTAGCCAGGTGATACAGTCAACCGCACCTTTCTCCCCTGTAAATTCACGGGGCTTACATGATACAAAGTATTTGTAGGTGCAACCCTTAGCACTGGATGCATCAGTATATTCTCTATCGCGATGAACGCTGTGCTCAGTGGACGAGTGTTTGTCGTCATCTTACTTGGGTTCAGAGGGTGGTTTGGAGTGTGTCTTTGGTTTAGAGGGTGGTTTTGACACGGTTCTGCCTTGGGACTCAGTATATTGACGATCAATAGCTGCCTGAACAGCATTGTCAATCAGAGCCTTCAGTTGTGCGCCTGTCAGATGCACTGGCGTATTGTCATAGTCATCTTCATTTGTGTGGCTGTTCTCTCCATTGGGATCCGCCATTGTAACTTGAATCTGTTACAGAAGATAACAAAATTTTATTTAGGCGATTATTATATAATTGTCTTTTATGACAATTTGTCAACCATGGTACAAAGACCATATTTGGTTAACTTATTATTTCATTGTATATTAGGATTTGAATATATCCTATTTCAGCTATATAAATAGTATTGGCGGCATAAAGCCTAACCATGATGATGTCTTATAATATTAGCCAAGATTTCAGAGAATCAAAGGCATAGAGAATTGAACCGTAGTTCTTTATCTCTTTCCGACAGGGAGTCATAGACCACCACTGTCTTTTGTCGTTATAAGACAATTATTACGGCCCATAGGCACTACACCTCTAATGGATGTTTTAGTATGGTTGGCCCGTAGGCACTACATCTCTAATGGATGTTTTAATAATATTGGCCCGTAGGCACTACATCTCAAATGGATGTGTTTAATAAGGTTGGCCCGTAGGCACTACATCACTAATGGATGTTTTTATAAGGTTGGCCCGTAGGCACTACACCACTAACGGATGTTTTAATAATATTGGCCCATAGGCACTACATCACTAATGGATGTTTTAATAATACTGGCCCGTAGGCACTGCATCACTAATGGATGTCTTTATAATACTGGCCCGTAGGCACTACATCACTAATGGATGTTTTAATAATACTGGCCCGTAGGCACTGCATCACTAATAGATGTCTTTATAATACTGGCCCGTAGGCACTACATTACTAACGGATGTTTTAATAATATTGATCACCTTCATTGGTGATTTAACCCATGATTTATAAATCTTTTAGTTGGGTTTTGAAATCCTTAAAGGATTATTGTATAAGAATGACGTGCGTGATTTTAACGAATCACATCTGCCATGATTGTTAACATGCGTACAGAGGTTAACAGGGAATCAGAATCTTTTCAATTTGGTCGTACCATCTTGACTGGATCTAAAAGACACCAAGCTAGGTTTCACCTTTTAAGATTCTTTATTTAGGCAGATCAATATAAAAGGAATGGTTTTGATTTATTTTATACATATTAAAACAAAACTCATAACATACATTCCAAAAATCTCAAATACGATTACATATTGCCCTAAACGGGTCTTTCAAATAGTACATACCTTCACAGAGGTTTTAAAAATAAGTGACAAGTCCACGCAGGGACTAATACAAGATAGGTGTCCATGCAAGGACTAAAGATAAGTCCATGTAGGGACTGAAATATGATAAGTTGTCCACGCAGGGACTTATTTCAAAGTAGAAATTACATTAGTACAACTATTAAGGGCTAGTGGTCACGTTTCTTCTTTTTGCCCTTTAGTAGGTTCGCCAAGCCTTTGAGAAATCCTCGGTGGCTTTTCTTTTCTTCCTCGAACTCTCTCTCCACACGATCTAGTCGATGGAGTATTTCTTCCTGTTCAGGAGGAGAGAAACGTGGTTGTGGCGCTTGATGTGGAACTGGAGGTCTGGGAGGTATTGGATACCCATGAGCTGAGTAGTCCGGTGGTCCCATGTTTCCATGTGCTCCGTCAGGGTAGCGCGCATTATATCTTGCCGACACCACATATGGGTCGCGCTCATAGCCGTAGTTGTATTGTGCTTGTGACGGTTCGAACGGGTTGTAAGCCGTTGGACCTGTGTAAGCTGGTATGGGTTGGTCATACCCAAATGGTGGCGAATTTTGTGCAGCTGGTGCGGAGTTCGCCTCCTGTATAGGACTTGAAGGTCCTTCTTCTTGTAGTGGCGGATAGTGGCTACTACTAGAATGTCGGGGAGTGCTGAAGTGGATACCCCCTCCTCCTCGTGTAGACATACGAGCATTTGTCCTCCTACGCCTCGGCGGATCAGGTATTACTGGTTGTGCCGGTGGCGGAGGTGGTGGCGTAACTGCCTCAAAGCGTGAATCCTCAGAGGGATCCTGTGGATGTCGCGGTTGTTGAGATGTCTGTTGAGGTGGTGTGTAGTACCACTCATGTCGGTCAAACATCGCTTGGAAACTGTCTGGTCCCTGATAGGGCGTTCCATGGAAGGATGACCCATCAGAAACTTCTATCGGATGCGTGGGCGTACCACGAGCTGGTTCAGTAGGATCCTCATCTTCCTCCATGGGATCTTCAGAAAAGTGGTCTTGTGGACCAAGCGGAACAAATCCTGAAGGTTCCTGTATGTAGTCAGCCGGATTAAACTGACTTATGTAGTATGGAGTAGGGTCGTCATAATTCCGGTGCGAAACCGAACGTTGTAGAGGTATGAAGGAAGGTTGTGGGTTGTTGGGATCATTTTCTGAATTTGGCCCAAAGGAGTGCCGGTAGGATGGCGTCGAGTTGTGCGAAGTGGAATGCCTCGCGGGTTCGTAAAGATCTCTTCGTCGTTGTGGCTCTTCGCTCCGTGTCATCGAAGGATGTCTTGTACCAGATGGTCCAGCCTCGTTATCGTGACGTGTCACGATTTCTCCTCGGCCTCTTCTTCCCCTTCCTCTTCCTCGGAATATAACAGGTGGCATTTTCCTGCTCCAAAACTTATTAAAAATCGAATCGAAAATAAAGACAAAAAGGAGTAATAATCCGAATTTGTCCTAAGTTCTTGTCTAGACTCAAGTATGTGCAATTGTGTCATTGAGATTAAACACAATAGGATAGTGTTTAATTCACTCAATGTTGGCTCTGATACCAACCTGTCACACCCCTATTTCCACGTGTCTCACCGGTGGGCCCGGTGGGGGATTACCGTGACGATGTTGGCAACAAAATAGTCAAACCACACAATTATATAATGCACAGCGGAAGCATAAGATAAATATATATAAACTTCAACCTCTGGTTGTAATATCAAATGTATTACAGGGGTTGAATATATCCACAGTGGATCGTAAATAAACATAAAGTATTTGTTCCATCAGATACTGCAATCAAGCTTGCGAGACTTATCACGACGCTAGGGAGCTAGTACCAGCCAATTTTCGTTTAGGTACCTGCACTTAATCTTTTTGGGGAAAATACGTCAGTTTACACTGGTAAATACATTCAACTGACACATTTGAAAATGTTTATTAAAATTGATTTGAATGCACAAGGCACAAACTCTTTTATAACTTGGGAAAATTATAATAAAATCTTGTGAACGTTTTACATGTTCTTTTATGCGTTCAGTAGCCCGGGTCGTGCCGGGTTAAAGATTTATAGACACACCACGTTTGCGTAAAACCGTAGTATAAAAACCAACGGCTACGTCTTTTAATTTTAATGTCGACACTTTATACCGGGTGTACGCCTACACCGGGATGTCGATGGTCGTGGCCATTTCGTAAAATGATGCCAAGGATATCCGGGACAACGGTCATTAAACCCCCCAAAGGCTTATAAGCAACAAAACTGTTTAAATGAGCCGATCATATTATTTAATTAACCACCTAAGCGATGGAAGAATATAATGCTCAATCAAGCGGTATTAATATACCGTAACCCAAGCCCATATAGGGGAAATAAGTTAAAGTATTTACCTTTGCAAGTATATTTCCTTAATTTGGATTAAATCACCGATAGCTTTTACTGGGGCTCCTAATCTGGAACGAAGGTTTTAATTAACCTCTTAGAATCCTAACGGGTCGTTATAATGGCCGTAGCCTAGACCGGTTGGTTCCGATATATAGATATGGTTTAATCGCGCGAAAAGGCGAAAACCGAGAATGGAGTGTGATTCTGACCCAACAAGTTCAGAGACTTGTTTTATATGGGTTAATGGTTCACACTCTGGATTTTGGGGTTCAAATAATATAATTTGACCCGTATCGGCTAATTTATGAAAACTAGTTTCATAAGCCGAACCGTGCACGCAATAGGCGAAACGGTTAGCCATGAGAGTCGTACGCTTATTTCCTAAGTCAATATGCCTTAAATGGGTTGTGGTATCAGTAGGATACCTTCCGTGACGCCCGTAACGAGTTTAAGTTAATATTATGCCCTGTAGGGGCTTTTCGGTCATTTTAAAGACTTTAAAAGGGCTTTTCGAGTTCTACAGAAAATCTGAGTTTCCCGAACAGCTTATGAAGTTTAAAATACTTTATTTATTATTTAAAACCAGTAGCAACTGGAATCGGGTCAAAAGACCTTGTAGAACTCATGTTTTGGCCGAAAAGGGCATATTCGGTATTTACCGAACCATAGCCATAACCGCAGGTTATGAGCAAGGTAAAAATTATTAAAAATCTTTAAAATTCCCAAAATATTAATTTATAACAGTGGGTAAAAGATTTGGTGACGAAATCTTGGTTTAGATAGGCGTTATGCTATTTGCGCCGTTAATTACTAAAGTTTATTTAAATTGCGCTAATTAGCATAACTCTCATTCTAGACCTTGGATTGACGTGAAATTTTAAGGACATGCTTATAATTTAATAAGCAAGGTTTTGGTCCATTCACGTGTCCGAAATACTCGTTTTAATTTTTAAAAGGCCGTTACGGTCAACTTTTAGGCGAATGACGGAATTGCGCAAAAGACTCGGATAACTCATGAACCGACCACAGAGGTTTATACCAACATGTGACCTGGTCCTAAGAGAGTCCTAAGGTATATCCATACCTCACTAAAACGGGTCAGAACTGAAGTCAAAGCAAAAGTCAAACTTTTGCGACATTCGGCTCCGAACCGGGTCAATATAGCAAATGATCGATTCAAACGAGCGCAAACAAGTTTATATACTTAGTATTATATTTTATAAGTGTCAAAACAGGTTTCATAACATATACATTACAGATTATGCATAAATCGCTAAAATAGCTTTCTGTTGACTTTTTAACCGCACGTTTGACTCGATATTTGACATAGTTAGAGTGGTGATCAGGGGGAACCTTTTTAGAGGTTTATTACCCACGTAAATACCAACTCATAACCACTTTTGATTCGTCATAAGACTGAACCATTTGCAAGATATTGTAATGACAACCGTTAGTTACGACGGTTGTGTTTTTAGGCTATAACTATGGAAATGTGAAACCACAAGGGTTAGATCACTTACAGAAGTTTAAGGCAAGACTTAAGAACACAGAGGAACACTTTAGAGCTCTTGGAATGATCAGATGAATGAGTTTTGAGGTGTGTTCTAAGTTGTGAACAAGTATGCCTATTTATAGTGCAAACCAAGCTCCAAGATCATCACACATTGGTCTATAAGTGACCATGGATGATGGGCAGGTGGCCTAGAGTGTTATGGGTCGAGTAGGGGGCACCCATGCCTCATTGATTGGTGTTTGGTCGTTCAAATGGTCCAAAGGTCAAGTAGTTACAATGTTTCTGCATCTGGGCGTCCCACGCGGCCCGCATGGGAGTTCCATGCCATTTTAATGCGGGTCGCCTAGGATTTGAATATCAGACGCGTAATACAGGAGGTCGCGGCCCGCCTCAACTTAACCATAACCTTCACGCGGGTCGCGAGAGGTTAAGATTTCAGAAATTTTAAATCTTTTGTCATGATTGCGAAATCCTGGTAATTAATAACGAAATCTTTCGTAATGATTTACCTGACCTTTCGGGTTTGAAGGGGTAACTTTGCGGTTTGGCCCTCGGTTATTTATCGATAGGGGCCTCGTGTTATTTACCCGCATTATTAAGTCCCCGGTTAGTTTATTAATTATTTGGAAAGCCTTAATTTCTACTGTTGACGCTTTTAACCCTTCTCATACGAATTTGAGTATAACTCTTTCGTTTTAAGACGGAACTTCGCGGAATTTATACAGTATATTCTAGTGAGCGTATAATACTGTTACGAAGCCTTGGGAACGTTAAAGGGTCACTCAGAGGTATAATTAAACATGTTGACACAGTTAACCCCTGTAGTTCGTAATCTCTCACTTTCTCCCGCGTTTCGCTTCCGTACAATTTATGATTTATTCGTTTGAAGGTACAAGCATTTATTTAGGGTATATACAGTATATTTACCCTTGTTGACATTTATAACCCTCGAATTTATATACTTTCAAGGTTTGTCAAAATTAGTCCTTTATTTATTATAGATGCCACGTGTAATCAAATGACACGTGTTAACACATCATTGGACACAAAAATTCGAGGTGTTACATGAAAACATAAATAGATCAAAAGTATATACATTCTAAACTAAACCGACACTAAAACTAACTAACTAACTAACGACTAAAACCGACGCGAATACCGATGTATTTTACAATACATCAAATATCCCCACACTTATTTTTTTTTTCGTCCTCGAAAAATAATTATGCAAACGGAATCATAATCAAGATAGTCGTTCGGGCCAAAAGCTTATGTTCATTCATTAAAATCGAGACATGTGTTAGTTACGATTGCGAATATTTCGATCCTCTTAAACCCAAACTCGGTTCCGAGCCCTTATCATGCAATTTAAGTTCAAATATGGGTCAATCCACCTAGGGTCTCACACTAGAAATCACAAGTACATCTAATCCCACCTCAAACTTATAGGACAAAGAGAACGATCAAAGACCAATTCCCAACCGCTTTATATCAAAACCAAGAGAGTTTACAATCAACCAATTTTTCTCTTTTTTTTTTTCTTTTTTTTTTTCGCTCGTGAGTCTAGACGGTGCTTTCCCAAAACAAGAGGCAGTCCGGCTGTAGAGTCGCTATCCCCAACCACAGACTACTTAGCTTCGGTACTTTTTATTATTTTTTTCTTTTCATTGCTTCGCACGGTCGATTTCACACACCCTAGCGGTAATCCGGCTGTAGAGTCGCTATCCTCAACCCAGACTACATAGAAGTGGCTACTTTCATTCAGTTTCTAGCTCACTTTTATTTATTTTTTTTTCAAATGATCACAAACTCTAACGGTTTTAACTTATAACGGTGCCCCTTATGTTATTTTTGGCGGTTTCAATTTCCCCACTTTCCCTAGATGAGAACCCACTAGTAGACCGACATTAGGTATATTAAGATCAAAGGAACTCAAAACCGAACCGAGCCTACCCGCACATCCCAAACTAGACACAAGCTCAATTATTTTATCTCATATTATTATTATTTGCACCCGAACAAAAACCCGACTTTTCTATCATTTTCCGCTTTTATTTTGCAAAAACTTCTATTTTCAAAGGACATTTTCAAAAATTTTTTAATTTTTTTGGATTTTACGATTTTTTATTTTTTTTGTATTTTTCGGCTTTTTCAAGACACTACTAACTAGACACACTACATACTAGTTCCCATCCCCACACTTGAATATTGCATTGTCCCTAATGCAAGGATGAAAACATGACTCCTAAAACCTAAAAACAAAATAAATAAATAAATATACAAGTGTACAAGTGGAACGACTTAGCTGAATCATATGTGAGACTGTCAGTATGCCAGTCGATGCCACACATGCCCTCCACTCCAAAACGCGCTCAGCAAACTGTACTAACTCGGACACGCGAACGGAAGCGGCACCAAAATCAACCTAACACTCAAAACATACCAAACCAAAATAATATATACCATCAAAGTATCAACAACCAAGTATCAACCAACCCACAACCCTACCAACCAATATATCATATCAGTTCAAACCAACTATGAGGATCAAAAACAACATAAAATAAAACAAAAGATATAAATGCTCCATAGCACTGCTGCACATCCTCACGCTCCTCCTGCTCCACCCTGCTGCGGCGGCCACAATAGTGGTGGCTGCATGTGGAAGTGATCATAAATAACCTGGAAACCCTCACGCATCTCCTGCCTCACCTGCTCCACTCTATCATACAAACCCTCCAATGTCAACGGCTCTGGCCGCGGCTGCCTGACAGGGCGCTCACGTGCAGGTAACTGATGCCTCTGCAGTGGCGCCCGAATACGCTGTGGGATTGCACCCTGCATCGCCTCTGCGGCGGCTGAATCTAGTGGAGGTGGCACCTGCTGCCCCTCAGTCACGGCCTCCCATGCCGGTGGCGTAGCCACTGTCACTATCCTTGCCAACTATGAACTCTTCAGCTCCATGAGTGATGGAGCTGGTCCTACACGCATCAGATCAGGCGGAAAATCAGCAAACACACCTAAATTGGCCGCTAACATCGTAATGTATGGCCCACCATATAACCTCGCGTTTTTACCTCCCTTCTTCGGCCTTGCTAACGACCACGCCAAAATACTCGCCAGATTCGCTGGCCTCCTCTCAACCATACACATCAGACAGAACAGGCTATGCTGGTTCACTTTATCCCCCTCGTACCTACCAATCAAGGTCGCCGCTAATATCTTGTGTACAAACCTATAAAGCAGATCTCGAATATCAGATGCTACCATATTGCCTGAATATGGCGTGGTAGCAATAGTCTCCCAAAACCTCTGCAAATCTCCCGCCATCACACAAAACTCCTTTTCCTTCTTCGCTACATACCTCAACAAACTCCTGAACTCATCCGATTCCACCTCCTGACACGAATAAAATCCAGTTGCCTCAGCAAATTGCGGCAGTGTCATATTGAAAATCCTCTTACCCAGCGAAAACGAAACCACATCCGGCTCATCAAAACCCCCTGGATGTCTATAATAGAACGTGGAATGAAACTCCAAGGTGAGCTGGTAATACTGTGGCGCGTCACATTCTATCGCCATCCTAAACTTCGAACCCAACAGCTGCTCCAACCTTTCAACCTGCCCTAGCTGCCTCACCAGATCCCAGTCAATCCTTCGAAACTCTAACAGATTCAGCTTCTTAATTGGATCATACTTCAAATACTCAGCCGATCTGAATGTAAACCGTAGTAACGGGCTATCCCCCAACCTATTACCCTGACCGTGGGGAGTCCCGTCGTCCCTATACGTGATCTCCCTAAGTACCGGAGCAGCCGACTGCTCCTGAACTGCCGCCTGGGCCCTAGTATTGCGCCTCTTGCGCTTCACCCCTGAAGACGACCCCTCACCTGACATCCTGTTCAAAACAAATCAATAAACATGCAAAACAGGTGAACAGTTAGTAAACATAAGCTATTTTTGGTATTTTTGAATTTTTTGATTTTTTTGGAATTTTTAAGAATTTTTTTGATTTTTTTTTAATCATAAAATAATAATATAATAATATACAATCGGACGACGGCCATATAGCATTTCGTTCGCGGCCGTTGTCCGATACAAATGACGAATCGCAAAACAACTTGAAAACAAACTGAACTTCGCCCGAATGGAGATTGAGTACGAGCGAAGCGGTTTAATAATCAAGCGATGCGATAATATGCGCCAAACGACACTCACAAGACTCACTATGACCCGAAACGACACAAAACACACTAAACGACCCTCGATGACGCAAAGACTAGACTTTTGACGCAAAAGACGACACTACGACCAACTAGACGCAATTTACACAAAATGTACACTTTTACCCCCTCCCGGCACTTTGCTCGCCCTCGAGCAATCCCAAGTGCCGAGAAAATCGTCACATACCAAAGCGTGGAAGCAACGGATAACGACGCGCATTTATGTGAAAAATGTACTTTATGTCAAAAATCGCGCAACCGCATCCCCACACTTGTTTTCAACAATGCCCAAAACACATTTTCGCAATATCTCATTCTAAATAAAACACCCAAAAATTTAATTCGCGTTCAAAATCTCCCCCCTTTATTTCTCTATCACAATCCCGACCTCACATCGCTCAAAACAATCAATCACTAATTACTGGCGAAACAGACCCAACAGAACTTAACACTCTGTTAGTGCACGAATGTCTATCGCCTTCGTCAATCCAAGCAGTAGCAAGAAGCCGAAACCGAAGGAAGAGAAATACAAAGCTGTCTAAAGACCCAAAGACAAGACTACGGCTCTATCCAAGGGGGAGTTTGTTGGTACATTATGTCTAAAGCCTATGTCTTAAGTTTAGGGTCTAAATATGTCAAGTTTGTATAGTCTAGGGGTCAAATATGTAAAGTTTTGATTTGTTTATTGTCTGTCCGTTTGAAACTGTTTCAAACGGAAGGGTTTATTAGCTGGCCGTTTGAAACGGTACGTGTTATTTCAAACGGTCAGGAATGCCTATATATAGGCTTGTGTGCTTTTCATTCCAAACGGTCAGATCTGAAGTGTACTGTTACTCTGCCAAATTTTCAAGTCAAAGTGAATGAAAAGCAAGTAGTTAAAGTATCTGCAACGTATCTTCATCTATTTTCTACTCTTTCTATCTGATTCTACTATGTTTTTGTGTTTCCGCCACTCAAATAGTGTGTATTGCTTAAATTGACTCATTCTAGAGGTTAAACTGATCCTACAATTGGTATCAGAGCCAGTTGTGAGTGATTACACTTGAATCAGTTGGTTTTTCAGCTCAGAAAAGGATTACATAACATTTGGCCGGTTAAATTGGACTGAATTTTTGACAGAGTGTGTGAAACTATCTACTAATCAATCCTTGTGAATATCAGATCTTGATTCAACCTAAAAGTTAGAAAAATTGACTGAAAACTACCTTCCGTTTGAACGAAGATATGGTGTCCGTTTGAAATGTGTACCCCATCGTTTGAAAAATCAGGTTCCATCGTTTGAAAGTTGATCCCATCATTTGAAAGTTGATTCCCTCGTTTGAAATTGAATCCCATCGTTTGTAATGGATCCTATCGTTTGAAACCCACCGTTTGAACCTGATCCCACCGTTTGAAACTGATCCCACCGTTTGAACTTGATCCCATCGTTTGAAAAGTGACTGTCCGTTTGAAACTATTGTGTAAACTACAATCTGTCGTTTGAGACTGTTTCACCGTTTGAACATTAGCAGTCCGTTTGAATCAACAATCCGTTTGAAAATATACAATTCGTTTGAAAGAGTGTTTTCGTTTGAAATGGATAATCAGGATTTTTACAACATGTTTTCGGGAGTTGGTGCTACTCAAAGTCCGGCGAGCATCATGCAAAACGTCAACTTAGAAAACGAACTGGGAACCATGCAGAAGCCGCCAAAGTTGATGAGTTTAGATGAGTATTCGGGATGGTCCGGGAGATTCAAGAACTGGGCGCAGGCCAATCATCTAGAATGCTGGATGAAAATCGAACGCAAATATGTTCATCCGATGGATGGGTTGAATATGTTGAAAACTATTACAAGTCTTACAGAAGCGGATCAAATAGAGTTTAAAGCAGAGAAGAAGATGGTTAGTATTCTGCAGCAAGCGATCAAGGAAGACATTCTAGTTTTGCTACAACACGATGAGAGTGCACAATCGATATGGCAAGCTTTGGAACAAAAGTTTAAAGGCAGTGCGTCGATGATAAAGAGTAAGAAAGCGCTGATAAAGAAAGAATTTGATATCTTCGCTGGAATTAAAGGCGAATCGACAAAGCAGCTGATTGAGAGATACTGTCATCTAGTCGTTGATATGAGAAGGTTGAATATTGAGAAAACGAATGAGGAGTGGATAGACAAGTTATGTGATGCACTTCCCTATCAAGAATGGGGAACATATCTGATGATGTTGAAAAATAGTTCAGATTTTGTGAATTACAGTTTGAGTGTGTTTATTGAGAAATAGAAGCTCATGAGCTGGAGCTGGTAAAGATAAAGAAGATGAATTCAGCAAATATGCCGCAAGATGTGTCATCGAATTATAAAAACAGTCCGACAGCAACAAATGTTCAGAGTCCGAAGATTCAGACCGGTTTTAGTGCAGACAACACTTCCAGTGCTACATCAAATGCTTATCAGTCAAGCCAGTCTACTCCATTTGCCAACTTTGAGCCAAATGTTAAAGTTTCAGAACAGAATTCGCCTCAAAGTTGTACAGGTTCAAACCAGCAGGCATTTGTATCTGGGGTGCAGTGTAACATTGCTGTCAACATCAAGAATGGAAATGAGATTACCGAGAATGCAGCCAAGCAACACATCTCATTACTAGCATCAGTTCTGGAAGTTTATGAGGGTTTGGTAGCCGGAAGGATCGGTAATCCCGATATGACAAAAGAGGATTACGACCAAATAGATCCTGAAGAACTTGAACTGATAGATATAAAATGGTGTATGGCGAGTCTGGTACGCAGAGCACAACGTTTTATGGAGATTACTGGTCGAAGCAGTTTGTCAGGTCCTGATCAAAAGTTAGGGTTTGATAAATCGAAGGTTACTTGTTTTAAGTGTAAAGAACGTGGTCACTTCAAGCGTGAATGCCCAAACCGTGAAGTGAACAATCACCAAAACCCTTTCACAAACGACTACTACAAACAGGCGATCTATCACAGACCAAATCAACAGCCAGCTGTTCAGAGGCCTCAGATCGAGAACAAACCAGAGAAGGCGCTTATTGTAAACCAAGATGATGAAAAAGTCGCTTCTGGGTTTAGTTGGGATAAGTATGTACCAGGAAAGAATGATCAGGCAATGATGGCTGAGGTAGTTGAGATTACTAAGACAGTTGCAGAGTCGAAGATTATTGAGGAGGAAGTTACTGAGATTGCAGATGAGGTAGTTCCTGAGATTGTTTGTGAAGTAGCTCCTGAGGTGGTTGATGAAGTAGTTACGGAAGTAGTTACTGAGGTAGTTTCTGAGGTGGTTCCGAAGGTTGTTGAAAAGGTTTCTACTGAAGATGCTAAAGAGGCTGAGGATTCAGTGACTGAAATTCTCAACTTTCAATCACGGCAGGAGGAATTTGTTTATACAATGAAATCTATTTTGCCTTCTAATGTTTTTGATTCCTTTGCAGATTTCTTCGAAGAACCAAGAACTGGAACTTGCCCCAGATTTAAAGAAGAGAAAGAAACAGTCGAGGAGGTGATCGATGTTTCCAAAGAGATGATCGGGGAGGTTCTAAAAGAAATTGCAGACAAAGCGTTGATGAGCAAGTTAAAAGAGGTAGACACAGATTTCCAGGAGTCAGTTGATAAGGTGTCAGTTCTAGGAGAGGAAATTGGAGTCCTAGAGGTCAACGTGGCCAAATCGTCTGAGTCAGAGTCAAATCAAGTCGGTAAAGTTGTGTGTGAGGATAAGATTGTTCTTGAAAAGGTTTTAATTCCCGAAAAACCATGTCAAAGTTGTTCACAACCTTGCATGGAGTGTCTTGAAAAAGATACTAAGTATCAGGAATTGAAACAACATGATGATTTAGTGAAATTTGATCTAGAACAGTTAAAAGAGGCTTATGACACATTATCTAGGTCAATCAAAATGATTCAAAAAGAAAGTATTGAAAATGATAAAGCGACAAAGTTGGCTCAATCCACATTATTTGATAAACAAGGAGAAGTTAATTTTCATCTTGACACGATCGCATCATTAAGAAAAGAACTTGAGTTGGTTAAAATTGAGAATGACAGAATTGATCAATAATTGATGAGTTATGTAGCTTCATCGTATGTGTTAGAACAAATTGTACCTCAACAGCTACATGCTTCACCTGTCTTCAACAGTGTTCCACCCCCAATGTGGAATCATTACACACAGAAGTATCCAGATGGGGTGGAAGCTGCATTAAAGCTTAAATTGAAAACTATTGAAAGTGATTTGCCTGATAATATTGACATCACTTTCACTGCATCTGACACTGATAACGAATCCCAGGTTATCAAAACTGTCATTGATCAGGTGTTGGATGATGAAAGTGAAAATTCTGAGAAGGCTAACTCGGTGAAGTATGTCTGTGATTCTGAGGAGGATGGGAATTTCTTAGATGGTTACTTGTCGAAAACGGATAAAAGTGCGAATGATGATCCAATCATGGTGGTTTACACTATGATTGGAACTGACAAACTTTATTCGGATATTGAGTTTCCGCTTCAGAACATCAAGTTTGAGAATGTTGAGAAAGTTTTTAAGTTGGTTGAAATGAGTGTTAACGAAATCAAGAAAAATGATTTCTTTTCAAAACTGAAAAAGTCAGTGGGTTCTTTACGTCCCACTAGTCCGGAAAAGAGAGATGGGGTGGGTAAAAGCCAAAACAAGAAAAATCAGTTAAAGAAAAAAGGTATTGGTTTTGAGAAGAAAATGGCTAATCAGGTGGTCAAGCCAAAAGATAGGATTGATGATGTGTTTATTGCTGGTCCTAGCACTGTGAACGAAAAAGATTATATCTTTAGTCAAAAAGCTGTTGACGATTTCAATGCAGCACAAAAGCAGAAAGTGGAAACTGTTAGTAACACTTTTGTCGAGTATGACAAACGTGTATGCTATCGCTGCAATGAAATCGGACACATGGCTAAACAGTGTCAGAAAGTTTTTAAGAAACCGGTTGTTGAAAAATCTGCTCAAAAACAAGTGGTTGAGAAGCCAAAGGTCGAAAAACCTAAGGTCCAAAACAAAAGTGTTACAAAACAAATTGTTCAAAAATCTCGACCAAAATCACCGGTTGTTGTAAAGGGTAAACAAGAGATGGTTTCTCCAATCCGAATTCTTAAAAGAGGTGAAAAGTTGAAGTCGGAAGATAAGCCTAAATCGATTTTCGAGATTGGCGAATCTTCTAAGTCTCACAAGACTTCAAAGTTTTACCCCAAGGCAAAAGTTTTTGAAAATCAATCGTGGATTGTGAAATCGAAACCGACAGTTGAAATCAAGAAAATGGAAAGTGTTTTGATAAATGAGACAAATCTTGTTAAAGATGATGTTGTTGAGTTTGAGACTGAACTTGATAAGTTTTTGTCAGAATTTCCCGCAATTAACAACAAGATAAAACAACATATGAAAGAAAAAGAGGCTTCAAATGTCACATTTAACTTTCCTAAAACAAATGAGAAATGCGATGTAGTTTTTGGGTCTGTGTCAGAAGTGAAGAAATCGTGGGCATCATTGTTTGAGTAATGTGTTTGTGTGTTGGTTGCAGGGGCTGCCTAAGTCTGTGCTTTCGAGATGGATAATGGACAGTGGAGCATCACGCCACATGACTGGGTCATTAGCTCTCTTGTATGATGTCAAAGCTATAAATGGAAGCTACGTAGGATTTGCTGGAAACCAAGGTGGCAGAATTGTTGGATAGGGAAAGCTTACCAATGGCGTAATATCTTTTGACCAAGTGAACTACATTGTAGAGTTGACAAACAACTTGTTGAGTATATCACAAATCTGTGATAAGGATTTTAGCGTTCATTTTACAAAATCAGAATGTTTGGTTTTAAAGCCAGGGTTTAAAATCCCTGATGAGTTGGTGCTGTTGCGCGCTCCGAGGGTTAACGATCTTTACATTTTAGATATGAGTGCTGCAACACCAACAACTCCTCAAAAACAATGTTTTGTCACAAAATCAAAAGCTACTGAAAAAGAAACTGTGATGTGGCACCGGAAAATGGGTCATATTCATGTACGAAAGCTGAATTTTCTGGTGCACAACGATTTAGTTGAGGGTGTAAATGTTAAGAATTTTCATTTGCCTGATGATTGGATTGCTTGTAAAAAGGATAAACAGGTTCGAAAGTCACATCCGCAGAAGATGCTCAACACTATCGGGTTACCTCTCGAGAGATTACACATGGATCTCTTCGGGCCCGTCAATGTCAAAAGCATCAGCGGGGATTCTTATTGTTTGGTGGTGACAGATGATTATTCAAGGTTTTCGTGGGTCGCATGTTTGGAGAGAAAGGATGAAACTTTCGAGACGTTGATGATCTTGTTTAAAAAGATGGAAACGGTGTACAAGCTGCCGATCAGGAGAATTCGGAGTGATAACGGAACGGAGTTCAAGAATAACAAAATGTACGAGTTTTGCAACGAGAAGGGGATACTACATGAATTCAGTGCGCCATACACACCGCAGCAAAACGGTGTGGCTGAACGAAAGAACAGGACCCTGATCGAGACTGCACGTACAATGTTGGCTGATTCCAAGCTTCCGATTTACTTCTGGAGTGAAGCAGTGTCAGCGGCATGCTATACCTTGAACCGAGTTCTCACTGTGAAGAAATACAAAATGACGTGTTTTGAGCTGCTACATCGATACAAGCCAAATCTTGAGTTCCTAGAACCTTTTGGCTCTCCGTGTACTTTTATAGATGTTGATGGTAAATTCGGCGCTAAAGCGAACGAAGGGTTCTTTGTAGGATATGCCAGCCCGCTAAAAAGGGTATTTGTACCGTGTCTGGGGAAGGTGATTCAGGTCCATCATGTGGATTGTCAGAAACACACTCCATCACAACAACTTCCCGGACAAAGATTCCTGTTTGACTACGACAAGCTCTGGGAATTGTTTCATTTGCCGTCCGAGCCGAGTGATGAGGAACTTGCTCTTATGTATCTGTATCAGCAAAGTCAATCACAAGAGCCAGTATCTAGACCGCTAGATGTTTCTACACCCACCGTGGGTACTCACGATGATGAAGCAGGACCAAGTGGAACTATTCATGAACCGCCAGAGGAACCAGCTCCGTCATTTGACGTTTCTGACGACTCAGAGGAGGAACCCGCTCCTACCTTTGACGAGGAACCAAATGAGACATCAGAGGAGGCTGTTGATCAAATTGTTGATCTTGACATTTCAAATCTGGAATCGGAAGTTGTGGTGCCTGATACAGTGATGCCACAGACACTATCTTACCACCATTTCAGAACAAATTATCGGCGATCTTCAGAGTGGTGTCAAGACGAGACATCAGATAGACCGTGCTTTTACATGTTTTTATTCAGATATTGCTGATATACAGAAAGAAGTCTCACTCAAATGTTTTATTTCGTAGATAGAGCCCAGGACCTACAAAGAAGCATTGACCGAGGACAGTTAGGTGAATGCTATGCAAGAGGAACTGCAACAGTTTGAGAAATTGGGCGTCTGGAGACTTGTTGATCTGCCGAAGAACCAGAAGTTGATAAAGACGAAATGGGTGTTTAAATGTAAACGTGACGATAGAGGAGTCGTGGTGAGGAACAAAGCACGTCTATGGTCCAAGGCTTCAGCCAGCAGGAGGGAATAGACTATGAAGAGGTTTACGCGCCGGTCGCAAGGCTTGAAGCAATTTGTATCTTTCTAGCCTTTGCATCCTGGAAAGATTTCAAAGTCTATCAGCTCGATGTTAAATCAGCTTTTCTGTATGGCAAGATTCGAGAAGAAGTTTATGTGGGGCAACCACCAGGGTTTGCAGATCCACTGAACAGAGATAAGGTGTACCTACTGGATAAAGCATTATACGGTCTACACCAGGCCCCGAGAGCCTGGTATGAGACGCTTTCGACTTACTTGCTGGACAACGGGTTCACAAGAGGAACAGTAGACAGCACCTTGTTCACGAAAGAAGAAGCTGGACATTTGCTGATCGTGCAGATCTACGTTGATGATATAATTTTTGGTTCCACCAACGACGAGTTGTGCAAACAATTTGAGATTGTAATGAAGAAGAAGTTTGAAATGAGTTCTATGGGGGAGATGAAGTTCTTCCTCGGGTTACAAGTAGAACAAACTGCCTGATGGAATCTTCATTCATCAGACGAAGTATGTAAAGGACGTGCTAGACAAGTTTGACATGACAGATTGCAGTCCTGCATCTACCCCCTCGCACAGAATCATGGTATTTGTCCTGACGAACAAGGCGTGAAGATGGATGAAACTTTATACCGATCAATCATTGGCTCGTTGATGTATCTTACAGCCTCCCGTCCCGACATCATGTATCTGACATGTCTGTGTGCACGATATCAGTCGAATCCGAAGCAATCGCACCTGACAATCGTCAAACGCATCTTACGGTATTTGAAGGGTTGCCCAAGCATCGGCTTGTGGTACCCTCGTTCGGGTGATTTTACCTTATCCGGTTTCGCTGATTCAGACTTTGGTAGCTGTAAGCAGAACGCAAAGTCCACCACTACTGGGTGCAAGTTATTCGGAACTCGGCTCGTTACCTGGCAGTGCAAGAAGCAAACTGCAGTTGCGCTCTCCACGTGTGAGGATGAGTACGTCTCAGCCTCTAGTTGTTGCTCGCAGATCCTCTGGATCCAACAGCAGATGCGCGACTTCGGTCTGCAATTCTTGGATACTCGATATTTATGGACAATGAAGCAGCTATAAATGTTACTAAAAATCCGGTTCACCATTCGAAAACAAAACACATTGAAATCCGTCATCATTTTATAAGAGATTGTTACGAAAAGAAATTAATACGGATTGAACATGTGAGCACTGATGATCAGAAAGCTGATTTTTACACAAAACCTTTTGATAAAAAGAGATTTTACTATCTTTTAATGTTAAATGGGTTAAAAAATCTGCAATCTGGGAGGGGGATTGTGAAGCCGAGTTAGGCAGCGATCTGACATGAACCATGTCGTGTTGTCATTTTCTTTTGTACAGTTGTATTTTCCTTCTTTTCGATAAAAACAAAAACACAAAAATATGTTTTAGTTTTAGGGGGAGATATTCGCAGAAAAATAAAAAAACATGATAATATCATAAAATCCAAAAACATTAGAAAAATTCAAAAAGAGCTGTGTAATATAGGGGAAATGATAGTACATCAGCTAGACGAGCACAGTACGCTAAAGATTTGTATTGAAAAATAGCAATTAAGTAGTCTTGCTAAAGATGTGCCGGTAGGTTTTTACAGAGTTAGTAAATCAGTTTGGGATATAAACCTAAATTTAACTTGCGTTTTCGTGGGGAACACCTCCAGGATATATAGGTAACCCCTGAAATCCTGTTTGAAAGGTCCCGTATTCTGAGATACTAGGTCTTTATACTTGGTGATATCTGGGGTATTATCCCGGGACTTCTGCTGTATGGAAATACTGACCTAGTCCCCGGATAATACTTTGCGCAAAAAGCTTTGAAACATAAGCTTCACCCTCAGCAGACTGATGAAAACAATAAAATTGATAGTCGCTGCTGTTGAAATGTAAAAGATCCTCTAAAGGGGACCCACCTTAAAGTCGAACCGTCATCTCTCTGCTGAACGGAAGTTCTGACCTGAGCTCTCACGTTTCGCATTTACCCCCTACAGATATCAGTTGTGGTATATCAACTGTAAGACTGAATACTGGGATCCGGATACGGGAGTATATACTGAGGTGGGAACACACGTAAACGTTTAAGTCTTAAAAACACTAATCACATATCCTGAACAGATTGAAAGTTTTGTGAAAATTTAGGTGGATCAATATATCGACAATCTACGCAAAACTGTTTAATGCTTAAAATGTAATATCAGCTTAATGGTACTGGTGTTCCTGTCGGCAGCTGATATGATCCCTAACACGCTCACAAAATAGTGTGTGTATATATTTTCAGTTTGTACAGTTATAATCCAAAAAGATTTTCATTTCTCATTTTATTTTCGACAACAGGCATTGGGGATTGAAAGATCAAAGTCTTTGTGCAGATCATGTTAGAAATTGATGAGGGTTGGGTAAGCTGGTGATTGCAAACTGAGATTGGTATAATGTTTGACATATAAATCTTTGAGATGTTCAAAAGTTCATTAAGTTGAACTATTTTTGAAATGAAACGTCGGGGTACTTCATAAATCTGATCATCCAAGGCCATTAACTTGGACTTGGTGGGTCAAACAGTTGACCAAGGTCATTAACTTGGGACTTGGTCAGCTGGGTGGAACAGTGTTTAATCAGTAAATTGCAATAAAAATGGAATGTTTTCAAATTTTTGATTAATTTTAAATGAAAAAAGTCTCAAATGTTTAGTTGATTCATTAAGTTGAATCACAACTTTATTGTTTGTAATAGAGAGGTTGAGATGTGCAGGTTTCTTAATCTTTTGATACGCAAAGCCAGGCGTCGATCCCAAAAGCACGGAAGCTTGACGAAAGGGGAGCCTGAAGAGTCTACAGAAAGAGAGCAAGAGAGAGTATGTGTTTGCTGAAGACGTTAAATCTTAAAGAAGACTCAAGAGAGAGAGAAAGACAAGTCGCTGCGAGTTTCACTACGGATTGACTATGGCAATATCCAAGGGGGAGATGTTAGTGCTATGAATGTCTATCGCCTTCGTCAATCCAAGCAGTAGCAAGAAGCCGAAACCGAAGGAAGAGAAATACAAAGCTGTCTAAAGACCCAAAGACCAAGACTGAAGACTACGGCTCTATCCAAGGGGGAGTTTGTTGGTACATTATGTCTAAAGCCTATGTCTTAAGTCTAGGGTCTAAATATGTCAAGTTTGTA